>NC_090923.1:171841696-172482054 GCF_040938575.1 Ambystoma mexicanum | reverse complement strand
CCCTGGGCCAGGATTCGAACTTTCTATGGGCAGGGAGTTGTTGGCACCCGTTTTAAAGATGCCTGTATCATGTTGGACATCCCAGCCTGGGCTCTCTGGCGCTGGCGTTGATGTCGGTATTTTGTTGGCACCCCTTTTTGAGGTGCCTGTTTCTTTTTGATCACCGCGGCCATTGCTCTTTGGCGCTGGCGTTGATGCCGTTATTTTGTAGGCCCCCATTTCTGAGGTGCCTGCTTTTTGTTGAACACCCCGGCCATTGCTCTTTGGCGCCGGCGTTGATGCCGTTATTTTGTTGGCACCCATTTTTGAGGTTCCTGGTTCTTGTTGGGCAACCTGGCCATTGCTCTTTGGTGCTGGCGTTGATGCCGTTATTTTGTTGGCACCCGTTTTTGAGGTGCCTGGTTCTTGTTGGGCAACCCGGCCATTGCTCTTTGGCGCTGGAGTCGATGCCATTATTTTTTGGTTCCCATTATTGCCCAGCATTCTGCTGGGATTGGCGTCATCTGCTCGTGGGCGTGCCGCGCTAGCTCCTGGAATCTTGGCCACTGAAAGCAAGATAAAGCATCTGCAATATTATTGTCTGCTCCTGCAATGTGCTTTGCCTTGACAACAATGTTTTCTTGTAGTGTGACCGCTCTAATGGCTCGTAAGACTTTCAGCACTAAAGGGCATTTATTGGATCTTCTGTTTATGGAGCCTACCACGGCCATATTGTCGCAACAAACCAAGAGTTCCGTGTTCGCTAGCTGCCTGCCCCAGATGTGTAAAGTCGGCCAGATGGGAAATATTTCTAGGAGGATGTTGTTTCTTGTCCACCCTGCCGCTTGCCATGTTATGGGCCAGTGTCCTGCCACCCATTCTGTGTCTAGTATGGCTCCAAACCCCTTGCTCCCGGCTGCATCGGTGAAAGGACCCTTTTTGTCTATGTGTTCAATAGCGTACGCCAAAGTGTTGTCCCGTCAAAATCTTTAAGGAAATTTCCCCAAATTTCCAGATCTTGTTTCACCTCTGTGCCTATTCGGATGTGTAGGTGGGGTTTGGTGTAAGATTTGATTTTTAGTTCCAGACTTCTGGAGAATACCCTCCCCTGAGGGATAATTCGGGCTGCAAAGTTGAGGCTTCCACCTAGGGACTGGATTTCTTTCACTGGGCCTTTGTCTTTTGTTGTTAAGCTTCGTATTTTTTCCAGGAGTTCTGCTATTTTTGTTTCTGGAATTTTGCATAGGCCCTTTGCGGAGTCTATTTCAATGCCTAGAAAGATTATGTTGGTGGCTGGTTTGGTCGTTTTTTCAGCTGCCAGGGGGATGCCCCATTGCTCGGCCATTTCTTCTAATGTCGCCAGGGCTCTGCTGCATTCTTCAGAGTTTGCTGGCCCCATTACCATGAAATCATCGAGGTAGTGTACTATCCTGGACCCTGGTCTCTGTCTTTGAAAAGCCCATTAAAAAAGGGAACTGAATTGTTCAAATAGGGCGCAAGATACTGCGCATCCCATGGGGAGGCACCTGTCTACATAAAATTTGTTTTTAAAAGTGAAACCTAGCCATCGCTGTGAGTTTGGATGAACTGGCAGTAATCTGAAAGCGGATTCGATGTCCAGTTTGGCCATCAGGGCGTTCGTGCCGCATTCCTGCATGAGTCTTACCACTTCTTGAAAGTGTGTGTATGATACCGCGGATTCCGAGTGCGGAATGCCGTCGTTTAGTGATTGGCCTTTGGGGTAAGATAGGTGATGAATTAGCCTCATTTTCCCAGGTTCATTTTTGGGGACCAGTCCTAGAGTCGATATTATGTACTCTTTGAGAGGCATGCAGACCCAAGGTCCCGCGATCCTGCCTAATAATAATTCCTTCTCAATTTTGCTTTTGACCATTTGTGGGTTAT
This sequence comes from Ambystoma mexicanum, assembly GCF_040938575.1. NCBI lineage: Eukaryota > Metazoa > Chordata > Amphibia > Caudata > Ambystomatidae > Ambystoma > Ambystoma mexicanum. The sequence goes on along the minus strand of NC_090923.1, from coordinate 172,480,170 downwards.
CCCTGGCTGAATTCAGGTTGTTTGGAACCATCAGCAACCCGTTGCCCTTGAACGGGATGACAAAACCCTTGGTGAGACCCTGCCGGATTGTTTTGCTGGTTTCTTTGTCTGGATAATTCCTGAGGGCCTCTCTGAAATTGTCTGGATTGATGGGTGAGCAGCCCGGGGTTAGACATGGGGTTTGCGGGATGCATCTGATGCTATTCTTTTGTATTTTTGGCTGGTGGTCTGGTGCAGTTACTTGCTGCGTGGTCACCGTTGCAGTTTGTGCACGTGTGTTTGTACCAGCATTCCTTTACCCATGTGCACTGGTTTTTCCCAAAGTTTCTACAATGGGTGTTGGATTTCTGAGAATGGTTTTTGTTCTGCCTGTGGGTATTTGCTTTAGCCCCCCATGGCTGGTACTTCCGAAAGGGCTGCTCCCCCTTTTTGTGGTTTTCATTGTCGGAGGGTCTGGGGCCCTGTGAGTTTTTGCTATTTTTGGGGGTTATCTGCGCAATCTCCTCTTCTGAAGGAGTCTCTGCATTTAACATGTATAAGTCGTTCTGGACCTCGTCCCATTCTATGGCTGGCCTCTCTGACATGCTTCTCCTGAATCTAATGTTGTATGCTAGCCAGGTTTTCCCTTTTTGAGCGATTTTTACTTCTCTGATTTTGTCCACGTATGCCCATAATTTTCTGCCATTGTGGGGGAATTATTCTTCGTAAACAGTTGCCAAGATGGCGATAGCCTGTAGCCAGTTGTCCCAATTCTGTTATACCTTGGCGTTTCTGGCTATGGCTTTCTCCTCTATCTCTTTGGGGTCCCTAAAAGCATCCTTCCCTTTGCGTTGGGCTTCTATCAGCGAAAAGATCTCAATGAACTCTTTCGCCCATATGGCTTCTTTGATTGTTATGTCAATGGTCCATGCTAGACACCTTTTGTATCTGTTCAATATTTCTGCTTGAAAAGATTTAAGTTTTTGATCTAATTGGGAACTACTAATCATAACCGTCACTGCTGGGTTGTTGTTGCTTGCTCCTGGCTGTCTTAGGGTATTTGTAATGGGGACTGACCATGCCTTTAAAGCACCTGTTGTGTCAGGAGCTGCCATATTTGGCATAGTTAAACTGTGACGGCTGATGTTGGTGTTGTTGGCACCTGTGTCATTGGTGTTGCTGGCATTGCTGTTGCTGCAGCTGCTGCTGGTGGGGGCGTGGTTACTGTGATGTCCGGTACTAGTGGTGAGGTGGGGTCTGCATGCCTGGACTTGGCTGTGTGAAGTGTTTGTTTGCCCCTAATTTCTAGCAATAATTGCTGCATCTCACTCATGTTCTCGTACAATTTAGACTGTTTTTGTTACCTTTTCCCATGCCTTCTGCAGACTTCTTTCTTTTTGCCGGTGTCTTCTTGTCCCCATGACAGCTTGGTATGGGGACCCCTTTGGTAAGCCGTACATATTTTCTCTGACCCAGGCCCAGCCGTAGTGCTCCGCTGCCTCCATGGCTGCTAGCAAGTGGGGTGATTTCGGTTTCTGGGACTGTGCTGGAGGTCCCGTGATTTTCGTTTGGGACCCATGTCTTTTTAGGTCTGCCGAGCTGAAATCGACACAGATGCCTGCATCTGGGCGCTTTGTTTGTTTTTCCTCCGCGCTCGTTCATGCCGGCCTTGGATCCTGCTTCTACATGCGTTCTCCCCGGGGTGTCTTCTGTTTAAGCGCGGTTTCGCTGTTCGCCTCTAGTTGAACGTTTTCTGAACAGTACAATGTTCAAAGGAGGGGAAAAAAGATGCTGCGTAAGCAGTGAACTTTTAAAGACTGCTAAAGAAGCAAAGTGTGGAAGACGCTGAGTGAACAGCGAACCTCCTGTCAGTTTGGGTCCCCGTTCAGGGTCCACAAACAGATTGTGTTCTCTTAGAGCATTCTGCTTTTATTTATCAGACCCAGGGAAGCCCTGGGTCTTTGATGTGTATAGTAGTGGGGGCTGTGCGCCAGCCCACGGCCGGATAGCAGACATGTCTGGCCCCCTGAGGAGGGGGCAGGTCTTTGAACCTGAGCCCTGCGTGCCTGTTGGTTTTCCGTAGGTGCTTAGCACCCTGTTGTTTGGAGGAAGGGTGGGGCGTTTACTCACACCTCACCCTTCCTCAGCTTTGTGTGACAGAGACTGCGTGTCTCTGCGCTTGTGGGGGAGAGGAGCAGGAATGGGGGCGGGAGCTGCCCCTCTCCTAGCCTGCCGGATGGTAACATCATTTACTCTGCCTCGCCTTGGGTGGCCCTGCATTGCCCACACTCTATCTCTCATGCATATACACATGCGTACAGAAATACACAAATTCAGGAATACACACTTATGAGGAAAGGGAGGGGGTACAAAAGAGAACAAAAACAGGGATCTTACTAGGCCCAGTGACATTGAGAACGGGCAAGAGCAGGGGAGAGGGAAGGGGAGAGAGGAAGTGGCAGGGAAGGAATGGAAGGTGCAAAACACAGAATAACACAACAAAAGGTAGTGCATGACTTAAGCGCAGACAACGGGTGTCAAATAAGTGCAGGTGAGGCGACTGTAGGGTTGCAGATACAGACCCAAGTGCAAGGATAGCCAGAGGCAGTGCCGGTAAGTCGCAGGGTGGGCAAGGGATCTGGGCCTGAAGTCAGAAGGTAGCCAGATGCCCAATACAGAAACAGAAAGAGATCAGCAGGGTAGAGGAAGAGAGAAGGCAGAAGCCAGAAGCAGAGAGGAACGTCTTGAGGTCCTTCCGGAACTGGAGATGGGTCTTTCCAAGTTTCAGAGAGGCTGTTCCTGACGGAGGCCCCAGCCGAAGAAAAAGATCTACCGGCAACTCGCTGCTTGGTGAAGCAACTGACCCTGAGGGAGTTGGAGGTGGAGGAGTGAAGAGCTGGAGTAGGAAGGTATTTACGAGAGATTGGAGGTATTGTGGACCCAGGCCCGAAGACCTTGTGGACAGAGGCGTTGCTAGGGTGGGGCCTTAGGGGGCTATAGCCCCGGGTCTTTTGGTTGTAGCCCCGGATAGAAGCTCAGGGGCTACAACCAAAAGGCTACAGCTAGGCCTGAATACTGCCAGTCCCCACATTAGCTTAGCCCCTGAACTTTTCCAGACCTAGCAACACCCCTGCTTGTGGACAATGCAGAGGGTCTTGAACTTAACCCTCGCAGCCAGTGGGAGCCAATGCAGAGATTTCAGTGCTGGAGAGATACAATCCCTGGTCTTCAGGCCAGGTCAAGTCTCGCAGTCCTGTTCTGGATGAGTTGCAGAGGGAGGAGAGTAGAAGCAGGCAGATTTAGAAAGAGGCTGTTGCAGTAGTCCAGCCTAGACAGAACAAGAGCTCTGGAGACAGTGAGCTTCTGGGGAAGGAGAGGAAAGGAAGAATACCTCTGAGGAGGTGCAATTGGTAGTTAGACTTCTTAGAGACGTCAGAGATGTGAGGAGAAAAGGAGAGTGTGGAGTCAAAGATGACTCCGAGGTCCTTAGCCTCAGATGTCGGAGCAGGAAGAGGGCCAAGGGAGGCCGGCCAGAGAGTGGCAGGAAAGGAAGGCGCAGGTGTTCCGAGGACGAGAATCCCCGTTTTACTGGCATTAAGGCAGGGATTGTTGGCGGCACACCACTCCTGGATAGCAAAGAGACAGAGATGATAGAAGGAGAAGTGGTGGCAGAGAGGAGCCTGAAAACAAGCTGCGAGCCGTCCGCATAGCACTGACAGTTGGAGCAGAGAGCAGCAATGTGGTGGGCAAGAGGTGCCAGGTATTGGTTGAAAAGCCAGGCAGAGAGGTTACACCCCTGGGGAGCACCAAAGGAAGAGAGTGAGACAGAGGAAAGGAAGGACCCAAGTCGGACCTGGGAGGGTCAGTCAGAAAGGAAATAGATCAGCCAGGGTCTGATCGGTGATACCCAGGTTATCATGGAGACGATTGAGCAGGATGGTGTGGTTGAGACACACACACACACACACACACACCCCCGCCCTTCAGTATATCAATGTCTGCATACAGTGCACAATATACCACAGATATTTAGGGTATATGTACACTGATGCACTATCTTGTTTAGAAGTGTTCTCTGTTGTTTGTCTCACCTCTACGTCTTTTTCTGTATATACACACACGCCATCAGACTATGGCAGAAAGTGCCACACTAAACTATAGCGAAGAACAGATCACGAATACTATTCAACGCCCATCATTTTTTGACTCTAACAACGGTTCCGGCCCCACTCCAATTAGTAACAATGCTGATGAACTATTAAAACTTAAGAAAAAGGATTCAGGACTGAGCTCCACAGCCATGAATATCTCAAAGCAAATATCATCCCAGCAGGCCTGATAGTACATAACGAACCAGGCCTGTTCTTAGAGGATGAGGCCTACAAAACAGGATTCAGCCAAATTGCTACAAAGTGTAGTAGGGATTTAATGGTGCTGACTATTTCCACTGCACAACGATTAGCAATTACGGTACAGAAGGAGTTAGAATCCGAGGAACTTAAATTTACTTCTAACCCACTGAATACTAACGCTAATGAGAAAATCAGAGAGTTAGAGAAACTCTTTGAAGAATTTAAATCAGCTACTCTCGCTAAGAAAACGAAAAAAATAGGTAAAGATATACAAGAATATAGAGTTGAAAACATCTACCCTTACCTAAGCTTTGAATACCTTCAGCAAAGAAACCAAGCTAGACCGCAACCATCAACAAATAATAGAAGAGGCCACCGTAGGTGGGTAACCTTTTCTGATACTAGCAGTGACTCTTTAGGGGACACCCCATTTCAAACAGGGCAGCAACAAATATATAGGTAGAGAGGACAAAGGTCTTTTTTAGGGAGAGGCCAGTTCCGAGGATACCGGGGAGAACCCTACAATCCAGAATGGGAACCATGGCCAGGCAGGAGACGACAATGCCATTGGAGGAGGGGATTCTTCCAATAGTACAGACGGCTAGGTCTAGGACTAGACCTACACCGGGGGAACAGGCTAAGCCTGATATCCCCATATTCAACCTTTCAGAGATGGAGTTGTCCCCATAAAGATAAAACTGCTAGGCATGGGCCTCTCATATGTCCCTACTAATCGTACGGATTGGTTTACCACAGAGACAGAAATAAAACTATTTTTCAGAAAACGTCGATTAAGACAGTACTTCCTAGATAAAGATGAAGAACAAAATACACAGGATACGGGGCTCCGGGTTCCCTCTCCCTTTACTCCCACTGACAATCAAGTGGCAAGTGAATTCACACTTTTTGAGAAATGCGTCCTGGGTGACCTTAAAAGACTCCAAGGCAAAACTAAAAACATCAGGAATAATGTGTCCAATAATGAGAGAAAAGCTTTGGAAGAACTAACATCAGACCCAAGACTGGTGATAAAACCTGCAGATAAGGAAGGAGGTATAGTGGGCTTCTCCCAGACACTATACAACAGAATGGTCTTGGACCTTTTAGAAGACAGACAGAGCTATCAGCCATTAAGAAGGGGTCCGTCTTCAACCATTCAGGATCTTATTCGACAATCTACACAATTCGCAGGAGATAGAGGCTGGATCTCCAATGAAGAACTAGAATATCTGAATAATTCAGAGAAAAGGACACCCTCATTCTACGCCCTTCCTAAAACACATAAGAATCCCACTAGACCACCGGGTAGACCGATAGTGTCAGGGTGTGGGTCATTGCTAGAACCACTATGTAAATTCATTGACCTATTTCTGCAACCAATAAGTCAAAAAACAAGAACATACCGCAAAGATACCACTGCGACCATCAAAATCTTTGAAGGGCTTAACTATGATGCGGATAAGGAACTTCTGGTTACAATGGACATACAAGCGCTGTATACCAACATACCACAAGAGGAAGCAATAGAAATCATACGTCAACAACTTACGCATAATGCTACCCAACAAAGGGTTCCAGCGGCCTTTATCGTGGAACTTATATCGATTGCTCTACAAAATAACTTTTTAAATATGCGGAGCAATTCTACCTTCAAATTAGAGGTACGGCTATGGGTGCGGCATTTGTACCCATTTTAGCCATAATATTCATGGCAGACTTTGAAGAGAAATTTGTGCTTTGCAACACCAGCCCTTTCAATACACAGATAAAAAAATGACATCGATATATAGATGATGTCATCTTTATTTGGGAAGGTAATGTTGAATCACTAAAAGACTTTCTAGCATATCTAAACAGTCTACATGATGCCATCACCTTCACCATGGAATATGACAAGCATTCCATCAACTTCTTGGACTTACAGATAACAACCAACATGGGTCATCTTTTGTGCTCTCTATATAAAAAGACTACAGACAGGAATACAACACTACATTTCTCCAGTTTTCATCCAAGAACACTGAAAGAAAATCTGCCTTTCAGTCAGTTCCTGAGACTTAGACGTAACTGTACACAGATCACGGATTACTACACCCATGCAAATACATTAATAGGTGATCTTAGAGAGTCAAGAAAAGGGCCAGATTCACTCCAAGGGAAAGACCATTGGAACCCAAAAACAAGACCATGGCACAGGAGAGAATAGCCTGTGTTACAACATACAGTACAGAGTCATTCGCAGTAAAAAAAAACTCTAATGAAATATTGGCCTATGATTTCTACATGCCTCCCCAATATAGGCAGACCATTGTTTGCTTTCAAAAGATCTAGGAATTTACGAGATCAGTTGGTACATGCAAGATCCAACCACAGGATTAACACTAGTCAGCGTACTTTACGTCCAGTTGTTGGAAATTTTCCTCGCGGTAATCGCAGGGCGTGCAAATTTACGAGCAAAACAACACAATTCCAAATTGGCACAAAAAATGGGACATAAGATTCATGTCCAATTGTAAGACTAACAATGTGATTTACTGCATTGAATGCCCCTGTGGGCTGAGGTACGTCGGACAAACTGCACGCCCTATCTCTACCAGGATTTGAGAACATCGCTCTAAGATCAGATGCAGAAATCATTCAGCCCCCATGGTCACACATTTTTTAGACCTACAACACTCTCCAGACAATCTTAAGTGGTGGATGATTGATGTGGTAAAAAATAGTGTGAAAGTACACAAAACACTGCTATATAAGGAGGCAAGATGGATTTATCGACTGGAGACCATGGATACGAATAAGGGGCTCAATGAGGAGACACCCACACAATATTTTTAGGATCTGACCCTGGCAACTGTTTAGAATTACATCTTTAAACAGCACCAGTTGCAGTTCCACTTTGTGTCCCTATGCACCTTGAGCGCTAGAGAGCAGCCTGTGATCATCTATGCTCCTTCTCGAATGCCGGGCAGGGTTTCCATGACTACCGCAAGTATCTCGCGGGTGCAACATTTACGGCACTGCAGGAAAGAGTTCACTTTTTGAAACGCTCATTCAGGGTAAGACACTACGTGTTCACTCATACCGGCAAATGCGCACACGTCTCTTTTACAAAACATGGTGGCCACGGTGCACACTACGTGGCGCTCATATGTCTCTATTTACATTTGTATTTAGATGAGCTATTACTTGCTCATGCCTTGAGACAACACATCAAAAGCTGCCAAGTAGACGCGCTACGCTCCGATTGGCAAACTGTAAACACAGATTTAGCATCACAAACCGCAGCAACAACATAATATGCTAATCTTCATCATATGAGAAAGGCAGGCTTTAATTATGCCTGATGTTACTTTTTAAACTGCGCATATGTAGATGCAAATCCATTGCTCTATTACTCTATAATCCAGCTATGCATTCATACGCTGTTCACTCTGTTTGTTTCTCACAGAGGTGCATATGGGCACACGTGAACAGAGCATTAAAATCTAAAATGCTTCAATATGCATTCGAAACTTAAGATACTGACACAAGATGATTAATGCATTCATTTGACCTGAATATGTAAGTGTTTTAGTTTTTTTTTTTTTGGGCTATATATAGATACATGATATCTTTTTTTTTTTTTGTTTATTAACCTATTTAAGGTTTTTTACAAATCTGTGCTGTGGTGAACTGTGTTTGTGCTACTTCTAAGGAATTTGACCCAGAACTTATGACACCACTCTCGAATTTCCTTGAAGGTCTCTTGCTGCTGTTGCAGGCGATGAAGTAATGTCACTGGCTTTTGCCAGAGCTACTTCAAGAAATTTAGCTGCCGCTCTGGACCATCTAGTGGAATCGCCTGCAATTAACCGAAACCATATTGTCTCTTCGTCGAGTGTGAACGGGCACGTGATGAGTGGTGTCAAGTAAGCCCTTCTTTCGTGAGCCAATCCAGGACATGAGGTGAGTAGATGACGGACAGATTCTATTTGGTCAACTAGACCACAAACCCGGCAGTAAGGAGAATTTGCCAGCGCTCTTTTGGCCAAAATTTCTCTCGTGTGCAGAAGATTCAGGCGGGCCCGTAGAAGAGTTTTTCTCAGCCTTTTTTCGGGAAATTTTTCGCAATATTTCAGCGGAACCTTTGGGCGATTGTAAGTAGGTGGCAAGTCTTTTAGGGATGTGTACGTTAGGATTTTCTCGTTAGTACGTATCCAGTCTTGTTCTAAAAGTTTTTGCTTCACACGCCCAGGATTTGAGATGAGGAGGTCGTCCGTGCAGTGGACTTCTTCTAATTTTTGTCCAATTTTCTTCGCCCAGTTGGTGAATGGTGTGCACTTCCCGTTTTCCAGTTCGTTTTCTAATATCCGAAAAATTGGCAGAGAGTCAGGGGTTCGTATTTTCCTGTAAAGTAGAATCGCGCTTTGCATGACAACTGAGGCTAGTGAAGGAAGGCCAAGGTCGCGCCGAATGGCTGGCATGGGGGCTGAGGTAGGAAGCCCCAAAACCGATTTCCATAGAAATCCTTCCAGTCTCAGCCAAAATTCAGCAGGTAGAGTTAAGTTGGCTGCCATGCCGTATGTTATGGCCGGTACTACCTTTGTTTTGTAGAATTGCAGTACCGGGGTCCAAGAGAACTTGCCGAATTTTTTGTCGACAGCTCGAGATTGGGCGGTCAGGTTCTTGATTTTTGACCATAACGAGGCTTGGATTGAAGTGTCGTTCAAAGTGTTGTCTAGTTGAATGCCCAGGTACTTAAACTCGTCTACTACTTCGATTTTTTCTTCATCGAGAAACCATGCCGGACGCTTCTTTGTCTTTTTTTTGCTTTTTGAAAAGGACAGGATTTTAGTTTTGCTTTTGTTTATTTGCAGATTATTTTCTTCCATCTATTTGGCCAAGTTTGTTAGCTGTCTCTGAAGGCCCACTGCCGTCTGGTCAATCAGAATTAAGTCGTCGGCGTACCACATGATATCTATCTTGGGCTCTCACCGTGGTGGGAAACCTCATGGACCTTAGATCCTTTTAACTCCATACATCTTTAGATATAGGGGTGAGGGCTTGCTTCTGGTTACACCGTATCTCGCTTTAGCTCCCTACGCTCCATCTCAGGGGTTAGTAATTTATTCACGAACAGTGGCTGACGCTTTCTGTCTATCTGTGCTCACTTTTTTCTTAATTTGGTTCATTTGTCTGTCTTCAATATATGCTGGTACTCTATTTTCCAGCCAAACCACCTGTGATGTCTATGTTTGACCGTAGTGATCTATTGCCTTTAGAGGTAGGGTTGACACTTTGATTTAACATACCTATGCATGCCCCACCAGTCACTATGGCCTTCTTTAAAACACCAGGTGCTACTTAAATCTGTCTGTGTACCACATACGTTTATTTTTCCTTTTTACCTCAGGGGTCACATCCACTACTGTTCCTGAGGAAGGTGGGAAATATTTCTATCCGCCGAAACGTAGACCATTCGTACCCTCTGATCAAGTCTTGTACGTTTGCAGCACTGATCAGGATTTTTCCCGGTGCGATACGTAGACCCCTAGTCTAGGTATTTATGGATTTCATCTTTGAACCTATTGCAAAATAACTGGTCCAACGCATGGAAAAGATTCAGCTGAACCAAGATTGCGAGTTCAGCTGTCCTTGGACTCTTCTTTGTGAACTGATTGGGACAACAACGGTTGAACCCTTTACTGGAAAGATTCAGCAGAATTGAAACTGGAATGTAGTTGCAATTTAAAAACACTACTCAGCCATTATTAAAGTGGTGACAGATTTAGGCCTGTTTTTGTATCTTGCGACATTAATTGGCATGAGTTTGATTCATTTATTTTGAAGAATTGTTCAAAACTGTTGGGACACATCAAATCTTTGTCAACTTGATTTTGGTTGTATGGAAATACTTGCAGGATCTGTGCATGTGAATTATTTGTAAGATTCTTCATTTCATTTAGGTTTTAGACTGCACATAATAGGTTTTTGGCACTTTTTTCAATGTTTGCACTATATGTACGGATAATTTGGTATCCGAATTTTACAAGCCTCATTTATTAAGAATAAAACAAGTTATCTTTTTTGACATAACTTAATTTAGTTAAGTGTATGTGAAACCTTAGATTTCAAGGGAGTTATATAAAGACATAGAGACATGTGTGAGTGATAAACACATAGTTAGAAGCTCCCTAATTTATTCAATAAGGACCTTCTGTTAGGACACCCCACTAGTTCTGAAATATATACACTCCCTGTGGGTTGTCCACATCATTTCTGGTCTTTTTCACTATGGAGTCAACCTTGAAATAATATGAATAGAGATTGAGCTGTGTGGCTTTTTGCCTGCCAGGACAAACCCCCTTCATGTATATATTTATTTCTATATCCCAGTCCTTGACAGAGTAGGTATTTACCCTCCAGTATATTAGCAGTTACGCAAGTAGAAAAAGTGATCTTGAGGCTGGCTACGTAGTGAATAGTTAGCGGCGATGCGCCAATGTATATACATAGGAATGTGTATAACCTGGATATTCCACGATGCATTTTAGCAGGGCCTGCAACCCCATGTTTGGAAAGGGTTTTCAGTGTGGCGCAGTTTGAAAATTGCTGATGGCGGTGGAGAAATTCAAGAAAGGCTTGGCAGCACCAAGAAGTCGAGGCCACCGTGAACCTGGTTGTCCATCCAATAGTAACATGAATGTGAGAAAGAAACAAACTTCTGTTTGAGGTGGAATGGAAAACAATGAAGGCGTCAAACGTTCATCATTTAATACAATTCAATGCTGCAAGAGGCTTGAAAACGCTATCTCCAGTCACATGCTCAGATCAAAATAGACATTGGGTCGAGTTACACTGAAACTAAGAAGATACTCCCTTTTATTCCCAGGCACAGAGAGCTTCTGCAAGGCCAAGTTCAACAGCCTTAATTGACTGGCAGACTGCAAGAGTGATGATAGATGTTGGGTTAATTGGGAGGGAGACATGATCACGCCGACCCTCCCTGCCTCTGGTATGGTAGCCTGCGTGCTGCTAGCATGTGGAATATTCCAGAAGGGTAGAAGGGTGCGAAACCAGTGGTAGAGGGCACGTATCAAAGAGCCCTATAGTTTGTGTAACCAATAAAGTTTCAAGTATTAGTGTGACACGGGAGATGATTTGCCCTTGGCTGATGGGCTTAGCTGCCCATCTGACAGTAGAGACACAATCACTTCCCCTGTCAGAATGGAACGTATACCTAGATGTTCTCTGTAGGCCTATCACATCCCCAAGTAGGTTTTTGTAGTTTGCCACGTAGTGTGACGTCACTAATGATGAGTTATGACTATAAGAGATGTGGTTTTTATAATATGCGCTGAGAGAAATCGAGCAATTGTCCGTTGATGTCTGTTGTAACTCTCTGTTTTAGATAAATGCAAATAAAACAGACCAAGTTTTGCCAACTTCCTGAGTCAGTTTGATTATTGATGTTTAAGTACATTTTGCAACCCCATCTATCTCTAGGTATATGGGTTCACACTCTCTCTATCTCTCATGCACATACACATGTGTACAGAAATACAAATGCATGCGAAAACACTCATACCCATGTATACACACACACATACACCCACACATAAACACACACTCTATGTCTCATGCATGTACAAATTCGCACATAAACACGTACACAAATTCAAGAATACACCCTCATACCCATATATACACACATATACATGCACACACACCCCGACATGTGCACATATATGTGCAAACAAAAATGTACACAAACACACAACAAAACACTATGTCAAGTTAACATGGAGAGTAGTATACGACTTTCAAAGGTTTCCCAAAACGTATAGCTGTCGCCGCCGGAGATTCCCCAACAACTTTCCAGATCTTTAATTCAGCGCAAAAACATACCTGAGGTTTCCTGGTGAGAGGGTTCCTTATACAGCTGCCCTCTTGTCACATATTTTGGGTGTGCATTGCATTGTCTCGTCTTTGCCCTTCGTGACTCTGAGCACCAGTTTACATATTGACGATTCTACATTGTTTGACCGACTTTTGATAATCTGCAATTTGTTCGACTCATTTTGACGACCTAAAATCAATATTTTATTTTGTTGTTGGTGATCTGCATGCTTTCCCTCCATACTGCAAGCTCTTTGCAACCCCTCCATTCCACACCTCCCTACTCCGCTACCTCCATAAACGCACCACATGCAAACGTAATCGACCAAATTGCAGACTAGATAGTCTGATAGATAGACTAGATAGTCTGTCAAACAACTGCTTAACGCTATGGACATACAAATGGACATATTTATGACACCCGATTGGCATGGCAACATGGCTCCCATGAGTGTTGGAATGCTTCTGTAGTGCGATAGGTCCAATAGTTGTGTCCAAAGTATGGTACAATCAGGACAGTGCACATTGAGCTTCAGGGAGGAAAGGGCATGGCGGGGACCCACGATATTTGAGGTTATTACCGAAAGCATGTATTGATAAGGGTGCAATCGAAAAATGGCTACTGGGATGTCCATTTCCAAAACACAATGGGACCGAATCATGGAATGTTTTGCACGGTTCAAAGTGACTTTGCACTGCTGAAAAGTGACTTTGCACTGCCTACACAAACCCTGTCGGCAGTGCAAAGTCCCTTTTCAGCAGTGCAACACATTCCATGAATCGGGCCTAATGTATTCAAAGTACAATGTATAGATCTATTTTTAAAGATATAATATTCAGAAAATAAAATCTTTAACATTTTAATGATTTTATGTTTTGTTGGCTAACTGATGTGAACAGGAATCTGCATGTTATTACTTATTTTAAAGCACAACATGAAAGTGTTTCCAATACATTTTATTAAACTGTTTGAACTATATTTTCTGCAACACATTGGGAGCTGCATTTTTGCTATCAAAAAATAAAATCCATACAGATTCTATATTTATCATATGGATCAGCAAATGGAATATAGCTTACATGATATAAAGCAAAAAACGAGGTAATAAAAAGAACGAGCATACTCGCCCTTAGCACCTAAAGGGTTAAAGGGAATGACAGTGTGAGGCCATGTATTGTAAGGAATACAATATGCTCTACCATATATAAAAAAGATATTGATAGTCATCTTGGGGTTGCGTAACCTTATAAAGGAACTCAGCTTTTGGCCTCGTTCCTCTATTTGGGAACACAACTCCTGGTTGGCTTGCAATATAATCATAATGTATGGTGCGGGCACATTAGCCCATGTATCTCCCTGCAACTAATATTGTCAAAATGTGCATCGCAAACAGTAAACAATACTACTGTACAGTGTGCTGTCTACTTCTGCCCCATTTTAAGGTGATAAGCTGTTGAAAGGTCACTCTCCCTACATGAGCACGATAACAGAAGGCAAACATGTTGTGTTATTGTGTTGATTATTTTGTGTATATATTTTGCATATTCGGCACTAGTATGTTTAGTATGTCCCGGTGTTCACTTTTACAGCTCGGAAACAGGTGTAGCCTTAATACCTTCAACCGAAGCCAATTAACACTTGCAAACTTAGCCTGGATTACTGTGATTAATTGTGCCCTAAATCTTTGTGTGCTGACACCGGCCTGGAAAGCTTACTCAAGGTGTCATGCTATAAAGACGGTAGGGGCTGCTCCACCGTCGTAGCCAGCTTGCGCACGGGTCAAGGAGAAGGCTTGCGGCCAGGACAGGGGAAGGACCAGTGGGGGGACATTTTTAGGGGCAACACATTTTCAGGCCGCCGCAGCCATGAACGGAACAGAGGGTCCAAATTTCTATGTCCCCTTCTCCAACAAGTCTGGAGTGGTGCGGAGCCCCTTTGAATACCCCCAGTACTATCTGGCGGAGCCATGGCAGTACTCCGTACTAGCGGCCTACATGTTCTTACTGATCCTGCTGGGTTTCCCCGTCAACTTCCTGACCCTGTATGTCACGATCCAGCACAAGAAACTCCGAACCCCCCTGAACTATATCCTTCTGAACCTGGCATTCGCCAACCACTTCATGGTCTTTGGTGGCTTCCCCGTGACCATGTACTCTTCGATGCACGGGTACTTCGTCTTCGGGCAGACGGGCTGCTACATTGAGGGCTTCTTCGCTACTATGGGTGGTAAGTGGCAGTGGTGGTTTGGACATCGTTGTTGAAATGGAATTTGGTTCAAGGTTAGGAGGCCTTCACCAGCCCTTCCAGGAGTACTCTAGGGAACGCTGCACGAACACCCGCGCACAACTGACCCTGCGGAATTGATGGAGTTTGAGGATGTTGCCATCATGTTCGTTGTTATAAGGATATCTTGTATTCGGATTGTTTTTAAAGCTGTACCTAAAACATTCTTAGAAATTATAACTCTTGAGAAAGTGTATGCAGCCCAGAATGTATGTCCTATATATAAGCAGTATGGCATCTGTATTTTATTGTACTGTTTTGCATTGCATTGATTTTTACGGTAGGGGCTGTTCTTTAGGGTCAATTACGCTTAACGAGTTCTATGCTATTTTGCAGACACACTAAACAGATGGGGTGAGTTTAAAAAAAAAAGGATTGGTGTGTGGCTAGCCCCTGTTCTGAAGATGGACCATTTTGGCCATGAAATACTCAGCCAATTTTTAATTTGCATGTAGGTACTTGTAGTTCGGTATTCATAATTGGAAGTGACAATTACAAGCATCAGAACAGAAAGAAAAAAACACCAATATTGGGTTAACTGCACTCAGTAAACATGGGTCGTCTTGAGAACTCGGTTGGATGTCTGCTTGGGAATTTTATTTCATTCAATGTTGTGGAGTCCTACTTCTGCAAAAGTGGACCATTGTTTTTGTACGTATCTCCTGGGTCAACACAGGGACCTGGCTTGCAGCTAAATATGTATGTGTGGCTTGTTGTGCACAGTATATTATGGAGTACTCCTGACAGCAAAATAGCTGTTGTTTAAAGTTCGCATCCCTGTTCTTGAGGCTGTCATTTTGAGGGAGGAATCTGCAAAAAGCATAACGGGCATCAGTACGCCAGAATGTCAATTTCTCCGGTACAATAACTAGGCGATTGTATTCCTTTTAATGAAATGTTTCATTCTAAAATACTTTGGCAGACCGCAAAGTTATAAGCTGGCCTTGTATGTGGTCAGTTTCGGTGTGGGAGTTAATTTCAGTGATGTCACAACGCTGGAGTGACATCACATGCAGGCACTGACAACGCTAGCCAGGAGTGGAGGAAAAAGGCAATGCAGCCAAGGGGAACACAAAACCTGTGTTTTATTACCAATATTGTAACACAGATAACCATGCTAAATATCAAAGCAAAAGTGTGCATGGATACATTAAACAGCCAAAACCAAAACATTCAAAGCAAAAGAAAAAAAGAAGGGCCAATATAAGAAGAAAAAAATAACTTAGGAAATGCTAAAATATAACGTGTGCAGTCTAACAAATGACGATGCTAAAAAACACGAGAAAAGCGCTTGACATCCACTTTAATAGAAATAGTGTACCTGGCCATGTAAGCCGGTAGTGTCCATCAGCTAAGTTCCTCTGCCATTCTGTGCTGAGAAAAGGCTCTTAGAAAATACATTTCTGAGGCATTTAAACCAAAGTAACACCTTGTGAATTTTAATTTCTTACATTACAGCACTGAAGTGGTCAGAGCATGCCGCTAAGTTTATCCCTGACTTGGCAACTTACTACAAGGGGACCCGGGGCTTCCAGTTCTTAAAATGTACTCATCCATTCAGGGTCTGAGAAATTACCCAAACTGCAAGATCTGAGTTCTCCAGAACCAGAAGCTGTGCACTTTTCTGACAGTTCGACTTGAAGAACCGGCTGGGGCAGAACCAAGTCTCTGTTGAGCTTTGAGGGACATGGCAATGACTATGTATCATCATCATCTCACCCTTTTCCCCTCATGTGATGGATCTACCCAGACCTACTGGCCTTTCAGAGACATCGTCCTGTACCTTTTCCAATGGTCCTTTAGTCCACCTCGGGCGGTCTTCTACTCTGCCACACTGTAGGTTTAATAGCTCAGCATAGTTCGATTTGGTCTAAAATGGCAAATTAGGATTTGGGGAAGATAGCCAGAATGCTTGCAAACCCCCTCTCATGCGGTGCGGATCACTGTCAAGTTGAATGCCTGTGTTTCCAATGATTATCCCTGCTGACACTCACTTTTTCCTTTCTGGGATGTCTTAATTGATTTGTCTCCTTGTTATGACTTCAGCATTTTACCCCTAATAAAAAAGCAAAAAAATTAAAATCCAGAGGCACATGCAGTAAAGATAAAGACATATTTATTTAATCTTTACTGTGTTATAGTTCACAAGGAACTTTTCACATATACACAAAATCTCACATAGAAATGAAATTTACGGTAAAACTCATGAAAACCTTTAACGCTTTGACAATGAAACAGAAACAAACACAAGACCCTATTACAAAAAAAGGATAAAACAGGGAAAGGAAAAACGGGTTTCGGCATCAAACTGGTACCCACTGAGGACCCTTTATGAAATCTTCCTTCTCCATACAGGCCCAATA
Organism: Ambystoma mexicanum; assembly: GCF_040938575.1. Taxonomy (NCBI): domain Eukaryota; kingdom Metazoa; phylum Chordata; class Amphibia; order Caudata; family Ambystomatidae; genus Ambystoma; species Ambystoma mexicanum. The sequence continues at coordinate 172,463,314 of NC_090923.1, read as the reverse complement.
GTAAACCCACATATGCATATATGATGATAATTCATTAAATTATTTATTTATTTATTTTTTACGCTAAAACATGCTGAAAGACCTCTTCTAAAGTACCAATTTCACACATCTAAAACAGGACTCACTACATGATATTCTTATTTAAGGACTAAAACCTATTTCATAAAACGTATGGCGGCCAAAGACCATTGAAAAGACTTGTCCGTTAGAATATGTTGCCAGACCCAGCCCGGGTCAACTATCTTATACCCTCCTCCACATCTTCCTGGTAGGGACACATGAGAATTGGTAGATGTCAACTGTGGGTTCGTTGATTGTTAACATTCACAATACTGTTTTTATTCACATCGCGGACCACGTGATCAAGGGTCAGTGAGAACAAGCCTTTTGTCTGTCGCCTTTAAGTTGGCTTTCCTGATTGCTCTTGTTTTGATTCACATTTTCTCTTGTTTCCCTGCCAGGTGAAATTGCGCTTTGGTCCCTGGTGGTCCTGGCCATTGAAAGATATGTGGTTGTCTGCAAACCCATGAGCAACTTCAGATTCGGCGAGAACCATGCCATCATGGGTGTCATGATGACCTGGATAATGGCTTTGGCCTGCGCTGCTCCTCCCCTCTTTGGATGGTCCAGGTAGGAGCCAATCTTGGGCAGGATGTCTCAACGGTGGTCCAGGCCCTTGCCTCCATGGCTTGACCGTGATTGGCTGATATTTGTGGGAACATGTGGTACTCCATGCGTGCTGTATTCGAACTATTACACCCTCTAGCTTTCCTAGTCTAGGGGGCTGCAACGTTTGACTCTCTAGATGTTTTGCAATACAACTTCCATCAGCCCTATAGCGACCGCCCTAGCTCAACTTCCAAACTAAATGTGAAACTCCTATCCTTTCTTCTTAATTATATTATTATATCGCTGATGATTCCATAGCCTGATGCTAGAACTTCCCCAGCTACTTTGCAAAACAGCCAAACTGTTCCGTCCGCATGCAAACACAAGCAACTCAAGATACATTGCTGTAAATGCCTGGCTCTAAGCGGAATGGGTGCACCCAGATGTTACCAGAGCTGGCTATACATAGGCACTCAGGCTGCAATTCACTGATGAGCTCCTGTAAGTCCTAGGATCTCTTGGGTTGCTTGTGTTCCCATGTATAGGGAGCTCGTGCTGAACCTTTCCCTTTTGTGTAAGGGGTATTTGTATATGCATAATCCTCTTCTTAATTATTCAAATGAGGTCGAAACCAATGATTGCAAGGCCACCAAAAGGAATTTCTAGTGGGTAAGATGGCTGCTCAAGTAGTTCTTATGCTTATCTCTTTATACCAACATTCCTAGCACACTTGACAACTTCCTGGTTATGAATCATTGCTCCAAAGGCTGAATCTGAGCAGTTAGAGGATATGCCAGCAGAGATGTTCCTTTTTTGGGAGTTCTCCTGAATTCTAATTTTCAAATGCACCATCTCTCCATCTGCAGATACATCCCAGAAGGCATGCAGTGCTCATGCGGGGTGGACTACTACACCCTGAAGCCTGAGGTCAACAATGAGTCCTTTGTCATCTACATGTTCCTTGTCCACTTCACCATCCCTCTGATGATCATTTTCTTCTGCTACGGGCGCCTTGTCTGCACTGTCAAGGAGGTGGGCACTTAGGCTATCTCTGTAGCGATTGTAGTGCACCTAGTCCACCACCGCTTGCCTTACTAACATGTTCTTGCATCTTCCACACCCAGGCTGCAGCTCAGCAACAGGAGTCTGCCACCACCCAGAAGGCTGAGAAAGAGGTCACCCGCATGGTCATCATTATGGTGGTGGCTTTCCTGATCTGTTGGGTCCCCTATGCCAGCGTGGCTTTCTACATCTTCAGCAACCAGGGAACAGACTTTGGGCCAATCTTCATGACAGTCCCTGCTTTCTTTGCCAAGAGTTCTGCCATCTACAATCCAGTGATCTACATCGTATTGAACAAACAGGTACGGAACAAGACAGCCGCTTTCTTACTTAATGTTTTTTTTTGCAGTTTGCATGGCACACTTCTTTAGTGACTCTGTGGACACACCAAGCCTTTAACCGTCATTCGGTCCTCCCATTGGTGATACTCTGGCCCTACCCTGTCCCATGTCAGCATTAGGTCAATGTCACTTGGCCTAGTAAGATCATTGTCTCTGTCCTCCCTTTCTTGCCTCGTCGCGCCTTGAGACACTTGTGTAATGATACACCCCATACAGAGGTTCACAGGTCTGTAGGTTGATATTTGTTTTTTCCAGTGGCCCAGGATTCCCTGATGACTATGAAACCTCTGATTTTATTACCTTTAATAGTTTGGGCGTCTTCTGCTTACCTGGTGCATAAGACTATGGCACAGGTGCAAGAGTCTATTATGTATTGCCATGCTTGTTTGCAAACTCTGAAATTATGAAAAGCCAGCCAACATGCAGACGGGCAGAGAGAGTGGGGATTCCTACTGTAAGGCCAGTAAATGTAGATGCTCGTAAAGTGTGATGCCCTGAGACCTGAGGCAGAGAATGTCTGACTGCCTCCACTTCCCCCCAGCTGCTCTGTGACTGCTTCCACTTCCCTCCAGCTGCTCTGTGACTGTCTCCACTTCCCCCCAGCTGCGCTGTGACTGCCTCCACTTCCCCCAGCTGCTCTGTGAATGCCTCCACTCCCCTCCAGCTGCTCTGTGACTGCCTCCACTTCCCCCCCAGCTGCCCTGTGACTGCCTCCACTCCCCCCCCAGCTGCTCTGTGACTGCCTCCACTTCCCCCAGCTGCTCTGTGACTGCCTCCACTTCCCCCAGCTGCTCTGTGACTGCCTCCACTTCCCCCCAGCTGCGCTGTGACTGCCTCCACTTCCCCCCAGCTGCGCTGTGACTGCTTCCACTTCCCCCAGATGCTCTGTGACTGCCTCCACTTCCCCCCAGTTGCTCTGTGACTGCCTCCACTTCCCCCAGTTGCTCTGTGACTGCCTCCACTTCCCCCAGCTGCTCTGTGACTGCCTCCACTCCCCCCCAGCTGCTCTGTGACTGCCTCCACTTCCCCCAGCTGCTCTGTGACTGCCTCCACTTCCCCCCAGCTGCTCTGTGACTGCCTTCACTTTACCCCAGTTGCTCTGTGACTGCCTCCACTCCCCCCCCGCTGCTCTGTGACTGCCTCCACTTCCCCCCCCAGCTGCTCTGTGACTGCCTCCACTTCCCCCCCAGCTGCTCTGTGACAGCCTCCACTTCCCTCCCAGCAGCTCTGTGACTGCCTCCGCTCCCCCCAGCTGCTCTGTGACTGCCTTCACTTCCCCCAGTTGCTCTGTGACTGCCTCCACTCCCCCCCAGCTGCTCTGTGACTGCCTCCACTTCCCCCCCAGCTGCTCCGTGACTGCGTCCACTTCCCCCCAGCTGCTCTGTGACTGCCTCCACGTCCCCCAGCTGCTCTGTGACTGCCTCCACCTCCCCCCAGCTGCTCTGTGACTGCCTCCACTTCCACCCAGCTGAGTTGTGACTGCCTCAACTTCCACCCAGCAGCTCTGTGACTGCTTCCACTTCCCCCCAGCTGCTCTGTGACTGCCTCCACTTCCCCCCAGCTGCTCTGTGACTGCCTCCACTTCCCCCCCAGCTGCTCTGTGACTGCCTCCACTTCCCTCCCAGCAGCTCTGTGACTGCCTCCGCTCCCCCCAGCTTCTCTGTGACTGCCTTCACTTCCCCCCAGTTGCTCTGTGACTGCCTCCACTCCCCCCCAGCTGCTCTGTGACTGCCTCCACTTCCCCCCCAGCTGCTCTGTGACTGCGTCCACTTCCCCCCAGCTGCTCTGTGACTGCCTCCACTTCCAACCAGCTGAGTTGTGACTGCCTCAACTTCCACCCAGCAGCTCTGTGACTGCTTCCACTTCCCCCCAGCTGCTCTGTGACTGCCTCCACTTCCACCCAGCTGAGTTGTGACTGCCTCAACTTCCACCCAGCAGCTCTGTGACTGCCTCCACTTCCCCCAGCTGCTCTGTGACTGCTTCCACTTCCCCCCAGCTGCTCTGTGACTGCTTCCACTTCCCCCCAGCTGCTCTGTGACTGCTTCCACTTCCCCCCAGCTGCTCTGTGACTGCCTCCACTTCCCCCCAGCTGCTCTGTGACTGCCTCCACTTCCCCCCAGCTGCTCTGTGACTGCGTCCACTTTCCCCCAGCTGCTCTGTGACTGCCTCCACTCCCCCCAGCTGCTCTGTGACTGCCTCCACTTCCCACAGCTGCTCTGTGACTGCCTCCACTTCCCCCCAGCTGCTCTGTGACTGCCTCCACCTCCCCCCAGCTGCTCTGTGACTGCCTCCACTTCCCCGAGCTGCTCTGTGACTGCGTCCACTTCCCCCAGCTGCTCTGGAACTGACTCCACTTCCCCCCAGCTGCTCTGTGACTGCCTCCACTTCCCCCCAGCTGCTCTGTGACTGCCTCCACTTCCCCCAGCTGCTCTGTGACTGCCTCCACTTCCCCCCAGCAGCTCTGTGACTGCCTCCACTTCCCCCAGCTGCTCTGTGACTGCCTCCACTTCCCCCCAGCTGCTCTGTGACTGCCTCCACTTCCCCCAGCTGCTCTGTGACTGCCTCCACTTCCCCCAGCTGCTCTGTGACTGCCTCCACTTCCCCCATCTGCTCTGTGACTGCCTCCACTTCCCCCCAGCTGCTCTGTGACTGCCTCCACTTCCACCAGCTGCTCTGTGACTGCCTCCACCTCCCCCAGCTGCTCTGTGACTGCCTCCACTTCCCCCCAGCTGCGCTGTGACTGCCTCCACTTCCCCCCAGCTGCTCTGTGACTGCTTCCACTTCCCCCAGCTGCTCTGTGACTGCCTCCACTTCCCCCGAGCTGCTCTGTGACTGCCTCCACTTCCCCCCAGCTGCTCTGTGACTGCCTCCACCTCCCCCAGCTGCTCTGTGACTGCCTCCACTTCCCCCCAGCTGCGCTGTGACTGCCTCCACTTCCCCCCAGCTGCTCTGTGACTGCCTCCACTTCCCCCAGCTGCTCTGTGACTGCGTCCACATCCCCCGAGCTGCTCTGTGACTGCCTCCACTTCCCCCAGCTGCTCTGTGACTGCCTCCACTTCCCCCAGCTGCTCTGTGACTGCCTCCACTTCCCCCATCTGCTCTGTGACTGCCTCCACTTCCCCCCAGCTGCTCTGTGACTGCCTCCACTTCCCCCCAGCTGCTCTGTGACTGCCTCCACCTCCCCCCAGCTGCTCTGTGACTGCCTCCACTTCCCCCCAGCTGCGCTGTGACTGCCTCCACTTCCCCCCAGCTGCTCTGTGACTGCTTCCACTTCCCCCAGCTGCTCTGTGACTGCCTCCACTTCCCCCCAGTTGCTCTGTGACTGCCTCCACTCCCCCCCCCCCAGCTGCTCTGTTCTACGGCCGCCCCCTACACCCTATCTTCTGATGTGTTCCACTCACCTGCTAGGCTTGCCCAGTAGTGGTCTTCCACTTCCTGTCCTGCGAGCCGGCTGATTCCCTCCTCCCACTTTGCCTCCCGAACCAACCCTCACAGCCCCCAGAAGGAGGCAGAGTCCCGTCTGCACCCCCAGGCACTAGCGCCACCCTTTGCATTGACCCCAGACAGTAGAACATCTGTGCCTGGCTGCCCACTGCCTACTTTGCACACTCCTCCTCTCGGTTACACTCAGATAGCTGCAGCTTTTTCCTAACGACCGGAGGTCTAATTGTAATGATATGACATCCTTTGCTAAGGATACAAGGGCCTGTCTGGTGAGCTGAGACCTTGCCTGATGATCCATGGACCTCTCCTAATGATCCAGGGCCTACTAGAAGATTTGCTGGCTTGTACTCATGTCCGGAGGACCTGTACCGATTAGCTGACATCATTTACTAGTGATCTGAGGGTTGACAGATGATCTGAGGGCCTGCCCAGAGGACCCCATCCAGGGTTTGGTTTGAGCCTATTCTGCTTTACCCATTGATCTAAATCAGTGATAAGAACATATAGAAACGAATTGAAAGAGGGGTTGGAATTACTGTGTCTTGTGACCGCCCCCACTGCTACTCGTAGTTGTCTGACAGATCTTTCAAATTCATGAAACCAGTGGGAAGAGAAATGATCATCTCTGGGTCCAGGCATAGGGCAAGAAATAGCTAAGTCCTTTCATATAATGTTTGGAGGTTTTATCTCAGAAGAGGTGTTCAATATCCTCTTCTTACGGTCTCAAATGAACTAGTCAACTGCCGGCAGTGAGATAAGTGACCTCGTATGAACTCAACTCAACTGGTCAATTTCACAGGATGTGGTCATAAGCCAGCGCGCATTTGCTACGACAACAGCGGCGACAAGCGCCCTGACTGTGTTTCTTTTCTCTCCTTCCAGTTCCGAAACTGCATGATCACCACTATCTGCTGTGGCAAGAATCCCTTTGGCGACGACGAGACTACCTCTGCTGCTACCTCCAAGACAGAGGCTTCCTCCGTATCTTCCAGCCAGGTTTCTCCTGCGTAAAGTCCTGAGGCTGCTTGACGCCAAAGATGGCGCTGTCACCAAGGTTGTATGACTCCCACCCAGACCTGCCCCAACACCCCCCCAGAGTGAATGAATCCACGTCATCAACCCCAAGCCACCATCATCTTCCGCCACGCACCCCCTCGACAGGATGGACTTTTTTTTTCAACATTAATGATATGGTGATCCGTTGAACAGGGCTGTATATATTTGAAATATTTATGCAAACACTTATATGTCTCAAAACACATGCTCTTATCCCAGAAAGAGACTTTTCTGCTATGTTGTCAGAGTTAACAAAATGATGTGTATTCATAGCGCCGCTCTACTTTCTAAACTGGGTTTGGAACCCTTTGGGGTTTAATGTAATGACAGTCACTTTTGTATGATATTCTTCGGTTCCCAATCAAATGCAGCTTTGCAAAGTTCTGATAGAGAAGGTATAGAAACTGTGCACATTAAACCTGTAATAAAGAGCAATTTGCAAATGCATGCAAGATGTCGATATTTATTCATCCCTGCAAGACAAGAAGCAGACTCTTTCTGAATCATCACTCTTTGACAGTTCCTAAAAAGACCTGCTTCATTGGCTTCATTGAGTTAGGCTCCCAGCCAAGGTTCTCAGCTGAGCGAGCTTCTTCCCAGTCTTCCCTTCACCACCTGCAGAGCGGGCAGCACTGCCACTGCAGGTTTAAAAGGGAAGATGTTCAGTGTTGTATCAAGGGTAGAAACACTTGTGTATAGGCGCGTTATAAATGGCATATCATATCAGATTGGAAGTTGCTGGTGATGGGGTTTTCTGCAGCAATGGGGAATGCTGATTCCATTGTGCTAAAAATGGAATCCTCTTGCCCAGTGCCCCTCAAGACCTCAAGCTAGGGCATGATGAGGACCTGTTTAGAGCCCTGACCTACCTTAAAATAGCATAAATGGAGCCAGAGGCCATCCCTTAGGAGGCCAACCGCTGCAAATCTGCCAGGAGATATTTCAGCCGCTCCGGCATCCCTTTGGGAAAGACTTCTGGCCCATGTTTCTGTATTTGACAAGCTTAAGTCCAAAGAGTGAGTTCAATGTAATTGCCAGCTGTGAAGGGATTCCATGGACAAGGCTGGGATCTGGTGGGAGGTGGGGGTGTTTCCAGCCTTGCTCTGGAACATTTTGGGTTTGCCCTGGGAATTAGCTCCCTAGCAAGGCAGCTGGATGGGAACATTTTGGGGTTGACCTGCCAATTAGCTCCCTAGAAAGGCAGCCGGATGGGGACATTTTTTGGTTGACCTGCCAATTAGCTCCCTAGCAAGACAGTGGGATGGGGACATTTTGGGGTTGCCCTGCCAATTAGCACCCTAGCAAGGAAGCCGGATGGCGACATTTTGGGGTTGACCTGCCAATTAGCTCCCTAGCAAGGCAGCCGGATGGGAACCTTTTGGGGTTGCCCTGCCAATTATCTCCCTAGCAAGGCAGCGGGATGGGGACATTTTGGGTTTGCCCTGCCAATTAGCTCCCTAGCAAGGCAGCCGGATGGGGACATATTTTTGGGCAGAGGGTTATGGGGCTACGTGCCGAGGTGGCAGAGTTGAATCGTGCTGAATTATTTTGTTTTTTATAACTTTGTTTTTTCAGAGCTAGTAAAGGCTTGGTTGCTGATATTTCCAAAAGCAGCCTAGTAGCACCCACTCTTCTGCTTATTCCAGTAGCCTTCCACTGCGCTGAAATGTCATCATTTGCCCTTTTGAGGGTAGTTCTTTGGGTCACACCGATGGAAAAACGAGATTTCCTGAATGTAAGAAAAGGGCAGAGTCTAACCCTAGGGTTGCTTTTGGTTTTTCGGATCCCCAAAGCGGGACATGCCACAGACAGGCAATTAACTGCTGGCAAAGATCTCTACAAAAACCGATTAACCTCTAGCAGAGGTGTGACTCGTTCATACTGTTCTAGTTTTTCTTTGCATTCTGTTGTTTGTGTTTCCGTTTCTCAACACCGGAACACCAGTGCACTCCTAGGCTTCATGCCTCCTAAAGCTGGTTTGAGAACAGTAAAAAGAGATTAAGATTAACAGCAATGACTAGTCAGCAGTAACTAGGCAACAGTACGTCAGATGGGCTGGGCCAACAAATGCCTTCTTTTGATTGGCCTGTGCCCAATACGTGTATTCCTGGGACAGCTGATAGGCGGGGCAAAGAGTGCCTCTTTATGATTGTCTCATCACTATCACAACATTCTGATTGGTCTATCCATGACATATGCTTCTTTTATACCTGACGGGCAGGGACCAATGGTATGAGCCTAGCACAGGGTTTCCTATGCACTTGATGGGCAGGGCCAACGAATGTCTCATTGTCATTGTCCTGCACCCAACATGTGGTTTCCTGTACATGTGATGGGCGGGGCCATGGAAGGCCTCATTCTCATTGGTATGAGTCTGGCATGTGGTTTCCTATGCAGGTGATGGGCGGGGGCATGGAAGGCCACATTCCCATTGGTATGAGTCTGGCACATGGTTTCTATGCATGTGATGGGCGGGGGCATGGAAGGCCTCATTCCCATTGGTATGAGTCTGGCACATGGTTTCTATGCATGTGATGGGCGGGGCCATGGAAGGCCTCATTCCCATTGGTATGAGTCTGGCACATGGTTTCTATGCATGTGATGGGCGGGGCCATGGAAGGCCTCATTCCCATTGGTATGAGTCTGGCACATGGTTTCCTGTACACGTGATGGGCAGGGCCATGGAAGGCCTCATTCCCATTGGTATGAGTCTGGCACATGGTTTCCTGTACACGTGATGGGCAGGGTCATGGAAGGCTTCATTCCCATTGGTATGAGTCTGGCACATGGTTTCTATGCATGTGATGGGCGGGGCCATGGAAGGCCTCATTCCCATTGGTATGAGTCTGGCACATGGTTTCCTGTACACGTGATGGGCAGGGTCATGGAAGGCCTCATTCCCATTGGTATGAGTCTGGCACATGGTTTCTATGCATGTGATGGGCGGGGCCATGGAAGGCCTCATTCTCATTGGTATGAGTCTGGCACATGGTTTCTATGCATGTGATGGGCAGGGCCATGTAAGGCCTCATTCCCATTGGTATGAGTCTGGCACATGGTTTCCTGTACACATTATGGGCGGGGCCATGTAAGGCCTCATTCTCATTGGTATGAGTCTGGCATGGGGTTTCCTATGCACGTGATGGGCGAGGGCATGGAAGGCCACATTCTCATTGGAATGAGTCTTGCACATGGTTTCCTGTACACGTGATGGGCAGGGCCATGGAAGGCCTCATTCCCATTGGTATGAGTCTGGCACATGGTTTCCTGTACACATTATGGGCGGGGCCATGTAAGGCCTCATTCTCATTGGTATGAGTCTGGCATGTGGTTTCCTATGCAGGTGATGGGAAGGGGGCATGGAAGGCCACATTCCCATTGGTATGAGTCTGGCACATGGTTTCTATGCATGTGATGGGCGGGGGCATGGAAGGCCACATTCCCATTGGTATGAGTCTGGCACATGGTTTCCTGTACACATTATGGGCGGGGCCATGTAAGGCCTCATTCTCATTGGTATGAGTCTGGCATGGGGTTTCCTATGCACGTGATGGGCGAGGGCATGGAAGGCCACATTCTCATTGGAATGAGTCTTGCACATGGTTTCCTGTACACGTGATGGGCAGGGCCATGGAAGGCCTCATTCCCATTGGTATGAGTCTGGCACATGGTTTCCTGTACACATTATGGGCGGGGCCATGTAAGGCCTCATTCTCATTGGTATGAGTCTGGCATGTGGTTTCCTATGCAGGTGATGGGAAGGGGGCATGGAAGGCCACATTCCCATTGGTATGAGTCTGGCACATGGTTTCTATGCATGTGATGGGCGGGGGCATGGAAGGCCACATTCCCATTGGTATGAGTCTGGCACATGGTTTCTATGCATGTGATGGGCGGGGGCATGGAAGGCCACATTCCCATTGGTATGAGTCTGGCACATGGTTTCTATGCATGTGATGGGCGGGGGCATGGAAGGCCACATTCCCATTGGTATGAGTCTGGCACATGGTTTCTATGCATGTGATGGGCGGGGCCATGGAAGGCCTCATTCCCCTTGGAATGAGTCTGGCACGTGGTTTCCTGTACACATGATGGGCGGGGCAATGTAAGGCATCATTCTCATTGGTATGAGTCTGGCACATGGTTTCCTATACACTTGACGGGCGGGGCCATTGAAGGCCTCATTCCCGTTGGTATGTGTCTGGCACATGGTTTCCGATGCATGTGAAGGTCTCATTCTGTTTGCAGTGTCTGACAGAGTGCTTTCTGTCCTTCAGCAGTAGAAAGTTCTTCTGATCACCACTGCAGAATCCAGTCTTCCATAGACCCACGAAGGAAAAAGGGTTTTAGCTTTTAATAAAAACAAACATTTGCAACATTGCTACCCCCAAGGCAAAGTTGAATAACAAAGATGGGGACACCCATTGCTACGTTACTTCTCAGGCTCATAATAGCTGGTCAGGTAGTTAGTTAGTTATTCAAATGTTCCCTTGTTGACTGACATCATTCTTGGCCGGTCGACAGTCATCAATAAACGTGGGAAAGGACTGTAGCCGCGCCTACGTTATTGCGCAATCTGAGTATGGAAATGTAAAATTCATGTATAGGTTAAAGTTGGATGATTTCCTCCAAAAATTGCAAGATCCAACAAATATGTTTCTAAGAGATGAGACTAAACAGGGAGGTTGATGTTAACACATTTTTTTGTAACCACTGAACGCAGGTATACTCGTGCGCATAAATGCAATACAGCGGAGGAGCCCGCTGTCCGGCTTTTCAAATAGTCCCTTGTTGTTATGCACGTATTCTCATTTTCTGTATGTGTAGTATGCTACATAGGCGTCAAAGAGGAAGATGTTATGTTCAAGAACATTTGTAACGTTCTTAGGATGTATGAGAAGAAGCCGGTGTAGTCATCTCTACTTTTACAATTTCTGTACAAGAATGTATAGATTCTATTTTGACATAAAAACATCTCCTGCTTCAAACTGTACGTTGTCTATGTCTGTTCAATTAGAAGACGCAAACGCTCTGAGCGGTTGCAAGGGGGACGCTTGAGTCAGGCTTGGATCCAGAGAGGTCTGCACTCGCTCAGCAAATGTAACCGCATATCGGTCAATCATGGTCACGTTTTTCAGATGATATCACCAAGGACATTCGATTTGGTCCAAGAGTGACTTACCCCCCTGGAAAAGATCACTATGTTTAATGTTAAGCATGCCCATCATTGCTGTCAATTCACCAGAATCATAAGGATAGTGGAAGGAACGTCCCAAGTCCTTTAATCCGCTGACACCCTCATAGGAAGTGCTATCAAATGACCATTGATCAGGGTGATTTTAAATGAAGTGATTCATGCAGCAGAGCTCTGGACCCGGTAGAAGCCGCAGAAAGGAGAACATGCAATTCTACACTAAGGGTAACACTAATAAATGCCTCCACAATCTTACAGAAGCACTTAGAGGTCATGCATGGGGGGGTCACAAGATGTGCCGGTGTATGGGCACTAAAGACATCCTTACAACTCGTTGCAGTGCCTGCGTTTTTGAATGGCTAATCATCAGATCCTTGCTGCCGCCAGGTATTGAGGCATAAGGTCCAAAATAGCCTACATTTTTCAGTCCCACTGGTGCAAGATTCTAAGGACTCATCTGAGAATGTATTGTGTCTTTCTACCACTTTAAAAAAAAAGTTGCTTTATGGACCGAAGGGAAATGTAAAGAAAAGAAGTGGCAGTGTCGGAGGCGGCTTGACCTCCAGGGAAGATAATAGAGGGCCTATTTTGGAAGAACATGCCTACCTCTGCTCCACCATAGGCTACGTTGACCCTGATCATTGCATATTTAATGGTGCACACAATGACATGATCTGTGATATGCTGGATGTACAGATGCAATTGCAATATGATCTACAAATGAGTCCCGGTCTATAGGGAACCCCGGACATGTCCTGCTAGACTGTGCCCACTCATACGCCAGTCGGGCTAAGGTGTTAGGATACTGGTTCTTCCACAGGGGCACCATATTGCCAGGCAATTTATTGTCAGTCCTCCTCTTTTTTTGTTTTTTTACATCTCTTTACTTCATGTGCTTGACGACGCTCAAAATAACTGGACATAGTGATCCCACCAAATGATACACCCCCGCTTCTAAAAAAGCATCCGTGATTTGCAGACAGGGAAATATTGTCCTTTACTCCTCATGGCTGTCAATCAAAGAAGCAGGAGAAAACAAAGGGGACAAGCCAATCGACATACAACCGGCAGTGTAAGGAGTGATCCCTGGGTGGGCTTGAGTGGGTGCAGAAGGAAATGCCGTTGGTGAACAAGGAAAGCACTGGTGAAGGTTAAGGTGGGGGTTTGACTAAAGCGGAGGCGAGGAGGAGCAGAAAAGGGTAGTGGGAAGACAACAAGAAAAAAAGATACACGAAAAAATGTAAGCGTGGGTGAAGGAGTGGAAGGCCTTACAAAGAAGGAAATTGATTGGGTAATGGAGCTACTCAAACATTGCCCTATGTATTAGCATTACTACTCAACTGGTCCTTCATCTCCTATCAACCAATCAATTAAAACATAATATTATTATGTACCTATTTTATTGCTCATTAGTGAGCTGGAAATGCAAAATGTATCTAATTATTAAAATTTAAGGTTTTGCTCAAGTAGATGAAAGATCCGACAAATATATTTCTAGGACATGATCGTCTACAGGTAGGTCGAAGAAAACCAAATGACCCCTTAACATACACAGAGCTAAATGAGAAATTTGGGCAGTAAGTATTGATGAATTGGGTTCGTTCAAGAGCTTTTTCTGGAAGAATAATTTGGCAAGATCAAATAGATCTAAATAATTGACCTTACACAATACTCGACCCACCATCAGACCAGTGCTAAATATACAGTGAAAAGGGAGGGGCGACTTGCCCAGGTGGGGATTGGTCTGGGATAGAAAGATGGGGTGTGTTACTAGGAAGGTGATTAAGCCTGCCACATAGATCCTGAGTGGTCTTGCCTAGTGGGCGCTGGTGCCTGGTGGATTGGTATCACTGTTGCAGTTGCGCCTGTTTTTTGCCTCTCCACTGGATCCTCAGGGATGGGTGGGTGAAGCAGGCACAGCCAGCGCCACCTGATGACACACACAATCATACTCAGACCCATTTCACCATCAGCACAGTGCATTGCGCTCACAAAAGACAGCCTCATCGCCATGATCGTCTAAGATGACTCCAAATCTGCCCAAAATTAAGCCTTTGCTCAAATATCCCCAGAGTGGAGACACATGTTGACGAGAGAACCAAGAAGAATTTAAAATAAACCTTCATAGTTTCAAGTTTTCAAAAATAATAATAAACGGGTAGTGGACACCCTTTGAAGTATGCAGATTGATGGATTCGGAAATGTGCTATGTACAGCTCTTTTGTCGCTTGGAGAGTCTCCAGTTGTGCTGGTCACAGCATGTACAATTCCCACATTCTGTCTGGAGCCCTTTGACCATTTGCAGGCCTGGATGACCACTAAGGGGCCTATCCCATAGTCAAGGAATTAAATCAGTGTTGTGGAATGAAACTCTCTTCACACAAACGTGCTTCTGGGCCTGTCTATGGTTTGATATCTCCTTCCATTTGTTCAAAGCGAATTTATCCAGTTACTAGATTTGTATACTGGACTTTTTTGATTTGAGTGAGTGAGAGATTTGTTTGGCCTGTGATGGGCGCTAGTGGAACATTCGCGCTCCCTCACTAGCGCATATGAGGTGTACTTCATACAAGAATGCCCACAATCCGCACAACAGTGTCCCTACAGTCTGTAGATTTGTGTAATGTTACAATCTGTTTTATAAAATGGTTGTCTTGTTAGAAGTCATCAACTCAAATTAGACCGTTTTTGATCAGGGGTTTCCGGGTAAATCACTCCAAAGGCTGCAGACACTCCAGAAGGCAGCCATTTGCCTCCTTTATAAATTCAAAATGGTCTCCGTGTTATCGCCCAATCACAGTGCAAACCCAGTTTAAAGTGTTAATGGCAATTCATTGGTGTTCCACTTCATTATAAGCCAGAGAACCAGCAACAAACCTCACCAATGGCGCAGAACCTGGGGCCAATCGCGGTCTGTGGGATCTGGGATTAGAGATCTGTATTGAGATTCCATTGGCTATTGGGTTCCGAGATTGGTTTATTCCTCTTTGCAAAATTGATCAAAGAGGACCTGATTTCTTCACTTGGCCGGCCCCGAACAAGTTCCCTTTCAAGCACTGCCAATAGACAGTTTGATATGATATGATATGATATGGCATTTATAACGTGCCTATACACAAGTGTTTCAAGACGCGACAAGGCAAGGGAGGGGGAACAGAGGGAAGACAGAGACAACGATCATACTAGTCCAGGTGTCATTCAGATCGCGCAAGTGCAGGGGAAGGGGGAAGGGGAACAGTGAGGGGGGAAGGGGGAGGGGACAGTGCAGTACATGGGATAAATAGAATAAATAAAAACAATACATAGAATAAATTAAGCAATAAGGATAAGTACGGCCAGCTGGTGGCAAGTGCAAGGGTAAGTGCAGAAATCAGGTGTCAAGTGCTGGTAAGGGACTGTACTCGGAGTGGGCCCTATCTGAGTGGAACACTCACTCACTGTATGTCCTAGGTAGAAACCCTGAAAAAGACCCCCGAGATGGCACAGCAAGTGCTGTAACCAGTGCTAAACTGTGCAGAGCAATTCATTAGACTTCCAAAAAGACACTAATTGTGTGACTAAAGAAGAAACCTTATCAGAATGACACATCCCGGATATTTAGGACGGGAATCCCTTAATCTTTTGGGCAGTGATACTTTTTATGTGCTCGCTGGTAGGATAGCTCAGTGGGTTGAGTGGTCATTGTTGTGATGATCTGTATTTGATCTGCAGGTCACAGGTTCAAATCCTGGCACGGCCAACTCAGCTTTTCATCCTTCTGGGGTCGATAAATGATTACCAACTTTGGTTGGGTGATATTGTTTGTTAATATGTTCTCTGTAAAGTGCTTTCGCAATAGCGCTATATAAATAACACATCATTATCATTACACAAGAGGATTGGCTGTTAGAGACAGTGAGATATGGTAAAGGAACAGAAGGGCATTGGCACTGCAGCACAGGGAAAGAATGGGTCAGCGTGTATGCAGGAGGAGGGAGGGCGAGGAGTGGCTCTCTGGATCTGTGCAGAGAGACAGTGAAGGGGAAAAGAGGAGTGGCGGCAGCAGCTCCAGGAGGAGAGTGGCACTGCATCCATAGCCAGAGAGACGTGTAAGCAAGTGTGGGAGTGGGCTACCGAGAGGGGAGAGTAGGTTCAAAGGTAGAGAAAAGGCTAGAAGGCTTGGGTGAGTAGATGTCAAAACAGATGCAGGAGGGGGCATTTATTGCATGACTTGGTGTAGAGCGGAGACAGCAGGTGCAATATAAAAGGGACATTAAAGCCCCCGCCACACATTAACATGCTGCACCTAAAGACATAACCTGGGCCCTTGTCCACATATAACACCTTAAACATGCTTGCATAGCTCCATCTTGTACCGATGTCCCCTTCCATGTATCACATATCTGCTGGAGACGGTTGTTTCTTTAAAAGGCTGCAGGTTTATTATAACAAAACATCACTCATCTACTTCAAACACTATGTGATTGCCATCACAGTAAAACCACTCTTTGGGGAATTGTTCTCCCGGTGAGGCGACCAGCCTACTGACTCCTTTCTTTCTTGCTCCTCCCCACGTATCCAACCAACTTCACTATAGGCCAAATCTCCCCCAATCGCCCTTGTACATGACACACCTGTCCCTGCAGGTGGTCCTGGTCTGGAGGAGTGCCGTTTCTGCCGGGGGAAGCTAAGCCCTCTTACATACATCAAGCGCCCTCGCCACTATGCCCCATAGGCGGCGCTGATCCCGGGAGGAGCGAAAACACCTCCTGATTTTCCAAGCTCATTAGTAGATCTTACAGTGTCACTGGTCACTTACACACTGCCACGCCACAGATGGGTCCACGCCCATCTGTGGCTCCGCCCAAGCTCTATCCTCATAGTTCCAGAGGTTTTGTGCATAAATTCCACAAGAAAAGATCCATGCCGGCTTTTGATAGGTGACCCCAATCTCCTTCATAGCATTCAGCTGAATTCAAGTTGATCAAGGTATGTCTAATTTGGATGAACCCCCTGCCCGTGCAAACCTGGACATTGCTCCGTTCAACTTTCTTTTAGATTACTGCTGATTGAGATTCTGCTCCCCTCCATGTTTGTCTTAGAATGATCTCCGACCACATGATCTGTGTGTCTTCCAACCAAGTCCCTAATTCTTGCAGGGTGGCCATCATCTCTCTCATTGGCGCTCCTCTGCCCTTACTTGTGAGAACGTTACCCCCTAGGTGTATCAGTAAAACGTCTGGTTTGGGGTAGCTTGCCAGTACCCTTTGCACATGATCTTCCAGCTTATTCGATCTCATCACCGGCCCTCCATGCCATTCTATCTTGATATGTCTTGCTGTCATATGTTGCCTTTCCAGTGTCCATCTTGCTTTCGCCCTTGTCACAAATGAGTGACCCACTACCCATACTTTCCTTCTGCTCCTTCTGGCTGCTGTACTGTGGGGAGAGATGGGGAATGGGGTATGGGCTATTGGTAAATTTCTGCTGGCCTTATGTTGCTTTTAAAACAGTTTGACCTCGATCCCCCTATCCTTTTAATAGCTTCTGGCATCATACCAACCCCTGCAGCTGAGGCGGCTGTTCCAATCCTGAAGGAGTGGGTTCCAAAGATCCCTCTGTGTCTTAATGCCAGGTTCATGATGCTTTTAAACGGTAACCTGTTCAGTGGCGACCCGTCAGTTTGTAAGAAGAGCGGGGCCTGCACCGTTCCTGGGGGTCTTACATTGAGATATGTCCCTAGGCAGGTCACATGACAGCAGGGGCTTCCCCTGATGCTGTGGAGGGTGATTAACCTTCCTTGCCCGTTCTGGTCTGTTTTGGACCTTCTTAGTTGTAGCTGGGCCACCTCTGCTAACACTGTGACATCCAGCCTTAAAAAAACCCTCCCCCACCTTCTCTAATGTCAGGTACCAGCTTGCTGATCTTAAAGGCCCCGAAGAAGGCCAGAGAAAAGACTGCCCTGAACATGACAGCCTCAAAGGTGCCCTGCATGTTCCTGCAAGTCCTCTGATTATATTGTGAAGTTTCACCATGTCTATAGGGTGCCTAAGGTCTTCCCTCTTCTCGATTCGTTTGGCCTAACCTTTCATCGCCATCCTGACAAAATGTTCCTTCATTGGGTCCTCCATCCACACTAATTTGTCATAGTGAGCTATTTCTGCCAGATGGGAAGACACCCATGCTCTTGTCTTTTGGGACTGCCAAGCCCACCGGATGAAGGCACGCACCGAAGCCCCTCCTTGGCGCACTCTAAGAAACCCTTCCTTGAACTTAATAAACCTCTGCCAGCATGCTTTATATCTCCTTTCTGTGGTGGGTGCAAGGGCCGTGCTGATGAGTGAGCTTAGATTTCCGCAATTATGTGACACCAATGGCTCTTGAAAGGGGTCATCTTCTCGTTTGCATCTAGTTTTTCCTCCCGAAGTCTCCCGAGCTGTAAACGAGAGAGAGCCTCAGCTGCTGTATCCGTCATGGTATGTGTATGTGTGCTGTATACCTCTCCCCTGGTATGTGTCTTGCCCTTACTTCAGTGTTCACCCTGAGTAGGCTTGCTGACAATTCCCTAAGGAGTCGTAGAACCCTCCTAGTGCTTGATGTTCCCTGATTTATACTGCTAAATTATTTGACCACAGAATCACCCTTTTGTTCGCCAGTGCGGACTCCCATAGGTGGAAAGCCACTATGGTGGGAAACAGCTCAAGGAGTGTAATATATCGTGTCACGCCCTCCTCATGCCAAGTAGGAGGCCATGCCTGTGCACACCACTCATTTCCAAGTATTGCCCAAAACCCATGGCAACCTGATGCGTCACTGTGCACAGTCTTATACTCTTACTGCTCACCCATTACTCCCTCCACAGCAGTACCCTGTTAAAACTGTCCAGGAAAATGCTCCCTATCTTCAAGTCCTCTTTAACCTCAGAGCCCAGGCGTACGTGTTGGGATGCATGGTGAAGGCCCACCGTTTTAAGTGAAATACTTATTGCAAATACGCTACCCACTAGAATGACCCTGCCCGCAAAATCTAACTTCCCTGCCAATGACTGCAACTCTCTCAGTGTTGCTTTACTCCTGCCCAACAATCCTTCAATAGTTTCTTTAGATCGTCCACTTTGTCTTTTGGTAGCGTAGTCTTACCCTCCTCTGAATCAATCTCTATCCCTAGGAATATAAATCTGGAGAGA
This sequence comes from Ambystoma mexicanum, assembly GCF_040938575.1. Lineage (NCBI taxonomy): Eukaryota > Metazoa > Chordata > Amphibia > Caudata > Ambystomatidae > Ambystoma > Ambystoma mexicanum. The sequence goes on along the minus strand of NC_090923.1, from coordinate 172,444,443 downwards.
GTACCTTTCCTTTCGCCAACGGTACCCCAAGTTCTTTTGCTAATTCCATAAAATGTTCCATTACATTACTGCATTCCTCTATCCCTTTGCTCCTGTTGAACAGAAAGACATCCAGGTAGTGCATCACTTTCCCCGTCCTAGTCCTCTCTTTTAGTGCCCGGTCCAGGAAGGTGTCGAGTTTTTACGAAGTATGCACAATAAATTGAGCATCCCATGGGCAGACATTTATCATGGTAGTACTGTCCCTCAAATTTGAAATCCAACAAGTTGTAGGTTTCTTTGTTAATTGGAATGAGCCTGAACGCCGATTCTACGGCGGCTTTCCCCAGAAGTGCCCCTTTGCCGGTGGCACTCACTAGTTCCACCGTGTCAACGAAGGACGCATAGGTCACCCAGCACATGTCTTCTGCAATGCCATCGTTTATTGACTCTCTCTCTGGGAAGGATAGGTGATGAGTCAGGTAAAATGTCCCCTTCTCTTTTTTTGCTACCAGCCCCAACGAGCAAACCTTGACATTGTTTAAGAGCGGTGCGAGAAATGGGCCTGCTACCCTCTCCAAACTGAGTTTTTGGGCAAATAAGTGTTTCACCACTTCTGGCAGTTTTAATGCAGACTTCAGGTTCTCAGCTTCCCTGTGGCCTCTTGCTCTGTAGTAGGGAATATCAAATCCCCCCTAAAAGCCGTCCCAATTTACTTTTGCGTCAGAAGTGTTGTGGTAACAATTTAATAGTGGCAATATTTTGGACAATTTAATAGGGGAAGGCAGTGAGCTGCTGAGGCGAGGAGTGATCAGCCTAATTCCGCTTTGATGTCTCCTTTTGTTTTGGGCTAGAGTTCTTTTTCCCAGCATCGAAGAATCCTGTGCTATGCACCCCTTGCACACTTGATGCATGCATGCTTAAATCTACATGATTTACTGAAGGGATAGAAACCCTGCTCATACTTTCAGCACTTGGCCTGCCCTCCCTGCTGATAGCTGCACCTGTTGCTCCAGGAAGAGTGCCTGCAAAAGGCTTCCTTCCTTTTATCCCTCTAAGACCACTTTTCCTTTTTATAATAAGGCTTCTCCCTCCTGATCCCTCCTCACCACTTCCTTGACAGCCACCATTGTTTCAATAAAAACTGTGACATCCACCTCGCCCCATGCCACAGCTGGCCAAATCTGCATCTTCAACCTGAAACCCCTGTCATACTTCAACCAGGCATCTCCCACATGTGTTTAATAGGCATTGTGGATATACTGTTCATGTGTCCATAATGCACCCGTATCCGCTGGGTATTTCTCAACCATGATGGATGCCAACATCAAACCATCTAGCCAATTGTGAATGGTCTCCTCCTTTTTATCCCTGTCTCTTTCTTTTTTCTCCTTCTCCTTTTCCAATACTTGGCGCGTGTCACGGCCTGTCTGTTCTAGCTCTAGAAGTGTAAAGATGGCAATACATTCCTTCTGCAATACCCTTTCTTCAATGTGCTCAGGGATGGGGCATACTAATATGTTACCTTTGGCCCGCAGTGTTTCGGACCCTGGCATCCCTGTCCCATAGCTAGTACTGTTACCCGAACTATCCCCTTACCCCTGACAGTTGCCTGGCAATGTAAGTGCTTGTTGCAGATGGGAAAACGCCCACCCTTTGCCAGCGCACCAACTAACTTTTCTAATTGCCCTGAGGAGCTGCTCCCAGGGGCCTCATTGACCCCATTGCTGACCCCTCTCTGAGCCTCCCCATGTTGGTTCACTGATACAGTATTCCCCCCACTTGATTAAATGCATTCACATTACGGCACAACAGTTGACCATTAATCCCATTGCCCCATGCTTGCAAGCACTGCATATCAATATCTTTTACTTGCTCCAAGGATGCAGGTCCCTCTGGTCCCTCTGCTGCCATGATGGCTGTACGCGTGCCGGTTTCACTGCTGCTCTCCCTTGGTCCCCTTCTGGCAGGAGCCGCTGGCCAGGCGGCATGACCCTACTTTCTCTCAATACTCCTCTCTCCCCTTGTTGATTTCACAGAATCTCGTTTAATTTTTGCTTCCTCCGTTTGCTGCCAAATTGCCTTTGCTTTTTCTGTGAAAATCCTCCTTCTCTTGACCACTGACTCCCCTTCTCCCAAGGAAAAAGAGCTCCTCCAATGCTTGCTCCTCTGTAGATGCTGGGAACAGCAATGGCGACTGGGACCTGTCCATTGTGGGCCCTGCTATGCACCCCTCAAGCTCTGTTGTGACCTACTGGAGCCAGTTGGGGCCATGTCTGGAAGAGGCCACCCTAGCCATGTGGAGGAACTGTTCCAGTTCACTGTCGGCATTGCTTGTTCCTGGGGTCTCTGCCACCTGTGTCTCCATCTTCCTGTTGTCCTGCAGCAGCTCTTGGGAATGTGAAGCTCCCCACGGCACACGCACTGCTCCGACCCACTCAATATTACTTGCTGACTTCCGGCTGGAGTTCTTGGCTGGCCAGCCTGTCTCACTATGCACTCGGTACCCCCCCTGCGTCGAGGGATATTGTATTCCACTCGTTGGTGCAGCGCCTTCGCACCCTTTGTTGTACTCCGCTTGTTTCGGGGAAGCGGGTGAGGTATCCTAGTACCTCTGACTCCGGATTACAGCGACTTTGCAGGTCAGGCGGAGGTGGGGCAGACTCGCTGTATCTCTGTCTCTGAAGCAGCGGCCTTATGCGCTCCCAGCACCTGCACACGCACTGCCTCTGGTCCCTCTCACAGCTTCTTTGCTACGCTTAAAGAAGACTTCGCTGATTCTCCTGCTTGCTAGCGTCCTAGTAAACGTTCCTGGTCCAGCAGCCTGTGTGTACCGCAGTCGAAAACAATTCAACTCTCCTCTGACCTGTTTTTTTCTTCCTTTGTGGCATAAAAGGCCACAGGTTGATTATAACAAAACATCACTCATCTACTTCAAACACTACGCGATTGTCATCACAGTAAAAAACACTCTTTGGGGAATTGAACTCCTGGTGCTGTGACCAGGTGACTGCCTCCTCTCTTTCTTGCACAATGGCGCTCGACTCCGCAGCAGCCCATGGTTCCCACTTACCATGGTCACAACCCGTACGTCTGGCCCTCCTGACACCCCCACTGAACTCTGCTGTGACCCACACAAACCTACGCTGGCTCTACTCCTGCCGAAGGGCGCGCAGCACGGTGCACTGCACCAGGAGCCTTAAGTGGGGTGGCAATTATATGAGGTGACGGTACTCTAGTGCCGGATCTGCTTAAAGAGACAAGAGCATAGACTAACAGTACAAGGCGGCGCAGGGAGTGTTACAAGACTAGCAGCACCACCACACTGGGGGCGCAGGGAGTGTTAGAAAACTAACAGCACCACAAACTGGGAATTTGAGCTCGCCTAGTAGTCCTATGACATGCCGAGTACCAAAGGGATCAGCCTTGTCTCCACTTCTCTTTAATATATATATATATATATATATATATATATATATATATATATATATATATATATATATATATATATATATATATATATATATATATATATATATGCTCAGTGGTGCAGGTTATAGAGAAGTGGGGTCTGCTGCAGACGATACTCAGCTACTGGTAGATCTCCATGGAGGAACAAATGGAGGCTACTTGGTAACGGGAGCGCAGCCCAGCGCTGGATGCAATGTGTTTGCTTATGTCTGAATGGAGGCACAGCTTCCGTTCTCTGGCCTTCCCGCCTCAGCCATGCCTCAGTATCAGTGACAGTGGCCCGGAACCTGCGTGTCATTTTTGATAACCAACTCACATTTTCTCTATAAATTGATGCAGAAGTTAAAAATGCACATTTCCACCTTTACAACCTCCACCGGTCAACAACACTTTAGACAAGGATCAATGTGAGATTCGAGTGCAGGGAGTGATAGTTTGTGGATTGTACTAATGCCTTTGAGATTATTTAGGCATTGAAAAAAATCATTATTAAAACTTCAAGCCGTACAAAAACGTGCTGTGAAAGCAGTCTATGGCTTAAGGAAATCGGATGACATTTCTCACTACCATATGGAATTGGGATAGCTCAGGGTCTCTATGTCGTTTTGCTAACAGTTTTTTCAATGGAATTTTTACCAAAATAATTCCATTGAAGAAACTCATCGCAATATTATAATTTTTTATTTGGCGGTTCGACCCCAAACCCTCCCCCTCCTTTACTATATTTTTATGCCTACCTCAAACCCTTTCCTATCCCAATTATCGCCTTACACCCCACTGTATTTTGATGAGTTTCATCAATGGAATTTTGTCTGTAAAAATTCCATCGAAAAACTCCTGTTGGCAAAACTACGCTATAACCAGCTCAGGATTGAAGAGCTGAGTTTAGATCCTCACATTATTCTGGAAAATACTGATTGGAGCTTCACCAGAGTACTTATGCCAAATGGCTCGACACTACACAGCCCGAGGCCCACTCAGAACCAGTGCAAAATATTTTATTTTAAACTTAATTTAATGAAAAAATAAAAAATAACCAAAAACAGGGCAGATGGTAAGCATAGAGATACAGCAATATTCAGTAGACTATATCACATATGGACTTAAATGTGAGATCTCGCAACCATTCTGCATGAGTCGGGCCATTTCTGGATTTCCAGCAGTGAGGTAGAAGTATGCATTTTTTTGCTGCAAGACAGGATTTGTTAAAGAGTCGTCGAGAGACCACTGACACCTTGCCTATGTCTCCGGGGAGGTACTTGACAGGTGCTAAAACAGGGGGAATGTCCAATATCTTGTGTAGAGTATCAGCGACCTCTTCCCAAAAACTGGCAACAATAGGGCAATACCAAAACATGTGGATTGTATCCGCCGGAGACCAACCACACTTCATGCAACCGTCTACAGAGCCCCATGTAAATGTGGCCGTTTTCGCCGGAGTATAGTGCAATTGATTCAGTAGTTCAGTTTGCGTCAGACTGTATCGAGCACATATTCACACTTCTTTTGTAAGTAAACAACATCTCAGCCATTGGGCATCTGAAAATTGAAACCCTAAACCCTGCTCTCATCTTTGTCTCACATCAATAAGTAAAGGTTGAGCACTCCACATCAATCCATAGAGTTTAGACACTAGGCGTTTTGGCTCACCATCTGTTATGAGTGGGTGGATCTCCAGTTCTTGTGTAAACATCAGCCACAACCGTTTCACTGCCGCTCTCATCCGGTAATATTGCAATATCATAATGGAGCTGCTTCCCAGTTTATTGAGAAACTCGTCTAGGGACACGAAGATGCCATCCGGGAAAGGATCGCTCAAGGCCAGATCCATTTTGTCCCCCCAAGTTTTATGTAAGTCTGCATCATACAATGGTGTTAACCCTGGAACATTCCAGAGAGATATGCATTTATGGTACAACACAGTGAGCCCCAATCTACGAAACAGCCTAGACCAAGCTTTAACCCTTGTACGGCCCGGGTCAAAGGTGCAAGAATCAATATATTTATCACTGAAAATGACTGTTTTGAGGTTAGTAGGCGCAACTCTGTATTTCTCAAAAGGTCAGTGTAACACTGCAACTGCTGGGGACTACCAAAATCCAGCATATTATGTTGGGCAACTAGATAATAGAGCTCCACGTCAAGCGCCGCCAACCCACCACGCTAGTATGGCTCAGTAAGCTTCTCCCAACTCATTCTAGACACAGCCGGTCTCCATAGAAATCCAACCACCATGGATCGTATCATTGTAAAAAAGGCTCTGCCTGGCCAAAAGGCAATATTACAGAAGAAGTGTAACAATTTAGGGTGGACTATCATCTTTAGTAAAGAAATCTGTCCATATAAAGATATTGGCAGCTTGGCCCACATCCTAAGCTTTGCAGCCAGTTGCAATATGTACTGAGCAGATTTGTCCGCCTATAGGGAGCTGCGCTGCCTAGAAACATTAATGCCCAAATAGTTGAACTGGGAAGCAACCCGGCGAACCCCAGCCATTCCAGGGAATGGAGGTGTGGCATCAGTAAGAGGGAACAGCTCAGAATTCCTACTATTAATACTATATCCAGATTGTCGAGTGAATTCAGAGAATTCCTCCATCACAGGACCAAGATACTCTTCGGGGTCGCAAATATATAACAAAAGGTGGTAAGCGTACAATTATATAATTTTGGAGGCCCGTGAATGCTTATGCGCCTATGTCCATGTTTAGCCCTGATAATCGCAGCCAAAGGCTGTATTAGTAGTGCAAAGAGTAACAGTAATGGTGGGCACCCTTGGTGCGTCCCTCTTCCCAAATGCATACTAGATGACAGTGTGGACTACTCAATACTTTCCAAATACTCTACAAGGGCTCAGCTGAGCCAGTGTCCCTATTTGCCAAAAATGTGTATGTAAGGAGCCAGAAATGAGATGTGGACACAGAGGACTTGTGGTTTTGGCCATAAAACTTTATTGAAACAAAAAGGGGTTGGAAAATGCCTCACTATCCCTATTCTATTAGGTATTTCCCTGCCTAAAGCAAAAGCTAAGGATCTGTCAAATGCCAAGATGTCCAAAATCAACATGTCCTGTGTCTGAACTATTCAGCCCCTCACAGGGTAACAATTAATTTTGAGGTGATACGGGAATTGTCTTTGGCATTTAAATGTGTACACATTTTCAAAAAGGAAAGATGTTGCTCCAACACAAAATGACTCCCTTCGCCCGGATTTCTCTTCACTGTTGTGATGAATCCAGTGGAGTCATCACATTTCCTGGCAGTGACCTCTTCCCATGTGGCCAGCGCAGTGCTTAAAGTGGGCCCCGGCATTCTCCAAAAAGTGAGACTGAGCCGGGGCCCTGCCGGGGCCCCCCGATCCCACCAAGCCACGGCGGGTGCATCTCCCGCCACGGATGCATTTTCGTTCATTTATTTTCCTTGTTCCAAACATTCTGCTGTTTGTTCCCTCGCATGCGAGGAGGATCGCATACTTGCCAACATTCTGTGACCAAAAAGATGTGTAGGATGTGTAAGATGTGTAGGATTTTTCAAGTTTCAAAAATAATAATTCCCATAACAATGACATCACGGGGAAATATAAAACATGCAAACAGCACAACATGGAAAGATGTTGAAATGTAAAAATTGAATAATTGTGAATGGTAACTTAACATCAAATTGTCAGCAGATGCTGTGTGATGTTGTTACACTCTGCCACTTGCTTTTACTGGTGGTTCACCTAAGAGTTGTCCCGGCAAGAGTGCTGGACAGAGTCAAGTAGCGGTCAGTTCAGTGGATTGGTCTGAGTCCAATTAAAGTAATCACCTACCAGTCCACTGTAGAGACAGACTAATGTGTTGCATGCTTTGTGCTGGAGCTTGCCTTAGAGTCACATAAATTACTTGCCACTGTAAAAAGCAGTAGGATCTGTCACTGAAATCTGCAGGCGCTAGGACTGCTTAAAAGGCAGTAGCCTACTGCCTAAATCTGTAGGGTTGGCAAGTATGGGATCGCATGCATTTTCTTCCATTTATTTTCCCATTGCACCACTTGTTGCACCGAAGTCAGCAGTATCCTCATGGTGGCTCTGTGAACCAGCCTGGTGCGCCCTGATATTCAGTTGTCTTTGGTCCTCTGGACTATCTTGGTTGTGTGAAGCAACATGGGCATTATGTTGGGTAGTTTTCCTTTGCCTAGCACAAATATGAAGCATTCTCCTGACCCTTGATGATCATTTTCTTTCATTTATGTTCCCCTGATTTTTATTCCTGGTGCTAATGACTGCATTTGGCATGCCATACCGGATTTGATACCGGATTTGTTTCACACAATGCTGGCCCTTAACACCCTGATCTTTATTCCTGGTGCTAATTACTGTATGTCCATGAGCCGACATTCCACTTTCACAATATCCATTCCAATGTACAATCCATTCCAATGTACAAAGCACCTTTCGTTTTTGACTCATGGTTGGGACTTTGCTGTATTCTAATTTCATAACAAAATGGGAGACGGGCTTCAATCGGGTGTTGACAAATCCTACCCTTGTTACTTGAGTGTGGGCCAATATACCAGATAAGGCCTTGGCCCTGGGCTATAACATCCCACTATGGCATTAGAATACTGCCTTTGTCACTGCCTAACTTTTCAATATTCCTGAAAATTCTAATTGTCACAAGTGGTTTGCGGTGTATTTAACTGTTGCAAATGAGCATTTTAAAATGCCACCTGGCAAATAAACTTTTTTTTCTTTTTCTTTTGCAATGTTTTCTTTTGCAATGTGACTCACTAGCAATGTGCCCTTATTGCCAATTTTTGTTCTATAAAAAATGCATGGGCACAGCATAAGTGGCAGGCATGGGTAGCATAAAATCTGGTTCACAAATAAGATAAACTATGTTCAGTGCAGTAAACCACATAAATAAATAATCACCTTGAGCTTTGATTTGTTATACTTTAAGCCATGTAGCAAGCAGTCTGCTACACAATATGTACTTAGTAATGTAGGCCCGACCAGTTTTACCATGTCGCATTTAGGTCCCGCCCACCAATTAGGCCATGGCCATCACGTCTTAGGCCACGCCCCCAAATGAGGGCCCCCCCTCAGTTTCTTACCCCACTTAAAGCACTTTGCCAGAGGATAGCAGCCACTACCTAATCCTGACCCTAGGGGAAGCTATATTAGGGGGGATCACATGGGAGGAGACAACTAATGAGGAGATGTCATGACTTCCTTGGATGAGACCCGGTATCCCCCCTTTCCCATGAGGAAGACCCTATAATGCCCAACACCTTAATGGCCTATTGTCAGCTGTTTGTTCCCCCTTGTAGAGGAAGTAAAGAAACTTCTTCCCAATACACAAAGCTCCCTTTTTGCTTCTGATATACCTGTGAAAATGTTCCCTCATTTAAAACCTCTGAGAAAAAATTAACACTATGGGCCTCATTATAAGTTTGCCGGCCCGGAAACAATGATGCTGGTAACAATGATGCTGGTAACAGCAGCATTGTATCCAGACCGGCAAACTATAAGTCTGCCTGTCGGAGCCGCTGTGCCCGTCAGGTCTGACACTGCCGGGGCGCAGCGACCACGGTAGGCAGACTTGTCACGGGAGCACCGCCACCGTTTTTAACAGTGCCGGTGCTCCCGTGTCCCCATTCCCATAGAGTCCTATAGGACCCTATAGGATTCTATGGGACTGGGGATTTACGATATTGACGGGGCCTGACTTCCCGGCCGTCAGACTTGTAATAGCCCGGTGGCACCTGGAAGTTAGGTGCTGGTAATGAATTCTGAGTCCAGCAGCAACCCGCCGGACTCGGAATGAGGAATGAGATTCTATGTGTCCGAAGATATCCATGGACTCCAACTGCCAAAATCACAGAAGTACTGAGGCGAGGAGGATGAAGGAGTTGATGCAAGGTAACAGGAGCCCGAAGCTCAATGTGCAGACTAGTTGTTCTACAGATTCATCTGAGCGCAGGACATTTAAAGATGGCAACAGCACTACTGAGTGTGGTAGCGGAGGAGAAGAAGTTGGTTGCAGTGCAGATGCTTTTTATTGTGGGAGACACATATCAGTGTGGCATGGCAGAGGAGTCCACCGAGAAAAGAGAAATGCAATGCGCAAGCTGGGTATGCCATGGAGACACACGGGAGCCGCAAGAGAGTTCCTGGGCACTCAGCAGCTCAAAGAGCCAGCGTTCTCCGTATTGGGACCTAAAGTGAAGCAGGCGTGTAACCGCGGAGTAGCGAAAGAAGCCGGAAGGACGTCTTCACAATCCAGAGTGGGAAACAAGTGGAAGAGCCATGGCCCAGAAGTGTAAACCGGACCGGTGATGCTGGAGAGAACCAGTGAGTTGACCCAAAGCAATTGGGGACATCAGGCGTTCCGGCGACAGCACCAATGACATTTGAATGTTATGAGATTGCTCCTACAGAAAATACAAGAAGATTGTTTGAATGCAGAAAAGGTAAAGTACAAATGCAAGCTCTAATAAGCTACGGATGCGTAAGATGCAAGTATGGGGCAAAGTTTGATTTAACATTACCGCAAACAGACATACAAAGCCAAGAATGGTAATTGCAGTTTTCGTGGTAAAGAGGACCTGTGAAATTCAAAACAAGTCCTAGAAAGAGAAGGATACCCTGGCCAGAGAAGGAGACCAGGTAATTGAAACACATAAGAAGTCCTGGCAAGCGATTACCTGGCAATTGAAACACAAGAGAAATCCTAGCAGTGAAGTATACCAGGCAAGTGAAAACACAAGAGAGGTCCTGGTAGGTGAGTATACCAGGCAGTTGGAACTGGATAAAGAGTCCTGGCAGGGGAGTATACTAGGCGAGTTGCAAAGCTACCAGAAATATTAAAGAAGGACAGTGTTTGATAGACAAAGGAGACACTTTTGTTAAGGAAACACTGTTACAGAACGTGTTGCCTAACAAGTACATTGTGTAACTGGTAGTAAAAGAGACATTGCCAACCATCTAAGAATCCACAGGAAGGGAACCACCATCTGGATCAAATTTCTTTCAACTTGGAGACAATTTTTTTATTGGAGCTATTCTAATCTTCAGTTGACACTTTTTGCCAATATCCGGTTGAAGATGTTTCCTTTCACACTTTATTGTTTTGTTTGTAGTGTGAGGGCCGCGGTAGGACGTTTTCGACACAAGGATGGCTTTTCATTTACTGACATCCTGACACATACAGATCCTTCATTTGTTGTTTTTATGTAGGGGAACTCCTCTTTAGAACAGGGACAGAGAGGCAATTTCCCAATCTATTTTCATTTAAATAAAATTATTTTACCAAAAATATGACAACTTTGTGTCTGGCTTTCATTTCTGACCCCTCAGATATGGTTTCAGCAGAGGGATCAGGCTCATTTGACATCAACTGGGGAACCCTTACATTCGAAAATCTCAGTACCTGTGCTTCCGATCCATCAATTGCCACAGAACACTCTATCGGTTTTGACTTGTGCAGTATCAGGGGAACTGATCCAACCTTGGGAACAAGGTTTTATGCCTGCTGACTCAGTCCTCATTCCCCCTCCTGGAATCTACATTAGACTTGCCTCTAAATCGGGTTTAGCCTAGCAGCATGGCCTGGACATGCAAGCAGGCGTATTAGACCAGACAATAGAGGGGGCATAAAACTGTGGATGAAAAATAATAGCAAAGAGGCATGTAAAGTGAAGGCAGGGGAGAGAATAATCCAAGGGATTCTGAAAAAGGCTGTTTCTTAAGTCACAGGATGTTAAATCCTCTGACAAAACCGAAAGAGGAACTAACGGTTTTGGTGAGGGAGACATAGAGTCTCCCATTATACCAGAGGTAGGTCCACCTCAAATTTTAGGGGAAGAAACTGAAGTTAGCCCTGATTTAGCCTTTTGTCCAAAGGAATGATCCCTTGCTTTCTGAGCCTTTTCTTTAGGTCTTATTCGAAGAGGAGGGGAGGAAGAAAGGTGGACCATTATTTATATAGGGGTGATAGTGGGCCAGATGGTCCCCCTAGACCACAAATGATGGTACCTAAAAGCCACAAGAAAATTGCACTAGTAATTGCCCATTCCAACCTGACAGGCGGACATCTAGGGACAACCAAAATTCTAGCACAAATCCTGTACTGGTTCTATTGGCCCGGGATCTATTCAGGTGTAACGAACGGTGTGCTCACTAGCTCCCTATTTCAGAATACTAGTATCCAAATGCACCCTCCTGCTCCATTGCAGCCTCTGCTCATCAATGCATAGGTATGGATAAGGTTGGACCCCTTGAGCCATCAACATTGGAAAACTGATACATACTGCTGATATTAGACTATGAGACCCGGTACCCTGAAGCCTTTCCTTTACGGAATAACACGACACAACAAATTCTCAAGCATTTCATTCAATTTGTTTCAAGAGTTGGGTTTCAGAATGAGATCTTAACAGATCAATGATCTACCTTTATGAGTAAACTCATGTCAGAAGTAAAGGAAATTCTCTAGATTAAAACTTGGCATACTTCCATACATCATCTCAAACTGATGGATTTGTGGAATGGTTCAACAAGACTTAAAGGCATATCTTACAAAAACTGGTTGAAACCGATGGAAGAAATTGGGCTGTAATGACACCATGGCCCTATTTGCCATTAGAAAGACTGCACAATCCTCAACAGGAATCTCACCATTCGAACTTTTATATGCTTCGTGAGACCTAGGAGGAACGAGAGAAAGTAACTTTGCCACTACCCCATACTGCCCAGAGACAAAAGAACATATGGCAGCAGTTAGATCCATAGTACAAGCCAACACGATTAAGACCCAAGAACATCAGAAAGGCTATCATGATAGAAAAGCTGTACTAAGATCCTTTTGTATTGGGCAAAATGTTCTAGGTCTTCTCCTTTCATCTGAAAACAAAATGCTTTCTAAGTGGCATGGTCCCTACCAAATAAGACAGGGCCTTCTTGTTACCAGGTCTCGGAACCAGACAGAAAGATCAAGACTCACATAGATCACATGAATCTTCTTAAGGAATGGTGAGAGGATCGCATTAAAGGCACTACCATGGTATTAACCAGCTTGTTATCTGATGAAACCAATACGAATACTCTGATTCCTACCGATTTAGCTCAAAATCAAAAGGAGGATTTAATGGACCTCGAAGAACAGTTCCCTGATGTTTTCAAAATGGAACCTGGTTGAGTAAAGGGAATTACCTTTATATCCGTAGACCCACAGGCAATGTGGTCCATTTAAAAGTGTATTGGATACCGGAAACCAGACAGAACTTCACTTTATAATTTTATAATTGGTTATTTATAAAACGCTTAAAACCCCTAAGCAAAGACCACGTTATCGAACCTGTGTTGCTCCGTGTCATCTTTCTTCCAAAGCGAGCGTGTTGCCCGTGAGCTACTCTCCGGAGAACTGGAAGAGAAACAGGGTAACGTGGACTTCCTTTCCCGTTTTCCAATAGGTGCTGAGAGAGCCAGCAACATTATGGGAAGAGTATGTGATGAATCCAATGGAGTCATCACAAATTCCCTGGCAGTGACCTCCTACCATGTGGCCAGGGGACGGCATCTGCTACCTGATCTTGACCCTGGGGGAGGCTATATGAGTTAGGCTCACATGGGAGGAGACAACTACCATGGGGATGTCATGACTTAATTGGATGAGATGTGGTATCCCCCCCTTTGCCATGAGGAAGACCCTCTAATGCCCAAAACCTTAATGGCCTATTGTCAGCTGTTTGTTTCCCCTTATAGAGGAAGTCAAGAAACCTCTTCACAATATTCTTTAGGTCAAACTCCCATCTATGATCTAGACACACAAAGCCCCAACAGAACTCTTTTTGCTACTGACATACCTTTATGTGAAAATGTTCTCTCATGTAAAACCATTCAGAAAAATGAGAAAAACTATTTAAACACTATGGGACTCGTTATGACCCTGGCGCTCACGTAATGAAGGCGGGACCGGCACCCTTCATTACGGGGGCGCCTATTACGAGGTTCCCTTTGCGGGACCCGGAACAGACGTCTGGTAAATGCATTTTGTTTACACATAACATCACATAAAAGATATTTAGTAAAAGTCAATATTTTTAACCCACCAAAACAATTTCTTTGGACTTGACACAATCATCATATATGAAGGTACTCGTTTATTTAAAACATCATGGATTGAATGCTTCTCATATATAAAAATTACAGGTGTGCAGGTTGAGGTAAAATGCATCTTAGGCAGCAATAAAACAGTTTTGCTGTGACATTTGAAAATGTTGACAAAGATCTCCCCGCTTTTTTTAAAAAAAACAGAAGGTTTCCTCTGCTATGATGTCACAGAGTAATGATTGCATTCAGAGTCTGGACAACTGAATATCGTCCACATTTTCACTTAATTCGAGGCCACACACGACAACCAAGTAATTGAAAGGTTAGTGGAAACTGTTGCATGTGCACACTAATAGAGATACGACACTCCCATTTGGTTTTTATCATGTCACCAACACAGCTTTTTTTGTTTTGGTTTTTAGATTGCCACAAGTGAAGGGCATCAACCAATGAACTACCTTTGACATTCAACTTCGGGTGTTACTATACAAAGTCCTGAAGACGGGTTCAGCACACATCCTATAGCATCTTTAGCTGGCTACAGAGTGTTTTTCCTTTAATAATTATTGCTAGTACCCAGAAACACACTTCCTGGTGTTGACAAAATCAAGGACAAGTTAATTACAATTTGAGGTTCTATGAAACAACAAGATGTTCACCTCACACCCTTACTAACCTCACAACATCGCTAATATATGATGATTGTGTCAAGTCCAAAGAAATGTTTTGGTTGGTTAAAAATATTGACTTTCACTAATTGTCTTTTATGTGATGTTATGTGTAAACAAAATGCATTTTTTGTCTTCTTTAATATAAAAAAAATTATTAGTGTTTCGTATTCATAAATTAAAAGATGTATATCTCTATTGTTTCTGTCGCTATCAATAAATTGACACGAAAGATAGCACTTTCTGCAACTAAACACACCTAGTACGTGTGTAGGTGGGTAGCTGTTTTTGTGGCATTTTTCTCTATATACATGTTTGCACTAGTCTTCTGCCACACAGCCCCCTAAAAAAGAGGACTTCATAGCTCTAATTGCTTTGTTTACTCTACCTGATGTATCCTTATCAGGACTCCCTCATGTGATTTACTTTGCACACTGTTCAACTTGACTTTGCCTGGTATACTCTCCTGCCAGTGCATTCTCAAATACTTCATTCGTTAAACTTGAACATTTAAATCTGCCTGGTATACTTTCCTAGCAGGGCTTTCAAATGTTTTTCACTCAATACTTTTGTAACTTGTATCTGCCTGGTATACCCTCCTGCTAGGACTTTCTCATAAATTTCACTGGGTACTGTGAGAAACCTGAAGGTGTCTCACCCGCTAGTCACCAGGGATCTGTCATCCAGGTGGCCAGAACACGGCCATTGCTTTTGGAGCCAATTCCTGGGGGTGGACCAGTGCAGGAGGATCACCTGGATGATGGGTCTTCGGGGAGTGGAAGTGGTAAACTGGAGGGTGAGACGCAGTACTCCATTCCTTGTAACACTTTTTCACCATCCTACCAGGTAGGATACCTAGGAATTCAACCACCCCCTTCCTGATACGAACACTTTCTCAAGGACAGTTTACCATGAGTGACAACGGACTAACACCGGAGCCATATACCTGACATGTCCCAACACCATGGTCAGGCAAGGTCAGGCAATTACGGATCATTACACACACCTGACTTCCATCACACTTCCCCACACATAAAAGGCGGAGCATAGCATGAGCGCACACTCTGAACGAGGCAAAACACATGAGGAAACAGCAGTTCCAAGATGGCAGTTTAATACAAGGAGAAAGACGGCGAGACCAGAGAAGTTTTCAAGGAGGGACATACCCTTGACCTGTAAAGACTGTTACTTTCGTGAGCCTTGGAAAGAAAGAAACTGACGACTAGGAACTAAGGCTGATCAAACCTGAACAGTGTGTTAGAGATACCCAGGGCCCTCCTGTGTCGATAACCCAGGCGGGGAGGAGATATTGCCGCTGTGGTACTGTCCTTTGCTCCTACAACGCATCAGAAAAGACAGCACAGCCGGTGAGTCAGAGAGACTGATACCAAACCAGCTTGTGTTTTGAACCAAGGTTGCAAGCGGCAACATTGGATAGAGAGAACAGTGTGTGGGGCGTTTGTGATGAGCGACACAAATACAATTGGAAGCCAAAGGAAGTAGTTGAACTTTATAATTGAACTTTGGGGGGGGCCAAGAAAAGACACCATACACAGAGTGGTCCAGCGCCATGTGGGTGCTCATTCAAAAGTCTCTTTTAGGTATCCAACTGATGCTGAGTGCGAGAGAAATAAATATTGAGAACAAAGCGGTCATGAAACAGGTCAAGCTAAACCCTGTGCACATTTGAAAGTCCTCCATAGTTTAATGTACATCACAGTTAGTTCGAGCCCGGCTGAGGGAGACTAATTGAACAAAAGAAAGGGATCTGAGCCTAGCAGAGTGGAATCCAAGGTGTACTGTGAGTCACCAGAAAAATAATTCTCTGAACGTTGTTTTGAAAAGGATCTGAGCCTGGAAGAGGGGGATCCAATGTTGAACTTTTGTTTTGAAAAGAATCTGAGCCCGGATGAGAGGGATGCAGGGTGAATACTGCTGAAAGGAAAATAACGTTTGCATGCTGTTTTTGGTACTGCAGGCCCTCTGCATCAAGTGACTTGCAAGAAGTTAAGAGACTTGGACACAGAAGGTCCTGAATTGGCAAAATAGAACTGTATTCTCGTTTCACAGAAGCCAGAGTGTGCGCTTTGCTCGAGTGACCCGCCTTGCCGTGTGCTTAAAACATGGGGAAGGGAGGCCAATGGCCCGAGCATCCTGACATATTTTGTGAACACGTCTTTCTTTTTCATGAACATTACCCCCACATTATTTGTAAATTGGTGGTAAGGATTAGCAATAGTATTTTTTTTTAGTATAGGCTCTTTTATTTTGACAAGACTCCACTAGGAAGGCATTATTATCATTTGATGGCCGTAGCTTGCTCCCATCTGTAGATTTAGGTTCAGATAGGCGTTTATCACACCCTTGTGCAAGCTCAATAAACACCTTTGAACTGTGGTCACTTGTGTCTGTCTTACTGTTGATACCATGCCTTCCTTACAGTAGGCTTACAAACTTGACAATATTTTGTATTCATTCTGTTATGTGTCTTTAGGAAATATAAAGTCTCCCAATCTTTCTCATAAGCTTCCTTTATTCTTATTTGCCTTTGGTAGAGTTGTCGACATGCCTTGGTATCACAGCTTCTCTTGGGTGGACTCCTTAAAAGGGAGAGGAAGATACTATGTCTCATGCACTGATGTTGTGCCACTCGCTTGAGGGTTGCCTCCCCCCATGTGATCCTCCTTCAGTTGGCCACATGGGGAAAGGTCACTGATGGAAAAGAAGTGATGACACCATCAGATTCATCACATTAAATATTCCTTGAATTCTGCATGAATAACCTCATCGTTCAATTTTATTCTAGACGACCCAGTGATTCCCATTTTATTATGTGTTTTGGCTTCAAGTCTGACAGCCCTGGCTAAGGAACTTCCCAGTCTATCCACCTCGCCTTATTTACGGGCGAGAACCGGTCTGGCCATATATAGCACTTCTTTATCTGCCAAATCCTGAAACTTAAGCAGGTTACCCTTAATCAGTCCCAACAATGCTCTATCTTTCATTGTGCCACACTCATTTTCATGGTGCCTAATCTGCCCTACCTCCTCTAGCTCCAATCTGATTAATCGACGTCTAGCTAAGATGCTTCTGGTGTGCCACAAGTAAAAGCGAAATCTTAAATATTGGTTTCCAAGTAGAACACTCAGAAATTTGTTTAAATAGGGTTTCAGTTGTTTAAATCTATTTGATAAGAAGTTATGTTCTTTAAATAGAGAGAGTTTCATGCATTTCTCTCTCGTACTGATCCAATCGACCAATAGCAATTTGGTTTTAGCTCCGTTGAGTTTGGTGAGTAATAGTGTTTCTGAAATGGCTGTATGTTCCATACACTCTTGTATCTTGCAACACCAAATTCGGATTTTCACATGCTTAGTGTTTATCACATAAGTTGATATAATATCCATCAAGCATTTTGATTCGGTGTTCAGCAAATACTTTCTATAGGCTGTCAACATTTTCCACATTTACATGATGTTTATGGAGCCAATGCCTAGCTCATGACGAATGGCGCATATGGGTGTAGAAGTGGGCAGGTTTAAGATTAATCTCCAGTATAGGCCTTCGATGCGTGACCAAAATATTTCCGGGTACCATGATCTGGTTACAGCGGCGTATATCAAAATTGGCACCACTTTCTGTCTATAGAAAAATATGGCCGGATTTGATGAGAATTTGCCATATTTGGCCTGCAGAATACGTGATATTGCTGTTTTTAGTTTGTGATATAGATCGTGTACATAAGGTAAGTCTGATACATGGTTGCTGACAACTAATCCAAGATATTTAAATTTGTTAACAACTTGTATCATCTTGGGTTGAAGCCGCCAACCAGATTTATTTTTAATCTGGATACGTTTATCACTGTCAATGATGCTTTTGCATTTGGATTGGTTAATTGTTAGCATATTAACTTCTGCATATTTGCCAAGTTGAGATAGGAGAGCCTGGAGTCCCCTGGGAGTCTTCGCCAACAGCATAAGATCATCGGCATAGAACATACAGGGTATGCCCTGCCCTCCTAACTTGGGGGGAACAGAAATCACTTCCGTGAAGCAGTGTCACATGCAAGCGATAAAAAAGTTAAACAGAGCCGAGGCCAACATGCATCTCTGTTTAAGGCCTCCATGGGCAGTGATGATATAGCATTCATTATAGAAAAGATCTTCGCCGATGCCAGAACTTGGAATCAAGTTGCCGCTCGGCAGTGCCCCCAAGTGCACAAGATGTACTCATTATATGAAAATCACAAACCATTTACTATGAAAAAAGACTTTTGTGTGTTGCAGGCTGCCAACTGTGTAATACACTACCTATCCATATTAGAAAGAGTGCCACTCTAAAAAGTTTTAAGATCTGAATAAAACATACTTTTTACACCTTGTATCCTCCATAACGAGATAAATTGATCAGGATCGGCTGTATTACCTGTTTTTTGCATTGTTTTGTCTTTATATTATTTATTGTATTGTATTTTATGTATTGCCTTGAAACCGTTTTTTCTGGTAATAAGTGTGCTTAATAAATAATGTCTCTACTACCATTACTACTACTACTAGTACTACTAGTAGACATGGTAGTTTCCTGGTCAACTTGCATCACCTCTGCTCCATTCTCCACACAGCCCAAAATGTAAATCTGTGTGCAGCTCTCTGAAGTATTCTCACATGTCAACCTACAGGCATGATGCCACAATCTTTCAAAGCCAAGGCAGCTGCAGGAGAATGATCAAGACCCCATACTGGCACAGGCACTGCCAAAACAGTGACCTAAGCTGAAGTGGCTCTCTGATCAATGTCGTGTGGGTACCCTCAAACTCCCACCTCCCAGAGGCATATGCTGGTATTGGGCCAATGTGAAGGCCCCTTACTAATACGTCCATCCGTGCTGCAGGGATAGCAGGGTTCCCATTATGTCACTGACCCTACTCACCCTGTGTCTACCCGTTCTGCAATGAAAGAGTGCAAGGTCACGGTGAAGAGAATGATGCATGTTATCAGGGATGTATTGTCCCCACTATTTCAGAATTGTGACACAGGTGGCATGCCACTACAGCAAAAACTGAAAAAGAACACCAACGTTAAGCATTCTCTGGAACATGCAATGGCTTCCTGATGATCATAGCAAGTTCTCATTCTAAATACTGGGGCTAATGCACTGACTGCCTGATCATAGCAGGCTACCATTATACATACTGGTGCTAAAGTGATCCATTGGTTTGTTAGTGAGTTAGTGAAGGAAATGTTTGGGGAAGGAGAGCTCTGACATGGGAAAACCTATGACTAGTAGTGTGGAATACTAGAGGTTTCAACAGCTTTATGAAGCATGTAAACCGGAACAAGATATTTTCTACGAGTGATATTGTGATATTACAAGAGACCTGGCTGCTGAATCCGATATGGCTAGATGGTTTCCAAATGATGCAACAATTGGCCCAAAAAACGAAAATGGGTCGTCCGGCAGGCAGTCTGTTATGTGCATTTAGAAACTCTAAATTTCAACCGATATAGATTATCTCTGATAATATGCCAGGAATCCTGGTTACAACAGTGAAATACAAATCATTGGATAGATTGATGAATATCCTGATTGTAAATTTATACTGGAATGAAAGCACTGTGGAGATTGCTGAATTTGTTAATCATATTAAGGTGTGTTTGGCCAGTTGGAGTTGGAGAGGCGAGATGCATGTGATAATGGCTGGCAATCTTAACTTGAATAGTTTTATAGCGTCTTGTGATGGAAGAAGTTCCAAGAATAGGAGTAAAAGGAAATGGATGGACTTGCCGGGGAGTGGGATTTGCTGGTTGCCAACGGGAATGTGGAAGGTTATTTAGAAAAAAGACCCACATGGAAAAGAGGAGACCATACATCTTATATTGATTATCTAATATTATCCTGTTTAATACTTAAGCAGAGTAATAGATTTGAGATCATAACAACTTATCTGAGTGATCATAATATACTTATGGCTTCATTGGAACTATTCACTAAACATCAAATCTAAGACCGTTATCAGAGTCTTACTGTTAGTAGTGGTAGAGATAAAATCAAAAGGCTCAGTAGAAAGGGGGCTAATCTTCAAAGAAAAGTAGAGGCATATATAAATCAGGGCTCTAAAGATGACATCCTGGCAAAATGTACTAGTAAAGGCTTGAGTCTTTATTTGGGAAAGCGAGATGCAAAAATCATTAGGAGCAGGACTCCAACCAATGTTCATTCCTTTTAATCTATTGGTATGGGAGCGTAAGAAAGCATATAAAGTAGAGCTTAAACGGTTGTGCCGGATATTGCATGATCAGGTAACATATCTTGAAAAAAGAAGGTTGCACTAAGAGGCCTTGAAAATTGGATACAAAATCATAAATCTCAAATAGTCTGGTAAGACAGCGAAAGGATGCTGCAAGCGCTCTGTCAAAGTAATACTCAACATTTTTGGTTCATAGTAAACAATGATGAAATTGCCCAAACTGAGCAACAAACTACTGGAGGAGGCGATTCAGAGTGGCAGGAACATTTGGCAGATATATATGACAGTGGGACGAAAAATGATAGGACCACCATGTGTCTTACCATTACATGGGATGTAGAATTTGTTCAAGAAGATATTAGCCAACTCATTATAAAATCATCTACCTCTAATGTGGCGGGTACCAACTGTCTCACAAATTCACTCTTTAAATTGCACCCGGAAATGTGGTCTCTGGTGGTGGCGCTTCTTTTTTCTGATTTATTAAGATCATGTACCATGGAAAGAATCTTTCATTGTAACAGTGTTCAAGATGGGCAATCAGTCTGATCATAATAACTATCGACCGATTGCCCTTCTGGACTGTAACAGTAAAATCTTCGCAGCCCTCATTTTGGAGAAATTAGAGACCTGGATAAAGGTAAATGACATCTTACCGACATGTCAATGTGGATTCAGAAAAGTACTATCAACAACACTAAATTAGCTGATTTTGTCAGTCATAAAAGTTGACACTGGGAACTCTGTGACGGGCATTGCAGATCAGGTCTATGTTTGTCTAATAGATTTCTCTAAGGCCTTCAATCTTGTGAATCGTCAGCTACTCTGGTCCAAATTAAGAAAGTGGGGCCTGCCAGCACCTTTTTTGGTCAATCTGGAATACACACACAAGGGTTCATTAGTGAGGGATCGCTTTCAGACTCTATTCGGACATCCAAAGGGCTGCGTCATGATTATATGCTCGTCCCATGCTTATACAATCTGTATTTGGCAGAGTTGAATAATACGTTGAAGAAGGCTGCATTGATTAGTCCAAAAGTTGAGGGACAATGTATCAGCTGGCTATCCTATGCTGATGATATGGCACTCTTGGATGGCTCACCAACACGTCTCCAGAGGCTGCTCACAGCTCGCCGTATTTACACAAAACAAATGACCTGATTATTAATATGAAAACATTTCATATTATTACATTCCAAATACGAAGCAGGAGACAAGCAGAGTGAAATTGCCCATTGACAACATAAGGATTGATATTAGGAAGCAAGCTGTTTACCTATCTGCAGATTCTCGAGTAAACTATGTACAAACCATAATCTCGTGAAGAAAATCGACCAACTGTCCAAATGAGACAAATGCTGGCAACATTGTGTACATTCCATATGAAACCTCTGCTACATTTTTATGTTGGAAGAGTAATTTCAAAGATCATATATGGTATTGAATTGGATGGCGCGACATATGACATACAGTGGGATAGTTTAGAGGGCACACTATGGAAAAAGGTGGTACGTCTGCCTCATTCTCTTCCCATAGGACCATTGCGCTGTGAACTGGGTCTGCTGTCTCTCCGCTATTGGTTTAATAGGCGGGTAATGACCGTTGTTGCATAAATTGTGTCCACTTTACCAAATCTTCGTTTCTAAATTTTCAAGATTGCTTGAAGTGTAAAGTCTCTCCTTTTTTAATACATTGCTAGCATTGTCTGATGGTTTACTGAATCAAATGGGTAAAGAACGTTTTGAATTAGTAGGTAATCTTCTGAGCATAAAAAAGGCACTAAAGGAGCGGGACTCGATTTCGACAATTGATAAAATAAGAGGATAGAAATTGCATTCAACTTCAGTTAATTAATAAGCCACTTGGAGACTTACCTAAATATCTATGCCAATACACTTGTCCAGTGACAAGACAGCAGTTCTTGAGATTCCACCTGAATATTCTGCCCGCCAGTGAAATCCAATATGCTTGATGTGAGATAAAAGAGGGCAAGAATAACATTTGCCCATATTGTACCCATGTTGGAAAGGCAGAAACTCTCTGACATGTATTGGTGGAATGCCCTAATCTGGCTGTTATTAGAAGAAGGCGCTTACGCCATTTTTCTGTAATCAAAATTAATTAGTACTCCTTAATTTGTGGAACCACACGTCTGCAGCATCTGACCTATTTTTAACATATGCCGTTGTTCAAATGCTTCAGGATCTAAATGTCTGTAGTTAGCCTGGTGAACTTGTATGGTTGTTGGGATTGAACTAAATGTTAACATATGTTTCTGTTCAAATGTATAATGATCTAAATTCTGTGCAGTTAGTTAGTAATTTTTATTTTTATTGTGATAAAGTTTTATGAGATGTATTTATTTTATTATTTTATATCATGTGTGCTCGATTGTAATGTATTTACTTCATATATTTGTGTATAAGATCAAATTTTTTTACCAAATTCACAATAAAAAAAATACTGGTGCTAATGCACTGGCTGCCCGATCATAGCAAGCGTGATGAATCAGCAATGATTCCCCAATGCTTCCCCCTATAAACCTGGCCTGGGACTTTTCTCATGTGGCCAGAAAAGACCAGCCGGTTCCTGATCTCGACCCTGAGGGTGGTGTTCTGCGGGAGGATTAATGAGGGAGAAGCAGGTCAGGAAGACTGGGAAACACCCCTGTTTTACTTTCCCCACAATCCTTTTGCCAAGCAGAAGAAGTAAGTCCCATAAACCCCAAAGTACTGGGACGAGACAGAGGGCTGAAGAGCAGTGTTGCAGTAGTAGTCAGCCTATTAAGCCTAATCGGCCACACCTGAGCAGGACAGAGAAGCTTGAAAGGCCTCCTCAGGTGCAAGCCATTAGATATAGCTGTTGCTGGAGTGTGAGCAGCAGTAATATGAAGGAAGAAAGTAAAGTGTTGGCAATGCAGGCAGAATTGGGAGAACCGAAGGGACGCTGGAACTTTTATCAAGCAGATTTCAACTGCCTGTCTTGAGAGAGTCCTGCTTCCTCAAACTCTGAAGCATAGATGGTGCGCAGCGGAAGGAGTGAGCGAAGACTGCTTTTCCCCATGTGAACCTAATTGCAGATATTGCAGAGCAGGAAGTATGCAGGAGACCATGGCTAGAAGGTGTTGTGAAGCCGAGGGTCTCATGAGCGAGAGGAGCTCCTTAATTGTGCGGCTAGACTGAAGATACATTCAACGAGGAAAGTTGTGGGTCCAAAAAGAAGCCAGAAGTCAAAGAAGTCCTACAGCACGCAAACAGAGGTATACAGAAGCCAGTGAGTGTTACAGAGCATTCTGATCCCTTGCCTGAACAATGGCAGGCAACTGTATCCAAATAGAAGCACTCGCGTTTGAGTAAAAGCGATGTGAAACTGATCATTGATTGTCAGACAATAAGAAGACTGAAAAATAGCACTAATGTGCAAGCGGACAGTATTCCTTTCACTTGCGTAAGAGTAAAACACAGTGAACGACTTTAATTTAACACTAAAGTTAAGTGACTGAACATTAATGTTGCAAAGTATATAGAGCAAGCATTGACAAGCCAAGAGTGAGACAAGTGTTGCTTCAGCCAGGAGTGAAACATGCCTTTCCCAAAGCCAAATATTGGCGCAAGCATTGTCACAAGCCAAACAAGATACATGCATTGGCTAAGCCAAGAGTTTGCAAGCATTGCCTAAAGCCAAAAGAGACTGACAACAAAGTTCATAAACAAAATATTCTGGTTCATAGGATGCAAAGAGGCAAAGGCAAGATTGGGGAAAGGAAAGCTAGCTGCTTGGGATTGCTCTCTTAAAATGTTTGATATCA
Organism: Ambystoma mexicanum; assembly: GCF_040938575.1. Lineage (NCBI taxonomy): Eukaryota > Metazoa > Chordata > Amphibia > Caudata > Ambystomatidae > Ambystoma > Ambystoma mexicanum. Next base: position 172,420,173 of record NC_090923.1, on the reverse strand, counting down.
CTTACATTGCCAAAGCCAATAGGAGAAAGAAATAATTACATGCTAAGGGCTCTTTGTGCTTGTCGATGTGGCAGACAGACAAGAGTGGCAAAGAAGCTGCCCTTCTGGAAAGTGAATGTTCAGAAGAAGAGTGCCTTGCTTACTTGAAGGTGTACAAGTGCACTAAAGTGAATCTTGTCTTGCATATAAAGTTATTCAAAGTCACAAAGAAGCAGACTGTTGAAGCTGTGGTAATATTGTAGTTGTCTGTCAGTGAATTTGAAACTTCAAAGGTACAGATGAACGTGGAACACTATGGGGCAGGCGAGTAGAACTGCATGGTGAAATCTTGCAGAAGTGAACCTGATAAAAAAAGTGGTTCGGGTGGAAGTAGAAGTGCTGTGAAGTCATCCTGACAAAGATAGAAGCTGTGTTTATTAACTTTACTAGAAGCTGTGTTTCATTTACCTTACCAGACCTTGTGTCTATTTTGAGTATAACAAAGAACTTTGTTTCTTCTTTGACCTATATAAATTGTGGAAAAGCATCTTGGTCGGGAATTGCACTGATGCTATTAGATGACATGGATAGTCATTATTCAAACAAGAAGAGACACTTTTCGGCTGTTTGAACTTTGGTTAATAGAGGTTTCTTTTGACACATTGAAGGAACCAAGATCTGAATTAAGACTTTATTACTGATTTAGATTTACTTGTTTCTTTTTGTTGAACATTTCAACTGAATCTGCCTCGAAATCTCAGAAAGGGGAGTTCACCCAGGTTACCAGGAACTATTGTTAACATCATTGTTGATGTTGTTGTGAATTGCCACATATTTTTTGTGTATTTTGATGTTTAGGTGTGAGGGCCAGATATCCTGTGTTAGAGTGTTTTCATTTGCCGTGGCCTGGTGCTCATGCATTAAGGCTGTGTTTCGTCTGAGCTCCAACTGAAGATACTCATATTGATCCTTATCGCAGTTTTTCACGCTGAATGACAAGTGCATCCAAAGACCCCTATCTGGATAACAGAGCCTGCATGCAGTTTTCTCACTCTCCCAAGCGAAAACTGATATTTGGCGCCTTGGGAGTGCTCACACCGAGATCTGAGTGAGGAGACCCAAAAGGGTGGTTGGGAGGCCTCTGCGTCGCCAGGAGAACCACAGAGCTTAATTACGCCTGTGAAACAGCTGAGGCAGGGAGCGGAACAGCAACGTGGCCCTCCTGCTGGGCAGCGGAGCAATCAGAAAAGACACTACTGGACTGCTTTAATGTGTCGCCCGACTGTGGTCCTGACTGCAGGGGCTGCAAGAGACTGGGGATTGGTGTACTTGTGCCCACTGGAGCTGTGGACGGCGTGTGCCTGTCTGGGGCTGCACTACTGCAGCTCAGCAAGCGGTCAAGGTAAGTGGACTGCGGCAGGCCTGTAGAGGGAGGAGAACGCTGGCAGGGTGCCCTGACCACGGACAGCTGAAACTAGCGCTGAGGAGCTGGACACGTGTTGGGAATTACACCCTCCCTTTGGTAGACACTTCTAAATACTGGTGCTTTTTGTGCTCCCTCCCACGCACATTATACCACCGGGAGATATCTGCTGTGACGGGCGCAGGTTGACACTTGAAATATAGCTGCGACTGGACACTGCATAATAAAAGCATAGGACGGCACTCTGCTGCCCGAGCATTCACTCTGGCTCTAATCTATCAGCTACTGCCCCTGCAACCATTTGTGCGTTACTGGGGCATTACTGTATGCTGCGTTGAGGCACATTGAGCTGCAGTGTGAGTGGACTTCTGAGTGATCAATCCTGCGCGCCCAATTGTGCATCGTCTGAGAAGCTGTGGTTGTGACACTGCTTTAGGCTCCCTGATACAACTGCTGTGACAGGCCGGTTAGTCTGGAGTACCCTCTAGACTTTGGCAGCTGGATTGGGCCTTGGTATAGGAGCGACCTGAAGCTAACATATGATTCGAACACAGCTGAAACAGTTCTCACTGAGCAATTTTAATACCACTATCTGAATATACGACGAATGTTGATCTACAACACGGTCTATGTTTCCTACTAAGGACAAGCACAAGGGGTCCATCATGGATTCCTTCGTTAGCATGGGGAAGTCTTCAGAGCCAGACCAAACTATCAGAGCGGCACAAGCCAGAACCCATGCACCTCTACCTGAACCACAAGAAGATAAAGTCCTCGCAGCTATAGCAGCTGCCTTACGATCCTCCCTGGAACACAGATTTGAGCAGGTGAAGTTGGATGTCCATCTTATCCGCCAATGTTATGTTATGTTATATGAACTTATTAAGCGCTCAGTCACCCGAAGGTATCCTTGCACTGGAGGAGGAGAGAGAAACAAAATAGAGCCAGATGCGGTCAGATTTAGCTAGAACAGATGTGTTTTTAAAACTTTCCTGAAGGCCAAATGATTTGAGAGATTTTTCAAAGGAAGACTGTTCCATAGTTGAGCCGAGGCAACAGAAAAGGCCAAGATGTTAGATTGCTTGCAGAATAAGTGACAACAATGGAATCACCGTTGAATGACACTGCCACTACCACTGAGGACCTGGTCACTCGGATGAAGGCACTGGAATACAGAAACAACATCCTGGAATGCTGGAACGGAGAGCTGATGACGCAGAGGACCGCTCACCCCGGAACAATGTTAGGGTACTGGAGATCCCGGAAGGCAGTGAAGCAGAGACCCAACAACCTACATCAAGAATTTGATCCTACAAGAAGTGGGCCTTGAGAAACTGTCACAGGGATTTTCTGTCGAGCGGGCCATCAGTCCCTACAGCAGAGACCTCCACCTGGGTCACATCCTCGCCCAGTAATTGCCAAGATATTAAACTTCAGAGACCGGGAAGTGCTCATACAATTTTCAAGAGGGACTTGTGGGGCAGATACAAAGAGATAATTCCAACATCGCTGCCCGGATTACAGCCCTCTAGTACAACAACAGAGAAACAGATGTGTCCCAGTTAAAGTGAGGCTCTAGCAGAGAGGGCTTAAATATATGCTTATATACCCAACCAGGTTGAAGGTGCTGTACGGCCGTAAGTCACATTTCTTTGAAATTCCAGAGGCTGTGTTCATGTGGATGGAACATAATAATATAGAGGTTCAAGACGACACTACGGACCAAGACAGGGGGCCTCCGCCCTCCTAAAAATGGACACCAAAATACTGAAGCTTGCTACAACCTGATGGCTAGCGGAAGACACTGAGAGCTGGTCTGCTGGACTATATGATGTCCTGGATGCAGCCTGCACAGATCAATAACTTAAAAATCAACCTTCAAACATGCGACCCACGAAGTATAGATATCCTCAGAGTGGATCTGGGATAGTTTTTGCTACTTACTGTGGAAACTGCTGCTACTTGGTGGGAGTGAGCGGCATCGTCCACTGGGTGGCAACCGGACTACTCTGATCCTTATGGATCATCGGCACAAACTTGTTGTCGACCTATTGAACCGGTGACTGAAAACATCACCACCCTTGTCGGGCATCTGTTTATGCCAAACGGGACAGCCCTGTTGGACACTGTTTGCCCCCCATGTTATGTGGCTTGTTATTTGTGTTTTGTTTAATATACCCTGATGGTGCAATGATGCTCGCCTTGTGTTTTATAATTTGCGTGGAGAATTGGGCAGGTGGAGTCCTTTATTACCGCATGAGCTCAATAGTATTACATGTGCTGAATACGGAAGCAGCGTTGGCATGTGTGTTTTGCTGTATGTGAAGGTGTGCTTGTATTATCCTATATTATGGCCACACAGTGATACCTCTAATAGGTCATGAACAAATTGGACTTTTGATGTGGAATGTGAGGAGACTTGGTACTTATATTTGCAGAAATAGGGTGAAATCATACCTGAATCGCGAGAAGATAGCTTTAGTTCTCCTTCAAGAAACCCAATTGACAGCTGAGGAACAGGATTTGGTGGTAAACTGTTGGGGTGGGACTGTTTATGGGGCCCCATACTATAAGTATGCTAGAGTGGTGCTCATATGGATAGCTGACTCCCTCCCATTTTGACTATTGAACTTAGACAAAGACGCGAGGTGCAGATGCATAATGTTGCAGGGCTATCCTGGCAGTAAAGAACTATCCATTGTAAACTCTTATTTTCCCAACCTTGCGATACCATCATACACTTAGATGCTGTACACCCATATTGCCTTACAGCGAGATACCTTTTTTATATAGGGAGGTGATTTCATTTGTGTATGGGATATGATATGATATAATATAGATCTACACCACCCAGGAGCAGCCAATCCCCGGCAACCGTTACACTAAATGCAGTAATTGCTTACTTAGACCTAGTAGATGTTTGGAGGGAACTTCACCCGGGGGTCAGACAGTATTCCTTCTACTCATCGCCACACTAATTGTACACCAGGATAGACTATGTTTTTGTCGGGTCGGGCCATCTAACCGAATTTGTCAGTGCTGAATACTTGGGTTGCAGCTCAAGAGACAACACCTTAATATCTTGAAATATGACATCTCTCCAATGGCAGCAGTACCAAGACAAAAAATCTGGCAATATTATTGCAACTGGATACGCCACCATAAAAAGATGCAAGGGAGGAATGATGCAGAAAAGATGTTAGACTCACTAAAATGTTCCAACATCTCAGGAATGTGGAAACTGATAAACCAGTTAAACACTGAACAAGATTCACTGACGAGGACTCCCATTCTACCTGAGACGTTGATTTCTTATTTTTGTTCTTTTTTTGACCAAGCAGAAAAAGCATCAACATTAAGTACCCCTAATGTGGAGTGGAGACTAATAGATACTTCTGTGGAAGCAGGTACCGATGTCATCAAAAAATTATCACGCTCAAGAGCGTGTGGCCTGGATGGCCTTAGTAACATGACTCTAAAAGAAGATGTAGTCCAATGGGCCAAGTTTCTGTCAATTCTTTTTGACTATATCTCTAAAGCTCAGAAGATTCCCTCTTCATGGAAAGAGTCTATAATCATTCCAATTCACAAGAAGGGAAGACGGCTGGAACCATCTAAGTATCGTCCCATAGCATTGCTAGACGCCCCGGGGAACTTTTTTGGAACCCTAATATTAAAATCTTCACGGGCATGAGCAAACCTTTCTGGTCATTTGGGCCCTTGGCAATCAGGATTTGTGAAAGGAATCGGTACTGCCCTCAATATCTTCATCCTAAATGTATTAAAGATTCGCACTGAAAGAAGAAAAGAGCTGAAAATGTATATTGAGTTTATCGATTTTACGCAAACGTTTGATAGTGTCTCGCGCCCTTTACTATGGGCAAAATTGTCCCATTGGGGGTGCCCTCCTTCGCTAGTGACTCCCATTAAGGATTTCCATCAAGATACCACTCTAAAAATACAACTCAACAAAGCAGGCTTGCTAACTAGATCAATAGCCACCAACAAAGGCCTAAAGCAGGGATGTCCGATGGCATCAGAATTATTTAATCTTTTAATCTCTGATGTAGATTCAGCATTTGAGGACATTAGATGCTTCCCTCCATCACTAGCGAATACGAAGCTGGGAAGACTTATATACGCTGATGATGTGGTCCTTATAGACCAGACCCCGGTAGGCCTCCAGAGACAATTAAATGCCCTACAAGCCTACATAGATAAAAATGAACACACCATCAATCCAAAAAAATCTGTCATCATGCCCCTGGGCATTAATAAGGGCCCAATGAGAGCTAAAAACTTCAGTTGGTCCTTGTTAGGGGTAAATATTCTGGTGATCCATTCACTTGTGTTTCTGGGAGTATGCGTGAACTCAAGCAGGATAGACGCCCTACGGTATCAAGCACTATTGTAAAAAGCTATAAACTTGGCAGGCTTAGCTAAGATCTTACTAAAGCGATATTGTGGATTCAGCCTAATTCCTTTAATCAAATTCTATAAATCCAAGGTTGTGCCCATTCTAACTTATGGGGCAGAAACTTCTTTCAATTTTGAAATGAAAAACTGGTCAACGTTGGAGGGGAGCTTCTGGAAAAGGACACTGAGATTGCCTAAGGGCACTCCGATGCAGGCTGTGAGAATGGAACTGGGCCTATCTTCCATGGCAGTCGTCGCAGAATGGAAGATGCTTTCCTTCTATAGGAAATGTATAGATGAATCTCCCAAGGGAGGATTTGAGTGTTTGAAAAAAGCTTTAGTTGAACCCAGGGAGCGGCATTGATTCAGTGGGAAGCCAAGTGTCAAAGCCTATTGCAAAACCTAGGCGCATCAAGTGACATTTTGATCAACAATCCTGACAAAGTCAAGAAAAAGCTATATTCCCAAGACTGGTTCAGAACAGAGGAAGAAAGACTAATCTATAAGGCCTATGGAAAATCGTGGGAGGACAGCAGGAAGCCAAACTCGTTACCAAGTTATCTCAAACTATTCCCTTACTGATTTTTTAGAGACCCATTTTTTTAGGTTTCGATTGAACCTACTAAAGACAAAGGAAACTTCATGGTGTAGGGCCCTCAAAGACAGTCCCCCCACATGTAGATTATGAAAAGAAGATGAGTCAATTGAAAATTTGCAACATCTGATAACGGATTGTACGGCTCTGTCATCCCAAAGAGAGTTATCAATGACTGCTGTCATAACAAAATATGGGCATAGACCCAAGGACTTATGTTGGAAGATGATACTGTCCGGCGAATAAATACCAATAACTCTGGCCTTGGTGAAATTGTTAACTGTTATTCAGAAAAGATTACCAGATGGCAGACAAATTTCATTTTCTTTCTCTTTCACTCCTTTTAATGTCTTGTTTTTTTAAATCAAAGGATGATTTATTTTGTGGTTAAAGGATGTCAATTGTATAACCATCTAAATCATGTTAAATAATAAAAAAAACAAACAAAAAAGAATACTTGGGTTGCACAGTATCTGATCATTCCCCATTGATGGTTACTTGGTACAGTGGGACACCTCGCACCCACATTTCAGCATGGCGCATGCCCACAGATACGTTATTAGACACTTCCATTAGAGGACAACTTTGTGCCATGCTGAGCTCCATCCTAGAAAATAACATTGGCAGTGTAGGTAGCTGGATAACCATATGGGAAACTTTGAAAGTTGTAACCAGGGGTGAGATCATTCCCAGAGCTGGGGCATCTGTAAAAAGCTGAGAGGAGAACTGGGGATTCTGGAAGCTAAAGTGAATGAACTCGAGAAGCTGCACGCTGGTGTGCTATCCTTAGAGGGAGAATTTAGGGAGATTAGATCTAATTGTCGAACCGCATGGGAGAGACCATCGAGATTTGATTACATCACCCGAACTGCCCAAACGCACACCAAAGGGGATAGGTCTGGGAAAGTATTGGTTTGGCTATGCAGACGGGAACACCTGAAATTATCGATCACGCTACTATATGATGTATGTGGAGCCCAATGGAGAGCACAGACAGCAATCAACAAGATATTTGCCAATTATTATGCTACATTGTATAGTAACGACACATAAATATCCTCTGAAGCAATAGCTGAGGTCTCTGCCACAATTCGACTCCCAAAGCTTACTGCTAGACAGAGGGACTATTTAGATCAGACCTTCATGCTCCAGGAATTGGGCGAAGCCATAACCTCTCTTACTTTTAGCAAGACCCCGGGAAGCGACGGTCTCCTTGCGGAATTTCAGAAAACTTACCAATCCATCCAAGCCACAATGCTTTTAAAAGTCTTTGAGGGAGACTTTGATGCAGGTATACTCCCAAGCACGATGCAGGAAACATTGGTGGTCCCCATTCTTAAACCAGGAAAGTCGGCAGAAATATGCGATTAATATTGTCCCCTGGCTATGCTAAATTAGGATGTAAAGTTGCTCACCACCATGCTAGCTGCACGCCTACGTCGATGCATTGCAACTTTAATTTACTCTGACCAGAGTGGGTTTGTGCCTGGCCGGAACTTATGCAGACTACAGCATATTATGGACCAGACCAATACCTGCACTGAACAATATGTGGTGGCATCGCTAGATGCTATCAAATCTTTAGATTCAGTGTACTGGGAGTGGATAGAGGCAGTACTACAGGGCTTTGGTAGTGGCGCGAATTTCACTCGCTGGGTTCAATTATTGTACACCTCTCCCACAGCCAGAGTACAATCCGGCCGGCAGATATCGGGACAATGAACCATTCAGAGGGGAACACGACAGGGATGCCCGCTCTCGCACATGCTTTATATCTTAGCCTTGGAACCAATGGCTGGATACTTAAGACAGGAGTATCTGGTGGTGGGAATCCATTTTGGGGGCATTACTCACTTTGTCTCTTTATATGCAGACGATGTGCTACTATATTTGTGCCAACCGCAGAATAACCTGCCTATTATACTAGAGGTGTTAGACAACTTTGCCAGGCTATCGGGTATCTTCTACAATAAACAAAAGTCATACCTTTTTCCCCTGACAGGATTGCACAGGATAGATGTGGGTGACTTACCAGAATTGGGCTTGAAATGGGAAATGCACCACTTTAAATATTTGAGCATACAAATTGCACACATCCCTGAGGAAACACACGCGCTCAACACACAGAGGGTAGTGTAGGGCGTTAAGAAATCAATGACGATTCTTATACGGCTTCACAAACATCCTCTTCTACATATGAGCTTCCTTCTTCCGAGCCCTCGAAGGCATACTTCGAGACTTTCTGTGGGGGGAAAAAAGGCATAGATTGGCGATCAATGCTCTGTCTCTCCCCTGCGAGGACAGAGGGGTTCAACTTCTGCAGCTGGAATATAATTACTTGGCTGCTCAGTTATGCTTTGTCACGAAATGGCAATCAGATGAATTTACGTCAGAACATGAGCTGCTGTAACGCTCACCTGGTATCCACAGGGATGTCACTCAGCCTGTTATGACCTCTTACGACCTCGAACCCTTCCCTGGAGGCTAGTCGACTGGAGACTGGGCCTGAAACACAGGATTGGTAGAGTTTAACTCCCTATTGTCTCTGTGTGCTTGGACCCCTTTTTCCCCGGGGTCCAACCCTTCCCTTTGATCCACAGCTCACCTTGTTTTCTTGGATAGTGTGCTCTCCGTCCTGCTTTCAGCGCAGGGGCACATTGATTGATGCAGCCTCGTTGCTGCCCAATTACTTTACTGGCAAGAGTCCGACAGGTAAGTATAATGAGTCTTTTGAACAGTTCTCTAACTTCGTTCCTTTCCTTCCTTAGATGATGGCAGGCATCCGGGGATGGCGGCGTGCTGCTTAGATGAGTAGCGCTGAAGGTGAGTGAGAGCGCGATGCGCGATGCACCCCTTTCATATTTGCATTGAACTGAGCTCTTTTTCTGTGTCTTTTATGTGCCGCGACGTTTTCAGCGTGGATGCCGGTTATGAAGAACAAATGCAGTGGGTAAGCGAGGTATGCGGCGCCTCTAGATGTTTCCACGCTAAACTGGAGTGTCTTTTCCCTCTTGCAGATGGATGAGAAGTTCCGGAGACAGAGTTCCCCCAGAGCGGCTGCGATTCAGGTAAGCGTTTGAATCTCGTACAGTATTTAAAAATAAGCGAAGATTTGCAGAATGCTTACTAATGACTTTTTTCTGTTCTTTTCCCTTTTCCTTAGGAAGCGGCGTGCCGGGATGGGAATGACACCGCCGAAGATGCCTGCAGAACAGAAGGAGCGATGAATGATGGGCAGAAGCGCCGCAGGTAAGGCTGTTCCTAACGGTGTTCTTGTTCTTGCAGGAACTGAGCACAGAAGAAAGATGCAGGCCTACTGGAGACCGATCCTTACACTGTGAGTGTCACGCAGCAGGTGCAGGAAACGCAAAGCATGTTTCTCAGCCTGGGTGTGGCTTAAATAGTCTCTGGGTATCCCAGGTGTCTCTGGGCTGAACCACACCCGAAAGACTAAACCGCACATGCAGTTCTGGTAACCGAAAAATGTGGGGGCATCCATCTTGTCCCCATCAATGCACTACAAGTCCAAAATCCAATGTTATCCTATGGGAGTGAGTGAGTCTGGTGCCACAAGCGCCAAGTCTGACTCCAAGTGGGTCTTTGGAGGGATGGAGAGGCCCTTGAGGGCCATGTATGTGATTGTGGCCTGGCTCCAGCCTGACATCTTGGAGGGCTGGAGACATGAGGGGCAGGAATCATGACAGCTGCTCACCATGTTGACGAGACCTGTCTGGCTTAGAGAGGCCTTATGGTCTCCTGTAATTTGGCATTGCTTGTAGGCAGACAGATCTGGTCCAGAACACTTAAGCTACTCCGACTCCAACACCCCTACTCTCTCAATATTCCAATCCTGGCGGGCACATGCAGCAATTTGGATGAACCATAAGGATGCTCAGTGCTGGGAACGTGTTGGAATTACCACTTGGGGTGACATTTATGCGAGTGGTACATTTAGAGAATTGGCTAGTCTTATGCAACGGAGGGACTACCAGGTGTGCAATTTTTGAGATACAAGAGGCTGCCAGACTTAATTGGTACGAGTGGCCCGCTGAGCCACCATCTAATGCTTTCCTAATGGCAATGTACGAACTGGAGGACGGTTGGAGACCTGTGTCTAGGTTGTATAAATGTCTATTAGATGGTGCAAGCGTTAAACTCACTTAATTAAAAATGCATTCTGTGGCCGATTTGGGCTAAGAAATTAAAGACAAACAGTAGACCTTGGTGGTGGGCTTTGTTAACAATGTATCATGCAATGCCAGATTTAGGCTCATACAGGTAAATGTGCTTCATCGCATGTATATATTGCACAGATGCCTCTCAGGTGATGCCCCCTCTACCTCTCCTCTAGAATAATAAAAGTGCCTGTTAGGAGGACTCTCCGCTCAAATAGTAACATGATATTACACCAGCCTCATGTGGTCCTCAGGAAGATTGGTTGTGCCAGTTTCAGTGCCTGGGCACCAACTATTTGGAATTCTCTCCCTCTTGATCTTAGGAGCTATGTCTCCCTTACTCTCTTCAAAAAGCAACTGAAAACAATGTTGTTTGATGGAGGGACGATTTAGTTAATATCAGTCTTTCTGTTGCTACTGAGACATTATCCAATGCTGGCCACTATATGTCTTTCTGTTGGTTTTCTTTCTGTCTTGTGAGCGCCCTGAGGCCTGCAAGCGACTGGCACGATATAGAAATTACATAGATAGATAGATAGATAGATAGATAGATAGATAGATAGATAGATAGATAGATAAAACATATTCTTAGAAAGTTAGTTGCGGCAGATGGAAATAATTAGAATGTTATGATACTTTGGGCCCTGTTTGCCATTGGGAGTATCTCCCTTTGAGTTATTGTGTGGAAGAGATCCACAGGATGTATTAGATATGTTACATGAAACCTGGGAAGAAAGGAAGAGGGCCACTATTCCATTATCCCAAAAGGCACAAAGTTTGAACGAACATATGATAGAAGTAAAACATATAGTCCAGCTTAATATGGTTAAAGCTCAGGAACATCAGAAAGAATGTGATTATAAGATCCTTTTCCATAGGTTAAAGAGTGTTAGTATTTCTTCCCTCATCTGGTAAAAAGATTATTTCTAGGTGGCATGGGCCCTATGAAGTACTGGAACAGATGGGACCCTATAATTACAAAATATCATAACAAGATCGGAAAATGAAAACCCATATCTATCATATCAATTTACTTAAAGACTGTAAATAACTTTTAGAGAAAGAGACCTTGATCATGCTAACCATCCTCTTATCAGAAGAAAATTAGAATAATCAGTAGATCTACCTGAGTTATCACAAAATCAAAAGCAAAATCTATTGGACTTGTTAAAACAGTTCCCTGATGTGTTTAGGCCTGAGCCAGGAAGAGTGAAAGGTGTGTACCATTTTATATGTACCTAAGAGAAAAATGCAGTAAACTCCATTAATTGAACATTAAACGAGCTGAAAAGAGATGAAGGAATAGTTGTGGTGCCCAAAAATGATTCGGAGATGAAAGGTAATTGCTGAATCAATTATAACATATGAAACCTATTTAACACAATTTAACACTAAAGTTAAGTGACTAAGCATTAACGTTACGATGTATAGAGAGCAAGCATTGCCCAAGCCAAGAGTGAAACAAGTGTTGCTTTAGCCAGGAGTGAAACATGCCTTTCTCAAATCCAAAATGTGGTGCAATCATTGTCACAAGCCAAGAGTGTGCAGCCTAAAGCCAAACGAGACTGACAACAAGGTTCATAAACAAATTACTGTGGTTGGCATGATGCAAAGAGGCAAAAGCAAGATTGAGGAAAGGAAGGCTAGCTGCTTGGAGTTATTCTCTTTAGGCTTATTTCCGCCTCACAGGAGGACTCCCTATATGGAGATATCAGAGAGCACTCCGTGAGGGGCGGTTCGGAGAGTCTGAGAAAATTGGTAAAATGGGCCACAGAGGAACTATCAAAAGCAAGCACAGATTTGGAAACTTTGATATATATTCCCTGCAAGGCCCAAAAAAAAACTGGCAGAAATGGATTGGATCATGACAATTGACTTGATGCAGGCGAAAAAGAGACCCAATCAATTTATAGTCGAAGGAAAGAATCTGGTCTTTGTATCCAGCTATTTGGTTAAATTTCCGGACTGGAAATTAGAAACTATTTTCTTAGAATCTGTTTAAATGTTGTAAGAACTGGTGAAGTCCTGGCTCAAAGAGGCCAAGGGGATTTGGCAGTAAAGTTGTGTGTAAATTGCTCGAATCCGAAAGCCCAAACTTTGAAACATCTCTTAATGGACTGTAAAGGAACTGGTGAAGTGAGAGCCCGACTATTTACAAGATTTGGTTTCTTGAGTGCTAACTATACACCAGAAATGTTTTGGGACCGTTTAATAGCTGGTGTCCATAATCCTTTAACAATCACTGTTGTTCAGGTCCCTGCCAGTTGTAACATTGTTGATTAACTCCTTTCTAAAAGAAAGGTCTTTCCATTTTAAGTTTTTTTGTTGAATAATCTTATACATTTGGGTTTTTAATGAATGTTCTTATATGTGGTAATCAGTGGTATGTAAGATATTTGTTGATGGTAACATGTTGTTTCCCCCTTTTCTTTTTTGTTTGTTTTGTTTGTCTCTTTTTTGTCTTTTTTTTGGATATTGCTGTTTTTAAAATGGTTCTCTATTTCTTTATTTGTCTAAAGAATGTATTTAGTTGAATCTGTTTTAAGAATGTATCCTGAGACATGTTTTTGTAAAAGGTTGTTTCAACCAAATACAAAATAAAAATAAATAAAAATAAATAAAAATTAAAGCTGATACCACTTACATTGACAAAGCCAATAGGAGAAAGAAAGAATTATATCCTAAGGGCTCTTTGTGGTTGTCGTTGTGGTAGACAGACAAGAGTGGCAAAGAGGCTGCCCTTCTGGAAAGTGAATGTTCAGAAGAAGTGTGCCTTGCTTACTTGAAGGTGTTGAAGAGCACTAAAGTGAATCTTGTCTTTCATAAAAAGTTGTTCAAAGTCACAAAGTGGATTTGAAACTTCAAAGGGACAGTTGAATGTGGAACATTATGGGGCAGGCAAGTAGTCCCGCATGGTGAAATCTTACATAAGTTAACCTGATAAAAGAGTGGTTCAAGTAGAAGTAGAAGTGCTCTGAAGTCATCCTGACAAAGCTAGAAGCTGTGTTTATTAACTTTACTAGAAGCTGTGTTTCATTTACCGTACCAGAATGTGTTTCTATTTTGAGTGTAACAAAGAACTGTGTTTCTTCTTTGACCTTTATAAATTGTGGTAAAGCATCTTGGTCGGGAATAACACTGATGCTATTAGATGAAGTGGAAAGCCCTTATTCAAGCAATAAGAGACACTTTGTTCAGCTGTTTGAACTTTGGTTAATAAAACTTTCTTTTGACACATTGAAGGACCCAAGAGTTGAATGAACACTTTATTACAAACTCAGCTTTCCTTGTTTCTTTGTGTTGAACATTGGAACTGAAATTACCTTGAAACCTGGGGAAGGCGAGTTCACCCGGGTTACCAAGAAAGATTTTGAATATCATGGTTGATGTTTTTGTGAATTGCCATATTTTTATTTGTGTATTTCGATGTTTAAGTACGAGGGCCAGACATCCTGTGTTAGAGTGTTTCCCTTTAGTTTTGATAGGGAGGGAAATCCTCATCAGAGTAGGGATTGTGAGGCGTTTGATAAAGCGAATAATTTAATAAAATGGCATACTGGTACTAGTACACTGGCTGCCTGATCATAGCAGAAAACCATTATAAACACTCCACTCAAGGTCAGCCAAATATCCAAGGTTACTTATGTGGAACAAAGTCTGGAATCGAAAATTGTATGTACTCCCTTAGCATACTGCTGCATTATAATATTGAGTAGGTACTGCAAACCACCATGTTTAAACAACTGTTTCTTGCCCGGGTGAGGTGGGGCTTAGGCTTCACTGTGCATGTCCTTGCAATGAAGAATCTTAGCCTAGTGTGAAGAAATGCTCGCCTCCACATCTCTCGCTTCTGACATGTTTCCCCTTTGGCCACATGTTTTAGTATCCCACTTTCTTAGGAACAGCGGCTTTAGTAGACAAAAGTCATCATACTGTGAGCGTGCTTGCCTGCCTCAGACTGTTAACAAAATGTTGGGGAATATATTTAGCTCCACTAAAGGTATCACTTTATGCTGTCCTTTCTGATAACACGGTCTTACATCTTGGAACGCAGCTGGTATCAAATATTTGGATAGAGGAGGTTTCTTCCCCACCTGTAACATTGTTTCAGTTTGATTCCTTGCCCTGGCTCTACCTCCCCTTCTATTGAACTGCATTTGTTCCTTTGAGTACAAGAGAGCTGTGTCCACAGAGGAACAGGAGTTCCCACTTGCATTGAAGTCTCATACTGTAGTTGGTTTGTTTTTGTTCTGTTGCTTGCTATTTACTAATAAATTGTTCACCAACCCACCGGAATAGTCAGTGGTAATTATTTCCACAACAATTTTGATGCTGTGACTTATTTTCCTGCCGCTTGCCTTTCGGCCAAGTCCAGTGGTCACCGGGCGCACCTCCAATTTTTTACTATTATTTTGCAACCAAAAAACGAAGTGATTTTCTTTTTTTTGTGGTTTTGACCCAAGCCCCCTCCCACTATTGTTTTTTTTCTGGTGAGTTTTTTCATAGAAAAATGTATTTTTTTTAAAAACATAGAGAAAAAGTCTGTTGATGAAAGGACGTTGTACCGGCCTGAGAAACTGGAGACTCTGGAAGGTAGAAAGAACAGATGTGAAAGAAGTGCTTGACGAAAATTGTAGGCTGGTGAACAGAGTTAATAGCATCAGTGTATTGTCATGTCTTGTATGGCATTGTTTGAAACGGGTTGGGGAACATTTTTGTCTCTGGTAATAGAAATCTGAAGTCTGAAAGTTGTTCTGATAATGCAAGCATACAGGAGGGAAGGTGTCCTGTCAACAGAACAGTTTATCTGAATAAGAAAAAGTAAAAGCGATTGGCCACCGCAGATTAGAATAAAAAGTAAAATCAGCACATCCTTGCTTTCTACTAATTTAAGAGAACATGAGACTGCATTGCTGTCATTGTAGCATAGTATGGATCAGGGACTAGGATGGGTGTGTTCTGTATAAGTGTGAAGAAAATATTTTGAATGAGAGCCCAATTATATTTCTGTCTAAACCCGTACCATGACACTTGAAACCCTAAATGTGCAACTCAGTTGCTACCTTGCTTTATATTTTACACTCTGCTGTATCCTAGTACAGGAGCTGTAATAGTCTTTGTTTCTGCTGGATATGTGTCTTGTTTTTGACTCTTACCTACCCAAGTCACTGAAACAAGCTGAAATACCACTCTGCATTATGGGTAGCGCAACGGCATATATTCGGTGAACTAGCATTCATTTGAATCTGACCAACACTTGTGGGTGTCACTGAAATGTCTGTACGGGGGAGGAATGGAGTTCGGGTGATGATACCTGAGTGTAACCCCTGTGCAGGGGACATACGAAAAGATCCTGATGCATGAAGCCACAGCAGGAATCCTGAAATAAAAAATAGAAAATGAATTGGATCCCCGGCATGAGAGTCATGCCAGGTACTAGAAGGTTAGAGTAAGGACCCGTGCACGTGCCCATGTGAGGGTCCCTTTACTCTTTGATGGAAAAAAACAAATGTTGAGTGTGCCAGCAGGGTGCATGAACAAATGGTATAACCCTTCAAGTTGGTTGGTGACAC
Source organism: Ambystoma mexicanum (assembly GCF_040938575.1). Classification (NCBI taxonomy): domain Eukaryota; kingdom Metazoa; phylum Chordata; class Amphibia; order Caudata; family Ambystomatidae; genus Ambystoma; species Ambystoma mexicanum. The sequence goes on along the minus strand of NC_090923.1, from coordinate 172,404,012 downwards.
TCTGCTTGGCGGCTGTCACCGCCGTGACCCTGGTCTTCATGCTGGTGCTCCCCTGACTAGCAAGGGAACGCCTGAGAGCATGCCACCCCCCATGTTGCCAAGAATCTCCCCCGTCCCCCGGGCACTTATAATCACTGGTGTTCCCCACAGCTTGGGAGCACCCAATTGGTTTTTAGCCCTCCTGGGGATGAATATAAAGAAAGGCGACACCCCCTGGGCCACACCTGGCAGACGTGGCCCAGGTGGAGTGAGTTGTGTGAGGCTCCCCACACTGCCGCTGAGTGCTGGGCTGCATCTGACATATGCAGTACAGCCCATATAAAGACTTTTGGGGTCCCCCACAAACCCCTTGCTGCAGTTGCTACTGATGCTGCCACAAAAGCCATCACAGAAGAGCGCAGGAAGAAAGAAGAACAAGAGAGCAGCAGAGACCTTGAGACAGCATTGGACAGGTTGTTTTGCAAGTCAGATCTTTATAAATAGTTTTAATTACAGTGCACCGTATAGAGTTTGTATATATTTTATTAAAGACTTTTATATTTTTTAATATTTAAAAGGACCCTTTTTATATTTTTGTGTTTTATTTTTTAGATACACAGCTGCTAGGAGTATTTTAAGTTCTATATAGTGTCTTGTGTTTGCCCCTTTTATACAAAAACTCTGAAAACCCTGCTGGTGTACCGGAAAACCCTTTAACAACTCAAAAGAACCGTACACCAGCATTCCTTTGTCCGCCTTTCCTTTCATGTGACAATTACTCTAACCTTGTGTTTTTCACTTAAGTGTATTTAAGGATCCTACCCTAACTACCTGATCTTTCATCGTAGAGCATCAGCTGGGAGAGTACCCTGTCTCCCGACTGCGAGAGGAAGGAAGGTCCAGGAATATCAAAACCTTGCACTGGAACCACCTGCTCCCAGTTGGGGATGAGATTGAGCTAACACCGGAAGTGACAGAAAGTAACCAGAAAGTAGCGACTCCACGCTGAAAAACCAGAATAAGATCCTTCAAATGCACAATACCCAGAAGCTTCTCCAGCTACCGAGGCCGAGAGACCATCAGAAGGTCAGCCGGAAGCCAGTGGAGATGCTGACGGCGATCAGTTTCAAGACCATGGTTTAGATCAGACACTTGTGTTGGTCCCTACACCCACAGAGCCAGATCCCACGCCTAGGGAACCTGAACCCCATCCTGAGAGTGTTCTTTTAGAACTTGTTCCCTATCCTGTTCCAATGGCACCTCCTACACTGGACGTGGTAGAGGAACCTTTACCAGTTCCTCCACTGGAATATAGGGACCACGACTTTGCAGAGCGCTCTGCCCAGTCTGGGGGACAACCCAGATAAGGCCCCAGCTGTTCTCTGACGTACCACCAGGGGGAGCAGACCTGATATGAAATTAACATATGATTCTCAAGGGGTCCAATGCGAGCTTCCCATTGCCCGTTCCTTTCAGTCTTCCATTCCTCCTTCCTTAGAAAAGGTTCCTTGGAGTTCAGGGGTACTGTGGTAGGTGCCCGAGATTCAGGGTACTGGGGGGAAACCGTGGCCTGTCCTAAATCATGGCTAGACAAATACATTGAACAGCTAAGTCTATCCTAAGGGCCGAGGATAGTACAAAGTGGGAGGTGAGCATTTAACCCCCATCAGGGGGATAAAAGAAAGCAGGGCTTCATTTGTGGAGGTGTTTGCCAGGGCTCAGCTCTGGGACTTACTTCTGAGCCCTAGCACTTATTTTCTCAGACTCAGTATGATTATCATGTTAAGAAATGGTTCCTAGTACCTTGCACTTGGTATGTCGAAAAGGGACAAATACACGTACAGTGTTATAGTTGGTTCAGTGTTATTTATTCAGGCGGAGACATATAGTCTTAGTTGTGGTCAGCCGACATGTCTTTCCACCTCTGGGTTCTTTATCAAGGATATGTTGTAGGTAATGGGGCTCGGATGTCCAGGGTTAAGGGTCCTGTTTTAGGTTTTAATGAAGTCCTGAGGTTCCAGTCTTGGGTTGTTGGTAGGCCTGTTAGGCTCCGGGATCTGTGCCCGTCCTTGTGTGGTGTCCTAATTAGTGCGACAACAACTAAGACTCTATGTCTCTGCTTGAATAAATAACACTGAACCCACCATAACACTGTGCAGGTATTCATCCTTTTTTGATATACCAAGTGTGAGGTAACCAGGAACCAATTATTTTCCTATACCAAGGAGGTGCAGGCACCACCTCCAACTACCTGTGAGCTTGCAGCATGTAATCAGACCACCATAACTCAGAGCGAAGTTGGTGTTATGTTGGCAACTTTATTATTAAATCTCATCAGCAGTTGTCACACAACAAGCAACAACAGTGTGCACTGGCCACATTCTCTTCACCTGTGTCTGTGCATCGTTATTCATGAATTTGAGGACACACGTCGACAGCATAGGGGTAGTTATCCATTTTCTTTGACCCATCCTGATACACTGCCTGATAGATATTATCTTTGGTCTCCTCTTGAAGTGTGAAAGGTGGGCAGGGAGAAAGCTAGCAGGTGCGTGCCTCTTTGGAATTAGCCACATTACTTCTCTGGGTCAGGAAGGATATGAAGCATGACATCTCCTGTAAATAACAGTGGCATAGACCAGTTTTCTCAAAGGAATTCTGATGTAGAGTTGATCCTGACTCTAACCTCATTGGTATTACCATTCTTTTTTACTCACAAAATGACTTGTCTCTTCCCATCACCCTAAAATATTCATGCCAACCAATCAATGTCTTTCATTACAAAGGATCCATTCGACCAATAGATCATGGAACCTACATTAAAACTTTGACTGGGCAATTTCATTTTGGAGACGCATCACACTTTTGAGAGCTGCTATTAAAGGAATAGTGCGCTCCAAAATATTATTGTCCTGAGAGCTCGGGCATGTGTTTTTAAGCATACGTTGATCGAGTGTACAAACATTTCCTATGCACCTTACCATAGTTTTCTTCACTTTTACACATGCGAAATCAGGCAGCAGGGCGTGGCCATCTTGTGCTAATCTTATCCGTTGCAGCATCGCCCTAAGTTGAACTGCCCTGGCGGCACAAATTCATATCCCCCACCACTGAGGCTGACATCACCATTCCTAGTGATATTCTCCGCCTATCTCCATGATGTTACTGTGCAGTGTAGCCAAACACACCCAGTCATCACCTACTTGTTGATGTCAGTTGACACAGAACTCATAATATCAACACATATCCTCTCACAACACAGCGCGTCTCAATTTTGAAAACAAAACATTATTTTTAAAGGAAACCACAATATTCTGCAATTTATAATGTGCTTTTATTTCATAATAAACGCTCCGAGAACATCCGGCGATTGCCATATTCAACCACATTGGTAATTTCTTTCTTTGTTCTCGATCCACAAATGTTTATCGTGAGTCACACAGTGTTCCTTTTGGGTATAAGAAGCACACTGGATGTATCCATGAATTGCAAGGCTTCCGCATCAGCTTGGCGCTAGACCACCGTAAACGATGTCAGGTTGCTCCTTATCGCTGGTACCGCGAAAGGGCATATCTGCCCGGGGCGATCGTCCCAAAACAGCATCATTGTGATCCAGCCATGTAAGTGTATCCACATCTGCCGGCTAAAGAAGCCATCAATTGGTATGTGGAATTGATGACATTCGCAGAAAGGGTGGATGTAGCTGTGTAGAAAACACAACAGAAATATGTGTCAGTGACCGTTCTTTATTCAAATGTATCAATGTACCCATCAATTCTGCACCGTGTGAAAACTAACGATGTACACAAACGGGAAACAATGGTAACACAGAGAAAACATTGTGGAAAGTTTGAGTCTATGATGTGCTTGAGAGGTTAGTGCTTTGGGGTATGTTTAGCTTGCAATGGGATGCGGAAGTTGACGGATGAATCCGAAGAACACATAGACGGCATTTTAACGGAATATTAGCGTAGAATTTGGCGTTGGCAGAACCTGGGGGAACCCAGATGTGGACTACGTGCATTTCGGTGCTGGACTGCCCATTTGCCTTGGTTAAAGACAAGTATGCACACAGGTTGTTTTTGTGTGTCGTTGCAATATGCCACAAAGAAGAACCCATTACAATATAAGCCAGCAATAATGGTCAGATAATGAAACCTTTACTCGTTTGCCTATAAAATCATCTATAGTAAAACGTATATAATATTCAGCATTTCCATTCTCTCGGCGTAACGTAGAGACTCCGTTCAGATCAACAAATTTTCATTAAATGAAATTACATGTTCCTTGGTCCAGTTTTGGAATGGTGAACCTTATCATATTTCACGTTATTACACACCTCCCTTCATTCATTCCATTCGGAATCCTCCCTTTCTTCCAAGGCCGAAAAACAATTGAACCTTACACTGTGTAGGAAGCGTGGGTGTGCACAGCTCACAAGGAAAATTCAACCGCTGTGACCTTCACTTACAATGTGAGCAAATAGCCTTGCAGACCACAGTGGCATCTGAAATATTTTTGAAAAACAAACAAATTGTTTGCTGGCATCCACCAATGCTGCACAAAATGTCTAGTGACTTACTTCTTTTAAATGAAAACAGTTACAGTTAGTTTACTTCCAAATTCCTTGTTTTTATTGCCCCTCTGGTGTGCTGCTCACTCTCCAAGCGCCTCGCACAACAAGCATCGAACAACTGTCAGCTGAGCCTGTCTCCTGTTCTCAAAGCAAATCAGCGAATCATTTTTGCAAGTATTGTGTCTCGAGCATTGACAAAATGTCCTCATACGAGAATGTCAGAGCAGTCCCAGCTCCATCTCTACTGCACAATCCGTCTCTGCTCACTGACTCATGCCATCTACAACCCCTCCTGCCAGGCCCGGTCCCCTGAACCCATGACCCCTGTTCCCTTAGAACGCATCTATTCACCAGACCCTACCCCCGCACCACCTCAACTTCACCTCCCATTTACCTAATCAGGAGTGGTCATATATTTTGATAACACTGACACCTATCCCCACTGCGTTTGAAATCGTACGACTTTGAGGGCCGCAAATCATAGATCGGCCCCTCTGCCAAGGTATCCGATAGCAACAACCCCTAACCCATGGCCCCATAAACATCTAGGTCAGAGTGCACCTATTTCTCCTCAACAACCCCCTTTGATGCGTTGTTTTGCTCACAGTCAGGAGTTCTTGCGTGGCAAGTTTCTTATGTAGCTGTCATGATGCCTACCCCCGGGCATCCCGATCAAGCCCATCAGCCCCGGGAGCAGGCATCCAGACATTTACAAAAACCCCAGCAGCCCCAGCTAGGGGCTGTCTGGGTTCAGTCCTGGCGCCGTAGGCACCAGGCTCATAATAAAAATCAGTCCTGGCGCCATATATTTTACTATAGGGACTATTTTTTACTCGGGTGTGGTCCTGGGGAACTTCTTTCCTGGGACTACTTTGGAGGCTATTTAAACCACGCCCGAACAGCAGCACATGCTTTGTGTTATTCTGCATCCAGCAGCATGACTCTCACCGTGCCCGCAGCCAGCATCCAGTCTTCTGCCACGCCCGTGTGCCTGCAGCCAGCATCCAGTCTTCTGCCACGCCCGCCTCGAATCCGGAGCTCCTAGAATAAAGAGGAAGAAAAGGACAAGGTTAGAAAACGAACTTATTTCAAATTCCTCACCTGATTCCGGATCCATTTCATCTCCCGACCTGGAAAGTACATCAGTCCTGCACGCGTCGCTTCGCCAGCTCCAGCACGGCGCCATACTCACCAGTTCTCACAGCATCTTTCGATCCGGCACTGTCTCCATCATTTCTTCACCGTACTCCGGCATCTAGGGGCACAAGAATAACAAGGTGAGCCAAGGGAATCAACAAATACCTCATACCACCATAGACTTACCTGATTTACCACCGGCGGTATTATTCTCCATATCTTCATATGCCGCATCTGTAAAGAGGGAGAAAAACAACACGTTAACACATGCAATAGTTACCGGACAGTGTTGGGTAACACAGACTCTTACCTGAACGCCAGCAGCAGCTACGAGACCTTCTTCTCACAAACTCAGTTGCAACTTAAAGAAGGAAGGGGACAAGAGTGAACATCAGGCACATTGAACTCTTTGAACTTGATACTTACCAATCCCGCCTGGGACTTCAGAGTCAATGCTTACCGGAACTCTCCCAATGCCTTCAAACCAGTGAAGTAACTGGTATCTACGCGCCCCTGCAAGACACGCAGGATGGAGAGCTCATCTTTTACAAACATAAGGTGAGGTTACTAAGGGGATATCGGAGGTGATTAGTGGGAGAGAGTGAGAACAGTTGGGAGGCCATCACTAAAACCCACAGGTGGCTAATCCCTGTCTCCACTTGCAGGAAAATACTTCTTCGGGTCCAGCAGACAAGACTAGGCAGGCCAGTCCAGACAGTCATCTCTGCACTACGCATCACGTTGACAGAGACCGCAGCTGTCCGGGTCCGATCGACACCCCTGTGGAGTCCAGGTGAGCGTAACAGTAGCCTTATTCCTTTTTGAGACTTGTGTTCATTCAGCTTTTTGGACACGTGCATGGTAAGGCACCTGCAGAACCCCAAAGTTGCTTTCATGCTGATATGCATGTGACCCTCCCCCGATCAGTGAAGGAGCCACAAGAGCTAGATGAAAGCGGGAAGTGTGAAAGCACAGTGTTGCACTGTATGGCATCCTCCAAAAGGCACTTCTTGCAAAACACAAAAATTAACAAAGAGGATACATTTCAAAAGAAAATTTGGACGCTTTATTTGGACACTTTATATAAACATTGTTGAACAAATAAATAGTTGCTAATCATTTGAACCGAGAAGTGAACTGTTCGACGAGGTCTGCTTTCGGTGGACAGGGCACGTTTGCAATGTTTTTTGGTAATGTTGGTGTCCTAGGAAGAAAATCATGAGCAATTCCATGAGTATGTATGTCCAACACAGTCAAAGTGAGATCTTTCGCAAAATTGAATTCCATTTCCTGGTATATTGGCTTGACCACCCATTTTTTGCTTCTTTTCATAAAGGCCATTGTGTAACGAAGCATCCCAAAGTTTTCTGCAGTCCTCGATTGCTCTCTCCGCACGTTCTCATTATGGCTAAGACCGCTAGTAACATCCAAAAATGCATCCCGTCTATGCCGAAATGCAATCTCTTGGGTCTGTACTTTAGGCACATATTGTGGAACACCTCCAAATCTCCCGTGTGATAGAATTCTGTGAGTCCCTTCAGATCTCTTGATAGAGTTTTATCAAACACGATCTTCTCAAAAGCTTTGTGTGGAGGTGAAGATGGAACTAACCACTTCTTCTTGCGTTCCTGCTCCTCTGATAAAGGTCCATGTGCACATTGGTGAAAATGTTGGTTCTCTGTCCATGAGTGAACGTTGGAACAGTGGGACATCAATGAGCGCCATTTTTCAAGTAGAATTTCTACAGACCCAGTTTTGGAGCTCCACCAAAGATGGTTGCTCAAAGACTGGGACCACTGTAAAATATTTTCAGAACCTTTTTTTTACCAGCAGCTGTGATTTTTTATTGATTGATTTGGCAATGTGCCATACATCAAATTGATGGCGAATGTTCAGAAACTGCTCTCGCATGCCATGACCTTGGCTATTGAAACATGTATGTCGGTAGCTATGAGGTCTATTTGCATTCCCCTCGATTGGAGATCTCCCAGGGATTTTATAAAACCATGTTTCTCCATGGCCACTGAGGATTTACATTCGGACACCTGCACGACCACCAAACTCACAATTTCTTTAGTTTCCATGGGCCTCATTACAACTCTGGCAGTAGCCGTGCCCTTATTAAGGGCACGTATGCCGCCGGAGTTGCATTTTTTCAGGCACCCGCGAATGGGCAAGAACCGGGTCTTGCCGAGCAATTACCGGGCAATTACCCTGTAATTGCCCATTTGCAGGTGCCGGAATCAAGGGCCTCCTGATCCCCATTCTGCCCCATAGGGCTGAATGAGGATGGGGAGGTCGGATGCACCGGCACATACAGAGTTGTGCCGGTGCATCTGACGTGCTCTGCTCACGGGTGCCATTACACCCGCCAGGAAAAACCTGGCGGGTGAAACGGCACCCGCGACAGAGCACATAGTATGGCTGTCCGGGAACTACAGTACCAGCAATCTTACTGGTACCGTAGTTCCCGGGCCGCCATGCTTGTAATGAGGCCCCATGTCCTGAAAGTGGTATATGCAGTACTTTGCTGTCACACTGTCCATCGCCAGCTAGCCTGAACCGTTTGTCAGAGAATGTCCTTTCAATTGACATTTGTTCAATTTTCCAGGCTTCACTAATAGCAGGGAATAAACATTCTCTTTGATACTTATAGTACTGTGTTTTAGCAAGGAACTGAAGTCCCACAAATTTACAGAAGTTGGACACCTTACTAAAAGTAGAGCCACTGAAAAGTAAAGCTGATGCACACAGTTGATTTCCAGCTGGCACTTTGATCAGCATCGGTTGGGCTGACCATGAAAATGGAGCAGGGCACAGGTGGCTTGGATTTTCAGGTTAGTGCCTTGTGATACACAAGTCACATTTACCAATGGCTCCCCTCATACTTTCCCCCTCACTGGATGGACACATTTCAGCATCTGTATAATCTCTACCAGGCAGCTGTCGAATACAATGTATTTGTGTTCCTTTATCAGACTATCGTCCTGCATGAATGTGGTTTGTGACTCAACTGTGGTGGACATATCGGCCGAACAGGACACTCTGAAGTCGAGATATTTGGCTAATTCATCAGTCAATTGCGTTGCACCTTCAGAGTCTGTTATTTCAGCTTGTGTTATTTGCACATGAATTGGAGAAACCATTAATGTCGATTGTTCATTGGGTGGCCCTTTTTTTGTGGGTGTAGATTGTGTGAAGTGGTCACTGAGTAATTCAAAAGCATCTTGCTTATATTCAGTTTCTTCTTCATCTTGTGGAGTTTGCACATTGTAGCAATGGTCCAAAAACACTTTGCTTACTTCGCTAGATACAATCCATTCATTTTCTGGCCATTGGGCATAAGCGTCTCGAGTCTGCTTATTGATTGCACTACGCTGCACCTTAAATATTAGTTGCTCCATGCTTCTTTGGTTTCATTTGTTGTCTGTGTCTTCATGCTTCGTTTTCCTCTGGGCCTCTAGGAGATGGGTTGTTAATAACATATTATATGTAAATCCAACATACAGTATATAGCACTTTAGATTAAAAAGAAAGCATGTTATGAAGACAACACCAGCCCAAACCACTTTTGTAAACAAAATTGTTTGTTAGTTACCCATGTTTTCTTGATTTTCTATGAAACCACGTTCTTCACTGTAATGACCAAACCAGCAAGCTGGTCCGCCACCTCTGATCCATGTGCCTCCACTTTTAATTCTCGACCTTGAATTCATCCCTTGAATAGAATATTCATTAAAAAAAAGTCATTCGTTTTTTAAATCAAATTCTTTCCTCGCACACATCGCTTACATACCCTGGTAAAATGTGTATGTCATTTAGTCAAAATATACATTTCGAATTTCACCTGATTGATGGCTATTGTACTCGATTAGAGATCGCTGTGCAAAACCCACTGTTTGTAATGTTGCACTCAAGCATTTTGCATTGTATTCTCTATTAGGGTAGGGATTGTAACTTTAGAACTGCAATGGTAAAAGTTTGAAAAGATGCTTGTTTATAAACTAATGTCACTGTCTAATAGTATCAGATGTAGGATATACTTTCTTTTATTCAACAGAACTGTCAGTACGCATACCTCATTCTCTGGACCAGCTCCAAAGGATGATGTAATTGTAGTCGAATTCCCTGCATCACCCTCTAACACAGTACTTGTTTTAGTATGGATGAAAACAGTGAAATTGAACAGATACAATCGGATGTAGTCAATGGTACATATAAAGAGAAACCCATAAATGACACATAGTGTAAACAACCAACAGGATACGTAAACAATTTCATATTATTTTAAATTCCAAGCATAATACATTCTCAAAACTAAAAAGTGAAATAAAATTACCAGATAGGTGCTTGAAGTTGTCATTGACCCTGGAAAAGAAATGGATGCAGAATCTTGCTCCTTCATTTTCATTGCATGTCACCAAGTGGTAAAGGGAAAATTAGATTTGCATTAGATATGTGGGAACATCCAACTCTCGACAATATGACCTTCAACAAGTCTGTATAGCTCACCATTGTTATACTGGACGTGTCAGTGATGTCGTCACTACCGATAGTATTTGCTTCAGTGAATATGCTCACCTACAAATATTGACATGTGATGCAACTGATTACGAAAAGATTTTGCTTATTTCAAAGGGCACGATAGCATATTTTTCTGTGTTCAAAAATAATGTTCTATTATGCACCTAAAACCATGGACAGATGTCTAGCGAAATGAGGTATAGTTATAGAGCAATACAATCTGATAAATATGCAAAATTTAGAAAGAAACATTTACACATAAAGCACCAATCCGTCCATATAGTTACCTGTTCAGTACCCCAAGGCCTACAGCTAAATCATGAACCGTGACTCACCTGAGGAAGCGTGTGCATGAATAGAGTTGGAATTGCATTTGTAAGTAATTTACGAGACGTTCGAGTCGATACTTCTTTGTGCACTGCGATTCGTCGTAGATATTTGTGGCAAAGTGTAGGCTGCAGATGTGGAATCGACCGCCCTCAAGTCCCCCAAGACATCCTGGGCTATACTTTCAATCTCTTCTGGCGCAAATCCGCAATTTATGACCCATTCTCTTATTGATCTATATTCCTCAGGAATATATGCATTATTATGTCTTTTGGTTTGCTATGGCTCTTAGAACGGCAACCGTAAACCATACAAGGAGGTATTGTTGAAAAATCTGTAAAAAAAAGTCCACATCGTAAAAAGATTATTTTGCATGAATGCGTGAGAAAGATGGAATTATATCATACATTTTTGCTTATAGACACGGTCCGCGAAGGATGCAATCCTATCCCAATTGACATTGATGACAATTGCTATATATCGAGAACAGAACAAATCAAACAGAAGTCAACGGTAATGGCAATGAGATGAATGACATTACACCACTGTAGATAGAAATTTAGAGATCAAGAAGAGATGATTAGGTGACCTGCCCTTACCTTGACCAACAAACAGTTAGATTCAGCAAGCAGGGTAGTTAGTAGCAGGAGAACAGGTAGCGCGATCACAAGTTGACTTCCATTGCTCAGAGATGTTCTCAGATAGCACAATCCCGAGTTGATTTGCAGTGCTCACAGTTGTTCGCATGATAAATATCGAGTGGTTTATAAAGAATTAGAAAAGTGGGTGTGTATGTGAATGAGTGACGTGTATATGGTGTGGTCTTATGTGGATTGCAGGGGCACGGTCTGCTTCAGGGGAGCCTACCTAGAGACACTGGGTCTGGCTAGGCCATGTGCACAATGGCCCTTGCGCGGGTGATACCTTTGAAGTGTACATGGGGTTGGCACCTCAGCCGTTCCCACCCTGAGAGCCCCCTTGCGAGGGCACGGACACAGATGCAAACTGCCATTGACAGGGTAGGGGGGATGGATGGCCAAGAGGCATGCAGGAAAGGGCCAGAACACTGCTGAATGGAGACACACTTATGTGGATTGCAGGGGCACGGTCTGCTTCAGGGGCACCTGCCTGGAGACACTGCATCTGGGGCGGCCATGTGAACAATGGCCCCTGCGGGAAAAATACCTTTGAAGTGTACATGGTGTTTGGCACCTTAGCCATTCCCACCCCTGCCAGCCTCCTTTGGCAGCGGAAATCCACTGGTGCTAACCGGCCTTGATAATGGAGGGGGGATGAATGGGCATGAGGCGTGCAGACAAGGCCCGGAACAGCGCTGAAGGGAGAGACACACTTATGCGGATTGCAGGGTCGTGGTGTGCTTCAGGGGAGCCTGCCTGGAGACACTGGGTCTGGGAAGGCCATGTGAACAGTGACCCCTTCGCAGAAGATACCTTTGAAGTGTACATGGTGTTTGGCACCTTGTCTGTTCCCGCCCCTGCTAGCCCTGCCAGGACAAGTGAGCGTGTCCTTGATTCACTGATAAATTGAAACAACCATTCATAAAAGTTCAGTTGTATTTTATTTTGTTGCTGATGTTTATGGCACAAATGTACTACACAAAGTACACTTCGGGTTGCAGCACAGTGTGGGAAAATCCCCTGTACAGACCGCTATCACTGGGGAATGTGTCTCTAATGGCACCAACGACACAGGCGGGTATTACTCGTCGAACGCGGTGTCCAAGCCTCCCATGAAGCCACCATGTAAATAAATGATAGGCTACCAGCCTGTACCACCTGTGGAAGAGAAAGATACAAACTGTATTTAAATGAACAAGATAAGTGTATTAAACCTTAGTTGATAATGCAATCTTGTATCCTATGGCATTGGTGCCAGTACAAATGTTACTTCACAGATCAATCAACTTGGGCTTTAAAGTGTAGACACATTACAAAAGTTGAACACCAACGCATTCCATGACGTTTGGGGCACAGAGAAATATTGTTTCTTGGCTGTTCGTGAAAGACACATAAGATGACCACTATGATTTCGCCAAATCGCGAGTGATCTATTGAATTGCAAGACTACATTCATTTGACAGTGATAGATCCAAGTTACGACAATATAGGAGACAAACATGAAATGTTAGTGGCCTAAGTGACATCACATGTAAAGTACACTTACTCATTACTTGGATTGCGAGGGCGAACTGTTGCGCGAATTTCGTGCACAAGCACCATCATAATACTCAACACGGGCTATGTGAGGCAGGCTGCTCTGAAGTCATGCAGCTCAGTAACGCATTGCTGCCGTGTCTCATCTTCCGATATGTTGGACAAGCATCCTGAGTTTTCTCGGCAGCAGCAGTTCTCCTCCTCAGTTGGCATTACCTCGCACTGATTGCAGGTACACCAGGTGGAGACGTCGTCCATGCAACTAGGCACAGGCTCTTGATCTGGTGATTTGTCCTCCCAACTGTCGTCCGATGTCCCATCGTTTCCGCATCTATCTCTTTCGAGTAATTCCGCCTCGGAGTACTCCAGCTCATACTGGTAGGGCTGTATTGTTGCAATTATGTGACTAAATTAAAATAGATAGTAATGATAGTACTAGTATCTGTTCGCACGGGCTACGAGCAACGAAGATAGCTGAACAGAGCAGAAATGAGCCACAGGATACACAAAAAAAGACAGTTGAACGATTGAAAAAGCAAATCTGATGTTGTCTGATAAGAAGCAGTCTGTTTATACTTACTGAGGAAAGAGGCGTCCTGTCATTTCCATGGAGTCACCCCATTAGCTGGAGCACAGAGAATGTTGACATGAGATGTGGATTTGCATTGTGAAATGGGCCGTACGCGTCTAGTGATGTCAGCCTCAGGGGCGGGGGATATGAATTAGTGCCACCAGGGCAGTTCACCTTAGGGCGATCCAGCAACGGATAAGATTAGCACAAGATGACCGCGCCCGGCTGCCTGATTTCGCAAGTGTAAAGTGAGGAAAACTATGGTAAGGTGCATAGGAAATGTTTGTACGATCGATCAACGTATGCTTAAAAACACATGCCTGAGCTCGTGGGACAATAATATTTTTGAGCGCACTATTCCTTTAAGTGATAAGTGCTTTCTTTTTACCCTCTTGGCATCTCTCTTTGAAACCTATGTTTCCCCTCGTAGTGTTCAATATGTTGAAGGGGGTTTGTGGAAAACCTACCTATGTGTATAGATGCTGCGTGAGCCTTTGATTTCAGATAGAATAAATAATGGTAATATCTGACAGCCATGATTGTGCTACAGATTTGTATTTTTTAAAAACCTTTATTTTTGATCTTTTTTGATGATAACAATAACACATTACAGCACTTTGTTGCATGATGCCCAAACTCCCACATCCCCCTCGTAGTCATGCGAAGAAGTCTCTAACGAACATGCATTGGTACCCCAGTTAGTCCACCGCTGTTACAAATGGAAAGGGTCCTAGAGTCAGATTAGAAAGCATATCGGTGGCAAATTTGCAGAGTTCAATCTGTTGGTGTTAACAAGTGATTGATGAGGGCTCCCATATGTCTGGAGGTTGTGTGTGTAGGCGTAGAGTTCTGATGAAATTCGACTCCATTTCATGACAGTACGCTACATTTTGTAGCCACATTTGTAATGTAGGGGGCGACCCTGCCCCCATGTTATAGCTATTCGTTGTTGTGCCAGTACCAGCAGCAGTCCGGCTAATCTCCTCACTGAGGGTTGTACATTTTTAGTGTACCCCAGCATCGGTACCATAGGGTCTGATTCAAGGTGTTCTCCTATTATCGCAGAGGTCTTGTCTAGTACCTTGTTTTGTTCCAGAATTGTCTGATCGGGGGACAGCCTCATCACGAGTTGGGCTGTATCCCGGTTGTAATACAGCCCGACTGTAATAGCCCTAGCACCGATCGGCCCAGCGGTATTACCGCCGGATCACGGATTCAGTATTAACAGTAAATCCCCATTCCCCATTGGGTCCATTGGATTCAATGGGGCATTTTCAGCGCTTATTACGCGGGCTAATACAGCTGGCGGTAATACAGCCGAAAACAGGGGATTTTCACCTCCAGAGAAAGGCTGGAGGTAAAACAGCCCATTTAGTGCCCAACTCGTGATAGGGTCAGCCCTTAAATGCAGCGGTAATACCGTTACCACCGCATTTAAGGGCTACAGCCCAACTCGTGATGAGGCCCTGAGTATAGAAATCCTGCTGGGGAGTCATTGCATCTTTCGCAGGCTGCTGATTCGGATGGGCGTTGTCTATGCAGTCTGACTGGCGTGTGGTACACCTGATGTACAAAGTTGAAATGAATCAGCTTGAATTTAGGCACACCGTTTGTGTTTGCCATAGAACGTATGCCTCGTCTTCTTCCACTATCGTGTCTCTTAGTGCTCTTTCCCATCTCTCCTTTGGAGCTATCAGCTGCTTTGTGGTAATAGTCAGTAGGTCTTTGTAGATGTTAGACACTAGTCTGCCCTCTCCTTGTGTTTGAATCACTCCGTGGAGAAGTTGCCATGTGGGTGGTTGCATCGGGAATGTAGGGAGCAATGATTTAAGTGTGTGTCTGAGTCGGAAGTATGCAAACACATCTAAGGCTGAGTCTACCCCTCGTTCTCGTGCCTGTTGAATCGTTAGAAAATTTCCATCTGCAAACTAGTCATTCAATGTGTCAATATTTCACTTATCCGCCCATTGGAGGTATACTTTCTCAGTCGTAAGTGGTATCCCCGGGATGAATCTTGCCGGGAGAAGGGGGGAGAACCTGACCTCGACACCACATTTTCGTGCGATCCCTTTCCATATCTTGTATGTAGTCAGTACTATATTCTGAGTTTTTGGGGGTATGTGGAGGTGACCTATGATGGCTGCACACAGCAGGTTAGGGGTTATCAGGGCTCGTTCAATTTGGATGTGTGGGCGGATAAGTTGGGTGTCATACCAGTGACCCAGGAATTCTGCTTGTGCGGCCCAGTTAATAGCATTCCAGGTCAGGCAGCACCAGTCCAGCCTTTGCTATTGGTTGAATAAGGGTTTTGTGGGCTACTCTCGCTGGTTTGCCTGCCCATATCAACTCAAGGATTAAGCTTCTCAGACGTTGGAAGAATTTCCCTGATAATAGTAGCAGTAAGTTTACAAACAGGTATAATAGTTTATGCAGTATGACCATTTTCACTATTGTGACTCGCCCCCTCAGTGTGAGCAGTAGGTGTCTCCACCTAGATATTTTGTTCCAAAGTGTTTCTATCACATTCCCATAGTAGTCTCTGTAAAGTTCTTCCTGATTTATGGATAACATAATTCCCAGATACCAGACTCCTGTGGATTCCCATCTAAACTCGAAATCTCCCTTAAATTCTGTTGTGCCAGATGTTAGGGGGAATACTACCGATTTTGCGTGGTTGATTTTTAGCCCTGAAAAGGACCCAAACTTGAGTACTTCTCTCATTACTGGATACAAGTTTGTCACTGGGTCGCTGATAAAAAAGGGCCACTTTGCCGGCAGATAGGGATAGAAGCAGTTTATGGGGTCCTAAGGTGAGACATCTCTCTATTAGTCTAGTTCTGAGGCTTGCAGTCAGTGGCTCCATTGCAAGTGCAAACAGGAGGGCTGACAGAGAGCAGCCCTGTCTAGTCCCTATTTTTGGTTCTATATGTGTTGATTTTATTTTCCCCAGTATGATCCTGGTTAAGGGATGCTTATAGAGAAGTGAAACCAGTTATAAGAAATAGTTCCCTAGGCCAGATTTCTTTAATACTGCGAAGAGGTATGGTCATTCAACAGAATCAAAGGCCTTTTCTGCATCCAATAGGACTGCCACTGATTGGGTCGACGGCTCCAGTGTTTTTCGATGATACAGAAGAGCCGCCAGATTCCAAATGTCGTATTCTGCCACAGAATTAATCCCACCTTGGCCGCAATCACCAGGCTTGGCATCAGTGGAAGTAGTCGGGAAGTGAGAAGCTTAGCGAGGATTTTATTATCAACATTTATTAATGACACCGGTCTGTACGAGGCGCATTCTTCTGGGGGCTTCCCCAGTTTATGATGCAGGGTAACATTTGCTTCATGTAATGTGGGGTGTGGGCAATCTTTCTCCAGCGCATACACCAATAATAGGATCAGCGCAAGGATCGGTGCAAATGCTTTATAAAATTCTCCTGTCAGACTTTCAGGGCCTGGTGATTTGATCCCCCGTAGCTCTTTAATTGCTGCTAGGATCTCCTCGAGTGTTATTGGTCTGTGTAGGAGGTCTCTCATTTTACCCTCCACCCAGTACAGTTCTATTTCGTTCAGTTACCCACGAAGAGCCTCTCGGTCGTTTGGGACCTTAGAACTATACAGGTCACGATAGAAGGCCCAAAATGTTTCCACTATTTTACACTCAGTGTAAACTAAGTTTCCCTGGGGGTCACGTACACATTCTACTTGTGGAGGTTTTCTATATGCTGCTTGCAGCTGAGCCAGGAAAGCTACTAGCTTTTGGCCTTCACCATACTGCTGGATTTGATGACCTTGTACCAAATATTGGCCCTCGCAGTCAGCATTGGTTCTAAACTTATCTAGTTCCTCCCTGAGGAGGGCTAGTGTTTGAGGATTTTTTAGATCAGTGTATGTGCGCTACAGTTCTTTTAATCGAGTTTCATTCTCTGCGAGTTTCCTTCAAATGGTTTTCAGAATCCCATTCTCTTTAGACATACATATTCCCCTAGTGTAGCATTTTAATGTTTCCCACAAGGTCCCGCTCGACACCACTGACCCTAGGTTAATGGCAAGAAAGGCTGTAATCTCTTCCCGGAGCTCTTGGGCAAACACCGGATCTTGGAGTGCTCCTGACTTAAATCCCCAGCTGTAGCTGCCCTTCTTGTTGTCTGAGGGGGCGCACTCTAGAGTGACCGGGGAATGATCGGAAAGTGTTCTCTGGAGTATCTGACACTCACCCCACTGGAATCCCCCCGACTGAGACACCAGTAAATAAACCAGTCACAAGCATTTTTGTGGCCGAGTCTCCACACATCTATCAAGTTGTAGGCCTTACACATTTCTTGAATTTGGAGGCTTGCCTTAGTGGGTGTGCTGGTGGCTGTGTGTGATTTGTCCCATTCCGGGTCCAGTGTGGAGTTCAGGCCTCCGCCCCATATAATCATAGCTGTGTCAACCCCCAGTAGGTGCATCATCACCCAGTCAAAGGTGTTAGTGCCATCCATGTTTGGGCCATACGTGTTCACTAGGACCACTGCAGTGCCTTTGAGCACACTGTGGACCATCAGTATCCTCCCCTCCTCATCCCGCGCCACTGACTTTAGTCTTAACTTTACTCTCTCGCTTATCAGTATGGCTACTCCTCTGGCGTAGGACGAGAAGTACGCATAGTATCGGTGGCATCGTCAATCAGAGGCCCATCGACTCTCAGAGGACGGAAGGAGATGAGTATCTTGTATGAAGGCGATGTCCACATTATGTCTCATTTGCTTTCTCTTAAAATTATTAAATAATCTTGATATTCTGGTATAGCTCATTTGCACTACCCTACTATGCAAGCATGACCTTAAAAACATAAGAGCCCCAACAACAGAATACACCCATAAGAGGTTAAAAACTAATATGAAAAAGTGGTTCCATGAACAGCAGAATCTAACCAAGATATGCCTGGACACAATAACCAAATAATGTTCCCTACCCAACCATCACTCCAATACTTCCACGATTTGACCTTATGACTCTAACTTCTGCCCCAGAACACATTTAGATGTCAACCTTGACTCTTCCACTTTTGGCTCTACGAAAGGTTACCAGACTTATACCTACATCCACTTGTTTTATATTTGTTGTAAAATGAATAACGTTCAAGCACCAGAATTTCTGTTGCTCATTGTGCCTCACCAAAAGCGTCACCAACACTATGTAACCAAACTATCAGCCAAATATTGGCTACTGACTGTAAGTAAGCAGGCTACTTGGATGTGTAGCTTCATCCGATGCTTCCTCTGCTTTGTATATATGTTTTGTATATATGTCAAGCAAGTGCTTTGCAGCAGTCCTCTTGCAAGTTAACACATTATGAAACTCGAATATTTGCCTTCTATGGATTTTGAGTAGACAAATGTCATGCTCCGCGTCTCCTACTTTAGCACTGCTGAAATTACCATATAAGCTAAGAGCAACATTGCAATATAATTTTCATGGCCTGCAAGGGGTAATTGGTGTGGACTATGCCTGACATTACTCCTCTATAATATTAGGCCGATGGATATTCTATTTATTTATTTTATTTATATTTATATACATGAAGAACAATGCTCTTTTGATAGAAAAGGAACGTGCAATAAATAAGAAATCAGATTTGATGGGAAGCACTGAGCTTCGTACAATGGGGTGAGTTTGGGGGATATTCTGACCAGGTTTTGGAGGGGAGTAAATGGAACAGTTACTAGGGACAATACATAAGTGGACATACATAGATTAAGGACAACCAAAATTGGACATTTTTAAGTGCAGGTAGGCAGATCAGCCAGCTGTGCTTGGGATGTGACCCTGAGGGGTGAAGTGCTAGAGTGGAGGCAGTGGAAGTGAGAGACATGCAGGTTAAAGGTGAGGGAATAATGTTAGATAGTAGACAGATGAGAGGTAGGTTACAAGGCTAACTCAGAGGCGAGAAGGTAGGCTTTTTGTTTGGTTTAGCACAAATCTGTGTGGAGAGTTTCTCGGATGTCCGAGGGCAGAGAATTCCATGAAAGTGGAGCAAGAAGAGAGAGCAGAAGTGAGAGGAAGCACAGGAAGGGCGAAGAGCCACAAGTGTAGTTGAGGAGGCAGAGCTGAGATTACGAGAAGGCTTGTGGAGCTGGATAGAGGAGGATAGATACAGATAGTAGAATGCTTTTCAAACAATCTGCATCCTTTCCCAGTGTTCAGAGTTCCACTGGGCGTAGGCCTTAACACATTATATAGTAACTCTGCTATACAGAAATGACTTCACTGAGCACTTGTATAATACTATAGGGGTGTAGGGTGGGGTATGTTGCAAAACACCTTGTATGAACTGCAAAATAATTGTGCCCATGCAAATTGATGACTTTCCCAGCGAGTGTTTACTGCTACAATCCCTCACTTTCTACAGTGTTCTGTCAACTAGGATTGGAGGCTAGCACAGGAGCGGGGGGATTGTGGAGTGCAGGTGGCAGGGTATAGGAGAACACTCCTAGGTGATGAACAAATCAGAACATTTCCAAAACCAAGTCAAACTTTTCAGCAGTACAATACAGTGAAGGAAATGTGTTTGTTTGCTAAAGGATAACAAACGGCACCGTCTGTTTCTACCTATGCTCCTCTGCTGAGGGCTTTCCTATATAATCATGTGTTCTTTGTTTATTGCCTGTAGCATCCCTCTGCAAAGTATTTAAGTGATAACAATGAATTGCAGAAGAGGGGTCCCTGGTTACAGAAGAAGGCACTCAATCTGATGGACAGATGACCGTTGCTGCTATTAACTTAAAAGGCACATATCTGTGATTTTATTTAACATGGCTCCATAAGAAACCTCAGTAAGGCTTTTGTTGAATGTTGTCTAGGCTGTGGTGAGGAAGGGAGAGCAAAACTATAGGCTGTATTATTAGCACAATCATTTCACTTCCTATGTCAGCGTTGCAATAAGGGCTCTGATATGATTTTGCTCCCTACTTGGATTCAAATATTTTTTCGCAGGGAGTAAAAAAGTCATTCGCTTTGACAATAGGGATATTTTATGCTTATTAAAATATGTTCTTTCCTTTTATATTTCCTCTTGAGATCAGCAGCAATCTTTTTAAGAGTTGTTTACTATGCCACTGTTCTGTTGGTAACTAACTTGAAAACATATCAGTACAATTTTGTGGGTATAAGGAGGGAGTAGGCTCCAATGTGTTCATTGTTTCCCATATTTGTTGGCCACATTTTCCTGTTTTTAGGGAGTATTCATTGATGGTGTATATGTCTCATAGCTATAGGGCTTCTGTCGAGTAAGTGTTGTCAAAACTCACAAGATAACACAATGTGGATAGTAAGCAGAGGCCCAGGAATTGTGACCATCATATTCTGAGGTGCAGTTATTCTGATGAAATTATCATTATAACACATTCCACATCCACACACAAACTAGGCATGTTCTCCTGGCCCGTGAATGACTTCATTAAAGTGGAACATGAACTCCTATTGGCATGTTTTCTGACATATTCCTTTCAGTTGCCAATGATCCATGTGCAAATATTGTATTCTGTCTGAATTGTTTCACAGCTACATCTATTATGCAATATTTGTTTTTTTGTAATACGCATCAGTGGTTATTTGGAAAATCTGGCATGGTTGGGGAAATCAAGGATCGGAATTGGAGGCTGTGGTAGGCCAATCAACACAGGACGCTGGAATGATTGTTAGGTGTTTTTTTATCAGCACCTTGCAACTTGCAGAGCACTTGTCATACTCACAGTTGAGTCCTTGGCGAATCAGTGCAGTTGGCTTCACTGCACTGACATGACACTTTTTACCTAAGAGTTTTAACCTATTTACAAGAGCTCCCACGAGGCCTCATCATATGGCCATAGAATTAAGCTCTGATGATGTAGTATGCAGCACCAGGGTGTCAGGCTGCTCAATGGGGATGTAGCGTCCCAACTCAGGAGGAGCGCTGAGCCACGACTGTTGCTTTGGCAGTCCGCTACGCGTCTCCTCTATAGCTGCTTCGTACGCACTTCCCGTGCGTAATCTCACGAGATCTCGTGAGCTCGAGATCTCGTGGCCTCGAGATCTGGCGGGACAAGTCCCCACAGAGGCCCTTGTTTTAGTCTACAGAGTGTAGCTTGCTACACTCCTTTCATTGGGACCAGAGGCTTTTCTGTAGGTATTAAAGCTCTTTGCTTCTGTACTTTTGCAACACTGTGTACTCAAGAGCTTTTAGACATTAGGGCCCTAATTCATGGAATGATTTGCGCAGAGAATAGGGGGCATGCGCGTGAATACGTGTGCAAGTGCCAATATCTGTATTCATGGAACACAATGCGTGGGGCTTACCAGGGACTTTCGAAGGAATCTGCGCTGGTCCACAAGTCACTGCGACACCACGAACGCCTTGCACAAGACTCGTAGCGAAGGGGCGTTGGGTTCTGTGCAGTCACCTAAAAAGGGAGCGGAACAGGTGGAATGGGAAACAACAAGCAAAAATATGGATGTAACAAGGGATGTACCAAAGTAAAATCCCTGCAATGCCCATGCGTGCTAAAAACCTGTATTCATGGAATTGAACAGGGCCCCCCGTCGCGTGAAAAAAGAAGCGCAATTCCTGAAACACATACGCCACGCAAAAGCTGGCGTAAGCATCACCCGGCACTAAAACAAATGCATAAAACGGGTGCGAGAACAACAAACGTGCGTATGCAGCTACGATGAATGTACCATTTGTCGCAGCAGTGATCGGGGGACACCGCAGGAGGAGGAGGATGGCCAGGGCATGGATTTTTCTACATAGGACATCCTTTTTGGGATGCCTGATGACCAGGTCTATGGCAGGCATAGGTTTCCACCTCATATCATATTAGACCTGGTCACGGAGTGCGAGGCTGACCTTACATTACCCACCCCGTGCCCCCAAGCACTGCGCCCCTTGGAAAAGGTGCTCAATGTTGTGCATTTTTTGGCCACTGGGTCATTTCAGCGGACAAATGTCATAGTTGGGGCATTTCACAGCCCACGCAGTCACGCTGCCTACACCTGGTGTTGGCAATCATGACTGCACACCCCTCAGTCCGCAGGCACATCTACATGCCCAGAACAACTGCAGAAAGGCAGGCCGTGGTCCAGGATTTTTATGGGGTGATGCACTTGCCTAAAGTGCTTGGTGCGATTGATTGCACTATGTGGCTCTACGTCCACCTAGGGCCACAGAGCACATCTTTCGCAATCGCAATCGCAATTGCAAGCGCTGGCATTCCATCAATGTGCAGGTTGTATGTGATGCCAAGGGTCTCATTACTTCTGTTTATGCAAACTATACTGGGTCTACCCATGATGGCTTCCTATTCAGAATGTCACCCCTACACCGGGCCCTGGAAGCTGGGAGGCATGGCAACGCATGGCTCATTGGTGAGTATGAATGCCCATGCACACGCATGCATGTCACACACACACAAATACACACCAATGACAGCATCGTAACCTCTACAGGGGACAGCGCCTACCATCTGAGCACCTACATGATGACGACAAGACGGAACCCTGCCACACCCCCCAGGTAAGATACAATACAGCCCATATTGCAACTCGGGGCATAGTGGAGCGCACATTCGGAGTGCTCAAGTCACGTTTCCGCTCCATTGATAACTCTGGTGGTGAGTTGCTATATGCACCACCACCAGTGTGCAGGATCATTGTGGCAGAATGTGTCTTGCACAATGTTGCAACACAGCGCACTGTACCAGTGGACATGTTGGTGCCACCACATCCCCAACCACATGCACTTCACTTGCGCATGGCAGGCAAAAGTGCACGTGACGAGGTTGGCTGTAACCCAGCTTGTGGCACAATTTTTCACCTAAAATCCAACCCCTGTGGAGTGCACACAGCCCTGGCAGATTCCAGGGGCCATTCAATGATGACAAAGGGCCAATCATCCGTGTCCACCAAACCGCCCGGAGAATGTGTCCTTGGAAGTGCTACATTGTGTGCATCCCTTACAACTTAAACCCTATTTATTTTTGGGCTTTCAAAAGAAACA
Source organism: Ambystoma mexicanum (assembly GCF_040938575.1). Taxonomy (NCBI): domain Eukaryota; kingdom Metazoa; phylum Chordata; class Amphibia; order Caudata; family Ambystomatidae; genus Ambystoma; species Ambystoma mexicanum. The sequence goes on along the minus strand of NC_090923.1, from coordinate 172,380,709 downwards.
CCTAGATGAGGGACAATGCCACTACCACCATGCCAAACTAGACATCCAATGTCCTGTGTGTCCCATAAACCTTCCCATCTATTTTATCAATATCATTTGCATATATAAAGCACACAAAAGGCCTTGGACATCGCAGCGCTGTCACAGAAGGCTTACTCGGTTACATAAGGTTTTATCAAAACATACATGTTGCCTAGCCCCATTTTGCAGGGTGGCAGCATCATACAAATGCAGAAAGTCAATTTAGGTGTCTGTGGCTAGGAGGGGAGGGAGGGGGGAGAGGGAGGACAACAAGAGGGAGGGCATACACAACATCACAGGTGACCAGGTTTGGGGGGTCCTACACAACATCACAGGTGATCAGGTGTGGCAGGGGCATACACAACATCACAGGCGACCAGGGGTGGGGGCATACACAACATCACAGGTGACCCGGGGAGGGTGGGGGGGCATACACAACATCACAGGTGTCCAGGTGTGGGGGGTATACACAATATCACAGGTGGCCAGGTGTGTGTGGGCATACACTACCTCACAGGTTAGCAGGGGTGGGGGCATACACAACATCATAGGTGACCAGGTGTGGGGGGGCATACACAGCATCACAGGCGACCCGGGGCAGGGGGCATACACAACATCACAGGTGACCAGGTGTGGGGGGACATACACATAGTGCCCCGTTCCCATGCAAACACTACCAAAGTGTCAGCAAATGCCATGCACTCACCTGTCCGTGGAACTCACCTGCCTTGCATACGATGCACACCATCGTGAGATGCTCCACTTACATGGAATGAAAAGCAGAGTAACAGCAGAAAATACATGCGCATACATTATCACAGTTGACACCAGAAAGAAAATATGCATACAACACAGAGTGCAGGGTGAATGTCCATTGGCATAGATATGTACAGGAGTACAGTGTACCACACCAGAGAGAGAGGGAGGGCGAGAGAGAGAGTGGCACAGAGAATGAATAACAAGGAAATTACAGATCAAGGAGTACATGCCCCAGTTCACCAATGTATAATGACACGCTGCACAGCACAGTCGGTGTGCCCATTCAGGTTTCCACATAGGTAGGTAACACAGTGCCATGAGCTCCAATGAAATTACCACAACCCCATTTGAGCATGCAAAGGACACATAATAGAAGCGACACATGCATCAAAGATGACCAACAATGAAGCATGCACAACATGCAAGAAAGTGTAGATGCTTACCAAATAACGGCGTCTGAATGCTGTAAATCCCATATGACCTTCACCAGTAAGTGTGTTTCTTAATTTGATAAAGGAACAACATTGTCTGGTGGAGGGCATGAGGAGTGTGGACTTCAAATGGTGCATGATGTCTCACCCGGGAAAGAAGTCACTGCCACATCACGGATTACTGGAAAAACATGGGCAAACATATCAAAACAGACATTGTGCAGTATAATTGACACATCAATGCCACGTGCCATGACAAAAAAAGCAATGATTACCTGCACATGCAGCCCGGTGCACCCCCATGCAAACATGATAGATTCGTTCACCAGGCATGCCTGCACGCACACCACTGCACATGTATAGCCCCTGAGGAGTTAATGGCACACCTCAAGGGCAATGAATGCAAAAAAATAACAAAGACCACAACCAGGAAAGGGCAAAAGAAAATATGACATGCCAACATCTGGTCAGGGGTTGGGGAGCGGAAAAATGAAAACAGAAATGTCCTACTTGGAGGGTCCACCCAGGAGAGGGGAGGGGCAGGGTGCACGTCAACACCCACATGTTTGGAAGTTGAAAAAAACAATTCCCTTCATGGGTCCATGGACAGCACGGCTATCATGGTTTGGAAGGGCTGTCACTGCTGTCGTCACCTTCCTGTGTAGAATGCGAAAGTGGTGGTGGTAAGGGAGGTTGACCACGTAAGGCCCTGGCCTGGTCCTCCATGGCAGCGGCCAGGGGGGACCCAGACGACTGCATCTGGAACATGAAGCCTCGGAGGTCCACATACAACACCTCTGAGATGGTATGACTCAACAGTTCCATCTGCTGTTGGCACTGTATACTGCGGGCTGCCTCACGCACTTCCATTGAAGCTCTGAGGGCCAGTAACTCTCGCCTCAGGGCTGCCCTGTGGGCCTGACCCTCTGCAACCAGGCATGCCTGCAGAGACCTCAGGTCTGCCCGTCGGCTCCTGTTGCTGGCCACCATGTGCAGCCTGTGTGAACGGCATGTGGACCGCAATGCCTGCAGCTGGCACGCTTCCTGTGTTTCTTGTGAGAACGTGGAATTGGCCACCCTATCCATGCCCTGAGCCAACACCTCATAGGAAGCGTCCTGTTGCTGTGCAACATTCAACATTGACTGCACCCACACATTATCCCCAGCCATGACATATCTGCCACGTATGCGTGCCCTAGGGCTGCTGGACCCAAGGGAGCGTGGCCCTTAATGTGAAGCCACTGTCTGTGGCTGCAGGCCTGCATCCCTCTCTTGGTCATCCCTCCCAGGACCGGAAGCCAGTACAATGGAGCGTGACCTTGTAGCCATAACCACCACAGATGGACGTTGCAACACCGACTGACCCTGTGAGGGGACGATACCCCCTGCAGACGCACGGGCTACATCAGCACCATCACTTGATGCACTCACCTCTGACAGCATACGGGAAGGGACGCCCGGCTCACCACCAGAGCCACTGTTATCATTGGAGGTGGACTCATACTGAGTCGTGCCCTGGATGGACTGTAGCACCAGTGGATTCTCATGGGCGGCGACAACACGTCCTCCACTGCGGCTCTGTTGGGGCTCAGCCTCCCGTTCTTCCTCTAACTCCTCCCCTGAATCTGGTGGCTCATCACCTGCACATGGACACACAAAGACATGAAGAATCGTGTTAATTGTCATCACAATGCAGTCCTGCAACACATTTACATGCATGACAAAATGCAATAATTTGCATTCATACCCTATGTACAAAAATCCCTGAAATCATTTTGTCTGCACACTTGCAACTACATACCATGTCCCTGACCATGTAAGCACTGCAGACATTCCCAATAGACATGTGTGGTGCCCCAGGTGTGTGATGTGGAGAGAGTGAGTACTTGGAGATAGGAAGAGGGGACAGTGACACACAAGAGGGACAGGGCCATGCACCCATGGGGAGTGGGTTTGTCCAGTGTGGCAGGTCAACATGGATGACTCCAGACTGATTACTTACAAAGGGCTTAGTGCCATAGCTGCCGATGACAGTGTGCATGGAAAGTATGTGTAGCATGAAGCCACCTATGAACATGTGTGGATGGTACCACTACTACATGTAGTGCATAATAAATATCACGTGCCTCAGACACAAGCACTTGACTGGTATAGTGAGTCACTAACATCACTGATGTACATAGCCAGATGCCACTTTGTGTTTGCATGATGGAAATGTATATTGGTATCTGCCGGTTGTGGATGACTACTGTCACAAAGCCATGTTCAACCGATGTGCAGCACATGTGTAGCATGCACGCTGCAGTACACTAAGCTCGAGTCAGTAGACCATGACATGGTTCACCCATGGCAGTCATACAAATGCAGGCAGAAGTACCACACAATCATATCAATTCATTCAATCTACATACACATATTAGGGATGCACACGCGTCTTCACTCAACAAATGTTTCCTTGTATTCTGGCAGGCCTTCCACGCCTTGGATCTGGTCCACATGAATCAACTCGCTCATGGCCTCTACATCTGGAGTGAGCTCCTCCTCCTGTGGTGACCAACCTCCAGTCACCATAGCAGAAGCAAAGTTGGCACCCAGCTTCCCTTTGGTTCGGCGGCTGAGGTCATTCCACCGCTTCATGACCTCACGAACGGTGCACCTCTCATTTCCCAAGGAGTTGATGTGATCCGTGACTCGAAGCCAGTGGACCATACACTGAGCAGGTGTATAGGTGCTCCTTGGCCCTGTGCACATGCCACGGTGGTGGTCGCGCATGTAGTCCATGAGGATCTTGAGTTCATCATCATTGAAGCTCCTCTTCCTCGCTGTGGTGGATTGAGCCTTTACCTGTTCTGCATGCTTCTGCCTCTTGGAGGTTGGTGCAGACCCTTTGTGGCTGGGACCACTCATGGCATTAGGGGCTGGACCACTAGTGGCCTGGGCCATGGCATCACCACCTGATGTTGGGTCATTCACTAGCCCTGCAGGTCCCTTACCCAGGGTGCTGAGGTCAGGTGTTTTGCGTTGCCGTCCCTTCCACTTGGACACACGGGCATCAGCTGACCCTGTGTGTCCGTGTCCCTGGGGGGGACAACAACAGGTACTGCAGTTGCTCCCTGACCCTGGTTGTTGGGGACTGGAGATGCCCCTGCAGGTGACTCAACCTGGGAGCAGGGGAGAGCAGATGACCCTGCAGCTCACTGACCCAGGGTGCTGGGGACAGCAGCATCACCTGCAGCTCCTTGACCCTGTTGGTGGTGGTGCAAAGCTCTCCCTGCACCTCCCTGAGCCTGGCCACCTTGGCCACCTCTGCCACCTTTCCCTCTTTGGGCCTTCCCAACCATGGTACTGATGGATTAGTACTATGGGAGGCACAACAAGCAATTGTCCTGGGCAATTGCAGTGAGGGGGCAGGGTACGTGATGTAAAACGTGCTCGTATGGTCCAGCAAGGCTCAATATTACCCCATGTGAAAAAATAAACGGTACGCGTAATGCACAGGCACCCCAAATATCAAAGAAGCATGTACGCGAATCCTCAGTAGCTCACGTGAAAAGAAAAAGCGTTACGCGGTATGCTGTGGCACCCAGCAACAAAAAAAATCTGTACGCAAAACCCATGAAAGCCACTGTGATGCTAACAATGTGGATATGCGATACACAGGGGCAGCCAGAGCATGAAGACTCACTCTTAGCCTCAGAAAAAGAAAAATACACGCGTGTGTGCATGGAGGCAAATCCCCCACCACAATAAGAAGTTTGCACTGTCACAGTAGTGAACAAAATGCATGGCACCCCAAAAATCTCTGAAGTCCACACGTCCGTTCGGTCCAACTTGGACAAGCAGTATGATGTTCTCCTATGCACTCCTTTATCCCGAATCTGAACACCAACGTCCAACGGCCAGAGCGTGTCAATGCCCAACGGCCACCGCGTGTCAATGCCCAACGGCCAGCACGTGTCAAGTAATTTACGCGATTAGGCCCTTTCCTCTGATTTCACGTGTATGTGCTAATTTTGCACGCACAAAGTAACCATCAGTGTGTTTCCGGCTGCCCACTCTAGTAACGCAGAAGACCCACGCGCTCCTGCCTATGAGCCATTTTACCTGCCTCCTACTGCCCTGAGCTGTCTCCCACGAGCCATTTTATACTGCCTGCCCACTGTGTGTGCTTGCTGCCCACCTGCCCTGCATTTTGAGTGGCTACTGCCAAGCCATTGTCAGTGCTCCTGTCGTCAGCCCTGTGACCACCTCAGCTGATCCAGAAGACTCCCAACGTGCCAGACCATCACCACCGCTCCACAGCCCAGCCTCAGGACCACCTTGCCCACCTGCACCTGCCTCTGGGGTTGCCATGTCTGAGCAAACATTTGCAGAGGCAAGTGGCAACCTCACGGCAGTGCGGCAGAGGGCTGTCAACTTAACAGCCAGGGAAGTTGACATCTTGGTGGAGCAAGTCCTGGGGCATTATGATGCCCTCTTCAACCCTGCAACACAACACTGCAAGGAAGGACGGAAGCTGATCTGGGACCAGATTGTGGGTGCCATCAACGCGAAGGGGGTGGAACCCCGTGACTACCAGCGTGTGCGCAAGGACTGGGAGGACCTGAAGTCCAGGACCCACAACAAGGGGCACCACCGACATGCAGGTCCTGGAGAGGGTTTACCCAGTGCTGCACACCCAGGTCAGCGATTTGCAGCACCATCTGGAGTCATCAAGTGAGTGTCCATGTGTTGCTGTCCTCCACCATGCATGTGCATGTTGATGTGTGGTGGGAGTGTGCACCTTGACCTTACAGTAAGTATGCCTCTTGTACGGATGTCTGAGTGCATGTCCCAGACAGTGCTGCATATGTGTTCAATGAAACATGCGTGATTCCAACAGTGTTACTTTAGCTATGTGTGTTGTACTGCAGCATATTACGATGTGTACATGTTTTCTTACATGTGTCTGAGACGTGCCCATGTGAGAGGTGTGACACATGGGTGTTGTCGGCAACATCATGAACAGGCATGGTTGTAACGCTCACCTGATTCCCGTAGAGGCGCCGGTCTTGACTGGGCGTATACCGTATCTTCAAAGGTGATGTGTAACACGCGGCTGGCTCTTTGGGCCGGACCTCTGTGCACTGTATGTCTGACTCGAAGGGTAAGATGTCTGCAGATAGAAAATATGGGATTAATGAACTGGGTTATTGAATGTCTCTCTCTTCTTCCCTTTCTCTTCTCCTGTAGAACCCCGAAGGTTAACGCTCTCACCTTAGGTAAGTGAACGCTGTGCTCTCCATCTGCCTCGGGGCAGGGTGCTGTAACCAGTTTCTTCACTGGATAAGGGGAGCAGGCCGCTTGACTTCAGAGGACTGCTGTCCGTCGTTTACTGCACGAACGGTAAGTTTCGAGTAATTCTAATGTCTTTAAAGTCTTTAGTAATGATGTCTCTTGTTTTGCAGGGTTCCGGCGATGGTAGATGACGGGCTGAAGTGAGTTGAAGATGGAGCCCGTGTGATGAATAGAAGCGCCTGGAAGCACGTAAGTAAGCGCTTGTTGCCTGCTTCACGATGCGCTCTAACTGTCTTTTTATTTTGCAGGTATAAGTTCAGAGCGGCTGCAGGTTGCCGGAATACCCACTGGGTTAGATGTGGAAAGGAGTAATGGCACGTGAGGATTAAAGTTCCCCAATGTCTTTAAACGCACCTTGTTTTGTCTTTCAGATGCGGGATGCAGCGCCGAAGGCCTCTGGAGCGTGCGAAGAGTTGGTAAGCTTTTGTCTTTCAGATGCCGGAATGCAGTGTGAAGACCTCCGGAGCGCACGAAGAGTAGGTAAGCCTTTGTCCTTCAGATGTCGGAATGCAGCGCGAGGCGTTGGTGACAGCCGATGGACCAGGTAAGTGAAGAGCTGTCACTGAAGACCGTAATGCTAACCTGTTCTTTCTTGTCTTTATAGGTGTTGCTGAAGACTGGATTCAGGATGGTAAGCCTTTTTCCTTAGGCCCAGGATCAGATGCAGAAGACACGATGAGCGTTCTGCTGCAGAGGATGCAGAATAACGCAAAGCAAGATTCATCCATCGGGTGTGGTTTAAATAGCCTCCTGTAGTGCTTAGGTGTCTCCTTCCACAGCCACGCCTAGGTAAGAAAAGAGTTCCTGCTTTCCAGAAGAGTTCCAGTGTTCTGAACCTAGGGAGTGGCTCCTGCCCCACCCAACAGGAAAAGTAGTTCCAAACAGAAGAGGATCAGAGGCTCAACTGGCAGGCAAGTAAGCAGCATGGTCTGCTGCAGGTAAATCCACCCAAGCATTATGAGCCCGGCGCTTCCAGCGCTGGGACTGGGCATATTTATGAGCCTGGTGCCACTGGCGCCAGGACTGGGTCCAAAAGGTCCCAATTGGGACTGGTTGGCACTCAGAACCTGGGTTATGGATCTGCTTCCAAGGGAGTTGGGAAAACCCTGACCTTTTGGAAGCAGAGATCATGACAGTACCCCCCCTCAAGGCCCCTCCCAAACCGGGCTTCTCCGGGGGTTTTGGCTTGTCAGGAAATGTTCGGTGAAATCCTTTGATTAGGCGAGGAGCGTGGACATATTCAGCAGGTTCCCAGGATCGCTCTTGGGGGCCGTAGCCTTTCCAGTCAATTAGGTAAAATAGTTTAGATTTGGAGATCTTGGAGTCCAGAATGCTTTTGACTTCAAACTCGAGTTCTCCATCAACTAGGATAGGTTTTGGAGATTTAGTTAGTCGGGTTTGAGGTTGCACGGGTTTTAATAGAGAGACGTGGAAGACCGGATGTATCTTCATGTGCGGGGGCAAGTCCAACTTGACCGCTACTGGGTTTACTATGGTATTGATGGAATAGGGACCAAGGTATCTTGGGTTGAATGTGCATGGCCCTTTTAGAGGTAGAAATTTGTTGGATAACCAGGCTTGATCCCCTACTTGATATTGAGGGGCTTCCTTCCGATGTTGATCTGCTCCTTTCTTGTATTGTTCTTTAGCCCTTTGAAGGTGAGAAACAGCTTCCTTAAAGGCTTGGGTGATTGTAGAATGCAGGTAGTCTACTGCTGGTGTTTCAAGATCTTGGAGGGGATCCAACTCCGAGGTTCGAGGGTGACTGCCGTACAAAAGAAAAAACAGGGTTTTCCCAGTTCCCGAATGGACAGAGTTATTGTAGGCATATTCGGCTATCCAAAGGATGTCTTTCCAAGTTTTTTCAGTTTGTTGCAGCATGCAGCGTAAATACTGTTCCAGAGTTTGATTGGTCCTCTCGGTTTGTCCGTCGGTCTGAGGGTGGTGACTGGTCGATAGTCTCACATCAATTTGAGCCGACCGATAGCAACTTCGCCAAAAATGAGAAATAAATTGACTACCTCGATCCGAAATTAGAACCGAAGGAAAACCGTGCAGTCGGACGATGTTTTCGAGAAATTCTCGGGCCAGAGTTGCTGCTGTTGGCAAGCCTTTGAGCGGAATGAAATGCGCCATCTTGGAGAATAAGTCCACGATTACTAGAATCGTATTGTATCCGGAGCATGGAGGTAGATCGGTGATAAAGTCCATAGAAAGCGTATGCCAAGGGCGAGGTGGGATGTCAATAGGGCGTAAGAGGCCTGCTGGTCTTTCCTTTTGACTCTTGTTTTGGGCGCATACTCCACAGGACATTATAAAGTCTCTGATATCTTTTTTCCAAGACGGCCACCAGAAGTAGCGCTTGATCTTTTCTGAGGTCTTGGCTATACCGGGATGTCCTTCCATTAAAGAATCGTGATAGCAAGAGATTACTTTTTTCTGTAAATCTGTGCTGGGTAGGTATAATCGTTCTTGGAAATACAATAAGTTGTCCTTTACTGCAAAGTCCTTTCCCTGCAGATGCCAATTCTGTATGTCTGCTGGAGTTACAAGTTGCCTGGCTTTATCCTTAACTTCCTCTATGGATTGTGTGGCGATTACACCCAGAATTCTTTGTTCGGGAATGATTGGTACAGGTTTAGGGTTGATCAAGTGTTCTTCCACTCCCATCCGAGAAAGGGCATCAGCTTTACCGTTTTTTGTACCAGGTCGATAGGTAATTATGAAGTCAAACTCGGCAAAGAATAATGCCCAACGGAGTTGTCTAGAGGATTGGGCTTTTGCGGTTTTCAAATATTGCAGGTTTCGGTGATCCGTAATCACAGTAACGGTTGTGGGGCCCCCAGCAGATAATGCCGCCAAGCCTTAAAGGCAGACTTGATAGCCAGAAGTTCCTTGTCAGTAATCGTGTAATTGATTTCAGGAGGCGAGAATTTGCGGGACCAAAATGCCACGGGATGCAACTGATTGGTTACCGGGTCCTTTTGTGATAGAACTGCCCCCACGGCAAGGCTTGAAGCATCAGTTTCCACGATGTAGGGGAGTTCGGGGCGAGGGTGTTTTAAGATTGGTGCAGAGATAAATTTAGTCTTCAAATCCTGGAAAGCTTGTTCCGCCTCGGTAGACCATTCAAAACGTTTGTTTTTCTTTAACAAGGCAGTGATGGGCTGGACTATTCGGGAGAATTGGGGGATAAACCTGCGGTAAAAGTTAGCGAAGCCTAACATGCTTTGCACACCTTTTACGGAGGATGGTGATGGCCATTTGAGAACTGCATCGACCTTCTTTGTATCCATACGCACTCCGCCAGGTGATAATATGAATCCCAAGAATTCAACTTCAGTCACGTTGAAAACACATTTTTCCAACTTAGCGAAAAGTTTGTGTTGACGCAATCTTTCGAGGACCATTTTCACGTGTTTCCGATGTTCAGATTCCGATGAAGAATAAACGAGGATGTCGTCAATGTAAACAACAACACACACATCTATGAGCTCTCTGAGGACATCGTTCATAAAATATTGAAAGGCGGCCGGGGCATTGCAAAGTCCGAAGGGCATGACCTGATATTCAAATAGCCCATACTTGGTGCGGAAGGCCGTCTTCCATTCATCGCCCTCTTTTACTCGTACCAAGTGGTAAGCTCCTCTAAGATCCAGCTTTGTATATATGCATGCTTTTCTGACTTGGTCCAGAAGTTCAGTGATCAAAGGTAACGGATATCTATTCTTAACGGTGATCTGGTTCAGGGAACGATAATCTATACAAGTTCTAAGGTCTCCTTCCTTTTTTGGAACGAAGAACAAAGCTGAAGAAGCAGGGGACTTGGAAGGACGAATAAACCCATTTGCCAGGTATTGATCCAGGTATTGTCGAAGGTGAAGGTTCTCAGGCTCGGTGAGGGCATACATTCTACTACAAGGAGGAGTAGATCCAGGTATCAGGTCTATCTGGCAGTCATAAGACCTATGAGGAGGTAGAGAGTTAGCCTGATCCTTCCGGAAAACATCTTGGTATTCTAGGTATTCGGGAGGTAACTGGGGAGTCTCTGAAGAAATTGCTGCCAGTGCAACACCAGGTGGAGGGTGACAAGTAGAGACACATTCTGGAAACTGGACCGTTCTTGCTCGCCAATCGATCAGAGGATTGTGTTTCTCTAACCAAGGTATTCCTAGAATAATCTGAAAATGAGGGGCCTTGATCACATCGAACATGATCTTCTCATGGTGTCCATCTTGACTTACTAGCGTCACTTCTTGAGTGGTATGCGTTACTAGCCCGGAGGCTATCTCCGTACCATCCACCGTAGTAATGACGTCCTTTACAGCCTTGGGACAAAGAGTTAGATTCATCCTCAAAACCATTTCATGATCCACATAATTGCCGATGGCACCGCTGTCGACGTAAGCTTCAATTGCATGTAATCGATCCGGATTATCAGGGCTAATGAGGACCATAGGTATCACGAAATGCGAGGTCACGGAACTGGTTTTCACGCTCGGCAAGAGGACCTCTATTCTTGTCGGGCGAGGTCGTTTCCCTGCTCAGAGTTTGTAACTTTGGTAACTGCAGCTCCTACTGCCTTCTTGGCAGGTTTCACCGGACAGTCTCGAAGAAAGTGCCCTGAGTTTCCGCAATAGAGGCATAATTGCAACTGTTTTCTCCTTTCCCTCTCCTTTTGTGTTAGAGGACCTTTCAGACCCCCTATTTGCATGGGTTCCCCGGAGTCTACTCCTTTGGAAGGAGTTGGTGGTTTGGAAAATACTCGAGCATCAATCTTGGAACGATCGGCCTTCCTGTTCTGCAGTCTGTGATCTATTTGAACGACTAAGTCTATATAGCCCGAACAATCTTGTGGGGGATTCACTACTTGGGCTAACACATCTTTGAGCTCTCCACGTAGACCTCTATAAAACAGCGTAATCCTTTTGTCCTCAGGCCATTGAGTTTCCACTATCAGTCTGTTGAAAGACGCAATATAAGCCAAAAGGTCTTGATTACCTTGTCGCAACGAAAGAAGCTCATTGTCCAAGGCCTGCCCCTGTGAATGTCTTGCGAACAGTTTTTCCATACTGAGCTGAAAAGCTTGAAAATCATGGAGGACCGGATCATCTTGATTTACTAGAGGGATCGACCAGTCTGCCGCATTGCCACTAAGGTACGAAAGCACGAAAGCTACTTTAGCTTGATCAGTTGGAAAGGCTGCTGGCCGGCATAAGAAATGCAACCGGCACTGATTGATAAATACTGCAAACCTCTTTGGGTCACCAGAAAATCGTTCGGGCGGAGCCAGAGGTACATTCCCAGGTAGGTTGATCTGCACTGGATTCATAGAGGATGTAGAAGGAAGATTTCCCCCAGATGCGGGTAACGGGGTCTGTCCGGCTTGTGACTGTAGCAATTGTCTAGCGAGATCATCTGTTCGCTCCTTGGAAATAATCAATTCCCTTCTTAGAGCGTTCGTTTCCTGACGGGCTGCATGCACTTCTGCCCTTAGTTCCCCAAGTAACTGGGCTAGTTGGTCAGTATCCGAGGTTTCCATAGCGCCTGGACGGGAGTTTTGTGGTAGGCTTTGCGTTCTGTAACGCTCACCTGATTCCCGTAGAGGCGCCGGTCTTGACTGGGCGTATACCGTATCTTCAAAGGTGATGTGTAACACGCGGCTGGCTCTTTGGGCTGGACCTCTGTGCACTGTATGTCTGACTCGAAGGGTAAGATGTCTGCAAATAGAAAATATGGGATTAATGAACTGGGTTATTGAATGTCTCTCTCTTCTTCCCTTTCTCTTCTCCTGTAGAACCCCGAAGGTTAACGCTCTCACCTTAGGTAAGTGAACGCCGTGCTCTCCATCTGCCTCGGGGCAGGGTGCTGTAACCAGTTTCTTCACTGGATAAGGGGAGCAGGCCTCTTGACTTCAGAGGACTGCTGTCCGTCGTTTACTGCACGAACGGTAAGTTTCGAGTAATTCTAATGTCTTTAAAGTCTTTAGTAATGATGTCTCTTGTTTTGCAGGGTTCCGGCGATGGTAGATGACGGGCTGAAGTGAGTTGAAGATGGAGCCCGTGTGATGAATAGAAGCGCCTGGAAGCACGTAAGTAAGCGCTTGTTGCCTGCTTCACGATGCGCTCTAACTGTCTTTTTATTTTGCAGGTATAAGTTCGGAGCGGCTGCAGGTTGCTGGAATACCCACTGGGTTAGATGTGGAAAGGAGTAATGGCACGTGAGGATTAAAGTTCCCCAATGTCTTTAAACGCACCTTGTTTTGTCTTTCAGATGCGGGATGCAGCGCCGAAGGCCTCCGGAGCGTGCGAAGAGTTGGTAAGCTTTTGTCTTTCAGATGCCGGAATGCAGTGTGAAGACGTCCGGAGCGCACGAAGAGTAGGTAAGCCTTTGTCCTTCAGATGTCGGAATGCAGCGCGAGGCGTTGGTGACAGCCGATGGACCAAGTAAGTGAAGAGCTGTCACTGAAGACCGTAATGCTAACCTGTTCTTTCTTGTCTTTATAGGTGTTGCTGAAGACTGGATTCAGGATGGTAAGCCTTTTTCCTTAGGCCCAGGATCAGATGCAGAAGACACAATGAGCGTTCTGCTGCAGAGGATGCAGAATAACGCAAAGCAAGATTCATCCATCGGGTGTGGTTTAAATAGCCTCCTGTAGTGCTTAGAGGTCTCCTTCCACGGCCACGCCTAGGTAAGAAAAGACTTCCTGCTTTCCAGAAGAGTTCCAGTGTTCTGAACCTAGGGAGTGGCTCCTGCCCCACCCAACAGGAAAAGTAGTTCCAAACAGAAGAGGATCAGAGGCTCAACTGGCAGGCAAGTAAGCAGCATGGTCTGCTGCAGGTAAGTCCACCCAAGCATTATGAGCCCGGCGCTTCCAGCGCTGGGACTGGGCATATTTATGAGCCTGGTGCCACTGGCGCCAGGACTGGGTCCAAAAGGTCCCAATTGGGACTGGTTGGCACTCGGAACCTGGGTTATGGATCTGCTTCCAAGGGAGTTGGGAAAACCCTGACCTTTTGGAAGCAGAGATCATGACAATGGTGTACATGTATATGTGACTGAGATGTGACTGGCCATCACTCCTGGATGGATGTAACTGGTGCATTTCAACGTGTGCACTACTCTTGTTGCCTGATTGAGATTGAGGGGACTCTGATATGACAGCTCAGTGCACTGCTTAAGGACTGTCAGGTGATGTGTTTCCATGACATGTGTATGTCCCATCATGCATGTGTGTGTAGCATGAACAATTTGTAGGTGGTGAGAGTTCCATGTCCAAGGATGTGATTCTCTGTTGTGAAGGACAGACATGTATGTGCATGTATGTACATTGCATGTACCTGTGTGTTGTGGAGGGTGATGATGGTTGTGACATTTGGCAGTGTACTTCATGTGCATATGTTTTGTGCCAAACACACATAGGTACAGTACCCTGATGTTTGTGTTCTGTGTCTCCTTATCCACAGCAGTGTTGGAAGAAGAGGGTGGAGAAGGTGCTGTGCCGCAAAGCAGTAGGGATGCATCCAATGGGCAGAGACGTAAGGCCCAGCCACGCCCCCTGGTCATTTCATCATTGGAGAGCGAGGAGGCTTGTACCATGTCTGATCCATCGGCCACAGCTGCTGAGGGGAGGTCCAACAGGGCGAATGTAGACATGGACTCCTCGGCAGCGGGGGAGACAGGTGAGCTCACACAGGGGCAATCCCCTGCGAAAGATGCTGGGGAGGCATCCAGGTTGGCGCGGGAGGAGGCTGTATCAGCCCAGTCCATGGGGCCCGGCGGGGGTGATGAGGTGGGTGTGACTGGTGCAGTCCAGACTCAGGGACAGGGGGCAGTGCAGGTGGCCGTGGAGGTGCCTGTGCAAAAATCCTGCCCCTGGGCTAACACCTGCTCCAGTATGCACCTGCCAGCATGCCCCAGGCCGGACCCATCCGCAGGTGTCAGATGTTTCCACGCAAACCGACACCCCAATGCCTGCGGATGTCACCATTTAAGACAGAGTGGAACCCGTGCTAGCTGGTATCACGAGGCGTACAGACACCATTTGTGATGATGTGCATGCTTACTATCATGGGCTTGCACATCATCACAATGAGGTCTGCCGTCTCCTGAACTGGCTAGTTCCTGGTCTCGAATTGGGTGCGTGGCTGGCCTCTTATGCAACCCCCTCCACGTCTTCCTCCTTTGTGTGCCAGTCGTCCTCCCTGGTGCCTTCCAGCCCAGATACCACCAGGGTCCCCTGTGTACCTGTCCCACCCACGTCGGCCCGTCTGGTGTAGATCACATCCCTACCTGAGTTGGGAGTCAATGTTGGATCTGGCGAGGTGGTAACCTGTAACGCTTACCTGAACTCCGCAGGGGCACCGGGTCTATGGATGTTCCTCAGAATTCATACACGTGGAAAAGGACCGGTAAATCCTGCAAGGTTCAACAATAATGCTCTCAGTAAAAATGTCCATGCGCCAACTTTCCCTTATTTCAAAACTAATAAATGCTAACTTAGTTGTTCTCCTACTGAGCGTAAAAATGGCTTACAAGTGTTGAATTTTTAATGAGCTCTCCATCCTGCAGAGTTCAGGGGTGCATGTCCCGAAGAGATGAATACTGGATGATTATCTGTACTGATGAATGTCTTTTACTGATGAATAACTAAAGCTGGCACTAGATAAAGTGATAGCAAGCGGAAGAAGAAATTGGAAAAAGACATATGGATTACTTTTCCTGACTGGCGTTCTTGTAGTGATGAATGAAGAAATGGAAACGTAAGTTGTTTTATGCTTCGTAGTAATATTTCCGAAAAGAAAAGGCAATGGAAATTCTCCTGACTAAACTGTTTTATTTTTATACAGTGTTGAGGAATTCAGAAGAAATGCTTGTGAAATTATTATGAACCATTTAGAGTTCTTGGATGCAGTAGCAATTACTACTGAATAGTGCGTCGTTCTGTGGAATTTATGGAACAGATGCGCCGAAGAAAAAATTCCAGTATTAGGCGTTAACAACAATTGACGTAGCAGAATTTTCAAAGGTAGAATGTAATTCCAGGAACCGCCTCGTACCAATTTGGGTACATGCGCGTTTAATAGTAACTTAACTTGCGTAAGCCGAAACGGCGGAGTCTTGAGAGAAAACTAGTTCACACAACTGAGCGGTGGTATCCGATTGGATACAATTAAAGGTTGTTACAAACTTTACACAATGTTTTTTGCATTCGGCAATACTTGCGTTTTTGTAGTAGGAAAACTCAGCTTCAAGTACAATGAATATGCTAGGCAATGAAAGAGCGTATCAAGGTACTAGCGAGTGACTGAAAACTGCTTCAGAGAAAAAAAGGGCAGGGAATTAGGATTTTTCGGATGGGCAACAGAGGAAAACGAAGAGGAAACGAAAGAGTAAGAGAAAACTGTGGAAACTAGGCAGAGCAAGTCTTCTGTGAAGACTTCTGGATTTCCAATGGAACCGCGGTAAACGTTACACTGCTGTTAGGCAGAGTCAACGCAGATTTCACGGTGGGCGGGGCTTATATACATAACAGAGCGGGATGAATAGAACAACACAATAGCTTTCTGAACTTTTCCCCTGGTGGCCATTTTAGGTATTCAACACTTCCATACTGTTCAGTGAAATTCCTTAAGACCCAGCCTTTTCTTATGAAAAACCCAATTGTGATAGGCTGAAGTCCAATTCTTCTGAGAGTTTATGCTGGATACCTTGCCTGTGATCATGACATCACCACGCTGATTCAGGCTATGACAGGAGCTGTGACAATGGAGGGAGAGCAGGAACTCAGGAGCAGGGCGTGTGCCAGATACCCACGGGTAATTTAATCAGCCCAGAGGCTGTCTAGGCAACGCATGCACTGGGGCAATAAGGCAGCAGCAGGCTCTAAGTAGGAGGCTTCGTGACTCGGGGCATACCATCAAAAGGGGGCAGGTATCTGGCGTCTGGCTGGATGCAAATGTGGACCTTCCTAAAAGGATGTCTGCCGTGTGGAGCGGTGATAGCACTGCGTCGGGCAGAGAGGCGAGCTGAGCTCCTTGAGGAGACTTGCAGGGAGTGGGAGGGGATGGAGTGGACCATGCTGGAGTCCCTGCAAGCCCTCGGGGTGAGAGCGGAGGCCTGCCTTGGGGAATTGGACTCAGTATACGATGATACCCTGTTCGAAACATTGAGGGAGAATGGTGAGAAGGACTAGCC
This sequence comes from Ambystoma mexicanum, assembly GCF_040938575.1. Classification (NCBI taxonomy): domain Eukaryota; kingdom Metazoa; phylum Chordata; class Amphibia; order Caudata; family Ambystomatidae; genus Ambystoma; species Ambystoma mexicanum. The sequence goes on along the minus strand of NC_090923.1, from coordinate 172,363,964 downwards.
CGCTGCCTTTGTAAATACTTACTTAGGTATACGTTTCCGTAGGTTTTATTTATTATTTGGAGCTTTTGGACTTTACTACTTTTTTTGTACATAGTTTACTTGGTTTTTCTAATATTGTGTTCACCATGCGGTAATGGTTTTGATTTCTCATTTTGCTGCTATTGTAAATAACTTTCATGGACATGGACATTTTTTCATTCTTTTGATTTATTCATGTACATATTTTGAACTATGATTTGCAGTTCAATATAATTTATTTTCTTAACTCACAGGCATTGTTTCTCAGATCTTTTTTTTCTGTGTGCCGCTTTGTTAGTCCATTTAGTGCCCCTGGTACTGACCATCGTTGGTCATGTGTGTGCTTACTTGCATGCATGTGTCATGTTTGCTATCCATTTTGCGTGATGAATATACACATGTGTCTGACCAGTGGAGGAGTGTGAAGGGGGAGTTTGGGTGTGCACGGTCAAGTAGCATTTGCATTTACATGTGCATCACTGTACATTGGCACTCACCGTGTTTGTGAGGGAGGTGGGTGGGGTGACTGTGGGAGTGTTACATGATCACAGTATTTGCACATGATTTTCTTGATGCTGTGTAACACATATGTCGTGCTTTCCCCTTCACCAGCATGTGTTTGTGCAGTTATCATTGTCTCTGGTCTTGGTCTGTATCTTGCACTGGCATGCAATATTGGCATTACTTTGGCTTTACACATCGGCAGACCAATTTAGCAGTCTCGATGCGTGGCGCACTTTCTCATTGCCATGTACTCAATCAGAACTCAAGTCATTCCTCTTTGCTTGTGCTTTCTGTCCTCCTCTAGCCTGCTGAACTCCTGTCTGAATCTGCACTGGTCTCCTGGGTACCCTGTGACCTTGGGCCAAGGTCCCCTCGCCCACCACTTGCACACCAGCACTGCCGACCTGGCATCCCCCTCACTTGGACTGTTTTTCTGTATACCAACAGCCCCCTACCTGCACTTGACACCTAATGTCTGCACTTAGCCTTGCACTTGCCACCAGATCACTGCAGTTTGATGATTTTCTTAGTTGTATTTCTTATGATGTCCTTCCCATGTACTGCACTGCCCCCTCCCCCTTCCTCACACACTTTTCTCCTTCCCCACTTCCCATGCACTGGTGCCATCTCAATGTCACCTGGCCTACCAAGTTGGTTGTTTATGTCTGAAGACTAGTTGTTCCTTCAGACACTTGTGTATTGGCGCATTATGAATGCCATGTCATTTGATATGATTTCATGTCATGTCCTTCACATATCGGAGGAACAGTGATGTGTTTATTAGGATATCTGTTCTGGTAAAGGCAGCTCAATGAGGCTCAGGCTGTGACACGCCTAGGCGGTGTCTGTTCCTGTGGCACACATTGAGGCTGCTTTTTATTCTGTCATTGTGTGACTATTTCTCCATGGGGATTTTTGACATGACATTGTCACATGGCCAGCAGGGCCTCAATTTACCATTAATTGTCAGATGTGTATGTTAGGAGATTGCTGCAGACAGCAATTGTATTTGAGCAGCTGTGACCCTCAAGGATGTGGCCCAGGTGTATGCATTTATTTGTGTTTGCTGGATACATTTTGCTGTGGTGGAGTGATCATGTGTCACCATGTCAGCATCCTGATGTCAGGTGATGGGGACTGGGTTGTCCCGTGTGGAGGATGCTGCCTGCATGCTGGGGCGATGGGTACTGCAGTGTCCCATGTGGAGAGGGCTGCCTGCATGCTGGGGCGATGGGTACTGCAGTGTCCCATGTGGAGGGGGCTGCCTGCATGCTGGGGTGATGGGGGTTGTGGTGTCCCGTGTGGAAGGGGCTGCCTGCGAGGTGGCATCACAGGTGATGGGGGCTGAGGTGTCCTGTGTGGAGGGGACTGTTGCGCTCACCTGGTTCCACAGGGGTGTCGAGCGCAACTGGACAGCCATGGTCTCCACCAACATGATGCGTAGTGCAGAGATGACTGACTGGACTGGCCCACCTAGCTTCGTCTGCTTGACCCGTAGAAGTAGTCTCCTAAAGGCCGAGAAAGGGAATTAGCCACCCCTGGATTTGAGTAATAGCCCCTCACTGCGTCCCCATTTATCACCTCTGATATTCCCGTTCACAAAGCTCACCTTATAGTTTCGAATGATGAGCTCTCCATCCTGCGAGGAACACAGGGGCGCCTTGATGGCCAGTTACTTCACTAGCTTGAGGATATTGGAAGAGTTCTAGACAAATCTTGGCTCCAAACCTCCAGGCGAAGGACCGGAAGTATATAGTTCTTAAGAGTTCAAAAATGTCTGAATAATCACTCTTGTCCAATTCCTTTGTTTATCTTGCAGCTTAGACCCAAAAGAAGATCATCCTGTGGCGGCTGAAAGCGTTCAGGTAAGAGTCTGTGTTATCCCACACTGTCCGTTAAATTATGCCAAGGTTTTAACTCGTTGCTTTCTCTTTTCTTACAGGTGCGGCGTAAGAAGATTTGGCGTGCTGGTGAATAACACCTCCGGCTGTAAAATCAGGTAAGTATATGGTGGCAAGAGATTGTCCTTGTTTGTTCCCTCGGCTCACCTTGTTGTTTTCTTGTCCCCCTTAGGTGCTGGAATGCGGCAACATAATGATGGAGACAGCGCCGGATCATAGAGATGCTGCGAGGAACGGTGAGTATGGCGCGGCGCTGCTGCTGGCAATGCGACGCGTTTAAAATAAAGTCTGTTTCTGGTTCAAAGGTGCGATGAATCCGGAATCAGGTAAGAAACCCAATAATGTTCTTGTTCTAACCTTTTTTCTTCTTTCCCTTCTTTCTAGGCGCTCTGGACTCGAGGCGGGCGTGGCAAGAGGCTGGATGCTGACTGCAGGCACGGTGAGCGGTTCGCTGCAGGATGCAGAATAACGCGAAGCGTGTGCTGCTCTTTGTGCGTGGTTTAAATAGCCTCCAAAGTAGTCCCAGGTAAGTATTCCTCCACAACCACACCCGAGTAACAAAATAGTCCCTAAGTAAAGTAGTCCCTTCCAAGCCTCACATGGGCTTGGATCTCTTGCAGCATGGTCTGCATCAGGTAAGTTTTAACATATAAGCCTGGCACCTATGGCGCCAGGACTGATGCCCCATATGAGCCTGGTGCCATAGACTCCAGGACTGTACCCATATAGCCCCTAACAGGGGTTGCTGGGCTTTCTCTGGGTAACATGATGCCTGCTTCCGGGGTTGATGGATTTGATCTGGATGCCCGGGGGTAGGCATCATGACAGGGACTGCCTGCAGGGTGGCATCGCGGGTGATGGGGGCTGGGTTGTCCCGTGTGGAAGGGGCTGCCTGCAGGCTGGGGTGATGGGGGCTGGTTTGTCCCATGTGGAGGGGGCTGCCTGTAGGGTGGCATCATGGGTGATGGGGGCTGGGGTGTCCCGTGTGGAGGGGCTGCCTGCATGCTGGGGCGATGGGGGCTAGGATATCCCATGTGGAGGGGCTGCCTGTAGTTTGGGGTGATGGGGGATGGGGTGTCCCATGTGGAGGGGGTTGCCTGCATGCTGGGGTGATGGGGGCTAGGGTGTACCATGTGGAGGGGGCTGCCTGCATGCTGGGGTGATGGGGGCTGGGGTGTCCCATGTGGAGGGGGCTGCCTGCATTCTGGGGGTGATGGGGGCTAGGGTGTCCCATGTGGAGGGGGCTGCCTACATGCTGGAGTTATGGGGGCTGGGGTGTCCCGTGTGCAGGGGGCTGCCTGCATGCTGGGGTGATGGGGGCTGGGGTGTCCCGTGTGGAGGGGGCTGCCTACATGCTGGGGTGATGGGGGCTGGGGTGTCCTGTGTGGAGGGGGCTGCCTGCATGCTGGGGTGATAGGGGGTGGGGTGTCCCATGTGGAGGGGGCTGTCTGCAGGCTGGGGTTATGGGGGCTTGGGTGTCCCATGTGCAGGGGGCTGCCTGCATGTTGGGGTTATGGGGGCTGGGGTGTTCCATGTGGAGCGGGCTGCCTGCATGCTGGGGGAATGGGGGCTGGGGTGTCCCATGTGGAGGGGGCTGCATGCATGCTGGGGTGATGGGGGCTGGGGTGTCCCATGTGGAAGGGGCTGCCTGCAGGCTGGGGTAATTTGGCTGGGGGGTGGCCGGGGATTGCGAGGTGTTTTCGCGTGATTACTCTGGGGCTGGGGTACGTGCAGAGTTTTCACGTGATTACGCTGGGGTGCGGCCGGGGAATGTACTGAGTTTTCATGCAATTTGGCTGGGGTGCGGCCGTGCAACGCTCAGAGTTTTCACGTGATTTGGTTGGGTGCGGCCATGGTACGCGCAGCATTTTGATGTGATTACACTGGGGTGCGGCTGGTGTACGCGCAGAGTTTTCACGTGATTACGCTGGGTTGCGGCCGCGGTACTCGCAGAGTTTTCACACGATTACTCTGGGATGCCGCCGAGGATCACGCTGAGTTTTCACGTGATTTGGCTGGGGTGTGGCCGGGGTACATGTAGAGTCTTCACGCAATTACGCTGGGGTGCAGCCGGGGAGCGTGTAGAGTTTTCACGCAATTTCGCTAGAGGGGCTGTATGCTGGCCCAGGGATGGCGCAGGGGCTTGCGCCGTGTTAGGCATTTCACTTGCTTTTTACTGTGCTTGGGGGCGTGTTGGGGGCATTACTGACACAGCTTGATGTTCCTTGCACCATGGCTACTGATGCCTCTGGAAATCCATGAATACGTGTGCCACGCAATCATTTCTCTGTGGAACGGCTGGAACACGCTCATTTTCTGTGCCACATTCTAGGAATTGGGCCCTGGATGTTTTCTTCTCTAAGCCAATAATATAATATGGAATCGGGGCTCTAACTGCAGCAGAACCTAGAATGAAATGCTCTGATTACTTACCGTAATCTTCATGACTCCTAGTCCTACTCTTCCTCATCTTCATCACAGTACTTACCTCATGAGGCCCCTGCCTCCGACACAGGACCTTCTTTTACTTCTTGTATTCCCTATAACTCCTCCCCCATAACCCTGTCACTCAATTTCATAGTACCAAGCCGGAGCATGGGACCTTCCCCGCAGGGAGGGTGAGGAGGGTCATCAGTACTGTGACGAGGAAGAGTAGGACTAGGAATAATGAAGATTACCAGTAAGAAATCAGAGCATTACCTCCACGTCCACTCTTCCTTGTCCCAGTACTTACCTCATGTGGCATACCAAAGCAGCAACGGGGAAAAGGTCCCAATGGCCTCATTATGACTAGCGCAGTAAAATCGGGGTCATTACCGGCATGGAGGTACGAGCGGGTCCGTGATCGTATGACACTGCTAATAGCAGGTGAATACGAGTGCGCAAGCTCGTGCGAACCCCCATGCCGGTAATGGCCATACCGGCATGCTGCTAAAGGCCCTCCAAATCCCCGATAGCGCCATCACGGGACCCGCCAATACAGCCACCGCCTAGGAGGAACCTCTTAATACCGACCCGGTAATAACAACATGCTAATACCGGGCTCGTAATACCGGACCCGGAAGTAATGTCATCGCGTCGGAACGGGAAATGCCATCTTTAAAAACACAATCCATTGCTATCCTCCCAAACCCCCAGTTTTTTTCCAGGAGAGCTCAGTGGCAATACTTTCATTATGTCTAAAGCAACCTGGAAGACCCCCCCCACCGCCTGCGGAAACAACGCCGCTTTTCAGAGGCTGAATTAAACATTTTTGCGGACACCCTTGCCGCACATGCTGATGTGATCAATTCACAGAACCTGAAGTGTGAGGTGCAGCAGCGGAAGAAGGACATCTGGCAGGAGGTAGCCCGCAAGGTCTCCACTGTTGGAACCACCCCACGGAGTGTCAAGGATTGCAGGAAGAGGTGGGAAGACCTCCACCTCGGGGTCCGCAACATCCTTGCAAGCAACAGGAGGGAGGCCATGGCCACAGGCGGGGGTCCCCACTCTCCTGCCAAACTGACCACCTGGGAGGAGTCGGCAAGCACCTTCAAAAATCCGGAGTCCATCGAGGGAATTGGGTAGATGGAGACGGGTGTGGCAACATCACCAGAAGGAGGTGAGTGACCCTGCAGATCCCTGTAGGGGAAACCATGATGTAGCACAAGTGATGTGGAAGAGAGTCTAGGCAAGGCAATGCATGTCCCAACACGCACATGAACATATTCAAGTCCAGATGGAGGGCCAAACCCTGCCAGACAGAAATGCATGCTGAGTGCCATTCCCATAACCAACACACAGCCAACACACATGGACCGTGCCCATGTAATACATCACACAAACCCCAATACAACGGCATGCCACCTGCCATGCAGCAAATGCCAAAATGCCCCCTCAGACTACCCTGTGTGACACACCTGTAAGACATGAATGCATGATTAATGAAATACTGCACAGCACCATAGTATGCATCTGGCATGTAACACCATCACTGATCCCCTGCATCTCTTCTACCCCCCTAGGCACTGGTGGAGAAGATGCCAGCCAGGACACCACCACAAGGGCATCCACGTCCTGGTCACAGAAAAGGGCAACCGATACCACCACCTTCGGGGCATCCTCGCAGCCCACCCCTACATCCAGTGTGCCTTTCACTGTCGACACCCAGCTGCCCACACCCACACCAGTGGAAGGGGAGGCCCTAGAAGCACTGGCCACCACCAAAGATGACTTGGAGGACAATGTGGACCAGGAAGGAGTCACGTATGTGGCTTGTCCAGGCATCCCAAGCCCCGTGTCCACCCCCCCGCCCCAAACTCAGCCCTCACCCACCTACAGCAGTGCTGATCCCAGCCTGCATGATTCCGACCTGAGCCCCTTCCCCGAGGACAGAAGTGAAAATGCAAGCCCTGTGACAGCACCACCCACCATTCCTGCTCCCACCAACAGCCTTGAGTCACGGCTGGTGAGGGTGGAGGCCCGACAGGAGTCGATGTTGGAGCTCCTGCGCCAATACATAGCGGATGGCAAGGGCACCAGGCGGGAGATAGCCACAGCCATAGCAAGGACCACAGATGCCATTACAGCCAACACAGCCGCTGTCAATGCTTCAGCAGTGCTGATGAGAGACTGTCTGGTGGCCATCACACACGTACTGACATCAATCCTGCTGCACTTGCAGCGGCCACAACTTGCAGCAGGCGTGGAAATCCCCACCGACTCCTCATCAGCCACCACACCTGCTTCGTCTGTCCCCACCAGCGCTGTGCGCCCTACGAGAAGGAGTGCGAGGCACACTCAAATGCTGCCCCCAGAAAGCAAGAAGTCCAGCAAATAGTGTGGGAGGACAATGGGAGTGGCTCACATGGTGTTGGGGGTGAATGGAGGCATTTGGGGGAGTTTATTAGGGGGTTTGGGAGTTCACTCAGGGGTTTTTAGTTTACTGGGGGGTTTGGGAGTTCACTGGGGGGTTTTATAGTTTACTGGGAGGGGGTTGGGAGTTCACTGGAGGGGTTTGTAGTTTACTGGGGGGGTTTGGGAGTTCACTGGGGGCTTGGGGGTGAGGGGGGGGTTGTCACATTCTTGCAGTTTGAACCAATACACCTGTTGTGAGAAAAAACATTCAATGCCTGGACATTGTTCATTTCGTGTGTATCCATTTAATGTATGACGGTGTTCAGTGCCCATCTCCCAACATTCCCAGTGTGCATGTACACATGGACCCAGTATGTCACTGACACAAGCCTATCATAGTCCCTGTGGTTTAGAAGTATTTGTGAATCAGTGATTGGCGTACTGCATGGCCATCCAGTGCATCACGTACTGGCAGGGGTGCTGCTTCACCTCCGTCTCCATCCTCATGATCCTCACCCGCTACATGCATGTCAATGTCAGGTGGCAGTGGTACATTTCTCCGGACGCACATGTTGTGCAGCATGACACAGGCCATGGTGATCTTTGCCACCTTCTCAGACCTATAAAGGAGTGCTCCACCAGACCTGCTTAGGCAGCGGAACCGCGCCTTCAACAGGCCAAAGTTCTGCTCAATTACAATACGGGTAGGGGTGTGAACCCGATTGTACTCCTCTTCATGGCTATTCTGCAGGTTTCCGCACAGGGATAAGTAGCCACGGCCTCAAGGGATATCCTCCATCATCTGCAACCAAATACAAATAGGTGTGTGCCACTCTGAGCTGCCACCTTCAGGAAGCACAGTCATGCCCGCAGCTATTTGGTGTGGACATGCACATGTCCCTGTACGTATGCACGAATGTTACCTAGATGCATACTATACTGCTATGAGGTGTGGTAGTCTGGATGGTGTTCAATAGATGATGCAGGGTGAAATAATGTATGCTGAGGCGGATGTACTGTGGTTGTACGACAATGTTTAGCCTCCCATTTATGCTGTGTATTCTACACTGTGCATGGTCACACTAGCCACATTGGCACAGTAGCGATCCTGTTAATTCATGCATTGCTTGACATACACATGGTGGTCAAGTTGTGCGCCTCACTTGTGGTCATTGATATGCGTTAATGGTCAGATGTGTGCCAATGATGTGTCATGTTGGGGTTGGGATGTTCAGGTCAGGTGTCATTAGCTCTGCGTGCATTCTCCACTCACCGTCCATTCCCACCGAGGTGGGGTATGCATCCCCCCCATTCCCACCCAGGTGGGGTATGCATCCCCCCTATTCCCACCCAGGTGGGGTATGCATCGCAACACATCCCTACCCCAATGCACTGCCATGGCCCACTCAGGCAACTCACCAAGCAGCCAGACACGTGGTCCAGCAGGTCGCTCCATGTGACGGGATAGCATGGAGTTACGCAGCACCATGGCATCATGTGTTGATCCGGGAAATCTTGCGCAGCAATGTGTGGTGATCTTGCTGGAGTCACATACCATCTGCACATTGATGGAGTGGTATTGCTTGCGATTGCGGTACACCGCCTCTACGGCATGGGGGACTACCAATTCTACATGGGTGCAGTCCAGGGCACCAACACAATTGGGCATGCCTGCCAGTGCATGGAAGCCTACTTGGGTGTCGGCTATCTTCTGGGCAGTCCGTGGTAGGCATATGTGGGTGCTAGCATGCTTCAGGAGTGCATCCAGCACTTGCTCAGCATGCGTGAAAATAGTGGTTGTGAAATGCCGTGCAGCTGGCCCACTGTGTGCTGGTAGGTGCCTGAGGCCAGGAAGTGGAGCACAGACACCACCTTTAGTAGCAGGGGGATGGCAATGCACATTTCTATCAGGCTGACAATGTCATTGTGTATCATGTCCACTATGGTTGTGATGGTGTCCCGGTTCAACCGGTACAGGGTGTGGATCTGCTCAGGGGTTAGATTGAATGGACTGGGTCTGATGCGAGGGATTGGCGGCTGCCTACGAGGAACTACTGGCTGCACTGGTGGTAATTGCTGGGCCAGTCTCACCCTCCTTCTCCTCCTGTGTCTCCTCTGTGCTGCCTGTTGTTGCTGCTGTAGTTGTTGTTGGAGTTGCTGTTGTTGCTGTAGTTGTAGCAGTATAGGCATGTCCTCCAGCGCCATGATTGCAACAGCTAGTGGTAGCATTTTGGTGTAGGAAGGGGTGTGGTGTGTGGGTGTGGGTGTACTCCTTTTATACTGGGCCAGACTCCATTGAGTCCACATGTGGTGATTGTGTGCACCTGTGGCAGTTGCCTTGATTGCTGATTGCTGTTTACGGGTGGTCCGCGATGCCTGTATGGCCGCCATCGTGCAGCACCTAATTACCGCCTTCGGGATGCTGGTATTTGCATGCCTGCGTGGGTTGTGATCTGCTCCAAATACCGCCATGCTGGTATTTGCTCCCCGAAGGGGCACGTGTACGCGCCCATGCCGGTATGAGGGGGCACAGTACGGGCGGTGCCGGTATTGGCGGGTTGTCGGGTCATAATGACCCGGATCCGTTAACGATGCCGCTATTACCATTCCGCCTTCCTTTTTTCATTACCTCCATTCTCATAATGAGGCCCACAGAGCCAAAAACAGTGCAGTAAAACACACACCTTTAATTCACATCCCCACAGACAAACCTTCGACCCCAAAGGAACCAACCCCCGAGTGGGAGACATTCAACCTATAGTGGTTGATGAAAGTGCTTTGACCAGCTCAGGTGGCCGCCCTACATATCTCCTGCAGAGAAACCCCCCTTGCATCGGCCCAGGAAACCGCCAAACCCCTGGTGGACCGCCCCTGAACGTGCGCAGGCACAGGTAGGCCAGAAGCCACATATGCCATGGAGACCACAACACGGATCTACCGGCTAATGGAAACCACAGATGCCTTACGCCCAGCCCCAGCCGGGCCAAAAGTAATCAGAAGACTATCAGATTGGCGGAAAGGAGCAGTCCTAGCCAAATACTCCTGCACTGCATGCCGTACATCAATGTTATGCCAAGCCACCTCCTTAGGCGTTCGCAGATCTTGAAAGAAGGCAGGGAGAACCATATCCTGAGAGGTGTGAAACCGAGAAACAACTTTAGGGAGAAACTTTGGATCACACCTCAGCAACACTGAGTCCGGCAGCACCCTCAGGAAAGGAGGGTGACATAACAGAGCCCCAATCTCCCCAAGCCTATGGGCAGAAGTGATGGCAATAAGAAAGGCAGTCTTCAATGTAAAATGTTTGATATCAATCTCGTAAATGGGCTCAAAAGGAGGCCCTTGAAGGAACTGTAAAACAAGAGGGAAATCCCAAGGGGGAAGTACAAGGACGGGAAGAAGAAAAACCCAGAGCAACTTCCCCACCAACACCTCCCCATCCAAGTGACCATCACAGTCCCCCATGAGGAATTTAATGGAGGCCCACTGAGAGCGAAGCGTGGAAACCGCCTTGTCAAACCCCTCCTGGAAGAATTGAAGGATAGCGTGGTGGGCAGAACACAGGGGAGGGATCCCAGACAGCCCACACCAGTCTCAGAAATGGCCCCAATGCCTGCTGTAAGCCTTCAGAGTGGAGGGTCTAAGAGCATTCATTATGGACTCAACTACAGGACCTGAGAACCCCTGAGATATCAGCCTAGACCGTGCAATAGCCACACTGCCCATTGCATCTGACGGACTTCCAACCGGCAGATCCCCTTGAAGGCGACACGGCCACTTCCGAACCAGCCAAGGTTCCTGGGATGAAACTCCAACAGAGAGGGGAACCAACTCCGGCAGGGCCAGAGCGGAGCTAACAACAACACAGTCACCCTGGACACTCTGATGTGCTGAACCATCCGGGGCAGAAGTGGAATAGGTGGAAAAGCATAAAGGAGACCCCAAGGCCACTGTACAGAGAGGGCGTCCACCCCCAAACCCCCTCGGCCTGAAACTGAGAGCAGAAGAGGGGAACTTTTGCTAAGGCCAAGGGTTCCAAACAGGTCTAGAACAGGGGTCCCAAATCTGACACAGATCTCCGCAAAGACCTGGGCCGACAGGACGAGTTCCGCAGAGGAGGGAAACCGGCGGCTGACTAGATCTGCTCGAACATTGTCCACCCCCTTGATATGTGAGGCCACCAGGACACCAGATGCAATTCCCCCCAGGCACCTATCTGAGCTGCCAGAGCATTCAAGGAGCGACCGGCACCTCCTTGGCGGTTGACATATGCCAATGCCGTTGTATTGTCCGTCCGGACCAAAACTGCACGGCCTTCCAGCAACCTGTTGAAGTACACCAGAGCTCAGAGAATGGCACTCTGCCAATTGGATGATCGACGGCTCTCCTCTGGATAACCCTTGTGCTGAGAAGACCCCCAATGTAGCCCCCCAACCCTTTCCGCTGGCGTCGGTAGTAAGAGTGGTCAAAGGAGGAAGGACCAGGGACACCCCAGCCCGTAGATTTGGAACCCCCAGCCACCACAGCAGGGAGACCTGCAGTGCCGGGGACACCGGAATCAAAGCCTCGAAAGCTTGAGATGCCGGGAGCCAGTGGGAGAGAAGATAAGACACCAGGGGGCGCAAATGAAGACAGGTCCAAGGAACTAGAAACATGCAAGATGCCATGTGCCCCTGTAACTTCAGCAACAGGCGAGCCGAGACATCCTGCCTTCTGAGAACCCTGCCCAGAACAGCCAGCAAGCGACAGAACCTCTGTAGGGACAGGGACACCCTCCCCATCCTGGTGCAAATCTGTGCCCCAATGAATACTAGATCCCGAGAAGGCTCCAGCTGAGACTTCTTCCAGTTCACCAGGAAACCCCAGTACTGCAATGCCTGGCAGACCAATTGGAGATGAGTCAAGACAGTCTGCCAGCAGGACGCTTTGATCAACCAATCGTCCAACTAGGGAAAAATCTAAATGCCCTGCAGATGTAAATGAGCCACCAGGGGAGCCACTAGGTTGGTGAACACTCTGGGGGCTGATCGCAGCCCGAACGGGAGCACGCTGAACTATAAATGCTGGGGTCCCACCGCAAAGCGGAAGAACTGCATGTGCCCGGGACGGAGACCCACATGGTAATAAGCATCCTGGAGACCCACAGATGTCATCCAATCCCCTTTTAACAACATTGGGAGAATGTTCTGTAAAGTCTCAATTTTTAAGTGTTCATTCTGGACCAAGCAGTTCAGGGCTTTGAGGTCCAAAATTAGGTGATACTTCCCCAAAGGTTTGGGGACTAGGAACACCCGTGAATAGAAACCCTGACCCTGAACAGGGAGAGGAACAGGCATGAAGGCCGCCTTCAACACTAATTCGGAGAGAGCAATGTCCATGACCAACTTCTTGATCCGCGACCTGGGAACCACAGTCCGGACCATGCAAATCTGGACAGGAGGGGACAGGAAATGTACTTGATAATCTCTCTGAACTGTTTCCAGAACCCATGAGTCGGAACACCACCTTTCCCACACCGGAAAAAACTGCCAGAGCTGTCTGCCTACCGGCATGTTCAAACCGTCAGGACTTAGGCACCGGCCCAGGACGTGAAGAGCGAAAGCACCCCGACCCCCTCTTGCTCTCCGAAAAGAATGTGATGAGGAACCAGGAAAAGACCTGCTGACCTGCTGGGCACTGCGCCCGCACCAGAGGAAGACTTCTTGGCTATTGAAGGAGGCTTGCGCCGAAGCTTGTCTGCATGCTTGTCCGCCCTAAAAACTTTGTGCACCTTATCATCAAGGGAATCCCCAAACAGTTTGGACACAACAAAATGAAGTTTCAGGGCAGTAGCCTTCTGAGAACCATCAGTTTTCCAATCCCTCAGATGCACATGTTTCTGGGCAGACACACCAGCTGCCTTGGCCGACCCACACACCCCATCAAAAGCCAGATCGGACAAAAACTCATCCTGTCTCTGCATGTCCGATAGCAAAGGGGCACAATCAGAACCTCCATCAACAGCCTTTTTAAACTTTCTGAAACTATTTAGCACTGTTGCAGCCGTGTAGGAACTGTAGACATTAGCCGTAAGGGCCAGCTGTGCTTCTGCACAAACTTTCTTAAGGCTGGAATTCACCCGGCGGTCCACCGGATCTGGACAGTTGCCGCCTCGGCCGACATAGAGGAGCGGCCCACCAGGCTGGCGAGGATATCGTCAATTTTAACTGGATCAGACAGTAAAGTCTCGCCCTTCAATGGGTATAGTTTGGGCATGAAGTGGGGCATTGCAACCTTCACCGGGTCATGCCATTCCCTAAGAATTTTGTCCCAGATATCAGAATCCAATGGCAACCCCATCCTTTGGGTATGCCTATACTGGCGAATAGAAGGGTCGGCCCCCTCCACTGGTACCATGGGCTCCGAAAAACCCATGCAATCCCCAACTTGAGCCAGCACCTCCTCCACTCCCTCTCTATCCAGGTACTTCCCTTCTGCATCAGCCGAAGTGGAATAAGAAGAGGCTGAAGACTCAGTACCAGAGGATGAAGAGGATGAAGAAGACTGACGCCTGCGCTTGTGTCCATGAGCATGGGCACGCCCCTTCACATGATGTTTAAGCAGCCTCTTCAACTCCTGCCTGGCCAGGGAAAAACACTTAGCCTTCTTCTTTCTCCTTCTGCATATCTCAGGATAAGAGGAAGACGAAGAAGAAGAAGACAGGACCAAATGCCTTCTTTTTGCGGAATGTTTACCCATGGTGTGTTCTCAGAACACCGGTGGCCAAAGGATGTTCAGTCGCTCAATACTGAATAAAGATGGCCCACAAAATAAAACGCCAAACCAGCCGGTATGTTAAATAGAGGCCAAAAACACAAAACCACCAATAGGAACAACATCAATCAATTCCTATGGTAACCTCTCTCACAGTACCAGAGGCGGAGTCCACCCGTCACCGGAGAAACGCTGGGACAATATCAACACGAACCGTAAAGCCGCTCGAGAATGAAAAGGCGTTCGGAGGAAGCATTAGAAAACGTTGGTAGACTCATGCTCCACCCGCCGAGCCCCCAAACCTCCTTACCTGCACCCGGGCTCTCCAGGACCCGGGCCCTAATGCCCTGCGCTGGCCATAGCCCCGCCGAAAGCCAGGCGAGGCAATCCAACTCAACTGGGTCCCGAGCCCCACAGGGAACCCGGGAGTATCGCTGCACCTGAGGGAGCCGAAGGCCCCGCCACACAGCCCCATCAGAGGGCCAGCAATCGTTGCTCCCCAGCACCTGCACTGTGAAAAAAAAGGCCAACCTGCTGAAGGCAGGAAAAATTAAACTGAGTGACAGGGTTATGGGGGATGAGTTATAGGGAATACAAGAAATAAAAGAAGGTCCTGTGTCGGAGGCAGGGGCCTCATGAGGTAAGTACTAGGACGAGGAAGAGTGGACGTGGAGGTAATGCTTCTCGTTCGATCTTGTCCGAGCTTCTAACATTCGTGTCAATCAACAAGCCTGGAATAGAGGCATTCACGCCTGTAAATGCTGCTTTCCAAACGACCATTTGTGATGTGTTCACACTGGGTCAAGGAGACACGGATAAGCTGTGTAACAGGAAGCAATGTGATAGTAACAGTGTTTGAGAACTTACCATTAGGCTCTATCGCGTGCTAGAGGACCCTCTCCCTCCTTCAAGACCCTCGCCTTCACCTTGGGACGACTAAATTGGGTGAAGGACGCCCCAACATTAAAGTCCTCTGCAGTGGGCTCTAATTTTGCAGTCAGTCCAGGTTCTGAGAAGTGTCTGAAGAAGGGACCCATGTATTTATTTATTTATTTATTGTTCACTTGTTAGGCGCTTATACAGGAAGCAAATATTGTTTCAAAGCGCCCAAAGTTCCCCTTGTGGAAGTCTGAACAGCAAAATATGCGTCAGCCTGATTAAGGCATAAGTATTTTAGATTTCTTACTGCCTACTTGCTTTTTCTTTCAAATAAGCACCTTGTGTACAATACTTCAAAGGGCATTGGAGCAGAAACATGCGTAGCCAAGAGACTTCATACATGTGGGAGTACATTGTTCTATGGCATAACTCACTATGAAGAATTGTGATCCGAGTTCCACTAACAAGTCTGCCTTGGAGACAGATGTGCGTTCCCTTAAGCACGCTTGATACATTGTGCTGTCAGCATCTAACATACAACTTCAATGAACCGCTCCCTTCCTGGCACTCACAGAAATGCTGCCTTTTGTAAAGCTCAGATTGCGGGAATGAGGTAATACTGGACGGCATAGTTTTGGCACGCGCTTCCATGGCCCCTCCACAGCCCTGCTAGCTAGCAGCTCGGAATCCCATGCTTTTACAATGTAAACACACGCCTGCCGCACAGTGATGATGTAAGGATGCTTGCGTTAGAAAGACCTCGTCTGTCTTGACTGCTGTTAATTGTATCTGGAGGAGTGTTTCGTGTGATGCTCTGTTATCTCTGTGTATCTTTCATTGATGGATTAAAGGGATTCACCTATGCAGTATGTTTCACCAGCACGGCTGCATTAAACTCTTTGAAAGAAGATATCTCCCTTTCCTCAACTTTCAAGTACACACGTTAAAAAACAATGTAAGCCCTTGAAACCCCTTGTGTTGTGCTAAACACCACGCTGTGCTACTAGACTGTTTTGTATGAAAGATCGTACTGTTTTTAAAGTGTTATTGATAGCTGCTAACTGGTCCATAATCTCATGGCTCGCTCCAGTGCAAATCTTCATGAAATTCCCTAGAGCTCACGTTGCTCCAAAAACGTAATGTGAAGGTGGGGACTACCTTTGACGTTTTCAATCAGGTGTAGCCATGCCCATACATGCCAACATTCAGATGCGCCTAAGAGGGAGTTTTGAGGGAGCAAATCGGGAGACGTAGTTTTCCCATAGGAATGTGTTGGCGCAGGAATTATCTTAGGCGGGAGAATGTGAGAAAAAGCTATATATCTCACTGAAAAGTAGGGGGTCTCCCGCCTAAATCGTGAGGGTTTGCATGTATGTCCCAGCTGCCAAGGTTTCGTCATTTGCATGGCGGAGTGCAAATGTGTAGGGCAAAAGGTGACGTACACCCATAGGGATCGCTAGGATTTGCACCGGCATGAAAATCAAGGTTGTAGGATATAAAAAAGGCAGGCTTTACGGTTTCATGAACCTTCGTTGGTCACACCAAAAGGGCCAAAGGATCCTGTGGTCAGCTTTCAAAGCATAAACGGGAGGTGTCCGCTACCTTCACTAAACTATGGTATGCAGTATTGATGCATACCTTTGCCACTTTCTTGTCTGCTCATATACATCTTGATTAATTTCTCATGAGAGATTGATTGTACCCTATTGCTGTTACCTATTCAGACAATTGAATAATCGAAGATTGATTGGTGTGATAGCCCACATGGTTATGGACCTGGGAACTACAAGCTGCATATAAATGTCAGGACCACGGATCTACCTTATTTCATTCTACAGAGCATAGAAGCGCAGCGAGGCTGCCAAAATGACAGCGCTGCACCACAGAATAAACCTTTACATGACATTAAATAAACATGAGTTTCAACGAAACAACATAGAACCGGGCTCCGAGATACGGAAAATGCCTCCAAGGTTGATGGGAGCTTGAGCAACTTCTGCAGGCTCAATCTCAGTACAGTTACTTTATCTAATGTAATGCAACAGGGCTCTCTGTAGTACAGCGCTACCATTCATGATTCTATGATGTTTCGTTAATGCATATTTGAATATGGTACCTTTTGATGACCTAAATTTGGTTGTTGCATCCTACGCATGCCCCCCACAGACCTGCTAAACCCTTCCCCCTTCCCTCAACCCTTCCTATCCACACCCCATTCCCTCAATGTATTTGTTTTACAACACTACCAAATTTTGCACTTTTTACTTTGTATCAATGAAACAACATAGCTCATCTCCTCCGATCTCACCTCCCTAAAATCCGATGCTCCTGTTATCTGATTATTTGCAGACTGCTCTCACCCTCTTACCTACTACACAACTGCTCATCCTCCTCACCTCCTATCACTCTTTCACTTGGACCATGGAATGCAAAATCCCTCTGCAACAAGTCTTCGTACATGACTGACTTCTTCGGCTCTTTTCACTTCTTGCTAGCATAGAAACTCTCTTCACTAGAAGCTTTCCACACTCTGCCTCTGTTACCGTCTCCCACTCTCCCCATGTTTTTGGTAAAGGTTATGGAGTGGGGTTCCTTATCAATACGGGCCCTCACCACTTACTCTCTTGAGAATGCTTCTATTCCTCTCACTTTTCTGACTCCCTATTGGTTCCCTGTTCCTCCCAACCCTCTCATCCCTATCCGGAAAGTTCTGCCTGACATTCTCAATGTCATGGTAGGAAACTTAAATCTTCCCAAACCGACCGCTGCACCTTGAACTTAAATTCCTCCTACCTGGCCACTCCGTCTTCTCCCTCCACAATAAGCCTACACCTTCTGGTGGGAATTCTCTTGACATTGTCTTTCTCTCTACTTCACTCTCCTCCTCTGACCTCTCCATGGACCCCTCCCCCACTGATCACTCCATCCTCACTTTAACATCTCAGTCCCTCCACCCTTTACTCCTCCTACCCCTCTGAATTCGAGCAGGACTCTCTTGCCCCTTACCTTGCTGCTGTGATGACACCATTCCTGACTCTCTCTCTTATATTAATCCCTCTTCCATTGACCAAGGTCTTTCTCACATACACTATTAACTTTTCCTGACACTATCCTGGGTGCACATTCACACCTTCTTGCGCCCACCCACAGCTGCCCTGGATCCCCTTTGAGATTCAGACCCTCAAAGCAAACATGAACCCTGACTTACAATGCTGGTTCAAAGCATGGAACCCCCACCTAATTCTGGCCTATACAAAATCCCCTCCAGCCGTCACCTCTTTATTCGACTCTACCAAATCCTCCAACTTCTCAAAACCTAAACCCCAACCTTTGCAATCACCCCTGCAAACGTTCATATACCCTCTAAGATTTGCTGATACCTCCCAAGTCAATATACATTGCCTCCTCCTTCTCTGAAAATGACTTTGCTTGCTACCTTTCTTCGATAATCTCTAAAATGTGTGACACTCTCACAGCCCTTTCCTCACACCCTTCCCACCTTGCTTAGGTCCACCACCTCTCCCCCTATCTGTTATACTCACCACTACTTCTCACCTACCTCTGATTTTGAAGTGCCATCCATCTTTCACAGTGCCAATCCATCTTGTGCTCCTCTCAACCATTTTGATCCCAAAATGGTCAAACACTTAGACTCAGTCACTTGCCCTTATCTCTCTGATATCTTTAACCTCTCTCCCTCAGCTGGACTCTTCTCTGCCTCCTTTAAATCTGCAACTGTCTTACTACTATCAAAGTAACCATCTACTGACCCAAGCAGACTATCACCCAGCTTCTCTCTTTCCCCATTCTTCAAACAAACGTCTTTGAGCGGGTGGTTTTCGACTGGATCACTAAGTATGTAGAAGATAATGACCTTTGAGATCCACTTCAATGTAGCCTCTGTAGTTCTCATACTGCGGACAATTATTGGATAGCTCTTCGCTGCCTCATGTGGAACTGTTCCAAAATGGAGTCAAATTTCTCCTGACTTCCAATGCCATACCTACCATTCCATTCACTTGGTTGTCACTTGATGTATCCTTCTTTACACTGTGCAAACAATGTGATACCCTCGAGTCTGGGCATTACAAAAATGCTACAAATAAATAAATACATTCCTTCTCTTATCTCCTTGCTGCCTGAACTTCTTGCACCCTCGCCTAAGGCTTGCAATTTTGGGGTCCGCTTTGATAGTGATGTTCATCTGAAACAATTCATCACTACAACTGCCTCTGTTGCTCATATTTTCAGACAAAATTCAGAAAATGGGTCCTCTACAAAAACTAAATTCCTCTCGTGCTCAGGAAACTTGACTACTGCTGAAGCCTTCTACTTGGCCCTCCTCAATACTCCTTCTTCCCTCTAAACAAAGTCCTCAACTTTACTACTCGCATTCTCTCCAACCTACCCATATGCTCCCTCACTTCTACCTACCGAGAACATGCTGGCTGGCTCTCCATGCACAACCGCTCTCTGTGCATGGAGAGCCAATGCAGGGGTTTGAGATCAGGGGCCTCCTGAGACCTTTTGCTCCATACCATTAAGCTGATGGCAAGGTCCCCATAATTCCCCACCTTGGTTACGGAATATCTACTGAGGCGTGCACCTGTGCAGTGCACTAAATAACAGGCCTGGGTGGAGGTGCCTCAAATGCTACTCTTGGTCATGGAGAATGTGGGTGAATACTTAGGGGCTTGAATGCTTGTCTCCAGTGGGATGGAATTATGTGTGTATCTGCTCTGCTTATACAAGGACCCTTTTGTAAACCAATTTTATTTTGGTATCTGTTGCCAAAAAAAGCACTGGCGTGCTTGTCCTTTGGTTTGCCAGTGTCTGCGCCCCTTTTTTGCACTGTACATCTGTGATGAAATGACTACTGACCTGCAGGGGTAAAATGATGAGTAGTGGCTAAACAGCCTACTCAGCACCCACCCTACTCCAAACTAACAGTGATCCCAAATATGAAGTTAAAACAGGCACGAGATATATTGTCATTGCATGTTGTGATAGCAGGGGACAATGGCATGCTATACTCTTAAGAGAGATGTCAATGTGATGACAATAGAAACTAAACAGCAATGGTACAAGACTTCAAAATAAAGGAAAGTCCAATCAAGGTTCTATCAACATACATATACTGTATTTAAACACATCAATATTCAAATAACTGACTATGAAAATACTGGCAAAAACCCACCCTTGTGAAATGAACACAGAAAATGCAGAACTGGGATATGAAAGCACTCTGCGTACTGTAGTGCTGGTGCAGAACAAGTAATTGCAACAATGAGACTTGTAAATGATTTCTCTTTGAGAAAAAGGTGCAAAGAGGGTGGTTTATTAGTCACTATGGTCTCAAAAGTAGTCCACGTGGTCTGGGGCTCCTATAAGTACCTTTGTATCTTCTTGGTGGATTGACAATGTCTAACTGGGTTTTTCATCACTGCACTTGTGGGTCGAACTAGGGTTGAATGCCAGTAATCCAGGCGCTGAGTCAGCATTGGGTCGGGTTCGATGTGATACTCTGTGTGATCCAATGCCAGATCAGTGGAATGTGATCAGAATGGTGCTGTTTGACAGGTCCACCAGTTTAGGTTTGACGGCCCAGTTGGTTGGAGATGATGGGTACTGTTATGTCAGGTTGGCGCGTTAAACGATGCTTCCAGCAATTTTAATTGAGGCCCGGGTTGGTTCAATGAGAAGATCCTGGCAGTTCAAGGTGCTGTTCAAAGATGCAGCGATTTGAAGAATTCAACAGCAGTTCCCTTCTTGTTGAAGCCTGAGCAGCGAGGACCTCTTCTGGCATGGTGCGGCAGCAAATTGGTTTGATGAAACAAATATCAGGTTAAAGGTTCAGTGCCAATAGCAGCACAGCGGATCCTGAATGGTGTGAAGGCTTCGAATGAAGTCCACCTGGGCAAGAGGATGGTTCAAAGCTGCAAAACACAGGAATCCAGCTGCTTTGAATTCTCTGGTGCTGTGAGTCCCAAATTACGGGGTCGGGGACAAGATAGGTCCCTTTCCAACTCACTCCCAGTCAGGGGTGGCTAGCTAGCACCTGCAGGATTCCTGCACCACCAGTGAGGACCAGGGGACAGGTGCAGCCGGCAGAGAGTGCAGATCCTGCTCCTTCAATGTTGCATGGGATCATTAGGATTATGATTGGTTATTTATAATGCGCTTATTACCCAGAGGTTTCTAAGCGCGGACCGGGGATCAAACCTGTGTTCCTCCGCGTAATTTTTGCTTCCAAGGTGAGTGTCTTGCACCTGAGCTATCCTCCCTGTCAGGAGACAAAAAATGTCTCTACCTTGGAGCACCTGTCTTGACCTCTGGAAGAGGGCTTTGTAAAGCACTGCTCTCCCAACAGGATTCAACAAATTCTTCTGTTCTTCTTAAAAGACCAAAATGAATCAAAGAAGTGGTCGTAGACCCCTTCCTTGTAAAGGAAAAATGGCACAGAGGATTCCAATCCTTGACTCTGTGACAAGTGACCCTTGCTTTCTTGCATCATACCCAGAATGCATTGTTCTTCAGGAAATGGAGGAAACAGGAAGGAGAGAGAGCACCACAGAAAAGCAAGACTGGGAAACATTCCCTCATTGGCCCTGTGCTGTGCCTGGCTACTCTAACTCCACCCCCTTCCCAAGCCTGCAACGTCAAAAACCTCTGGTGTGCAGTACCCTGGTGTGAGGCTGGCCTTTCTTATGGGTGTGCCTCTTGAAGCTTGATTCCCAGGAGCTCCCTTGCTGAGAGTTTCATGGGCTGGAGGAAACTCATTAACCACCTACCAGAGGATAAAATGAAGCAGCTTTCATGCCTATTGTCTTGCTTTCTGAAACTAAGACAGGCAGCCTGGCCATAATCCAAACCACATAGCAATTCCGTAGCTGGACTGAGTTCACAGAGTTGACATGAGCACAAAATCAATTTGATGTGGCTTTAATAATTGTGTGCATTATCGGTCATCATACCAAAACCAGCTATGGCATATTCTTAGAAATTGTCCTGCTACCAGACAGGTGCATAATTATCATGTTTTTGTATCAGAGGTGCCAGAGTTAAATGCAGGAAACATGTGACCTTTGAACCTACCCTATGCCACCTAGGGAAAGTTGGTGCAGATCAGGAGGCTGATGTAGCAGGGCATATTTGTGTACTATGCCTTGGAGCTTTATGGAATGGAGGTCTGATTAAAAGACCACCCTTTCTGAGATGGATTACCTGCATCATTTAATTATTTTATACAAAAATAAATAATCCAGGGCTTCCACACCCTCACCAGATGGCAATGCCTCAAAACATAACCCATTGTCTTGCGTAATTGTTGAAAGAATTTAGAAGCTTCAAGTAATGGGATATATTACATTTGCTCTTCTTAGACTGGTCGTGCTTGCTGGATCCTTTTGAGCTTCTACCAAGATCCTTTACCAGAGGTAGCATCAACAGGTGATTTAATTTGATATCACCTGCAGTATAAACAATCCAATCCAATACCATTTATCCAATCATCGATCCAATCATCGACCTGAAATGTTATGAACTTTTAAAAAATATGCCTGTGTTTTGCCCCTGCATACCATGCCCCACGCGGGTAATAGTGAAAGCTTATTTGGGTACTCTGCCATAAATAAGATTGATCTGGTGACTGCTGTTCCTTTTGTGCAGTGTTTCTGTTTGAAGCCCTATGTGGCCTTACACAAACAAACATAATAAAATAACAAATCTTGTATCTTCTAATGGGGTTTAAAAATACCTCTGAAACACAAGTCTCAGCTACTTCAAAACAGGACTCTATGCAGGAAAATGCCAGTGGGTGCTGTTACCTGTCACATGAAGCAAGGCCACAGAAGTGGGCTAAAATCCCAAAAATGCCTTTAAAATGCAGTTTTCCCAATCAATTGCAACCTTCAAAGTGCTGAAATTCAAAATTCAAAGTGCTTGGCACTAAATTCAGTCATTCTCCAAGTGAACTATTGAAATGAAAAATGTGCTGACACCACAGATCATCCAGTGCAGTCAGAAGAAACCTGGCTTCACTGACTGACCCAGTTTGGAAGAACTAGTTAATTCTGACTTGACAGTGCTCAGCCTGAGAAAGATGACACTTCAGACCGACACCCCCCTGCTACAGGAAGACTCAATGGGTGCTGGAGATTCTCGCATATTGACAACAAAGAGAGCCTCAGACATTCGTCTCTGGCCAGCGAAGGACAATGGCAGGCTGCCTATTGATCTCTACAGGAGAGCTTCCCTCTCAAGGAAGATGACACCCCTCCCTGATAAAAGGGAATGTGACAGCTGCTGCCTGTTGAAAGGAAGTTACAAAGAGAAAAAAGAAACTGCCCAGAACTTTTGGTGTTTAAAGTCTTAATTGTGATTAAGTTTGAAACTCTTTAACTGTGCAACCTGAAGGAGGATAAATCTAAAAATGGGTAGATGTTAACCTAATTTTAGGCCATTGCTTTGAAGACATTAATGAACCCTGTACCACCTAAGGACCAAAGTTGCAGGAAAACCATAATTGTAGAAAAACTATTAATGCTGCACGTCTAAGATTGTATATTCATGCTCTGGTAATAATCGCCCAGATCAGTACTGAATTAGAACTTATTAGTCCAGACTGTTATTATTCAAATTGACAAAATTCCATAGAATGACAAAAGACAGCTCTCACAGAGATGGGGATTGAATGTGAAAATAACCCATCAAGTATGCAATGTATGTGTCCGATTTTATTAGGGGACATAATTTTAGAAATGTACATTTGTGCAAAAGTTAAGTTTTGGTCAAAATCAATGTGGGAGTTCCTAAATCCCATCATAAAGATGACAGGTCTGTGATGACTACCAACCAGAACAAGGCAGGTGCTGTGGCCACTCACAGCCGTGGGGGTATGGTTTGAAAATCTGCCCACACCATATTGTGATGTCATTTGGTAGGATAAATATAGAAACTTCACCACACACAGCACACACGGCTTCCTGAACACATCCAGATTTCCGTGCAGCGCTTTGCTCCAGAACTCTTCATCTTGCAGCTGATTCCAGAATTCTTTGCAGAATCCGGGCCTTAGCATTGCTGAACTCTTTTTAGCTAGACCCAAATTCAACCAGCCCAAACTTGAGGGGATTAAATTCTGATCCAGTCTGGCTTGCTACCATTAAGGCTCACCTGCTGAAACTTGCATCCTGCTAATCTGCCATGTCCAGTGACCAGAAGGGCCAATCCAATCCAAATCCAGTCTGAGGTGCAGTCCAAATTGACCAGAACCGCACAGCTGACTGATCCCTCCAGAAGTGCCCTGCTGCCAGTAGACCTGACTCGATCCAATGACCAGAACTCTGGCGGCCCAACCTTAATTACAGAGGACTGTAAGTATCAAAAGGAATAACAGTGACCCATAGTATATTGACTTGTCTTATCCCAATCTCAACCCATCCATTTTTTCACTTAAGAACTTGCAGTACGTTCACTCCAGTCTGAAACCTTGCTTTGATTTCTTGTCATAGTAATAATTTCTTGAAAATCCTTTTTATTTTGTCTTTTGAATACCCCAAACCCTCCATATTATCCCGCGGGTAATCTGACTGAGTCCTCCAAGGTGGACACAGAGGTGCCGGGGTTTGGTTTCTGCAGACCACCCTGGGGCTTACTTTGTTTTAAGCTGGTAACCAGCCAGAATACCCTAGTTTAGAGCATCATTGGCATTGTGAGAACTGAATTCTGTTTTCATTTCCGTACCTATTTTTTCAAAACCGCCTCGTAGTAAAATTCGATAACGTCTTCAATTTTAAAGATAGAAACCTAATTACAACTCTCACTTATACTTAAGACCCATAGCGACATCCACAACCAAGAACCTCATCGCGGAACAGTGTATTTGACCAGTTTTGATAAAAAAATCACATAGTGAATTTTGCCACGAATTTACATTTTTCCAAAGTTTCCCACGTGTCTTTTTCTCATTCAAAGTATTTCCACACTCCCATTCTGATCCAAAGTGTGTACTGTTTATCTTGTAGCTCATGTGTGTTAGGACCTGTTTAGTGTTGCTTTCATAAGAATTTTTTTATCAATTTAAGCATTTTTGCACCCTTTTGCATTGTGTCACAAAGCCATTTTCACCTGTCATTTTAAAAGTGTCAATTTCCAAAAACGTTTTTTTCTCTTGTTTGGGGAGGGAAGATTGCATTCTAACTCTAGACATTGGGCCTCATCACGAGTTGGGCGGTAACGCCGGCGCTAATAACGCTGGCGCTATCTGCCCTACCGCCAAACCCACCGGCGCTATTAGCGCCGGATCACGGGTTTGGCGGTTTTGGAATTCCCCATTCCCCACTGAGCCCATTCGGGAATGCCCCATTCCCCATTGGGCTCAATGGGGAAATTTTGCGCTCATACCGCCGGCGGATTTCCCGTATGAGCGCAATTTTCATCGGATTTCCCCCCAGCTCAGAGCTGGGGAGAAATCCGCCGAAGCCCTGATTTGGTGGACCCTTAAATCTGGCGGTAACAGCGCTACCGCTGCATTTAAGGGTTATAGCCAAACTCGTGATAAGGCCCATTGTCTTTAATTCATGAATACCTGCTGCTTACTTACATCTGTGTAGGATTGCTCATTTGTGCCTTGAAAACTTAGCAGGGGGAAATATTAACCTAAACGCTATCTGTTCATAAACCATAACTGTTCTTTTTCCTATGTTTTATATTCTTCATTGTTATAAGTTAATTCAATTGCTTTACTTATTTTGAATAGCATTGTCACCGTTTGGTGATTGCTGCCCATATATATATATATTTGAATATTGATGTGTTTAAATACAGTATATGTATGTTGATAGAACCTTGATTGGACTTTCCTTTATTTTGAAGTCTTGTACCATTGCTGTTTGGTTTCTATTGTCATCACATTGACATCTCTCTTAAGAGTATAGCATGCCATTGTCCCCTGCTATCACAACATGCAATGACAATATATCTCGTGCCTGTTTTAACTTCATATTTGGGATCACTGTTAGTTTGGAGTAGGGTGGGTGCTGAGTAGGCTGTTTAGCCACTACTCATCATTTTACCCCTGCAGGTCAGTAGTCATTTCATCACAGATGTACAGTGCAAAAAAATATTAACCTAAACGCTATCTGTTCATAAACCATAACTGTTATTTTTCCTATGTTTTATATTCTTCATTGTTATAAGTTAATTCAATTGCTTTACTTATTTTGAATTGCATTGTCACCGTTTGGTGATTGCTGCCCATATTTATATATAAATCAAACGGTGTCAAACGGTGACAATGCAATTCAAAATAAGTAAAGCAATTGAATTAACTTATAACAATGAAGAATATAAAACATAGGAAAAAGAACAGTTATGGTTTATGAACAGATAGCGTTTAGGTTAATATTTTTTTGCACTGTACATCTGTGATGAAATGACTACTGACCTGCTGTAACGCTCACCTGATTCTCGCAGAGGCGCCGGTCTTGACTGGGCGACTACCGTATCTTCAAAGGTGATGTGTAGCACCCGGTTGGCTCTTTGGGCTGGACCTCTGTGCACTGTATGCCTGACGTGTAGAGTAAGATGTCTGCAGATAGAAAATATGGGGTTAATGAACTGGGGTTATTGGGGTGTCCCTATCTCTTTCCTCTTCTCCTCTCCTGTAGACCCCCAAAGGTTAACGCTCTCACCTTAGGTAAGTGAATGCCGAGCTCTCCATCTGCCTCGGGGCAGGGTGCTGTAACCAGTTTCTTCACTGGATAGGTAGCGCAGGCCTCTTGACTTCAGAGGACTGCTGTCCGTCGTTTACTGCACGAACGGTAAGTTTCGAGTCATTCAAATGTCTTTAAAGTCTTTAGTAATGATGTCTCTTGTTTTTCAGGGTTCCGGCGATGGCGGATGACGGGCTGAAGTGAGTTGAAGATGGAGCCCGTGTGATGAATAGAAGCGCCTGGAAGCACGTAAGTAAGCGCTTGTTGCCTGCTTCACGATGCGCTCTAACTGTCTTTTTATTTTGCAGGTACGAGTTCGGAGCAGCTGCAGGGTGCCGGAATACCCACTGGATTAGATGTGGAAAGGAGTAATGGCACGTGAGTATTAAAGTTCCCCAATGTATTTAAACGCACCTTGTTTTGTCTTTCAGATGCGGGATGCAGCGCCGAAGGCCTCCGGAGCGTGCAAAGAGTTGGTAAGCTTTTGTCTTTCAGATGCCGGAATGCAGAGTGAAGACCTCCGGAGCGCACGAAGAGTAGGTAAGCCTTTGTCTTTCAGATGCCGGAATGCAGCGCGAGGCATTGGTGACAGCCGATGGACCAGGTAAGTGAAGCGCTGTCACTGAAGACCGTAATGCTAACCTGTTCTTTCTTGTCTTTATAGGTGTTGCTGAAGACTGGATTCAGGATGGTAAGCCTTTGCCTTTCAGATGCCGGAATGCTAACCTGTTCTTTCTTGTCTTTATAGGTGTTGCTGAAGACTGGATTCAGGATGGTAAGCCTTTTTCCTAGGCCCAGGACCGGATGCAGAAGACACGATGAGCGTTCTGCTGCAGAGGTTGCAGAATAACGCAAAGCAAGATTCATCCACCGGGTGTGGTTTAAATAGCCTCCTGTAGTGCTTAGGTGTCTCCTTCCACAGCCACGCCTAAGTAAGAAAAGAGTTCCTGGTAAGAAAAGAGTTCCTGCCTTCCAGAAGAGTTCCAGTGTTCTGAATCTAGGGAGTGGCTCCAGCCCCACCCAACAGGAAAAGTAGTTCCAAACAGAAGAGGATCAGAGGCTCAACTGGCAGGCAAGTAAGCAGCATGGTCTGCTGAAGGTAAGTCCACCCAAGCATTATGAGCCCGGCGCTTCCAGCGCTGGGACTGGGCATATTTATGAGCCTGGTGCCACTGGCGCCAGGACTGGGTCCAAAAGGTCCCAATTGGGACTGGTTGGCACTCGGAACCTGGGTTATGGATCTGCTTCCAAGGGAGTTGGGAAAACCCTGACCTTTTGGAAGCAGAGATCATGACAGTACCCCCCCTCAAGGCCCCTCCCAAACCGGGCTTCTCCGGGGGTTTTGGCTTGTCAGGAAATGTTCGGTGAAATCTTTTGATTAGGCGAGGAGCGTGGACATATTCAGCAGGTTCCCAGGATCTCTCTTGGGGGCCGTAGCCTTTCCAGTCAATTAGGTAGAATAGTTTAGATTTGGAGATCTTGGAGTCCAGAATGCTTTTGACTTCAAACTCGAGTTCTCCATCCACTAGGATAGGTTTTGGAGATTTGGTTAGTCGGGTTTGAGGTTGCACGGGTTTTAATAGAGAGACGTGGAAGACCGGATGTATCTTCATGTGCGGGGGCAAGTCCAACTTGACCGCTACTGGGTTTACTATGGTAGTGATGGAATAGGGACCAAGGTATCTTGGGTTGAATGTGCGTGGCCCTTTTAGAGATAGATATTTGGTGGATAACCAGACTTGATCCCCTATTTGATAGTGAGGGGCTTCCTTCCGATGTTGATCTGCTCCTTTCTTGTATTGTTCTTTAGCTCTTTGAAGGTGAGAAACAGCTTCCTTAAAGGCTTGGGTGATTGTAGAATGCAGGTCGTCTACTGCTGGTGTTTCAAGATCTTGGAGGGGATCCAACTCCGAGGTTCGAGGGTGACTGCCGTACAAAAGAAAAAACGGGGTTTTCCCAGTTCCCGAATGGACAGAGTTATTGTAGGCATACTCGGCTATCCAAAGGATATCTTTCCAAGTTTTTTCAGTTTGTTGCAGCATGCAGCGTAAATACTGTTCCAGAGTTTGATTGGTCCTCTCGGTTTGTCCGTCGGTCTGAGGGTGGTGACTGGTCGATAGTCTCACATCAATTTGAGCCGACCGACAGCAACTTCGCCAAAAATGAGAAATAAATTGACTACCTCGATCCGAAATTAGAACCGAAGGAAAACCGTGCAGTCGGACGATGTTTTCGAGAAATTCTCGGGCCAGAGTTGCTGCTGTTGGCAAGCCTTTGAGCGGAATGAAATGCGCCATCTTGGAGAATAAGTCCACGATTACTAGAATCGTATTGTATCCGGAGCATGGAGGTAGATCGGTGATGAAGTCCATAGAAAGCGTATGCCAAGGGCGAGGTGGGATGTCAATAGGGCGTAAGAGGCCTGCTGGTCTTTCCTTTTGACTCTTGTTTTGGGCGCATACTCCACAGGACATTATAAAGTCTCTGATATCTTTTTTCCAAGACGGCCACCAGAAGTAGCGCTTGATCTTTTCTGAGGTCTTGGCTATACCGGGATGACCTTCCATTAAAGAGTCGTGATAACAAGAGATTACTTTTTTCTGTAAATCTGTGCTGGGTAGGTATAATCGTTCTTGGAAATACAATAAGTTGTCCTTTACTGCAAAGTCCTTTCCCTGCAGATGCCAATTCTGTATGTCTGCTGGAGTTACAAGTTGCCTGGCTTTATCCTTAACTTCCTCTATGGATTCTGTGGCGATTACACCCAGAATTCTTTGTTCGGGAATGATTGGTACAGGTTTAGGGTTGATCAAGTGTTCTTCCACTCCCATCCGAGAAAGGGCATCGGCTTTACCGTTCTTTGTACCAGGTCGATAGGTAATTATGAAGTCAAACTCGGCAAAGAATAATGCCCAACGGAGTTGTCTAGAGGATTGGGCTTTTGCGGTCTTCAAATATTGTAGGTTTCGGTGATCCGTAATCACAGTAACGGTGTGTCGGGCCCCCAGCAGATAATGCCTCCAAGCCTTAAAGGCAGACTTGATAGCCAGAAGTTCCTTGTCAGTAATCGTGTAATTGATTTCAGGAGGCGAGAATTTGCGGGACCAAAATGCCACGGGATGCAACTGATTGGTTACCGGGTCCTTTTGTGATAGAACTGCCCCCATGGCAAGGCTTGAAGCATCAGTTTCCACGATGTAGGGGAGTTCGGGGCGAGGGTGTTTTAAGATTGGTGCAGAGATAAATTTAGTCTTCAAATCCTGGAAAGCTTGTTCCGCCTCGGTAGACCATTCAAAACGTTTTTTTTTTTTTAACAAGGCAGTGATGGGCTGGACTATTCGAGAGAATTCGGGGATAAACCTGCGGTAAAAGTTAGCGAAGCCTAACATGCTTTGCACACCTTTTACGGAGGATGGTGATGGCCATTTGAGAACTGCATCGACCTTCTTTGAATCCATACGCACTCCACCAGGTGATAATATGAATCCCAAGAATTCAACTTCAGTCACGTTGAAAACACATTTTTCCAACTTAGCGAAAAGTTTGTGTTGACGCAATCTTTCGAGGACCATTTTCACGTGTTTCCGATGTTCAGATTCCGATGAAGAATAAACGAGGATGTCGTCAATGTAAACAACAACACATACATCTATGAGCTCTCTGAGGACATCGTTCATAAAATATTGAAAGGCGGCCGGGGCATTGCAAAGTCCGAAGGGCATGACCTGATATTCAAATAGCCCATACTTGGTGCGGAAGGCCGTCTTCCATTCATCGCCCTCTTTTACTCGTACCAAGTGGTAAGCTCCTCTAAGATCCAGCTTTGTATATATGCATGCTTTTCTGACTTGGTCCAGGAGTTCAGGGATCAAAGGTAACGGATATCTATTCTTAACGGTGATCTGGTTCAGGGAGCGATAATCGATACAAGTTCTAAGGTCTCCTTCCTTTTTTGGAACGAAGAACAAAGCTGAAGAAGCAGGGGACTTGGAAGGACGAATAAACCCATTTGCCAGGTATTGATCCAGGTATTGTCGAAGGTGAAGGTTCTCAGGCTCGGTGAGGGCATAAATTCTACTACAAGGAGGAGTAGATCCAGGTATCAGGTCTATCTGGCAGTCATAAGACCTATGAGGAGGTAGAGAGTTAGCCTGATCCTTCCGGAAAACATCTTGGTATTCTAGGTATTCGGGAGGTAACTGGGGAGTCTCTGAAGAAATTGCGGCCAGTGCAACACCAGGTGGAGGGTGACAAGTAGAGACACATTCTGGAAACTGGACCGTTCTTGCTCGCCAATCGATCAGAGGATTGTGTTTCTCTAACCAAGGTATTCCTAGAATAATCTGAAACTGAGGGGCCTTGATCACATCGAACACGATCTTCTCATGGTGTCCATCTTGACTTAATAGCGTCACCTCTTGAGTGGTATGCGTTACTGGCCCGGAGGCTATCTCCGTACCATCCACCGTAGTAATGACGTCCTTTACAGCCTTGGGACAAAGAGTTAGATTCATCCTCAAAACCATTTCATGATCCACATAATTGCCGATGGCACCTCTGTCGACGTAAGCTTCAATTGCATGTAATCGATCCGGATTATCAGGGCTAATGAGGACCATAGGTATCACGAAATGCGAGGTCACGGAACTGGTTTTCACGCTCGGCAAGAGGACCTCTATTCTTGTCGGGCGAGGTCGTTTCCCTGCTCAGAGTTTGTAACTTTGGTAACTGCAGCTCCTACTGCCTTCTTGGCAGGTTTCACCGGACAGTCTCGAAGAAAGTGCCCTGAGTTTCCGCAATATGGGCATAATTGCAACTGTTTCCTCCTTTCCCGCTCCCTTTGTGTTAGAGGACCTTTCAGACCCCCTATTTGCATGGGTTCCCCGGAGTCTACTCCTTTGGAAGGAGTTGGCGGTTTGGAAAATACTTGAGCATCAAACTTGGAACGATCGGCCTTCCTGTTCTGCAGCCTGTGATCTATTTGAACGACCAAGTCTATATAATCCGAACAGTCTTGTGGGGGATTCACTACTTGGGCTAAAACGTCTTTGAGCTCTCCACGTAGACCTCTATAAAACAGCGTAATCCTTTTGTCCTCAGGCCATTGAGTTTCCACTATTAGTCTATTGAAAGATGCAATATAAGCCAAAAGGTCTTGATTACCCTGTCGCAACGAAAGAAGCTCATTGTCCAAGGCCTGCCCCTGTGAATGTCTTGCGAACAGTTTTTCCATACTAAGCTGAAAGGCTTGAAAATCATGGAGAACCGGATCATCTTGATTAACTAGAGGGATCGACCAGTCTGCCGCATTGCCACTAAGGTACGAAAGTACAAAAGCTACTTTTGCTTGATCAGTTGGAAAGGCTGCTGGCCGGCATAAGAAGTGCAACCGGCACTGATTGATAAATACTGCAAACCTCTTTGGGTCACCAGAAAATCGTTCGGGCGGAGCCAGAGGTACATTCCCAGGTAGGTTGATCTGCACTGGATTCATAGAGGATGTTGAAGGAAGATTTGCCCCTGATGCGGGTAACGGGGCCTGTCCGGCTTGTGACTGTAGCACTTGTCTAGCAAGATTGTCCGTTCTCTCCTTGGAAATAATTAGTTCCCTTCTTAGAGCATTCGTTTCCTGACGAGCTGCATGCACTTCTGCCCTTAGTTCCCCAAGTAACCGGGCTAGGGGGTCAGTATCCGAGGTTTCCATAGCGCCTGGGCGAGAGTTTTGCGGTTGGCTTTGCGTTCTGTAACGCTCACCTGATTCTCGCAGAGGCGCCGGTCTTGACTGGGCGACTACCGTATCTTCAAAGGTGATGTGTAGCACCCGGTTGGCTCTTTGGGCTGGACCTCTGTGCACTGTATGCCTGACGTGTAGAGTAAGATGTCTGCAGATAGAAAATATGGGGTTAATGAACTGGGGTTATTGGGGTGTCCCTACCTCTTTCCTCTTCTCCTCTCCTGTAGACCCCCAAAGGTTAACGCTCTCACCTTAGGTAAGTGAATGCCGAGCTCTCCATCTGCCTCGGGGCAGGGTGCTGTAACCAGTTTCTTCACTGGATAGGTAGCGCAGGCCTCTTGACTTCAGAGGACTGCTGTCCGTCGTTTACTGCACGAACGGTAAGTTTCGAGTCATTCAAATGTCTTTAAAGTCTTTAGTAATGATGTCTCTTGTTTTTCAGGGTTCCGGCGATGGCGGATGACGGGCTGAAGTGAGTTGAAGATGGAGCCCGTGTGATGAATAGAAGCGCCTGGAAGCACGTAAGTAAGCGCTTGTTGCCTGCTTCACGATGCGCTCTAACTGTCTTTTTATTTTGCAGGTACGAGTTCGGAGCAGCTGCAGGGTGCCGGAATACCCACTGGATTAGATGTGGAAAGGAGTAATGGCACTTGAGTATTAAAGTTCCCCAATGTATTTAAACGCACCTTGTTTTGTCTTTCAGATGCGGGATGCAGCGCCGAAGGCCTCCGGAGCGTGCGAAGAGTTGGTAAGCTTTTGTCTTTCAGATGCCGGAATGCAGAGTGAAGACCTCCGGAGCGCACGAAGAGTAGGTAAGCCTTTGTCTTTCAGATGCCGGAATGCAGCGCGAGGCGTTGGTGACAGCCGATGGACCAGGTAAGTGAAGCGCTGTCACTGAAGACCGTAATGCTAACCTGTTCTTTCTTGTCTTTATAGGTGTTGCTGAAGACTGGATTCAGGATGGTAAGCCTTTGCCTTTCAGATGCCGGAATGCTAACCTGTTCTTTCTTGTCTTTATAGGTGTTGCTGAAGACTGGATTCAGGATGGTAAGCCTTTTTCCTAGGCCCAGGACCGGATGCAGAAGACACGATGAGCGTTCTGCTGCAGAGGTTGCAGAATAACGCAAAGCAAGATTCATCCACCGGGTGTGGTTTAAATAGCCTCCTGTAGTGCTTAGGTATCTCCTTCCACAGCCACGCCTAAGTAAGAAAAGAGTTCCTGGTAAGAAAAGAGTTCCTGCCTTCCAGAAGAGTTCCAGTGTTCTGAATCTAGGGAGTGGCTCCAGCCCCACCCAACAGGAAAAGTAGTTCCAAACAGAAGAGGATCAGAGGCTCAACTGGCAGGCAAGTAAGCAGCATGGTCTGCTGAAGGTAAGTCCACCCAAGCATTATGAGCCCGGCGCTTCCAGCGCTGGGACTGGGCATATTTATGAGCCTGGTGCCACTGGCGCCAGGACTGGGTCCAAAAGGTCCCAATTGGGACTGGTTGGGACTCGGAACCTGGGTTATGGATCTGCTTCCAAGGGAGTTGGGAAAACCCTGACCTTTTGGAAGCAGAGATGATGACACCTGCAGGGGTAAAATGATGAGTAGTGGCTAAACAGCCTGCTCAGCACCCACCCTACTCCAAACTAACAGTGATCCCAAATATGAAGTTAAAACAGGCACGAGATATATTGTCATTGCATGTTGTGATAGCAGGGGACAATGGCATGCTATACTCTTAAGAGAGATGTCAATGTGATGACAATAGAAACCAAACAGCAATGGTACAAGACTTCAAAATAAAGGAAAGTCCAATCAAGGTTCTATCAACATACATATACTGTATTTAAACACATCAATATTCAAATAACTGACTATGAAAATACTGGCAAAAACCCACCCTTGTGAAATGAACACAGAAAATGCAGAACTGGGATATGAAAGCACTCTGCGTACTGTAGTGCTGGTGCAGAACAAGTAATTGCAACAATGAGACTTGTAAATGATTTCTCTTTGAGAAAAAGGTGCAAAGAGGGTGGTTTATTAGTCACTATGGTCTCAAAAGTAGTCCAAGTGGTCTACTATATATATATATATATATATATATATATATATATAAACTTATGTGTGATTTGAATTTAAAATAAATAAATACATCTTTACCTTTACAAACTAGCCTGATTCCTGGTCCAGAGTGAACTGGGGGTTATTTTGAGATGGGTGTGATATGAGTGGTAGATCACTCAGAATATTGAACCTATAGACACAAAAAGATAAGTATTTCATTTGCGCACTGCATGCTAGGTGAGACCCGGGTGTGTGCCTGATTAAAATCCTTAACAGATTTTGGGGGCTTGTGCTGTGATTCTGAGTTTGAGTTACCACCCGTGACAGTCTACCACAGCACACTAGCCTGCAGGGGACAGACACCTTGTGTGGTTGGTGTACTGTGCTACAATGTACAAGCACCTCTCAAAATAAATACTCCAAAATTAGGCCTGTTTGTAAAAGTAAATTAACCCTAAAATAAGACATAAGGAAATTGCTATTTCTGAAATGGCGATCCCAGTAGAAATTATTATTTCTAGGGAACACCCCCTGCACAAACTGTTTGTCAGGGGTGAGTGGCCAGAGCAGAATGAGCAGATCTGGCTACAAGAAATCAAAGAAAAGGTCACTGCCATAGACCTAGATACATGGCAGGACAAGGGCCCATTACACCAAGCGCTTAGTGAACTGTACATAGCCCCAAAAGTAAAAGAGGAGCAATGTAAAATTGCCAAAATAGCAGCCTATCTGTACCTCCACATAGGGGTAATACAGGAAAAGCATGCAGAAAACATAGTTCTGGTAAAGAAGCAAGTGGAGACACTAGAGAAAATCCAAACTAATCTAGACTCTGCTGAGCAAAGGCTACTGAAGATCCAAGAATCAGAGACAGAAGCTAGGTAGTATCTGACAAAACTAAAGGAAGATCTGGCCCTCCTACAGCAAGAGAAGGCAGAGCAAGATACCAAATTACAGAAACTGCAAGATGAGTGTCAGGAAAGGGTTGACTCTTTACAACAGAGTCAACAGAAACTGGGGTATCAATTAAATTATATTAGAGTCTGTGCAGAACAGATAGTCACCTTACAAAACCGCCTAGAATCCTTGAAAGAGGAGAATAATAAATTAATTATTAAAGACATCGGGGGTCATTCTGAGTTGGGCGTAAGGGTTACCGGGCACCGGGAAGGAGACCGGTGTGGGTAAAGCCTTACCGCCCAATTCCGAGATCCCTTAGCGGTAACCGCAAAGAGCGTGTGGTCTGACCACACGTCCTTTACGGGTCCCGCTAAAGGACCAGGGCACTAATCACAGCCCTTCTATTCGCGGGTCCGTAATAAGCGCCTTCCCCATTCCCATTTGAACCCTATGAGGGCTCAAATGGGAATGGGGAATGGTTGGTTGAATGGGGACTTAACGGGTCCGCACAGGTCGGAATGTCCCAGTAAGTCCCCATTCAACCAGACTAAGTTAGAGGAAAGAATGACAGCCTCCAGGAGCTTAGTGAAGCTAAAACCGAATATGAGAAGCTACTAGAGCACACCAGGCAGGTGGAGGATGCTCTGGAAAAGAACACCCAGACCAATAATGACAAAACTCAGTAGGTGAGTCTCCTGCAGCAAAAATTGGCCCAGTATTTCCAAACCAGGCAGGAAGCACAGAGAGACTATAAGGCTCTCTGTGAAAAGAATGATAGGCTCCATGAACAGATAGCCATGCAGGAGCAAATCATTGAGACCAGTAAGGCCTTAATAGAGGAGCAAAAGAGTCAGATTTTGGCATGTCACCAGGGAATAGGGGCTGAAAGAGAAGAGGTAGGAAGGGACAGAGAAACCACTGAGCATAACATCCGGACCCCTGCAATCAGGGACTCGAACCCCTTCAGTACCATGTACTCTGCTGCCTTCATGTCCACTGGCTCATATGAACCAAGGGCCACAGGGATGGTAGACGTCAGCAGAATTGGCAACATGGGACTGACAGATCAGCGCCTCCTAGAAATGGATGGGTGGGCGTCTCTGTACAGATTCCCAAATGTTAGGGCTAGCCTCTCTGATCAGGAAGACCCCTGTGAGGGGAGAGTCTGGGAACTGGATCCTCAAAAATACTGCCTACCAAGGGATCAGTTTGTCAAATTTGGTGGGGAACTCCAGGAAAGCAAGCCCACAAAGAGCATCCTAACAACCTCTTCCCAGCTAGGGCAGTGGGGGGAGGAGGTTACTCAGCCAATCATGGGAGCAAGGGAGAGTTAGAAGACTCTACTGAGCGCCACAGGTCTCAAGAAACTAGGCACCCACATTCTGCAAGTCATTCCCAAGCTCGCAGAATAAGGGAGAGCCTAGAGGATCAGATAGCCACCTCCTGTAGCAGTGCCTCTGACTCAGAGGATGGGTGGACACGGGTGACTAAGACCAAAAAGGCCAACACAATTAAGAGGGCTCTGCTAAAAGATCCCCTGAAACAGATCAAGGCCATTAGAAGCGTCATAACTCCCTATCACAAAAATGCCAAGTATTCAGTCTGGGAGCACCTTGAGTTATACGAGCAAATGATGGATATTTTCCATCTGACAGATAGCCAGAGTTGCATCCAAAATGTCAAGTGGACGTTTTCCCCTGAATACTCCAGCTTCTTTGCCGGGCTGGAGGATCAGAACCACTCAAGATGGTCCACCTACAGGGCGGCCATCTTAAAATATTTTTCTGTACATAGGAACCCCCAAAAGGCCCGCAAGGCGGCCTACAATCTGCTGTGTGGGGAAGACCAGGCCCCACAAGAATTTGTGCAAGAACTAAAACATGCCTTTGTGCAGACCACCAGGAGGGTGCGCACAGACAGCACAGATTTCATTAATACCTTCTTTCATGCACTCCCTAACTACATCATGACCCAACTGGTGAGGGACTTTCATGAGACAAGATCACTAGACTGGGTCATTGAACAGGCGAACCGTATTTATGAAGTGCAGAAACCGGTAGAGAATAAAAATACAAATAAAAACCTCAAACCAGCCAATACCCTTGCTGCTGCTAAGGTGGCAGAGGTGAAGGTTGCCCCCATTTTAGATCTGGAGATGGGGGGCCTAAAAATATTCCTGTACAGAATCCATCCTCTAACCAAAGAACCAGAAGGCCCTCGGGCCAATCCTAAACAGGGAGTCAGGGAGGTAACCCCACAAATGGGACCCCTAACTCCCCTGATTATATTAGCCCC
Organism: Ambystoma mexicanum; assembly: GCF_040938575.1. Lineage (NCBI taxonomy): Eukaryota > Metazoa > Chordata > Amphibia > Caudata > Ambystomatidae > Ambystoma > Ambystoma mexicanum. The sequence goes on along the minus strand of NC_090923.1, from coordinate 172,326,378 downwards.
TGTTACAGGGGCAACAAACCCATCCTGGAGTATGTGTGGACTCCCCCGGCCCAAGGGGGGATCTAACCAGGTAGGTACCAACCCAGGAAACTTCCCTCCTAACTTTCCCCAGGAGGGCAGTAATCCCCCAAATGCCGGGTTGAGCTTCTTTCCCCTGTACCAGCCAAACTTCAACCGACAAAACAACCCTCCTTTCTTTTCCTACTTTCTTGAGCCCAGACAGCCCAATCCGGCAGAGGGGAGGCCACGAGTGGAGGGTTACCAGAACTATCCCAACCAAGGGTATTATGGGAGAAGGGACAGTTACCCTTCCCATGATCCACCTAGGATGGACCAGAGACCCCCGTACCAGCCAGAGCGCGTGTTCCAACTGGAGCGCCAGGTCCAGTACTTGTCACAGGATCTGGGTTGCATGTTGAGGGCTCAGCAGAACCCTCGGATGAACATGGTGGCTCTGAACTCCACAAATCAAGGGTCTGGTACTCCAGAGCAATGACAGGGAGAGAAGCCTGACAATCCACTGGTTCCAAAGGAGGAAGCTTCCTTCCCCTCTTGTGAAAAGCCCCTGGAAACCCAGGAACCAAAACCAGAATCTCCTGCCCCCGAAAGTCAGCAACCTAAGGGCGAGTAGGAGAAATAAAGGACCTAAAAAGACCCATTTTGTGGAGGAGGTTAGTATCCTCCAGTTTGAAGGAGAGGGGTCCTCAGAGGACTCTGGGAAAAGGATCTTCTCCTTCAGGGATGGGGGAACTCCTCCCAAAGAAATATGGGTCCCGAGAGATCCTAATCCAGACTGTGTAGATGTGGGGACTGAGTTAAAACCGTCCCTCACTGAACCCCAGAATGATAAGGCAGAAAGCCACCTTGCCCAAATATATTCTAGGGACTGCCTCCAAAAAGGGGGCACAGCTCAGAGTCAGAACCAGGGTAGCCCAAAACTCCCCCCATATCCGACTGCCACATTTTATTTACAGATCCCCAAGCTCCCACACTGATTCCTGCCCAAACTACCCTTGTGTCAGAATCAAGAGTCAGGAAATTAACCCACCAATTGGCACAAAATGCACATTATCTTTGTCCCCTTGATGAGAGGAGGGAAGATGTTATGCCCCGTTCCAAATACAAGGGCAATGTACATTTTTGGCACTGGTGGACACGGGATCCCAAGCCACCCTACTGTCAAAGAGGGCCTTTGATCAGCTGAATTCAGGAAGGGGGAGAGATACCAGATCCCTCTCAACCCCTCTTCCTGGACAACTTCAGAACTTCAATGGGAATTAAATTCCTGTCGAGGGGGCTGCAGATTTAGAAATTAAAATTGGGTGACACAAGGTGAAACACCTGGTCATAGTTGTGACTCCAGAGGGCACGCCATGTTTACTGGGGAATGACATCCTGCGTAGATTGTCTCCCCTAATACATTGTGTAAACAAGGTCCTCTGGACCCAGACTAACCGACCAATAAAATCAAAACATAGTGTCAACCATGTTAGTTTAAATGGCACATGCCACATTGTTGAACAAAAACAGTATCACATTGACTTCCATTTTCAGAACAACAAAATCCCTGACGTGACAGTAATTGCAGTAGGACAACAAACTTGTGATGGGAATTCCTCTCTATTTCTGAAAATCAACCTTCCTTCCAGTCTCAAGTGGCATTGCACACTGGAAGGAAATACTCAGAAATTCTATACCAATTCACAATCAGAAAATCCCACTTCAATAGTCCAAAATGATGAGAAACTAGCTCAAAGCTTGGCTGACATTCAGAAAATTGGAGAATAGTTGTTCATCCCTATTCAGTTAAATGAGGGAAGGACTCTGTTCTCGCCCGAGTATGCGTGAACAAAGGAAAGAGCTTCATCAGCAAAGCCATTTTCCGAAAACTCCCAAAAGATCCAGCCATTCCCACATTTAAATTGATAGATAAATGGGAAATGGACCTGGAAAAACCCGATTCCAAACCTCTCCTGCCTAGCAGGTGTATGCTCAAAATTTCCATAGGCAACAAGAGCATAGTCCATAATTGTTGGGTCTTGCGAGATGTCCCTGCCGCATTTCATTTAGGCAGTGACATTCTCAATCGCTTTGCCATTAGTTGGGACCTAATAAACTTCAAAGCCTGGTCCCGATTAGCGGGTAATCCCTTGGACTTTGATGATACAGAGAAAGCATTTCGGTCAGCTCAACTGCTGCCATATGCAGTTGAGGTTCAGAATGGAGAGGAAGTCACCATCCCAGAATGGACTGACAATTCCCACTTGAAGTAAAAATTAAAAGAAGACAGAAACTGCAAAATCCTGACGCATATTTTCGCCTCAATGCCCATCTCCAACAGCAATGGTTGGGGTTAAACCCAACACCACTAGTCAATACAGAACACAACACCATTCCAATAGTGGTGGATAACAGCAACCATAGTAGTATCACTCTGGGCGCAGGCACCGTTATTGGAATGGCAGTTGATGACCGACATTTTTCCATAGATTTAGGTAATGAACTGATCGGACCCATCCCCAAGGACTGTTTTGATAGTGATAGCGACAATGACACAACACCAGACAGGATCTTCACCCGGCATGGGGGGAATTTCCTGGTGTACTCTTCCTGCCCTTATGGTAAGGAAGAGGTGACCTGTGACTTCAGGAGGGATGAGGTGATCGTTCAAGTCCACCAGGTCTGCTTTCCCCACCTGAAGCCATCAGTCAAAGTTAGTACTTTAACCAGGGACTTCTCCACCCAGCTGGAGGAGGCCGCAGGGGGTTGGCAAACCAGAAGTCTTTCCGGGCTTCAGGCAAATGGTTGAAGAGAGAGTCAACCTAGCTGATGCCTGTGAGACTCTGGAGCAAAAGCAAAAATTGAAACAAGTTTTGTTAGATTTTTAGGATCTCTTTGCGGTGGACTCATATGACTGTGGTCGCACCGAAATCCATACAACCACTATTCCCATGGACCCTGATATGACTCCAGTGTTTGTGAAGCAGTACCGCTTGCCTCTCGCATCCATGGAGTCCCTCACAGAAATAATTAGAAACCTTGAGTCCCATTGGATAGTTGTCCAGTTCACAGCACCTTCAAAAATCAGGTGCTGGGTATTTTGAAACCAAACGGCCAGTGGAGACTCTGTGCTGACCTAAGGGAGCTGAACAAACGGGTCCACACTTTGCAATGGCCTCTTCCCTACATTGACCAAGGGCTGGACCAGATCCAGGGGTCAAAGGTATACACTGCCATTGACCTGACCAATGGGTACTGGATCGTTCATTTCAGTAGGGAGGACCAATACAAGCTGGCCTTTACCTTCGGGGGGCAGCAGTACACTTGGACCGGGACTCCCTTTGGATACATCAACTCCGGCAATGAATTTAATATCTTCTTCCATAAGGCCATGCCCGACTTGGGTGAAAGGGGTAACCTGGCCTATGTAGATGATGTCCTAATCAAAAGGTCAACTGTGGAGAAACACATAGCGGAGATCCGTTATGTTCTGAAACAGTTGAGGGCTGCCGGAGCAAAACTATCTTTCCAAAATGCACAGTGGTGCAGGACCTGTGTCAGTTTCTTGGGGCATGAGATAACTCCTGAGGGTCTCTGTCCCCAGGAAAAGAAAGTAGAAACACTCCTGAAACTAAAAGACCCCACAACTCTGCGTGAGCTAAGGAGCCTCCTTGGACTGACTAATTACAGTAGAAAGTTCATTGAGAATTACACAGAGATCACAAGACCCCTGATCCATCTGTTGAAGGGAGGGGTCAAGTGGGAGGGGGGTCCAAAACAAGCCGAGGCAGTAAGACAACTCAAAAGAAGCCTCCACGAGCGCCTTGCCTAGCTTACCCTGTCAAAAACAAGGGGTTCTTCTTGGAGACAGGGTTCTCAAATACATGCTTGACCGCAGTATTATACCAAAAGCATGACAAGGTCAATAAAGTCATCTCCTATGCCAGTAAGACTTTATCCTCAGTGGAGGAAAAATTCAACGATTGTGGGAAGGCACTCCTGGCAACGGTGTGCGCATTTGTAACGCTCACCTGATTCCTACGGAGGCGCCGACCTGTTCTGGACTGCAATGACCTCTTCTAAGGTGATGCGCAGGACTCGGAAGACGGACTGGACCGGACCCCCAAACCTCGCCTGTCTGGCCCGTAGAAGAATCCTTCTGTAGATGGAAAAGGGGATTAACTGTCTGCTGGATAATGTGTCGGATTCTCCCCTTCCCCCTTTCACACTCCTCGAACCCCCTCCGCTATCCCCGTAGAGTCTCACCTTAGAGTCTGAAAAGACAAGCTCTCCGTCCTGCTTCCGATGCAGGGGCGCGTTGATTTCCAGTTACTTCACTGGATCTCGGGTTTGGTGAGTATTCAACTCCGCTTGACTTTTCCGATATGAGGCCGTAAGTATTCAGTTGCAAAAGTTCAAGCCTTAATTGTCCGTTGTCCTTTTCTCTATTTCAGATGCAGGATGAAGAATCCGCGTAGAGGAATGGATTCGCCGAAGGTAAACTCTGGTGAGCCTTTTTGATGGGTGGTTCCCTTAGTGATCTTGCTTTCACCCACTAATGCGTGTGTCTTTTTCCCCTTAGGGGCCGTGGTACGCAAGTGCCAAAGAAGCGGCGCCGACCCGAGGTGAGGAAAGATTGTCCCAACAATAATCAGGTAAGTCTTAAGGTGGAAGAATCAGGCCTTCCTCAATCTGTTCCTTCGCTCACCTTTGTTTTGTCTCTTTTTCTCCTTAGGCGCTGAAAGGCGGCGGATGGTGCCAATGGTCGCTGAAGAGCCCGAGGGCGCCTCGTGAAGGTGAGTGGAACGCGGCGCTGCAGCGAGCGATGCGATGCGCTTCTAAAAATAATGTCTTTTCTCAGGATCGTCGGAGTGATGGTTCCGGACTCCAGATGGAGGTAGGTAAAGTTCAATTATTCACCTTTCTCTCCTTTCCTTCCTTTTCAGGTGTTCCAGGTTGCAGGCGGGTGTGGCTGGAGCCAGGATGCAGGAGCAGACACTGTGAGCGTCCAGCTGCTAGATGCAGAACAACGCGAAGCGTGAGCTGCTGTCTGGGCGTGGTTTAAATAGCCCCCAAAGTAGTTCCAGGTAAGTATTCTTCCTCAGCCACACCCGAGTGGTAAAATAGTCCCATAGGTAAAATAGTCCCTTTCAGACCTCAAGGAGGTCTGGATCCGGCAGCATGGTCTGCATCAGGTAAGTCCATCCAAGCACTCCCATAATGAGCCTGGCGCCTATGGTGCCAGGACCGATGCCTTCTATGAGCCTGGCACCAAAGGCGCCAGGACAATGTCCAAAGAGCCCCTATAAGGGGTTGCTGGGTTCCTCCCTGGGGACATGATGTCTGCTTTCGGGGACGCTGGGCCTGAACTGGCTTCCCGGGAGTAGGCATCATGACAGGCCTCTCCCAAGATTGTTCCCTCCCGGGGTTTTGGTTTGTTTGGGAAGATCCGGTGGAATTCTTAATTAATCGAGGTGCATGCTCATGGTCACTGGGTTCCCACGACCTCTCCTGAGGCCCGTATCCCTTCCAATCGATTAGATAGAAAAGTTTTGACCTTAACATCTTTGAATCTAAAATGTTCTTCACCTCGAATTCAGGTTCTCCATCTATTTGAATGGGTTCTGAAGGCTTGATTAGTCTGGTTCCAGGTTGCACTGGTTTCAAAAGTGACACATGAAAAACATGGTGAATTCGCATGTTAGCTGGTAAATCAAGTTTAACGGCCGCTGGATTGATTATGGCCGTAATGGAGTAAGGCCCCAGATATTTTGGATTAAAAGTTCAAGGTCCCTTGAGCGATAAGTGCCTGGTAGCCAGCCATACTTGGTCCCCAATCTGGTACTGAGGTGCTTCACTCCGATGCAGGTCAGCCTTCTTCTTGTATTTTCTCTTGGCTTGTTGTAAATGTGTAGTTGCTTCTTTGAAGGCTTGGGCAATTGTAGAATGCAGATGTTCCACTGCGGGCATTCCGAGGCCTTGAGGTGAGTCGAGGTCTGAGGTTCGAGGGTGATGCCCATATAAAGTATAAAAAGGACTTTGCCCAGTTCCAGAGTGTACCGAATTATTATATGCATATTCGGCTATCCAAAGAATGTCTTTCCAGTTACTTTCAGATTCCTGCAACATACACTGTAAATATTGCTCAAGGGTCTGATTCGTCCTCTCTGTTTGACCATCGGTCTGAGGGTGGTGACTAGTCGATAATCTTACATCGATTTGTGCCAATTGACAACATCTACGCCAAAAGTGGGAAATGAATTGGCTTCCCCGGTCTGAGATTAGTACAGACGGGAATCCATGTAAACGAACAATATTTTCAAGGAATTCTTTGGCTAGAACTGAAGCTGAAGGTACACCTTTCAATGGAATGAAGTGGGACATTTTGGAAAATAAATCCACAATAACAAGAATAGTGTTATATCCTGAACAAGGAGGTAAGTCCACAATAAAATCCAATGACAGGGTGTGCCAAGGTGCTGGCGGAATGTCTAAAGGTTGAAGGAGACCGGCTGCTCTTTTCTTTTGGCCTTTATTTTGGGCGCAAACACCACAGGACATCACAAATCATTTAACATCTTTTCGCCAAGAAGGCCACCAGAATTGTCGTTTCACCTTTTCTTCCGTCTTGGCAATACCGGGGTGCCCCTCTATTAGTGTATCATGATAACGAGAAATAACGAGCTCTTGTAATTCCTTGTGTGGCAGAAATAAGCGCCCTTGGAAATAAGGTAAATCATTATTTATAGTAAAGTCAGATCCCTTTTGTACCCAATCCTGTAAGTCTGTATGGTCCAGGAGTTGTTTAACTCTAGCTTGAATGTCTTCAAGCGTTTGTAAAGAAGTCATGCCCAAAATTCTCTGTTCGGGAATTATCGGTACAGGTTCTGAGTTAGTATCAGTTTCTCCCATTCCTATTCGGGATAGAGCGTCCGCTTTGCCATTCTTACACCCAGGACGGTAGGTGATTACAAAATCGAATTCCGCAAAAAACAAAGCCCAACGGAGCTGTCGAGATGACTGAGCCTTGGCGGTCTTTAAATACTGTAAGTTCCGGTGGTCGGTGATCACCGTGATGGTATGTCTAGCACCAAGTAGATAATGCCGCCAGGCTTTAAAGGCGGATTTAATGGCTAACAGTTCTTTGTCAGTGATTGCGTAGTTAACCTCGTGTGCCGAGAATTTTCTGGACCAAAATGCAACGGGATGCAGTTGGTTAGTTTCGGGATCTCTTTGAGACAGGACAGCTCCCATGGCTAGGCTGGATGCGTCAGTTTTGACGACATAAGAGAGATCTGGGCGCGGGTGCTTCAATACAGGTGCGGAGGTAAATTTAGCTTTTAGTTCCTGAAAGGCCTGCTCGGCTTCTTCAGACCATTCGAAACGTTTATTTTTCCTTAAGAGCGCAGTGATGGGTTGAACCACACGAGAAAATTCCGGTATAAACCTGCGATAAAAATTGGCAAAGCCAAGCATGCTTTGAACACCTTTCACGGAGCTAGACGATGGCCATTTGAGGATAGCATCCACTTTTCGTGAGTCCATGCGGACTCCTTTAGGTGTCAGGATGAAACCAAGAAACTCGACTTCTGTGGCATGGAAAACACATTTTTCAAGTTTAGCAAATAGTTTGTGTTGGCGCAATTTCTCGAGAACTGCCCTGACATGTTTTCTATGATCAGATTCCGAAGAGGAGTACATAAGAATGTCATCGATATATACGACAACACAAACGTCGATGAGTTCCCGAAAGACATCGTTCATGAAGTATTGGAAGGCAGCCGGTGGATTGCACAATCCGAAAGCCATCACCTGGTACTCGAATAGCCCATATTTGGTGCGGAAGGCAGTTTTCCATTCATCGCCTTCCCTTATTCGCACCAGATGGTAGGCCCCCCGGAGATCTAACTTGGTGTATATGCAGGCATCCTTCACCTGGTCAAGGAGTTCAGGGATCAGGGGCAAAGGGTATCGGTTTTTAACAGTTATCTGGTTCAATGCGCGGTAGTCAATACAAGTTCTGAGGTCGCCTTCTTTTTTAGGCACGAAGAATAAAGCCGAGGATGCAGGAGACTTAGACAGGCAAATAAAACCATTGGCTAGGTACTGATCTAGATATTGTCGTAAATGAAGATTCTCGAGTTCGGTAATGGCATAGATCCTGCTGCAAGGGGGTTGTGCACCGGGCAATAGATCGATCTGGCAATCGTACAACCTGTGAGGCCGTAGAGTGTTGGCCTGTTCCTTTAGGAAGACGTCTTGAAATTCTTGGTATTCTGGCGGTATTTGCAAAATGACAGGGGTTACTGTAGCTAGGCCAATATTTGGATTTCTTGCATAACAGGTTTTTGCACAATCTGGAAAGGTTATCCTCTTTGCTCGCCAGTCAATTCGAGGATTATGTGTTTCCAACCAAGGGATTCCTAGAATTACTTGAAATTGCGGAGCCTTGATTACATCAAACACAATTGCCTCCCGATGTCCGTCTTGACCCAACAATGTCACTTCAGTAGTGGAGTGTGTTACCGGCCCAGAGGCGATTTCGGTTCCATCCACTGTGGTGATGACATCCTTACTGGTTTTAGGGCAAAGAGCGAGGTTGATCCTGGGAGCCAATTCATGATCCACATAGTTTCCTATAGCCCCACTATCGATGTATGCCTTAATGGCATGTCACCGCCCAGGCTGCTTCAGATTTACGAGGACCATTGGCATGATGAAATGCGAGGTCAGAGAGTTAGTTTTTAAGCTCAGCAAGCGGACCCCTACGCTTGTCGGGCGTGGTCGTTTCCCGACTCGGATTCCATCAGGTTCTTATCAGCGACTCCTACCGCGTTCTTAGACGGTTTTATAGGGCAATCTCGTAAAAAGTGTCCAGAAGCCCCACAATAAAGGCATAATTGCATTTGCCGTCTTCGTTCACGCTCCTTTTGAGTTAAAGGTCCTTTAACCCCTCCAATTTGCATAGGTTCAGTAACATCGGCACCCTTGGGGTTAACATGGGTTTTGACCAAAACCCAGGTCTCAAACTTGGACCGATCTGCCTTTCTGTTTTGAAGTCTGTGATCTAATTGGACCACCAAGTCTATATATTCAGAGCAGTCTTGGGGTGGATTTACGACCTGGGCCAGGACATCCTTAAGTTCTCCACGTAGACCTCGATGGAATAACGTGATTCTTTTATCCTCCGGCCATCCAGTCTCCACAATTAACCTATTGAAGGTCGCGATATAGGCTAAGAGGTCCAGGTTACCCTGTCGTAGGGATAGAAGCTCATTGTCCAGGGCCTGTCCCTGAGAATGCCACGCAAAAAGTCTTTCCATGCTTGTCTGGAAGGCTTGAAAGTTCTGAAGAATTGGGTCATCTTGAGTAACCAGTGGAACTGACCAATCCGCAGCACTGCCGCTGAGATATGATAGTACAAAAGCGACCTTGGTTTGGTCCCAGGTCTGCAGAGGAAGTGCAATCGGCATTGATTCATGAATACGGCGAACCTTTTGGGGTCCCCAGCAAAACGTTCCAGTGGGGCCAGTGGCGTATTTCCAGGTAGATTTTTTTGCACAGGGTTATTTGAAACCACTGGGGTGGAATTACCCCCAGAACCTGGTAAAGGAGTTTGACCAGCCTGACCTTGTAATAGCTGTCTGGCAAGATCATCAGTTCGTTCTTTAGATACAATTAACTCTCTCCTGAGGGCATTCGTCTCCTGGCGAGCGGAATGAACTTCAGCCGTAATTCCCCCAATAGCTGGGCCAGCTGGTCTGTCTCGGAAGTCTCCATAGCGCCCGGGTGGGAAATTGTAGGTAGGCTTCGCGTTCTGTAACGCTCACCTGATTCCCACGGAGGCGCCGACCTGTTCTGGACTGCTATGACCTCTTCTAAGGTGATGCGCAGGACTCGGAAGACGGACTGGACCGGACCCCCAAACCTCGCCTGTCTGGCCCGTAGAAGAATCCTTCTGTAGATGGAAAAGGGGATTAACTGTCTGCTGGATAATGTGTCGGATTCCCCCCTTCCCCCTCTCACACTCCTCGAACCCCCTCCGCGATTCCCCGTAGAGTCTCACCTTAGAGTCTGAAAGGACGAGCTCTCCATCCTGCTTCTGATGCAGGGGCGCGTTGATTTCCAGTTACTTCACTGGATCTCGGGTTTGGTGAGTATTCAACTCCGCTTGACTTTTCCGATATGAGGCCGTAAGTATTCAGTTGCAAAAGTTCAAGCCTTAATTGTCCGTTGTCCTTTTCTCTATTTCAGATGCAGGAAGAAGAATCTGCGTAGAGGAATGGATTTGCCGAAGGTAAACTCTGGTGAGTCTTTTTGATGGGTGGTTCCCTTAGTGATCTTGCTTTCACCCACTAATGCGTGTGTCTTTTTCCCCTTAGGGGCCGGGGTACGGAAGTGCCAAAGAAGCGGCGCCGACCCGAGGTGAGGAAAGATTGTCCCAACAATAATCAGGTAAGTCTTAAGGTGGAAGAATCAGGCCTTCCTCAATCTGTTCCTTCACTCACCTTTGTTTTGTCTCTTTTTCTCCTTAGGCGCTGAAAGGCGGCGGATGGTGCCAATGGTCACTGAAGAGCCCGAGGGCGCCTCGTGAAGGTGAGTGGAAAGCGGCGCTGCAGCGAGCGATGCGATGCGCTTCTAAAAATAATGTCTTTTCTCAGGATCGTCGGAGTGATGGTTCCGGACTCCGGATGGAGGTAGGTAAAGTTCAATTATTCACCTTTCTCTCCTTTCCTTCCTTTTCAGGTGTTCCAGGTTGCAGGCGGGCGTGGCTGGAGCCAGGATGCAGGAGCAGACACGGTGAGCGTCCAGCTGCTAGATGCAGAACAACGCGAAGCGTGAGCTGCTGTCTGGGCGTGTCTGGGCGTGGGCCAAAGGCGCCAGGACAATGCCCAAAGAGCCCCTATAAGGGGTTGCTGGGTCCCTCCCTGGGGACATGATGTCTGCTTTCGGGGACGCTGGGCCTGAACTGGCTTCTCGGGAGTAGGCATCATGACAGCATTGAAGAATTAGCGCCCGTTCATCCAGAAGGGAACACATCATAGTGGAGACTCCACACCAGCCTCTGCAATATCTTCAAAGTGACAGAATCTATCCCGGAAATGTGAGTAATTCCCAAATTACTTCCTGGAGCCTGTCAATGCAAGGCTTTCCTGTGGAGGTCAGATATGGCCAAAACAAGAAGAGTCCCCTTGCACAAGGTCTGGCTGACTTGCATGATTATGCCAGAGAAAACTGTCTTGAGGACGAAAGTCTTAAAATCAAGGACAACACGTAGGCATACCTCAATTCCCCACACAAAGTCTATGAAGAAGACAAGTGTGAGGGAATGCCCACTGTCTATGTGGATGGGTGCTCCTATCATGTTGACAACAACGGGGAAAGGAACTTGTGGCCGGCGTGGAGAATGCCTGGGTGAATGATGCCCCAGAACCCTCCGCTGGGTACAAAATCGGTCCCCGTAGTAGTCAAGTGGCAAAGCTGATGGCTGTGCATCAAGCCATCCTCACTGCTGTCCAACACCAACTCCACAAACTGGTCATAATCACTGATTCAGATTATATCCGGAACGGGTTCGTGGAGCGCCTGGGTAATTGGAAAACCAGAGGCATGCTGTGCGCTAACAATAAATCACTAAAACATGGAAAATTAATACAGAATATTGATGACCTGGTCACCTCTAGTGGGATGACCATCTACTGGAAAAGATCAAGGGCCATTCTAAAGTAGAGGGATCAGACAAAACTGGAAAAGACCTAGCTGATCAGCTGGCCAAAACTTGAGATTGAGTCCCTGTTGGGGGAAATCCAGATCACTGCTATCACTAGGTCACAGACAAATGTTCACAATGAACTCTCAAATGGCCAGTGGAGTAAGGAGACCCCAGATGCTGATTTGATTACGGCTCAAAAAGGGGATGCAATAATTTGTACGTTTTATCAACACATTGAGGATCCTGAGAACGTTCCCCTGAAGGATACCGATTGCATTGGGAAAGAGGACCTCAGAGTGTTGATGAAATGTCCAAAAATGTTCCGAATCCAAGACGGTTTGTTGGTGAGGAGATCCATATCTGGCTGCGACCAGTGGGTGGTCCCTACCTCATTCCGAAGCCTGATGCTAAGTCGCACACATGATGCAGCCACAGTTGGTCATCAGGGGTTTCATACGACATTAGAAATCTTGCGAGATGGTGCATACTGGCCACACATGGGGCAGGACCTCGACCAATACTTGAAGGGGTGTCTTGTGTGTGCGCAATTTCAGCCAAACTCACTCACACACCGTGCTCCCCTCCAAAAGAGGGGGATGACACTGCCTTGGTCAGATTTGCAAGTCGATTTCATCGGGCCCGTGATTTGCTCCTCTAGGGGGAACAAGTACATGTTGACCGTAACATGCTTGTTTACTAAGTGGGTGGAATGTCTCAAAGCCCCAAATTGCAAGGCAGAAACAGCAGCTTCCCTGATGATCAATCACATCTTCTCGCGTTTTGGATTACCCCAAAGGATTGAGTCAGACTGAGGTAGTCAATTCACCAGCGAAGTGATGACAAAGATGTCGGAGATTCTTGGGGTAAAAAGGGAACTACACATTGCATACCAACAGTCCTCTAGTGGTGGAGTTGAGACGTACAGTAAGACCATTGTGAGCATATTAAAAAAGTTTGTGGAAGACTCTGGGCCAAGTTGGTATATTTGATTACCCCTTGTCCTGATGGCCATCAGATCTACCACTTCTTCTGCAACAAAAATGTCTCCATTTGAGCTGAAGACTGGACGAAGGATGGTGCTACCTCAGCATCTGTTCTACAGAACCCAAGAGCAGACCTTGATAAATGCATCCACAACTCATGAGTATGTTGAGAATCTGAGAAAACACCTTCAACATGCTTTTGCATATGCTCAGCGGAATCTAGAAAGATCTGCAGACAGTATGAAGACCCACTATGACCTTAAGACAACCAAAAAGGAATATCAAGTAGGAGACAGGGTCTACTTGTACAATTTCCAAAGGAACCAAGCCAAGGAGCGCAAAATTCTCCCAAGTTGGCGGGGTCCTTTTGAAATTGTGGACAGAATCTCACCAGTCGCCTACAGAATTCGCATCCCCAAGGGCAATTTGACAGAAGGGGAAGACAAGTGGGTCCACATAAACCAGCTAAAGAGTTTCCATCCCAGGCATACTTTGCAGCAAATAGAAGAGCCTACCGGAAACCCAGAGGGGGAAAATCCAGACATATAGAAAAATTATTAAATGTTCATTGATTACATGCGAGGAAACTGTAAATTATCATTGAATATATGCAGGGAATATTGTCAATTGTTAGTAAATGCATGCATCTGTACCACTGCTGAAATCCCCCGGGGAACAGTAGTGGGAAAATTCTCATAACCGTGCTATGTTCTGTTTTCTAGTACTGGAACTAAATCCACCTAATCACCAAGGAGGACCTCCTCAGGGACCGGGAGGAAAAACCCAAGAGATCCAGAGTGTCGCTCCACACTTCCAACTAGAACCAGCGAGGAGAGTGTGTCGCAACCATCGCTGACGGGAGAAGCAACTGGATTTCTTCACATGGACAGAAAAAAAAAATCCCACGTGCCTGACTTCCCCACGACTGGAAGTCATGCCAAAGTTGGGGGGGATTTGTGGGATATTTTTACCCATGTCAATGTGCCCCACTGCATCCTTTTGCCAATGGGGTAAAGAAACTGCCAAAGATTGATGCGCTATCCCATGTGCGCACCAAATCTACAAAACTGTGCATGTTTCATAACTCACAAAAGCCTGCACACCCCTGCCACACACAGTCAAAGTTGGAGTCAAAACAGGACTCTCTGCAGGAGAATGCCAGTGGGTGCTGTTACCAGTCACACGAAGCAAGGCCACAGAAGTGGGCTAAAATCGAAAATGCCTTTAAGATGCAGTTTTCCCAATCAATTGCAACCTTCAAAGTGCTCTTTTGGTGCTAAATTCAGTCATTCTCCAAGTGAACTAGTGGAATGAAAAGTGTGCTGAAACCACAGATCATCTAGCGCAATCAGAAGAAACCGGGCCTCATTGACTGGCAGCACCTAAGAAATGTATTTCATGCAAAACAAATCCCAGCACTCAAAGACAGGATAATGCTGAGTTAAATGTGTGTATGCTGCAAAGAGAAAATTAGATGTAAAAACCCAGTTTAAATGTGTTTTTTCCCTGAAGAAATTGCAACATTCGCCTATTTCACAGTATGTTTGTGAAGGGCTTAATTCTTTTAAATGTCCAAATCCCTTATAAACTGTGTTTAGTTTTATATGTTTTCAATGAAGGACCTTAAAGTGAATTTTAAAGTAACTCAGTTTCGAGTAGCTGGTTAATTCTGACTTGACAGTGCCCAGCCTGAGAAAGATGACACTTCAGACCGACCCCCCCCTGCTACAGGTAGACTCAATGGGTGCTGGAGATTCTCGCATATTGACAACAAAGAGAGCATCAGACATTTGTCTCTGGCCAGCCAAGGACAATGGCAGGCTGCCTATTGATCTCTACAGGGGAGCTTCCCTCTCAAGGAAGATGACACCCCTCCCTGATCAAAGGGAATGTGACAGCTGTTGCCTGTTGAAAGGAAGTTACAAAGAGAAATAAAAACTGCACAGAACTTTTGGTCTTTAAAGGCTTCATTGTGATTAACCAAACCAAAGTTACAGGAAAACCATAATTGCAGCAAAACTATTAATGCTACAAGTCTGAGATTGTATATTCATGCTCTGGTAATTATCACCCAGATCTGTACTGAATTAGAAATTATTAGTCCAGACTGTTTTGATTCAAATTGATAAAATTCCATAGAATGACAAAGACAGCCCTCACAGAGATGGGGATAGAATGTGAAAATAACCCATCAAGTATGCAATGTATGTTTCCGATTTTATTAGAGGACATACTTTTAGAAATGTACATTTGTGAAAAAGTTAAGTTTTGGTCAAAATCAATGTGGGAGTTCCTAAATCCCTTCATAAAGATGACAGCTCTGTTCTGACTGCCAACCAGAACAAGGCAAGTGCCTGTGGCCACTCACAGCCGTGGGGGTATGGTTTGACATTCTACCCACACCTTAAACTGTGTGATGTCATTTGGTAGGATAAATATAGGAACTTCACCAAACATAGCACACACTGCTTCCTGGACACATCCAGATTTCCGTGCAGCGCTTTGCTCCAGAACTCTTCATCTTGCAGATGATTCCAGAATTCTTTGCAGAATCCAGGCTTTAGCATTGCTGAACTCGTTTTAGCTAGACCCAAATTCAACCAGCCCAAACTTGAGGGGAATTAATGCTGATCCAGACTGGCTTGCTACCATTAAGGCTCCCCTGCTGAAACTTGCATCCTGCTAATCTATCGTGTCCAGTGACCAGAAGGGCCAATCCACTCCAAATCCAGTCTGAGGTGCAGTCCTAATTGACCAGAACCGCACAGCTGACTGATCCCTCCAGAAGTGCCCTGCTGACAGTAGACCTGACACGATCCAATGACCAGAATTCTGACGATCCAATCTTAAGTACAGTGGACTGTAAGTAACAACAGGAATAACAGTGACCCATAGTATATTGCCTTGTCGTATCCCAATCTCAACCCATCCTCTCTTTCACTTAAGAACTTGTAGTAGTGTTCCTCCAGTCTGAAACCTTGCTTTGATTTCTTGTCATAGTAATAATTACTTGAAAATCCTTTTTTTGTCTTTTGAAAATCCCAAACCCTTCATATTATCCCACGGGTAATCAGACCGAGTCCTCCAAGGCAGACACAGAGGTGCCTGGGTTTGGTTTCCGCGGACCACCCTAGGGCTTACTGTGTTTCAAGCTGGTAACCAGCTGGAATACCCTAGTTCAGAGCATCATTGGCATTGTAAGAACTGAATTCTGTTTTCATTTTTCGCACCTATTTTTTCAAAAACGCCTCGTAGTAAAACTTCTATAACTTCTTCAATTTTAAAGATAGAAACCTCACTGATACCTAAGACCCTTAGCGACATCCACAACCAAAAACCGTATCATGGAACAGTGTATTTGACCTGTTTTTTTCCAAACTTGCGTAGTGAAATTTTGCAGCAAATTTTCATTTTTCCAAAGTTTCCCACGTGTCTTTTTCTCATTCAAAGTATTTCCACACTCCCATTCTAATCCAAAGTGTGTACTGTTGTTTATCTTGTAGCTATTGGGCCTCAAAACGACCCCAGCGCTAAACCATGGTGCTATTAGCACCATGGGCAATGCCCGGGTCCGCCATGGTGAATGGCGGAATTACCGCCCCATTCCAAGGTTGGCGGGGCGGTAATTCCCCAATCACCATGAGCCCCTCCCCATTCCCATTTTTGCCCCATAGGACTCAATGGGAATGGGGAAGGCACGAAGTACGGTGCCGCAAATTGCGGCTCCGTACGTAGCACCAAGGTCCCTTTGCGGCACCCTACTTTAACGGCTGGTAAGGTCGGGTCCCGCAAAGGGACCTCGTAATCAGGCGTTAAGGGTTTAACAGCGCTGACACCTTTTACGGCGCCGTTAAACCCTTAACGCCAGGGTCGTAATGAGGCCCATTGTATGTTAGGACCTGTTTAGTGTTCCTTTCATAAGAATTTTTTATCAATTTAAGCATTTTTGCACCCTTTTGCATTTGTTACAGCCATTTTCACCTGTCATTTTAAAAGTGTCAATTTCCAAAAAACGTTTTCTCTCTTATTTGGGGAGGGAAGATTGCATTCAAACGCTAGACATTGGGCCTCATCACGAGTCTGGCGGTAACCCTTAAATGCGGCGGTAGCGCTATTACCGCCACATTTAAGGGTCCGTCAGATCATGGCCTTGGCGGATTTCCCCCCAGCTTTGAGCTGGGGGGATATCTGCGGCAAAATTGCTGATTTTCGGCGCTATTACCGCCGGCGGATAGCGTGAATTTTCCCTAATGGGGAATGAGGAATTCCTGAATGGGCCCAATAGGGAATGGGCAGTAACCCTTCCGCCAAACCGCTAATAGAGCCGGGGGGTTTGGCGGTAGGGCTATTAGTGCCGGCGCTATTAGCGCCGGCGTTACCACCCAACTCGTGATGAGGCCCATTGTCTTTCATTCCTGAATTCCTGCTGCTACTTACATCTGTGTAGGATTGCTCATTTGTGCCTTGAGAACTTAGCAGGGGGAAATATTAACCTAAACGCTATCTGCTCACAAACCAAAACTGTTATTTTTTCTGTGTTTTAAATTCTGCATTATTATAAGTGAATTCAATTTCTTTACTTATTTTGAATTGTATTGTCACCGCTTGGTGATTGCCGCCCTATATATATATATATGCACCTATGTGTGATTTGAATTTAAAATAAATAAATAAATCTTTACTTTTACAAACTAGCCTGATTCATGGTCCAGTGTGACATGGGGGGTATTTTGAGATGGGTGTGATATGAGTGGTAGATCATTCAAAATATTGGACCTATAAACACAAAAAGATAAGTATTTCATTTGCGCACCACATGCTAGGCGAAACCCAGGTGTTTGCCTGATTGAAACCCTTAACAATGTGTGGTGACCCCTCGCTGCAAGATACCATTGAACATACACAATTATGTTCAAGAGAAATCAAAATAAATGAGAAAAGAAAGAAGCACAACAAGAACAAACAGAACCTAGCAAAGAACTTGAAAATGGACTGCAAACAAGAG
Organism: Ambystoma mexicanum; assembly: GCF_040938575.1. Taxonomy (NCBI): domain Eukaryota; kingdom Metazoa; phylum Chordata; class Amphibia; order Caudata; family Ambystomatidae; genus Ambystoma; species Ambystoma mexicanum. The sequence goes on along the minus strand of NC_090923.1, from coordinate 172,308,677 downwards.
TGTGACACGAAAGAAGGAAGGGAGAAGCAAATCATATTGAAATAAAGAAGAAGTAGAAGAAAACACACAAAAATATAGAGAACAAGATATAGACTACATAAAACAAGGAGGGAAGAGAAAGAAAGACACATGTTTTAGATGTGGCAGGTTTGGGCACTATGCAAACTCAAGAGGTTATCTGGCACTGGGATAAACATGGGCTTCATGTAAAATGCAAGGACATTTCACAATAGTGTGCATGAACCAATGGAGAGTATCAATAATACAAGAAGAATAGGAGTCAGAAGACGAGTGAGTAGTAGTGGTTCAAGGAGAAATGAAGGTGTAAAGGATGTGAACAAACTCTAAAATGCCCAAGTTGTGAAATAATCGTTGAAAATTGAAGGTTGAAAGTGATGGTGGACAGTTTCTCACCATACACAATTATAACAAAGAACAAGTGGGAAGAATTGAAAAGTAAAGGACTATATGAATCTGATATAAAGAATCAGGGAGGATTTGAAGGATTAAGAATTGAAATCATCAGTTAGATAAATAGCACGGTTGAATTCAAAAACAGAATAGCAGGAATCAAGGTATATGTCACAAAAAAGGGAATAAACATTTTAGGGTGGAGTGATCAAGTGGCGTTATAAATAAGGTTAGAACCTTGCAGATCTGAACCAGTATTGTGTGTTGAACCAGAGGAGAATGCCACCAAATTACAGAATTCCATTAAGTCAAAAGACTTTGCAGAGGTGCTTCAAGAAGAAATGGGATTGTTGAAGGGGTATGCTCACCGGATAATATTAAACCAGGTGCAGTAAAAGTGATTCACAAAAATAATAATAAATAAATAATAGAAGCAACACAAATGGTAGTGCAGCCAGCAAGTGGCAAGTGCTGAGTTTAAGGCAGCAGACAGGGTAGGTCAGATAAGTGCAGGAAGAAAGAAGGGGGGACTGTATGGGTACAGATACAGACCCCAGTGCAAGGGGTGGCCCGGAGGCAGTGCAGGAGGGTGGCAAGGTGAGCAGGAACCTGGGCCCAGAGGACATGTTTTTGGGACTGGTTGAGTATCACAATAAATGTATTTAAAATGTTGCTAGTTTGACACGTCCCATCATGAAGCTGTTGAAGAAAGCGAGCATATTTGTCTGCAGCAAAGAGTGTGTGGAAGCTGTGAGATTGGTTAAAGAAGGGATATGTTGTGCAATGAATCTTGGGGGATTTGAAACAGGCAAAGAAACTAAGATTACGGTTGAAGCCAGTGGTATCCGGTATCGGGTTAGGGGTGGAGAGGACAATATGTCTCGCGTCAAGAGCAGTGACATAGACTGTTATTATTATTATCCCATGTGGTACACTTTCCCCTACCCCCCGCACTTTTTTTTTTTCCACCTTCCCTTGCACTTGCGCGATCTGAATGACACCTGGCCTAGTAAGATCGTTGTCTGTCTTCCCTCTGTTCCCCCTCTCTTGACTCGTCGCACCTTTAAACACTTTTTTATAGGCGCGTTATAAATGTCATATCATATCATATCACATATCATATCAAGATATTCTATAATTGAGAGGGAGTTGTTAGCGTGCATTTGGGGAGTAAACTAGTTTCACAAGTGTCTGCAGGGTAACAAATCCATACTTCACACAGACCACACACCATTGCTTATTGAGCTATTGAGTTATTTACTGTGAGAAGAATGGAGAGAGCAACACAGTTTGTATAGGTTCAGTCTCAAACTACAGGTCAGGATTTTGATAATGAACTTAAGTATGCGCCTGGAGTGAATAAATGAGTAGCAGATTTTCTATCACGCAATATGTACCGGCAAACTCGTGGGAGTGGACGAAGACGAAGTAGTAGCCATAGTTCTTGATGCAATAATGAGGGAGTGTTGGGAAAAACAATTGAGCTGTGATAATGTTCTACAAAAAGTGTTGAATTTTACAGTTTTAGGATGGTCAGGGAAGTCTGTAATAAATAAGAGTTGATGCCATTTTGGGAGATCAAGGTTGGACTTTCTATTGAAGACAGTTGGTTAGTCAGTGGAGAGAAATGAATAACCTCCAAAACACTAATAGAAGAATTAATGATAATGGCCCATCAAGGACTTCATGGATTCACAGGAACTAAGCTAAAGCTAAGGTAGAGATATTGGTAGCCAGAGATAGATGTAAGGGTCAAGAGATTGGTGATAAATTGTTGGCCGTGTCGAAATACTGAAAAGAGTTGCAGGGTGTGAAGAATGAATACAAATGTCACATCCAAGGGAAGCTTGGGAACAAATTAGGATAGACATCGTAGGACTATATAATGTACTAAAGTCGGAGATGGGATTTCTGATTGTGGTGGTTGATTATTGTTCAAAGTTGGTTGTAGCAAAGTTTGTGTGAAATGTGAGTACCAATGAGTTGATAATGTTTTTACAACACATTCTTTGAAGAGAGGGTTATCCTAAAAAATAATAATCATAAGGAGTGCAATTCTGAGTCGATCAGATGAATAGAGAGTTGGGATAACTCGCGGATAAAATGCTGCAGCCAAACTGTACTAGCGCTCGGCCCGAGAGACCACATCTCCCCAGCACTCAAAACTCTACACTGGCTTCCAGTGGCCCGAAGGGTGACATTCAAAACCTTGTGCATTTCTCATCGAGCAGCGCATAAAACCGGACCACAATATCTTCAAGACAAGCTAAAACCCTATCACCCTCCACGTACCCTAAGATCGAGCTCAGCCGACCTCCTAGTCATACCTAAAACAAACTCAGCCAGGCTAGGCGGATCATCATTCTCAGCCTTGGCCCCCACGCTGTGGAACACTCTCCCTCCACACACCATCCTAATTGAAGATCTAATGTCGTTCCGCAAACTACTGAAAACTTGGCTCTTACCCTAAAACCAACCCATTCTCAAACTAACCCAAACTGAATAACGGCATATCAATGACACCAACCCAACTAACTACTAGATCTTGAATAACAATAAGACAAATAACAAATAACAATACAACATCAAGATCCATGCGAGAAAGCGACAACCATGAACCGCTAACGTAAACTGAAAGGACAAACAGATTATAACGAGTGAAGTAGTTCGAAGCAGTGAAGTGGAAATTAAAAAAAAAAACGTACAAAATCAGTAATGAGGTTTACATTTTTAAATTAATGAAATAGATGTAATGAATGCAATGGACAAAATGAATAAAGAGAATGGAAAGATGAATACAAGAGACTGTAATGAGTGCAATGAATAAAATGAACAAAATGGGCGAAAGGTATAAAGAGTAGAGTACGGAAAGATGAATACAAGAGACTAATGAATACACAGTCAGATGACACTGACAGTATGAGTGCATGGCATAAATGGAAAACACAGAATAAACAATTCAAGTACATGAGACGAGTGTGGTGCATGAAACTGATAGAGAGCACGGAACGGATCCAGTGCGTATGACGAGTGACACGGCCGGAAATCGAGAATGCACGACGAATGAACGAAGTGAAAGGAGCGCGCGAAATCATCTGAATACATGAAGTGAGTGGAAGATATCAGTGTGCTGAGCGAATGATAGCGTTGAGCAAATTAGTCTGCTGACCGGATGAGTATACAGAACGAATGAGTATGTTGTGCGGATGGGTGTGTTGAGTGGATGCGGTGTAGAACGGGTGAATCTGTAGAGCGGACGAGTGCATAGAGCGGATGAGTGCGTAAGTGCGTAGGAGTGTATAGAACGCAAGAGCGCATAGAGCAGATGAATGTGCAGAAGGGACGAGTGTAGAGCGGATGAGTGTGTAGAGCGGACAAATGTATAAGGCAGATGTGAGCATGGACGCGGAGAAGTATGTAGAACGCAGGAGTACACAGAACAGATGAATGTGCAGTGCGGATGAATGTATTGAGCGGATGAGTGCTTTGAGCGGATGAGTGTTTTGAGCGGAAGTGTATATTGAGTGGATGAGTGTATTGAGCGGATGAGGGTATTGAGTGGATGAGTGTACAGAGCAGATGAATGTACAGGGCAGAGGAATGTATAGAGGAGATGAATGTATAGATCAGAAGAATGTATCACAACAGATTAATGTACAGAGCAGATGAATGTATAGAACAGATGAATGTATAGAGCAGATGAATGTATAGAGCAGATGAATGTATATGGCAGATGAATGTATAGAGCAGATGAATGTATAGAGCAGATAAGTGCTTTGAGCGGATGAGTGTATTGAGCGGATGAGTGCGTATGAGCGAACGACTTTGTAGAGCAGATGAGTGCTTATAGCAGATGAGTGCGTGAAAAGAATGAGTGCATAGAGCGAATGAGTGTCGTGAACGGATAGTGAAAGGGGCCCCTAGGGGTCCCTCGCGTTATGGAAACAAGGCAAGTCACCACACACGATAAATACGCCAGACATGAGGTTGTATTCCCAAAGCTAGGGTTTATTGCAAAGCAAATAGTCTCAGTTGCCCAACTCGGTCTCACGCCCCGCAACGTGTATCTCTAGACCTCGAGGGACGCAAGAGGGTGAATTATGTACATCAGTTACATATATACAAAATGCATATCATACAATCAGCTGTGACATGTTTAACACCGCCCTTTATTGGGTTTCTTTGAACTCGGTTTGATGATGGACAATTCCGACGAATATGACACCTTCAAATATCTGTTCTAGCAACAATATGCAACCTTGCAAGTGTAGAGACATCTTTTCTTTGTTGAACAGAACATAGTGCTTCTGTTCTTGTAAGTGAGCTACATACGGGGGAAGAGTCACATTCCATACCTTGCTATCTTTGAGGTGCTATTCGTGGCCTGGGAGCCCGACACGCTCTACAGGGCTCGGGAAAGGGGGGCCGTAAAAAGAGCATAATTCAAGCCTTGAGCTGCTTTATTCTAACATATTCTACCATATAACGAGACTGGCTGGCAGCTGTGAAATGATTAAATGCCCTGCAGCTCTCCTTCAAGGCTACATTCGGGAGGGAGCTGGGCATTCCTCTCCAGAGCTGCCTACGTTGTGTTTCAACGAACTCCTTATTAGCCTAGCGGCCTTGTCCTTTCACGTTCAGACAACAATGTTAACAGTCGAGCAGAGTTAGCAAAAATGTGCTGCAAAGCAGTTTGAACAGAAAGCAATGAGCAATCGTTAGAGAACAAAATGGCGATCCTTGTTACATCAAAATGGCCACTCATTGGTCCAACTCGGAAAACTGTATTTCTATCGTTATGTACATGAGACGGTTGTCCTTCGGCCACCAAAATACGTTTGCCGTCAATCGTGAGAGGTGTCCATTTTTCTAGACCGACAAACCCTCCTTTTGGCCGTATGCCAAGCATCTCATTCATTCATTGTATCCTCCTCTGATGACGATAAGTCTGAAGTACCTATGTCTGAATTTTGCATGTTATTATAAGCATCATCATCGTCATTAATGTATATAGACATTAATTCTTTCACTGTTTTCATTTCATTCGTGTCTCTGTCATCCCGGCCATAAGTTTGTTTTCTTTTTGTTATCATATGCATACATCCCTCAGTTATCTCAGTGCAAACTATCGGTAGGCCGTGTATGCAACAACAGCACGTTATGAATATTCCAAACACTACTACTAATATCGCAATCAACTTCCATCCCCAAGAACGCAGTGTTCCCCAAAACCAGGACCCTATTCCCCAGCCCCCTTCTCCAGTAGGGAGTTCGGAGCTTAGGACATGCATTTTTTTATTGCTTCAAAAATCGTAGGGGAGTAGTCATCTACGAATACGCAGCACGCTGATCCCACAATCTTGCAAATTCCCCCACGATCAACCAGGATTACATCGAGAGCCATTCTATTTTGCATTAACCTAATTCCCTTTTCTTCCAACGTCATGTTAAATAGTATATCTGTCGTTGTGTTTATCGTATCCTTTAGTATTCGGGACAGCTGCCTTATGTTATAGGAGTTCACTATCTGGGGCAAGAATGGTATGAATGATTTTGCTACGTTCTTCGCTATCAAAACACCTTCGCTACTCCTTAGGTTTCTAGATCTGGATAGCCTGGCTATATCTGCTGTTTCTAAGAGGAACACTCCCGGGAACACTAAACCTAGGTAACATGTACCTCCCCAGTTTCTGGGCAACCAAGGATATGCTTTTTCTCCACATATAAAATAGACAGGATCTCCCACATATACTGGTTCTATTTCCCATTTTAGTACCGCTGTATTCATGCATCCAGTAAATGTTCCTACTGAATAGGAGCCTTTCTTTTTTAGACAAAAAGGGACAGTTCTCGGGTTGTAATTCACTGTGTAAGAAGGGGGGATTGCATCATTGTTCCCGTCTGTCCTTACACGAAACGTCATCACAGATGTTTTAACTGGCGTGGACAATCTATCTTGTCTATTTTATCGTGCTATTTTTTGCGTACTTTTAGGCGTAGGTTCTGGGATCATCACTCGCACTTTATGGAATATGGAACAACCCACAGGCCTCATAATTATTTCCTCAAACTCATTCATGTTTGTTCTATCTAATTGACCCGTACTACTCTTATTCCACTTCCCATAAAACATTGCACTTAAAGATGCACTGCATGCAGAACTTAATGGTAATGGTTGTACATACCAGCCTATTCCTTTCCCCGCATGCTGCGGTAAATGGGCACATACCCAGCAATTATTTTTCTTTAGAATTGCATGCGTCATGTTCATGATGAGTATTAATGTATTGTTTCCATACCCTTCTCTTTGTCTCTCTTCCATTGGGGACAAGGTATAAGTAATCACCTGAACCGGGCTTTCAGTAGTGGACATATTAACTATTGGTAAGAACATTCCCAATGGGTGTATAGACTCCACATACCATAACATAAAGGCTGTCGTTATTGGTGCTACCACAATCATGAAGCACATGATTATTGTCAAAGCCAACATACAATTTTTTTTACCATGCGTTTTCCCTAGGTTTACAGTCTTTATAACTAACTCATTCTCAGCAGTGGTGCAGGAGGAGGCTGAAACCGGTCCCGACATTTTTCTCACCATCCTTCTTCCTGACAAAGTTCGTTGTGGATATCTCTCTTCGTTGCACTTGTCCGGATGTCAATAAGTTCAAAGGAATTGTCAACAGTTTAGTCTGCCAGCCCTTTATAGATTGGATTGCTTATTCGTTCTAGGCATGATCACTTGTCCTCTCTCACACTGCTCAGAGGACTTCTGAACAGTTCTCTATTGCCTTTGTACCATGTGCGCCCAGCTTGTCCACTCTGGTTCAAGACACATGTACTGTTATGATCGCACCAAGGAGTCTTGAATTGTCCGACTTGCACAACTCTCACGTTTCTCTCATCTGTACCTCTAGTTCCTTCTCCGCATGAGCGGAACCAGAGGTTAGCATAAACCCCAAAGAACTGTGGATCACTCTGTCTTTCGAGGCTGCAAATCATATCGCCTCACTCCTGGTATTGTGTGATCCGTGAATAGTGCCGGTGCACTTCCAGATCCAGGATCAGAGTCAGCCTGTGGCGCAATGGCAGATGCTGGTGTGCGCCGCGACAGTGATGCGGATTCGGTCTTTGGCTCTGGCGCAATGGCAAGTGCTGGTGGCCGCCAAAGGGGTACACGTTTAGTGTCTGCCGTTATTTGCAATGCAGATTTCGTGTCGGCCAAAAGTGATGTAGGTTCTGCTGGGCAACGTTGGGCCACTCTTTGCCCTTCCCCCTTTTTGGCAATCTTTTCAGGCTTTGTTTCGAGTTTCCCTTCTCGCTCGGACAGATTTAGTGGCAGTGAACTGGCAGCAGTTTCTTTTGTTTCTGGGACCGCTGTCTCTGTACGGTCGTCCGGATTGGCCAAGTCTTTCAGTGAAGATGGGATCTTTTTGGCATGGGTGGCATGGATCCACGCCTTCCTTCCATCCACCCGTATCGCAGTCTGCGTTGCCAGAAGCACATGATAGGGGACGCGCCACCTCGGTGCTAACGATGATTTTCTCTTAAAGTTCTTAAGCAGCACCCAGTCTCCTGGCTCCAGCGCGTGCCCTGGACCAGTATATCTTACGGATAGAGCCTCCTGCACCTGCTGATGAATCAAACGCAATTTCTGCATTAAAAGGCCACAATAAGTGCTAAGTACAGGATGCTCCACTTCACTCAGTCGCTTTGGCTGAGGTGCGCACCAAACATTCACCGGCCTCCCCATCACAATCTCATACGGGGAGAGCCCAGTTTTAGCCTGTACAGACGTACGCATGCACAATAGCGCTATCGGTAATGCATCCACCCAACTCAACTTGCTCCCTGCAAATATCTTGCTAATTTTTGACTTGAGCATTCTGTTGTGCCTCTCAACAAGACCGGCCGAACTCGGATGCCTCGAACTATGAAATCTCTTATCAATCTGAAGACCTGCACATATCTGTAATACCATTGCACCCACAAAATTGGACCGTTATCTGACCATATGACACGGGGCAAGCCAAAACGGGAAAAGTATTCTTTAAGCATTACTTTTGCCGTACTCATTGCTGTGCAGTCTTTTAAGGGATATGCCTCCACCCACTTGTTGAATGCACAGATCACCACTAAGACATATTTCAAGTTTTGGCACCTCTCCATCTCTATGAAAAATGTATTACCTCAAAAGGCATAGAGGGCGGGCCAAAACTGCCTATTGGAGTCACTGTTCCCTTTCCTACATTGTGTTGAAAACACGTAATGCAGTTCTGTACCAACCTCTCTGCATTCTTCTTTATATTTACATTCTTCCATACCGTAGATAGGTGCTGGATTATTTTCTTGGCACAGATGGGGGTAGGGCTGTGAGCCATTGTGACCATTGCAGTTACATAGGAATTTGGCAACATTCAGTTTTTAGTTCCCTTGCCCACCCAACACCCTCTAAATCTAACTCAGCAGAGCCCTCTGCCCACCCTTGTATCTCATCGGCCGTGGCTTCGGCCTGCATTTCTTGGACAGTGGCAATTCCATCTTGTATCATACAGGGTACTTCCTCAGTTTGGACTGTCATCATTTTATTATGCAAATCAGTGGCAGTTTGTTTCGCAATTCTGTCTGCAAATGCGTTTCCTTCTCCCACTTCGCATGTGCCTCGTATTTCACTATTGCTAGGCGCTTTGGAAACGTGAGTGCAAACAGCAATCATACAATCAAAGGGCCATGTTGAATTCTGGCACAATGCAATATCAAGAAACCCCTCTCAGCTCAGAGTCGACCAAAGTTATGAACCACCCCAAAAGCATACTGACTATCAGTATATATATTCACGTTCAAATTTTCAGAAATCTCACAGGCTCTGGCCAATGCTATTATTTCTGCGGCTTGTGCCGAGTTGTAGGGGATTCTTTTGCTTTCTACAACGCTCTCTAGGGTAGTGATAGCGTAATCGGCAGTTGACGTGCCAACAGGTAGTTATAAAACTAGAGCCGTCACAAAATAACTCGACATCTGGCTCCTTTTGTGGGATGTCACTTAAATCAACTCTCCCCTTCGTTTCTTCCTCAGTGACCATTAAGCAATCATGGGGTGGTGATTCGTTGTCAACAATTTGTTCTGTGGGCTGTGGCATTAATTCTGCAGGATTCAAAGCGCTACACCTCATAATTTGGATATGGGGCGCAAATAAGATAATTTCATATCTTGTCAGTCTAGCAGAGGTGAGGTGTTGCGTCTGTGTCCTATTTAATAGGACATCTATGGCATGTGGCACCATCAGAATTAAAGTATGCCCCAATACCATCCGTTCCGTTTGTTCACCGACGCAGCAGCCGCCGCGACAGATCGCAAACATCGTGGTAGTGCGCGCACTACAGGGTCCAGCGCAGAAGAAAAATAGCCGCACGGCCTATTTCTTCCACCTTGTTCCTGTGTCAAAACAGCCAATGCACATCCTTCATTCTCGCATACAAACAATCTAAAAACGTTTTCATTTTTTTTAAAAAAGTATTTTATTGGCATTTATATAAGTACATAACAACCATCAAACGGTAACATAACAAACAAACAACAACCAATTAACTTCCACAGTCTTCATAGCTCAACATATTGTTCTTAGTTGTGGTGAGGGGAGGGGGGCCGGTGGTCGGTGTACCCAAGGTCATGGGGGTTGGGTTTCCGGGTTGTCCATTCTTGGGGGTAAACCCCAGGCAAGTCTCTGGTAGGGGTGAGAACTCAGGGGGGTTTGTGATCCGGAGCGTATTGGATGTCGCGCAACAGGGCCCTCCATGATTCTAGGGTGTCGTTGGAGTTATCATCGCTTGAGTTGATTCCATCTTGCCAGGCTCTGGTCTCTGCCTCTGTCCATTTTTCCAGGTCCTTAAGCCAACGTCCATGCCTCGGGCCCCCTGGTGAGTTCCATGCCATAGCTATGGACCTTTTTGCGAGGATGCAGGCTAGGTCCATTAGTTTGACCAGGTGTTTGTATTTGCTCAGTCTGGGATGGGCTCCCAGTAAGCATTCCTTTGGGTTCCATTCATATCTTGTGAGTACCGCTTTGGTGCAGGTGCTTTCTACCATGGACCAGAATTTCGCCGTTTTGTTGCAGGTCCAGAACATCTGGATCATGCCCGCATTATCATTTCCGAACCAGGGGCAGTTCGGAGATGCTTGATTGTTAAAGGTAGTAACTCTTAGTGGGGTCATGTATGTTCTGTATAGCACATTTAGTTGAACTTGTTTAAATCTAATGTTCCTCGACACCTCTTTGGGGTATAGTAATATTTGCTCCCATTCACTGTCAGATAGTGTGATCCCCAATTCGGTTTCCCATTTTTGTCTCAGGGTTGCGCTTTTTGGATTGGGTCTATCGTTCAGTTTGATGTATAAGCGGGAGACCGGATTCCAACCATCTGCTAGGTCGTACATTTCCTGGAGGAGGGGGTCCTGTGGGGGTTCCTCTGCCAGACAGGCCATTGTGCCCTAGCTATCCTCTTGAGGCGGCGGTACCACAGGAATTGGGTGTTCGAGATGCCTTCATTAGCTTGTATCGATTCAAGTTCTCTGAACATGCTGTCTTCAAACAAGCCTCCCCATGTGTAGATTCCGGATCTCTCCCATTTCCTGGCTGTCGCTAGGTCTGCCTGAGTTTTGCATACATCCGCCAGAATGGGGGTGTTGGGATTGTAGGGATGTTTTATTTGTCGAAGGAAGCCAGTTCTGGCCCATATCTGCCTGCCCAGGGTAACAATCATGGGAACTTCAGATGTTTGTTTCATCGGGTTCCAAAGCATGTCCTTGGGGAATAGCTTGGAGGTCGCATGTCGCAGGAGCCCCACTTCAGCTGACGGGTCATCGGAGAGCCATTTCATCACGTGATTTAGCTGTGCAGCTAGATAGTACCTCTGCAGATCGGGTAGTTGTAGCCCTCCTTCCTTGTACGGGAGCGTAAGTGTAGGTAAAGAGAGCTTGTGTCTGGATGACCCCCATATGAAGTCCTTGATTAGAAATTCCAGTTTTTCTGATGTAGAAGCAGACGTTCGTGAAGTGATATAAAAAACGGGGGAGAACTATCATCTTGACTATTGCCGCTCTGCCCATCACTGCCAGTGGTAGCTTCAACCAAAAGTTCATGGATTTGCGGAGGGCACCCACTGCTTTTTCAGTGTTGTGTTCATGCGTGAGTGCAGGGGTATGACACACATCGACTCGTAGGTACTTAAACTTCTCTAATTGTAATTGTACCCCGATGTCTGGTAGATCGGACTTATCCAGACCCCTGAGTCTGGCCAGTGGAAATGCACACAACTTTAGCTTGCTAAATGTTATCCTAGAGTATCGGGCATAGTTGTCTAGGATGTCCAACGCGACTTGTGAATTGAGCTGAGGGTTATTTAAATACAGGAGGACGTCGTCCGGGTACATGGATATTATGGAATGGTCACTGCCAAGCTCAATGTCCGCGTCAAAGTGTTGTTTCCTGAAATAGGCGGCTACTGGCTCCAGGCCCAGTATGTATAACATCGGGGACAGCGGGCATCCTTGCCTCGTGCCCCGCTGTATCGCCCAGGCTTTGGACACCGTCCCTCCAGTCTTCACTCTCGCTGCTGGTGAATTATACAGTACCTCGACCCATTTTACAAAGCCCTCGCCAAAGCCGAATTCCCTTAGCACTTCGATCAGCCACTCCCAGTAGATGGAGTCGAAGGCTTTTATGGCGTCTAGCGATAGCACCGCTAGGTCCTCGTCCCGATCATAGGTCTCTGGCATGATGTGCTGCAGCCTCCTCAGGTTTGCGGTAGTATTGCGTCCTGGAACGAAACCATTCTGGTCCTCGTGAATCAGGGTTCCTACCACCCTCGCCAGCCTCTTAGCCAGTATTGTTGTCAGGATCTTGCAGTCATAATTTAGCATGGCGATTGGGCAGTATGATTCACAGTTGTCGACAGGTTTGTTGGGTTTAAGTATAGGGATGATAATTGTTTCCTTCATGGAGTTGGGTAGGATTCCGTTTTTGTATGCCTCCATATACACCTTGTGTAGTAGCGGGGTGAGGGTCGCTTCATACGCTTTGTAGAATTCTGGCGGAAGCCCATCACTCCCGGGGGTCTTGCAAGTGGCTAGCGATCTAATCGCCTCCGTCACGTCTTCTGGAGTGATTTCCGCGTCCAGTAGCTCGCTTTGGGCCTCCGTCAGTCTTGGGAGCTCAAACTCTGCCAGTGTGGCCCTTATGTCCTCCACTGGTATTTTGGTGTCGTGGGCATACAGTTTGGAGTAGAAGGCCGCAAACGCAGAGTTAATATTTTGTTGCGTCCTGTGGGTTGTCCCCCTTTCATCAGTTAGTTTGGTTGGGAGGTGTCTTGGGAACTCGCGTTTACACAGCCAGGCCAACATTCTACCAGGTTTATCTGCTTCTTTGTGCGCCCTGGCTATGTAGGTCGTGTAGTCGAATTTAGACAGTCTATTCCAGGCCAAAAGGCATTCCTCCCGGGTGCCTTTTAGTTCTGTTTCAGCGTCCGGCATGATGCCGATTTTGGATTCCAGGTGTGTAATCTTATTCTCCAGATCCTCCAGTTCCGACTTCAGATGCTTGCGGATGCCACCAGCTCCGGATATGACTTCTCCCCATGTCACAACCTTCATGGCCTCCCATAGTGTGCTCCAACTTGACACTGAGCCTGTGTTGATGACTAGGTATTCTTCAAGTTTAGCATCAAGTTCCTCCTTAAATGTGTGGTCAGTGAGTGCTGCCGGTGGCATTCTCCATAATGGGATTGGCGGTCTGGGTCCTCTAGGAGCTCATTGCATAATCAGCGGAGAGTGATCGGATATGGTTCTGCCTAGATACATTGTGGAGTCTACTTGTTGAGCCAGCTCACGATCTATGAACAAATAGTCTATCCTCGTATGGACCTTGTGCGGGGCCGAGTAATAAGAATAGCTCCTCTCGGTGCGATGTTGTTCCCTCCAGATGTCCACTAGGTCGAGTTGCTCTATTGTGGTGTTTAGCACATTAGATGCAGGGCTATTTAAAAGACGGGGGATCTGGTCTGTCCATAGTTCCGTTCCTGATGCAATTGAAATCACCACCCCATATGAACGCACTCTCTCTGCAAAGAAACATTTTAGCACTAAGCATTTTGAGGTGTGAGGGTATTCCGTGTTGTGGTAAGTATGAGTTCACCAGGCACACTGGCGTGGATTTGATCGTTCCCCATAGTATTAGATATCTGCCCTCTTTGTCGGCTTCATAGTCCAGCAGCTGGAAGGGTACTGTCAGGTTTACCCACGTGAACACTCCTCTAGGAAATTTGGAGTATGGCGCCCCTCTTCCGATCCCAACCCATCTTTCAGACAGTTTGGCTGTGGATTCTTCCGTGAGATGGATCTCTTGAAGCATCGCTATCGATACCTTTTTCCTGCGCAGGTAAGAGTGGATCCGATTCCTTCTCAGGTACGTGCCCATACCCCTCACATTCCACATCATCACCTTAAGTTGGAGCGCCATTGAGTTGGTGTTTTGGTCTCATCTTTCCGGTCGCCCCAGATTTCACGGGGCGGCCCCTTCTCCAGGTGATGAGGCTCTCCTCCTGGGTTCCGGTGTTTTCTCATCCTTGGCCCCCAAGGACCTCCGGACCCATTCTTTATATTACGAAGACTGTGGTGTGAACGAAACAATTAACAAAACTGGAACTGGTGCACCCAGCAACGACAAGTTCCTGCTGGTGCTCAGGCGCTCTCGTCCTGTCAGGACCCATCCGGGTGTCAGGCACGAGTGAGGTCGGTCAGGCAACTGGCCTGTCCTGAACTGTTCGTGGGGGTAGGGCTCTGTGCCTGGCGTGGGCCGAGCGAGGACCACATCTTTGTAGCTGACTGTTGGGTGATTTTACTTTCTCTTTGGTTATTTGTCTTGTGTCTGAGTTAGCTTTGTGAGTCATGGATCCGTCCATGTCTCAAGCGCAGGTGATTCTTCAGTTTTCCGTGGGTTGAGGGTCCTTATCTGCAGCTAGGTTGTTGTCTTCCAGCCACATGTTGGCAGCTGCTGGGGATTCCAGGAAAATCGCCCTCCCCTTGTGGATCACGTTCAGTCTGGAGGGGTATAATAGCATGTACTTCAGGTTCAGTTGCCTGAGCCGGGCTTTAATCAGCACAAGTTAGTTCCTTTCTCGTTGGACCTTCGGGGTGTAATCGGGGTAGATTGTTATCCTGGAGCTCCCACGTTCAATGGGGCCCTCTTCTCTGGAGTGCCGGAGGATGGTCTCTCTATCCTGGAAGTTGAGTGCTTTAGTGATTATAGGGCGAGGATGCGAGCCCGGCGGGGGTTCTGTTGTATCAGGGATTCTATATAGGTTGTCGGATTCAAGCCCTCGCTTCCTTCTGGGACCCCAAGTATTCTGATGTTGGCGCGTCTGGCCCGGCCCTCAGCCTCCTCAGCCTCCTCAACTCTGGCCTCAAGTGTGAACACCTTTCGTTCGAGGTCCAGCACCTTAGCTTTCATCTCCGCTGTGTCGTCTGACGTTTCTTTTATGGTTGTTTCGGCAGTGGTCACTCTTTCTGTTAAATTGCGGGCATCCTGGCGCATGAGTTGTAGCTCAGATTTGAACTCCCCGATTCTGGAATCTATAAATGACCGCAATGATGCAATTGCCTCCAGTACCTGGGCTTGATCTTCGGGGAGTCCCCGGTTTTGCTTGCGGAGGTACGGGGGTGGAAGTGCATGGCTGCAGAGGAGTTTTCGCTTTAGCGGATACATACGTGTTCATGGTGCTTGTTTTCGTCTTATTCCTGGCCGCCATGATGAGGGACGTTCAGAGACCCAACTCGGTTATGCGTGGGTAGGTGATAGTGGACGTCGCCTCCTCAGCAATGCCCCCACCAGCCGGGTGATTTAAGTGTGCGGGCTGGGGGAGCTTATGGTTCAGGGGGTGGGAGGGTCAGCATTCAGCATGTACTGGAAGGTAGTCCAGGCCAGTCCGCAGCGTGCAGGGACTGTTTTTCGCAGGTCTCCAGGGATCAACAGGAAGGCAGCGGATGGGGGCCCCTCTCAAAAGGCTGCATCGGCCTGTTGGGATCAGTGTTCAAGTTCTCAGAGGGGCACACAACAGCACGCCGATGGTGCGGCGATATGGTCCCCTATGCTGGGGGTATTCGATTGGTTTATGCCCTCACCCAGTGCTCTCCTCACCTCTACTTTCTTTTGCTGTCGGTGGCTGGGCTCCCCGCACCAAGGGGTCTGCGTGTCCTCTCACAGTGTCTCTCTGGCTCTCACTCCTCAGCCGATACGGAGGCCGGAGCCCAGGGCCCAGGGCCAGTCTCTCAGGGCGGGAGTGCCCACTTGTCTCTCCGGTCAGCTTCTGTGGCAACAGCAGATCGGACCGGGTGGGGGGGCAGGCTCCTCCTTATTTTTTCGGTCGTGGCAGCAGCTTGTGGGTCGGCTTTGCTGCGAAGGCAGTTAGCGTTTTCCTCCGGCGCCGGCTTCAAGAGATGGCCGCCATCTTGGGTCCCACCAGCAGTGGGGGGGGACCTTTGCAGGGGAACATCCGTGGGTCTGGAGGTCCAAACCCAGGAGAAGACCACATGATCGTGTCCGGGGCCAGTTCTCCTTCACTCGGAACCGGTTCTTTCTGTCTTAGATGTAATTTCAGGCAGGCAAAAGGATCAAGATACGGCGTCTCGGCCGGAGCACGGCTACTCAGCTTCCACTCGCCATGAGCTCCAGGCCACGCCCCCTCTAAAATCTTTTTCAGAATTTGGTGTGCCCAAAACTGGAGCAGAACATAATGCAGTTTTCAATTGATCAAACACTCTCTGACATTCTTCATTCCACTGCAAAGGCATCACTGCATCCTTCTTAGTTAATAGCACCATTGGCTTCACAATCAACGCAAAATTACCGATCCACTGCCGGCAATAAGAAGCCATGCCTATTATGGCTCTGACTCCTTTCTGTGTCTTTGGAATAGGCATACAAGAAATACTTTCTATGCGTTCTGGCGTTAGCCTTCTCCCTTCTTTTGAAAGTAGGTAGCCCAAATAAGCCACCTCCTTTCGATTATATTGATACTTCTTCAAACTAGCTTTATGGCCATGTGCCGCTAGGTGTGACAGTAGTAATATGGTGCTCTTTTTACAAATCTCTTCTATATCAGCAGCGATCAGCAGATCATCTATGTATTGCAATAGTACACACCCCACTGATAATTCTAGCATGTCTAGCTGCTCTTTTAACGCTCTACTATAAATACTCTGACTTTCCGTATATCCTTGTGGAATGCGCGTGAATGTAAATGATCGTCCCCCTAATGTGAACGCGAACAAATATCTACTGTCCTTGTCCACCGGAATGCTAAAGAAAGCATTTTTTAGATCAATTACACTAAAGTATTCTGCTGAGGCAGGTATCATTGTCAATATTTTAGTGACGTCTGTTACCAAAGGAAATTGTGGATATACTTATTTATTTAGCGCGTGCAAATCAATTATGAAACGAAATGGTACTTCATTGCCTCCTTTCCTATAAACTGCAAGAATCGGGCTGTTACATATACTGCCTGTAATTTCTTCAATTACCCCTAATTTCACCAAATCTGAAACAATACTTTTCAATCCTCTCTCTCCGTTAGCCGAAATTTTATACTGGGGAATTCGCGGCAGTGTAACTCCTTCTTTCAGAATGATCCTCACTGGCTCTATCTTCAAGCATCCTACATCGTTGTCATGCATCGCCCATATACAGGTTGGCACTTTTCTTAACTCACCTGGCAAAGTTTCAGACAGGAATTCTGACACAGGGGCATCTTGTGGCCAAATCGTCAGAAACACCCCGTCTGATAATCGCACCTAGCTTTTTCAGCAAGCTTAATCCCAACAGGTTCTCTCCACAATTTTCTGTTAGGAGAAAGGGACAATGTTCAGTGAATGGTCCTATGGTAACTGGGACTGATTGGGACACTGGTTTTATGACTGGTGTACCTGCGAACCCTACGGAAATATTCTTTTGCCCTGACAATGGTATATTCGGAACCAAGTGATGGTCTATTGAACACTTTTGCGCTCCTGTATCTGCAAGGAAGCGGTGCTCCTCATTCCCGACTCTCATTTTTACAAAGGATCCTCTCTGATTCACGGGAATAGACACTGGTTCCGACCCCTGCCCTGGGCTGTCCTATTGGGGAAATAACACATCATCCGATGTGTAGTCACTACTATTACTGTAATACGTATTTGGCTGCTTATTGAAAATGTTCCCATTCTTTCCTCTATTTCCCCCACTTTGATTCCCATACTGTTGGTTTTGCTGACCCTGACTCTGGTTAGGAGCCCTTTGGTTTTGGCTTGGTTTTGATTACCTTCATTATTGTGGTGCTGCTGCATACTATTCCTATTTGGTCCATTCGCTCCTTGGTGCCCTCTGTGCTGTCTTCTCTGGCCAGTTCCATTTCTATTCTGTAAATGTGGACATTGCGCTCGCCAGTGTCCTTCCTCCTTACAGTATGCACACTGATTTGGTCCCAATGGCCCCCCATGCATATTCGAATTACTCCTCCCTTGTGCGTTCCCTCTTCCTCTATTATGTCCTGCTACTTGCTGCAGTAACACCCTTGTTTTCAGTATGCATGCTTTCAAGTCTTGCCCCACCAGTTTTAACAACAGTAATTCGTCCACCATCGCCTTTCACCCCGGCGATGGTAACTGTTGCCATCGATTATGTGGCCCTAGCACTTCCATCCAATCTCTCCTGATATCCTTATCACTGTTCCCAGGTGCAGTAAACATTTCAGCATAATCATTATCCAATTCATTTTTAAGCTCAAAAAGTCCATATACATGTTCCCTTACTTCTTCATCTCTTTCCCTACAGCATGCTAATGCATTCAATTCTAACAATCGCTGCGGTGGTAATTTCCCAATTAACTGTTTCCATCTCTCCACCAAATATTCACCCATGCATTCCAACACTACCTGTCTTTCATTGCTTCTTCGGAAGCCATACATCAAAGCCAATGCTGCCGTCCCATCATTCCCGTCTATGTACATCTCTGCCTGTTGCTGCAATTCCACCTTCCTTTCTTTGCTGAACGCACTGCAAGTTACCCTTGTGCATCCACTTTGTTCAGTCCCGCCTCTCGCCCCCGTGGTTTCAACTTCAACCCCTGGAGGGACGGACGGTACCGAGTCTGTATCTAAGGCGGGAGGGGCGGATGGGACAATAGGAACGGGGAGTGTCTGCTGTGGCCTGGTTGGCTAATAGGAAGTGCTACGTGCGCGATCTGTGGCTGTGGGAGGGCTTGAGCTACGGGAGGGAGAGTTTGAGCTATGGGAGGGGCTTGAGCAATAGTTACTGGCGTGTTTGGCCTCGCTTCTGATCTTGGGCCTTGTTTTGTATGGATCAAGATGTTTTCCATCACTTCATCTGCTATATGCAATTCCCGTTTTGGGTATATTTTCTCTATGTTCAACTGGTCATGTCTACCTGACCTCCTTAGACTCTCCGTCCACTCCTCCTCCTCCTTTTCTTCCGCTACTTCACCTTTCGATTTATGCCTGTGCGCATGCTTCACTCTGCTTCGAAATCGGAGCATTGCTTCCCTTCTCCAGTCCTTAACGATATCAAGTGCTGCGGGACGCGCTTTCTTTCTTATCAACACCCTTTCCAGGTTATCTATTCTCGCTAACTACTATTTATTGGCCACTGATGGTCTTGTTGCTTTCTGGTTTGCCTATGCCAAGTCTCACAGAATATTATCGCTCCCACACCATACTTCGCATACATCTCATACGCAGGCGTTCCCCCAGGTGGTGCAATTTGGCCATCTTCCAAAGATTGTCTACCGCAGCGGAAAAACCCTGCTAGGGTGGTCAGTACCCCAGGCATGTTTCAACCTCCACTTGGTTAATCAACCTTACCCAGGGCGTTAGATTTTGCACAGTCAACTCTCAACCAATATCAGAGTTATTTTGAATCGGGGTATGACTCACCTGATAAATCAAATTGTCCTCCAGGACACAATTCGTCTGTATACTGACGTAACCAATGACGTTGTGTCTGCGTTTCTTGGCTTCTGCCTCTTTTTGGGACCCTCGCCTCCTTGTTCTCTGGCCAGATACATCAATCAGGGATCAGATGTGTGCAGATTGGCAAAGGAATCTCTCATCACTTCTACAGGGTGCCCGAACACCTCTTGATCCCAGCTCGATCGTCCCATCCTCATCGTTCTCCGCCTTTACTCTATTACAACGTACACGATGGAACAAGTGGTGGAGGGTCCCTATTCGGGAGCCATCTTGCTTGAAAGGGGCCCCTAGGGGTCCCTCGCATTATGGAAACAAGGCAAGTCACCACACACGATAGATACGCCAGACACGAGGTTGTATTCCCAAAGCTAGGGTTTATTGCAAAGCAAATAGTCTCAGTTGGCCAACTCGGTCTCACGCCCCACGACGTGTATCTCTAGACCTCGAGGGACGCAAGAGGGTGAATTACGTACATCAGTTACATATATACAAAATGCATATCATACAATCAGCTGTGACATGTTTAACACTGCCCTTTATTGGGTTTTTTTGAACTCGGTTTGATGATGGACAATTTCGACGAATATGACACCTTCAAATATCTATTCTAGCAACAATATGCAACCTTGAAAGTGTAGAGACATCTTTTCTTTGTTGAACAGAACACAGTGCTTCTGTTCTTGTAAGCGAGCTACATACGGGGGAAGAGTCACATTCCAGACCTTGCTGGCCTGGGAGCCCGACACGCTCTACAAGGCTCGGGAAAGGGGGCCGTAAGAAGAGCAGCCTTTAGCTGCTTTATTGTAATATATTCTACCATATAACGAGACTGGCTGGCAGCTGTGAAATAATTAAATGCCCTGCGGCTCTCCTTCAAGGCTACATTCGGAAGGGAGCCGGGCATTCTTTTCCGGAGCTGCCTACGTTGTGTTTCAACAAACTCCTTATTAGCCTCGCGGCCTTGTCCTTTCAAGTTCAGACAACAATGTTAACAGTCGAACAGAGTAAGCAAAAATGTGCTGCGAAGCAGTTTGAACAGAAAGCAATGAGCAATCGCTAGAGAACAAAATGGCGATCCTTGTTACATCAAAATGGCCGCTCATTGGTCAAACTCGGAAACCTGTATTTCTATCATTATGTACATGAGACGGTTGGCCTTCGGCCACCAAAATACGTTTGCCGTCAATCGTGAGAGGTGTGCATTTTTCTAGACCGACAGATGAATGTATAGAACAGATGAATGTATAGAGCAGATGAATGTATAGGGCAGATGAATGCATAGAGCAGATGAATGTACAGAGCAGATGAATGTATAGAGCAGATAAGTGCTTTGAGCGGATGAGTGTATCGAGCGGATGAGTGCGTATGAGCGAATTACTTTGTAGAGCAGATGAGTGCTTATAGCAGATGAGTGCGTGAAAAGAACGAGTGCATAGAGCGAATGAGTGTCGCGAACCGATGAGTGTCGGGAACGGATAGGTGCGCAGAACGTGACAGGTGCGCAGAGCGTGATAGGTGTGAAGAGTGGAAGAGTGTGCAGAGCGGAAGAGTGTGCAGAGCAGAAGAGTGGGCAGAGCGGAAGAATGCACAAAACGGGGGACTGTGTAGAACGGAGGAGTGTGTAAGAACGGTGGAGTGTGTACAGTGAATGAATACGTAGAATGGACGAGTGCGTAAGGACAAATGAGTGCGTGAAAGCGGAGAGTTGCGTGAGAGTGGTGGGGTGCATGTGAGCGGGTGAGTGCATAGAGAGGGTGAGTGCACAGAGCGGGCGAGTGCGCAGAGCGGGTGAGTGCGCAAAGCGGATGAATGCGCAGAGCGGGTGAGTGAGCAGAGTGGGTGAATGCGTAGAGCACAAGAGAGCATAAAGCGGACGTGTGCCGTGAGCGGACGTATGCAATGAGCAGGCGAATGCATAGAACGGTTGACTGCGTAGAACGGATGACTGCGTAGAACGGATGACTTCGTAGAGCGGATGACTGCGTAGAGCGTATGACTGCGGAGAGCAGATGAGTGCCTAGAGCAGACGAGGGTGTAGAGCATGCAGAGCGGATGAGTACCGAGAGCAGATGAGTACCTTGAGCGGATGAGTGCTTAGAGCGGATGAGTGTGTAGAGTGGATGAACGTGTCGAGGGGATGACTACGTAGAGCCGCTAGGTGCCTAGAGCGATGGACGAGTGAAGTTTATGGATGGAATGGGGGACATATGTAGATAGAACAAGTGATGTATGTGGATGGAACGGGTGATGTATGTTGACGGAATGGATAATGTATGTGGATAGAACGGGTGACGTATGTGGATGAAACGGGTGAAATATGTGGATGGAAAGGGAAATATGTGGATAAAATAACTTAGAAATACACTGACCGATCGGAGTACATGGAACGGACTGAAGCGCATGGAGCGGACTGGAGTACGTGGAAGGGACTAGAATGCGTGGAGCGGACTGGAGTGCGTAGAGCGGACTGGAGTGCATGGAGCGGACTGGAGTGCATAGAATTGCACGACTTACATGAAATGATTTGGAATGCATGGAACGTTTGAAGAGCATATAACCCACCACCACGCTTACTCTCTTCTTTACACCACCACTCAACTAGAACACAGAGATACTAAGACACCATTCGGTATAACTGTTCTCATACCAACATCTGCCTCATACTCCCCATCACTCTATCAAACATTGCTGGTTACACTCCCCAGCCAGGCGTTCTCCTCAGGCCTAAAGCAGCCACAAGCGGTCTGGATAAATCCTGCCAGAATGAACACATACTCTTGATCTCTCAACCACCACACCTACCGCTAAGAAGCAGCTATCACATGATTACCACATCAGCTGCACACATATCCGGTGCTCACATGCACCTTTGACTCTCTCTACTCTCTCAACTGACCTGAACTTCGGTTCTCAAGGGCGTTCAACCTACCAGCACCTTCAGACCATACCAATGGTATATAAGGCGCTATATAAATGCAAAGTAACTTACCATAACATAACATATGATGGAACTTTTTGGCAAATTGTCATACCCAAACTAATGGGTTAGTGGAAAGGTACAAGAAGGTCATGGTTAAGACAATAGAACAAGCTATCTGGAATAATTTAGTAATAGATGAAGCAATTGCAGAAAGGTTATGGGGTATTAGGATGTCCGTGAGCAACAGCACTAGTGAGTTACCCTCTAAACTGATGAAGGGAAGAGACCCTAATACTATATTGAATCCTGCATGGGTAAACGTTTTTAAGAAGGCCAAAGAGGGCATACCTGAATGGGTAGACCCGAAAGAAATGAAGGAGGGAGTAGAAGGATCAAATTAGGTTTTACCCAGGAGATTGGGCAAGGATCAAAACTATCACATAGTGGAAGCTCAATATTTTCGGATCACTCTAACATAAGGGAACTGTTTGCTAATGCCATCAGGGTTGAGGATGGTTTAATATGGAATATTGATAGATTCAGTAGGTAGCATGTTGAGGATAAGAGATGGAGAATGTGGATGGATGCAGAGGGGGTAATGAATGAAGGTGAGCTCAACAGAGCAGTGGAGGTTTGGGGTGGCAGTATCGAATGTGCTGAACCAGATGTACATAGAGAACAGAGAAAAAATGGTAGTGTAAATTAAAGAATCAGGACACCTCCGGCCTGGTGAAATGACCAGGGGCTCATGGCAAGTTCCCTGTTATCTAACCAGTAATTTCAGGTGGGATACCAGGGACTACCGTACCGTACCGTCTCTGCCATCCAATATCCTGCTATCACCGGGATATTATGATTGGCGGAGACACTGGTAAATCCCCATTCCAATGAAGTCGCATAGTGCTCAATGGGATGGGGCTGCCACAATTACCAGCACCAGTAATATCGATGCCGATGATTGTGGCAATTGTCTGCCGGTAGGGGATGGAACTACCGGCAGGTCAGGCTTGGTTCGGAAAGGTGCCGGTACAAGTTGTAGCGATACCTTATTTCCGGACCGGCAAACTCATAATAAGCCCTCATGTCATGGGATGAGGCAAGAAGCAAGGTATAGTTTGACCACTGCAATCTTGATATTATTTTGACAGGTCTAAGGGTGCAGAAGTAAGGTTCGGACACAAAGGTGGCATAATTTTGGTTATAAACTCGTATTAACCAGTAAAAGGGTTGTACAAATGGCCTCTGTGTCCATAAAGCTAAGAGGGTATACCCTTCCTCAAAGACATCTAATGAAAATGTGAGTATGCCAATAAATAGTCACTGTCATGTACAAAACCCCTGCTTCTGACCCTAACGCTATTAACTTAAATCTAATGTGCAAGGATGCCATAATCAGAACTAAAGTGATGAAGACAGTTCTTGCCAATAGAAAGTTCCCAATGTCTCAGGTAGTCAAACATAAAAAGTTGTGTTTCTCTTAGGGTAATAGTCCAATTATTAGGGACTAGTTCCTTCCCCCTGAATTCCTTCTTGTTCTGCTTTACAAGATTAGCAGCTTGCTTCATCCTTATTTGGTTTCCTATATTTTGCAAGCTTTCTCCAAGCTTTCCCCAAGGTACACAACAAAACATTCCTGCTTTTCTGTGTATGCCTTTTCTTTGTTCACGGAGGGTGTATGTCTGATTCACTCTCCTGCCAAACACACCCCAGAAAATGATAACGGATAGTCACTCTTAATTTCCTCTTCTTTTTTCTTTGGGTCCCAACCCCGTAATTTCTTGAAGGAGGTTCTTTTTATTCTTAGAGCTTCTATGGGTGCGAGTTCCAGACTCGCAATGGTGCATCATACCAGCTTGGTGTACTCTCTTTCCAAGCATATGGTTTCTTCTTGTCTGTCTCTTTTGCTTTCATGGTCCCAGACGCTCTTATTCTCTGACTCTCATATGGGTGTGTGTCCCAGACTCGCAATGCAATATCACAATAGCTTGGCTTACTCTTCGGCCAAGCATATCTGTCCTTATGGACTGTCTCTGTTTCTCTCAAGGTCCCAGACTCTCTTATTCTCTGGATCTCATATAGGTGCAGGTACCAGAATCACAATCATTTTTCTGGTCTGCTTGGTTTACTCTCCTTCCAAGCGTATACTTGTTTCTTTCTCTCTCTGCTATTCTCAGGGACCAAGTCCCTCTTATTTCGCACTCTGTAGATACCTGATTTCTCCCAGACCTCTAGCACCTTTCAGTCTGCCCGCGTACCTGTTTGTGTGGTTCTATTCCTCTGAGTGACGGTGCTCAGCTGCGAGGCTCTGGTAGCTTTCAGGTGCTCTCTCTGGTTGGTGGCGGCTCCGTCGGTTGGTCCTTCTTTCTCGGGTTGTTCTTTCCATCTCCAGCCACGCTTGGGTCTGTTCTCCTTGTCAGCAGTTGCTCTGCCAGTCACTGTATCTTTCACAGGCTGCGGTTCTTGTCTCCAGCAGCTCCCCAGACTTTGGGACACCCAGAGGCTTTCTCGGGTAGCTCCTTCTCCCTGGACTACCTTCATGCTCCCATTCCCCTCCGTGCACGACATCTTGTGCGCATCCCTGCTCACTGGGTCAGTGTCTCCCGGGTTTCCTCAGAGGTGGATGGCTCTCTCCATGTTGCTTTCCCGCTGCTATTTTGTATTGCCTTTGAGTAATCAAATGCCATGAGAGACTAGACCGTTCACTCCGGTTCACTGGAGTGATCTTCATACTCCTGGTCATCTTCTTCACTGTGCTTGCATTGGAACTATATGGAAAGCACATTATGTTCTCTGGTGCTTTGGTTAGGTCGAACATACTAGATTGGCTGACTTTACAATAAGAGATATTGGCACTAGTTGGGAAGAGGGAAGGAGATTTAGGCCTTGGAAAAGAGGGAAGGTGTAACAAAGCGGAGGTATACCGTGTTCTCACGTGATGGTCGTCCCTAATCCCATAAGGGGCTTCTTCTCCCATGTGATCCTCCCCCTGTGCACCACCCCATGGGGACTATTATACTGTGGGTGCACCACCCTGACCCCATGGTAAAGGTTTCCCCATAGAGGAGAAGGGCCAGCATCCACAAATTTGTCACACAGGTCAGGTATTTTAGTTTTAGTTTAGGTTGCAAAATATCACTATGTCCTGCATGCTTCTTGAGGATATCAGGCCGAAGTGCAAATGATTTATCCTTGCTGTGGAATTATTTATAACATGTAGTATTTTTAATTTGTTAAGTTAATTCACACCTCATGCATAGATTTTAGATTTAGGGGATTGTGTGTTTTGTGGTTTTCTGTGTTTTGGTGTGAGGGGTATGTGCTGGAGTTTCACTTGGAATGACATGAAATGTAGAATTCATAGGGGGACGTTAGAGGGAGAGCGAAGAGTGGGAAAGGGGATGGCCATGACCGCAGACTCTGTATAATACTTAATATGTTAGTCCTCACTTGGTATCGTTCCGACTCCTTCATTCGACAGAGGGAAGCCCCCCACTACATTTTCCAACTTCATTCTGTGACTAACAACTAATCCTCACTTTCATACCCTAACTGGCATGGTGTGCCTCTGTGGTGGTGCCCACCACCTGTCAAATGCCACCCAACCCTTTTAATATAGCAACTTTCTAAGAACACTGCTTCACCTTGACTTTCCTTGACCTTTACTAAACATGCACACACTCATGAAGGTATCTCCGGATGCCCACAGGCATCAAGCTACATGAGCACCACCAGGGTCACAAATCTGCAGCACACACATGACCACGCGTTTCTTAATAAATAGACATTTACTACAGGACCCAGTGTTGCTGATCTGCCCCATATCACCACCTGGGCAAATGCAGCCTTCCTACAATGCCACTAGTTACTTCACCCCGTTTCTCTGAGAGGACCCAGAGTGTCAAGGGGGCACGCAAATATCCGGAAGTCTAGCTATAGAAGACCCAAAATCATAACATAAAAAGCAACCCTACCCCAACACATATTCCCTCACCCAAACCGACTCCCTGCATTCCGTGGCACAGAGTCTGTAAAACATTAGAGGATATCTGCGGTAATGTTTGCCGGGTTAAAAGACTGGTGCCCTTCTGTTACCCTTCCTTTCCCTTTATCGTTCACTGCAGGCTACAGCCCGGATACCCCTGGTGGAGCCACAAGAATCCAACTTCCAGACAAGACTTAGCACTTTGAAACTGAAGTGATGAGACACAGGAGATAGAATGGAGAATGCAAGGGATTTGCTTTATTTATACAAGACCCCACAGCACAGAGCAGCACCCACAAACAACTATCTACTTGTTCATCTCTAACCTAACCTCCATCCATTGTAGATTCTACCTTGGACACTAAAACACCCTCAAGATAACCCACATCTCCTTGAGGAGAACCATCTCCGGTTCCGGAAGCACCTTAAGACCTTCCTCTTTGCTTCTGCCTTCTCTCCCCCTCTCCCCTGCTGACCGGCTCTCTCCTGGCGCTGTGCACCTGGCCACCCATTTTCCCCTGGGCCCAGGTACCTGCCCGCCTTCCTGCACTGCCTCCTGGCCACCCCTTGCAATGGTGGACTGTATCTGGACCCATACAGCCCCCCTCTCTTTTTCTGCACTTGTCAGACTCACCCAGTCTGCTGCCATAAACACAGCACTTGCCACTTGTTGGCTGCACTACCACTGTTTATTGCCTCCATTTTCTATTTATTATTTATTTATCTTCTCTGCACTTCCACTCTCCCCCTTCCATGCACTTTTCCCTTTTCCCTTTTCAATGCACTTGCACGTTCTCAATGTCACTGGGCCTAGTAAGATCGTTGTTGTTTTTGTGTTCCCCCCGTTCCCTTCCCTTGCCTTGTCGCACTCTGAAACACTTGTGTACGAGCGCGATACAAATAAAATATCATATCATATCCCCACCTCCCCCAAAACATTGTAACATAAACCTGAATAGAACATGAAGATATTCACTTAAATGGATGTAACAATACCAACTAAACATTGAGAACAATATTTAAACAATAACAAACTAAGTAAGTGTTATGTTGAGAAAGTTAGACACACCCTCATTGTATCTGACATAATCATTTCGCCACATTGGCTCTCTTCTTACTCTCCCTGACTCATTACCACTCATCCCTTCATCCTCTCATCTTCCACTACTGGCTCCATTCCTACCCACAACGCTTGTTGAACCTATTTCATCCTGTCCACATACTCCAACACCTACTTCACCATAAACATCCACCACACCGCAATCATCAAATGTAGGAACACAAGAACCACTTCCTCTCATCCCTTCAAATACTACTACTCTGTCTAAATTCCAAATGGATCCATCCTAAGCCGTCACAGTATTAGACAACAACTCTAGTATATTTTTAGGTTCTGAAAACGTAGACCTTCCTTTAGATACATGCGTGTCATTCTTAATTCTCACACACAACCCTTCCGCCACCCTAAGCTTGGGCCGTGACCACTTCCCTAACTTCGCATCATAGTTTTTCTTATATTTCACTTGTGCCTCCAGCAGTTTTAACCCGCGCTCTCTCACCATTCCGTCTCTCCTCACGGCTAGGCTCGGACTGGCCTATATGGCAATAGGCCCATGACTGAATCAAAAACACAAAATGCAGATGTGGGCCAGTTTTTTGGGTCGAAGTGGGCCACTTATTTGGCCAATTTGTGCCAGTTTGATATGTTCTTTCACTCTGCGGCTAATAGTTTTGACCAGTGTTGCTGAATAAATATTCTTAAAAATGCACAAATTGCATCACACTTTATAAATAAAACTCCCGCTTGGTTACTATTCAAACAGTGTCACAAAAGGAATGAATTGCCATTTGCAACTGTGGGCCAGTTTTTCATAGGTGCACGAGACAATTTTATGGCCCAGTCCAACCCTGCTCACACCTGTTTCCGACCACATTATTAACCCAAGCAGGGTTGAGACCTGTATTCGCCTCTCTTCCCTCCATGAACTTGAAAGGCGACATGCTGTGACACCATGACGTGCCACCTTTACATTTCAAAACATCTTCCTCAAGACATCTTTAAAATTCACTCCATGCCTTATCGCTAGTTCCAACACACATACAATAGCTCTTTTGAACAGTTCAACCAATCCATTGGACTGAGGCTGATACAGTGAATTTCCATTGTATTTCTCTCTTCTCCACATACTCTGCCATCTCTCCACTCTTAATTTGCAACCCATTGTCACTCAACACTTCTGATGGGTATCCTTCTCTTCTAAAAACGTGGTCCATAAACTTAATAACTTCTTCACTGGATGCTGCTTGACCAGTTTCACTTCCGGCCACTTCGAAAAATAGTCTACCAACGCAATCATATATCTACATTCTTTCCCAAGCATTTCATACGGCCCTAGGATATCCATCCCAAACCGCAGCCAGGCCTTCTCAGGCAGTGCCACCGGCAACTACTCCTGCTTCTGAACCTTCATAGATTTAGCACAATTACGGCACACCCACATTCCCTTATCTCTCTCTCAGCGATGGCATCCATCAATGGTCACCAATACCTCACTCTCAATTTTCTCCATGTGCTTATAATTCCTTGGTGCCCTTCATGGGCCTTATCTACTAACTTATCTCTGAAACATTCCAGAACGACTAAAGCCCTACCTCTCAAAGCAAATCACCCTCTACTGTCAATTCCTCCTTCATCTCCCAGAATCCGTCACCTCTTTTTTCTCGGCCATCCTTTCCTAGTCCATTCAACGACCTTGCTAAGAGTCACATCTGACTCCTGGCCTCTGTAAGGAACTCATGGTGGCAACAGTAAAGACAGACATAAGTGATCACAGTTCAAGGGTGTTTATTGTAACTGTAAATGCAGGGTGGAAAAGTGCCTAAACTAAACCTAAATCTAAGATGGGAGCATGCTTCGACCATCAAATGAAAAATAAGGCAGTCCTTGTGGCATCTTGTCAACCTAAAAAGGCCTATACTAAGAAAATCTATTGCCGAATCCTTACAACTAATTACAGAAAGAGTGTGGGATAGGGTTTCAATAAAGAAAGGAGTGTTCACAAATAATAAGTCAGGATGTGATGGCCAGGGGTCTCCGTTCCCCATGTTTTCAGCACAGGACAAGGTGGGACCTTAGAGCACAGCACACGCTTGAGCTTTCGCAGCATGAGCCGACAGTTCCCTTCCAGCTATCAGGTTCTTCAATGGTTAAGTCTCAATAAAAAGTCTCTTGCCTTCGAGGGCCTGATGTATTCAACAACAAACAAACAAACAAAGAGTTCCTTTCCAAATGAACTTTGGGTGAGGACTTTTCATCCCTGGATCTCCCTCGACCGGGCTCGGACCGACTTGATAAGGGGTACAATTCACTTCCCCTGTTCTTCAAATACTTCTTACATTCACAAGTCTTAATATCTTTTTAAACAGTTCTTCAGGCTTCACCCCTTTGTGTCGGCTTCCATCTGCCAGGTTCACTCTTGCCAACATTTTCCAAACAGTCCACTATGGGACTTTAGACTTTGCCCCTTCTAGTTAGCATTCCTCCGCCGGGTTCACTCTTGCCAACTTTTACGAAACACACTGTTAACCATACTCAAAGAACTGGAAACACCCATCCCACCCATCCCCCAAACTTCCTTGACTAACAAAACTCAGACTGGTGTAATTCCATTCAGAATGCTCTACTAACCAATATTGACACATTAAAATTAAAAATAAAGGCTAAACAAGCTAACATCAAGCATAAATCCTCTCCCATACTCTCGACAATGGCCTACACGCCTGACGTACCTCTGTGTCCCTTCAATATGAACACTGTACAGCAAACCACTAGCATCCTTCAAAGTCTAAAGCCATCTAGATGTAAAGGTGATGTCTGTCCAGCCCCACTATTTAAAGACTGCACCTCAGAATGTACCCCCTTCATCACAGCCTTCATCAATGCCTCGTTCAACACAGGCATAGTACCCCTGTTCCTCAAAGAAACCTGGGTCCTCCCCCTACTAAAAGAACCCTCACTCGACCCTGCTTTCGCTAGCAACTACTGGCCAATCATCACCGTCCCGTTCCTCCTCAAAATCCTAGATAGAGCAGCCTATCTACAAATTAAATCCCACCTAGAAACTAACCATATTCTCGTCACCCGTCAGTCTGGCTTCCGTCCAGGCCATGGCACCGAGTCTGCCCTATTGGACTTGAAGATTAATCCTGATGCCTTCAGAGACAATGGTGACTTGGCTTTGCTTCTCCTCCTTGACCTGTCTGCAGCTTTTGATTTAGTTGACCACAACATCCTATGTCGCCACCTAAACTCATCGGCTGCCGTCTCCCATGAAGCTGCAGCCTGGATCTCCTTCTTCCTCGAAGGAAGAATAATGAAGTTCTTCTCCGAGAATTAATGTGCCACTCCTTCCACCATCAGTTGTGGTGTCCCTCAGGGATCTTGTGTCTCACCTACACTCTACAACATCCTTACAAAACCCCTCTTTGTCCTCCTGGACTGTTACGCTCACCTGGTATCCACAGGGACACCACCCAGCCGTGTTGCTCGCTGGTATGCTTCTCAGCTTTGCCCTGCTGTGGTCTGCGGGGAAGGTTCTGCCTGTAAATACAGGAGGACTGTGTTCAGGACTGACCGACTGGGGTAAGTATCATCCCTCCACCCCTGTATGATTTCAGTCCCTCTGGCACCCTCTCCTCACCTTGTGGTAGAATTAGGCGTGCTCTCCGTCCTGCCTTCTTTGCAGGGGCATGTTGTCTTTCATGGGCGAGTGCGGTCCAGTTACTTCACTGACGCCGGCCCGTTCGATATTGTTCAGGTAGGTCTTATTGCTGTTCTTTAGTTTTGTTGCTATCATGCATGCCTTTCTTTGTTTAAAATGTCTCTTTTTTCTCCCTTAGGTATGCAGAGCTTCAGTGCGGCGAACTGGCTTGGTTGAGCCCCGCTGGTAAATGATGGTGCATTAAAAGCGCTATGATGCAGTAAGTAAGAGCTATGCGCAGCGCTGCAAAGTCTTGCCTTTGCTAACCTGTGTTTTCCTTCCTTGTAGGTCACGGTGTTCTTCAGCGCGAGTGGAATGTCCGGAGTGGTGCCAGCAGAGAGGCTACCAGCCAGGTAAGCCTTTTGAGCAGTTCGTAATTTGTAAATGTCTCTACTACTTTCTTTAATGTTGCCTCTATCTTCCTCTTTCAGGTCGTTCTGTCCAGGAGGCGTGCAGATTCGAGGAAGCTGTTCTCAGTAGCTGCAAGTGTTTAAAGATGAAGACTGCAGGTAAGATGCTGCTGCTAATGATGTTCCTTTTGTCTCCTTGCAGGTTCTGCTTCTCCGAGGTTCGAGGGAATAGCTGGACACGGTGAGCGTCACGTTGCAAGATGCAAAGTAACGCGAAGCGTGTTGTCTTGCTCGGGTGTGGTTTAAATAGGCCCAACAAAATAGTCCAGGTAAAGTAGTCCCTAGGCTACCACACCCAAAACACTAGACCGCATAGCTTGGTTCTTAGGAACCAAGCTATGTGGATGCCTCCATGTTGGCTGACAATACAATAAAGTAGTTCCCAAGCACATTGTTTGTCATGGTGTATGAGCCTGGCGCCATAGGCGCCAGGACTGGCCCCATGAGGGCTTTTGAAGAGGATGCTAGGTTCTAGAGGCCCGAGTCCTGACTTCACCTGGCCAATGGGTTTGCCAGAGGGGCTTTTGGGCGAGGGTCGTGACATGGACTCACTTGGCATAGTCTACACTAACTATGCCGACGACACGCAAATTCTCCTCTCACTCACAGGGTCATACCACACTGACCCTACCACCCTCAGCACCACCTATGCTACTATCCAAGTCTGGATGGCGACCAATGGCCTCTGTCTCAACAATGAAAAGACTGATCTCCCCATCGTCGGCCCGGCAGCTGCCCTGAAAACGAATGACTTGCAATACTCCTCATTTAATATCGACGGAACTCTGATACCAGTCTCCACTCGGTAAAAACACTAGGCGTCTACCTCAACGCCACTCTCTCCATGACACGTCAAGTAAGCACAATATCCTCCGCCGTAAACTATTCAATCAAATTGCTCAATGCAGCTAGGCCCTTCCTCTCCAGGGACAATTGCCTATCGCCCGAGCTGTGATCGGCTCGAGGCTTGACTACTGCAATGTCCTTTTCGCAGTTACATCCACCAACAACCTAAAAAGACTCCAGCCTATCCAAAACAATACATTACACGCAGCCCTCAATATCCCACGCTCTGAACAGATCTCATCCACCCGCAGAACTGCTCAGTGGCTAGCCGTCAAGGACCAGATACTCTTCAAAACTCTCGCTATTACCCACAAGTGCATCTCTAATACAGCCCTCCGTACAGAGTACACAATATTAACCAAGTACAATCTGTTATGAAGAGGCTGGCGCAGTCAGGTAAGACATGTAACAGTATTTATTTAGGTTACATATAAGGGAAGAAGACCCCCAACACTCAGAGGCTCCTCTCCTTCATCACTTTCCTCCAACTGACCCACTTAGAACATTATCCGTAAGATGCAACCTGAACATTCCATGACATCACACAGGGTTGAGTCATCATCATAAAGGAAAGCATTGAAAGCTCCCTGCTTCCCTTAAGACATCACAACACATCTCCCCTTTTTTTTTTAACTTATCCTATGAGCTTAAACCTTTAATTCAAATGAAAAATCACACGCGCCATTCCCAAACAAACGAAACACACCAACTAACAACAAGACACAGCAGCAACAGTCCCATGACGTTCCACTTATCTATACATGGGCTCTCCTCACAGTGGCAATTCTATCCTTATTCCACACTTGCCCTCCGGTCACACGTACAGCCCCTCTCATGACTGCCACGACCCTGACAGGATCCGAATACAGAGATTCTCCTTTCCTCTTGACAACTCCCTTCCTTATCCTGACCCAATCTCCACACTCCACGCGCAATTCTTTCTTCCCTCTCTTGCGATTTTCGCGCATGACCCATTCGGATTTCTTCTTCACCAGAGACTTTCTTACTTCATCAACGACCAGATCCGTTTCTCTACTCCTACCTAGCCATGGCGGACATGCCATGGAATATGGCTTCCTGCCCCTCATAAGCTCGAACGGGCACAGACCTGTTGTCGCATGAGGTGCCATCCTCAAAGCCCATATCCTACTCTGTATCATGGCTATCTTATCCTGACCACACTCCTCACCCATCCGAATACTCTTACTCTCCATCACACACCTATTCATTCTTTCAACTACCCCGTTGGATTCGGGATGGTACAATGAAGTTCTTTTGTGGTCAACTCCACACTTCCTTAAATAACTGGTAAAGTTACCACATATGAACTGGGGACCATTGTCCGTCAATATACTTTCCGGTAGGCCTTCATTGGCAAAAATCTCCTGCAACGTCTTTATCATACTCTCTCCGGTGATATTTCTCACAATCTTAAAATGCACCCATCTAGAAAACAGGTCTACGACCAAAACAATGAATTTTCCTCGACCGTAACCTAACTCCACAGGACCTAGAATATCCATAGCTATCTCACTCCATATCCTTGATGGGAGGCCCACATCCACTAACGGTTGCTTCTTGGCCACAACTCCCTTTCCACTCCTGCGCAGTCAGGTAAGGCATGTAACAGTATTTATTTAGGTTACATATAAGGGAAGAAGACCCCCAACACTCAGAGGCTCCTCTCCTTCATCTCTTTCCTCCAACTCCCACTTAGAACATTATCCGTAAGATGCAACCTGAACATTCCATGACATCACACAGGGTTGCGTCATCATCATAAAGGAAAGCATTGAAAGCTCCCTGCTTCCCTTAAGACATCACAACACATCTCCCCTTTTTTTTTAACTTATCCTATGAGCTTAAACCTTTAATTCAAATGAAAAATCACATGCGCCATTCCCAAACAAACGAAAAACACCAACTAACAACAAGACACAGCAGCAACAGTCCCATGACGTTCCACTTATCTATACATGGGCTCTCCTCACAGTGGCAATTCTATCCTTATTCCACACTTGCCCTCCGGTCACACGTACAGCCCCTCTCATGACTGCCACGACCCTGACAGGATCCGAATACAGAGATTCTCCTTTCCTCTTGACAACTCCCTTCCTTATCCTGACCCAATCTCCACACTCCACGCGCAATTCTTTCTTTCCTCTCTTGCGATTTTCGCGCATGACCCATTCGGATTTCTTCTTCACCAGAGACTTTCTTACTTCATCAACGACCAGATCCGTTTCTCTACTCCTACCTAGCCATGGCGGACATGCCATGGAATATGGCTTCCTGCCCCTCATAAGCTCGAACGGGCACAGACCTGTTGTCGCATGAGGTGCCATCCTCAAAGCCCATATCCTACTCTGTATCATGGCTATCTTATCCTGACCACATTCCTCACCCATCCGAATACTCTCCATCACACACCTATTCATTCTTTCAACTACCCCGTTGGATTCGGGATGGTACAATGAAGTTCTTTTGTGGTCAACTCCACACTTCCTTAAATAACTGGTAAAGTTACCACATATGAACTGGGGACCATTGTCCGTCAATATACTTTCCGGTAGGCCTTCATTGGCAAAAATCTCCTGCAACGTCTTTATCATACTCTCTCCGGTGATATTTCTCACAATCTTAAAATGCACCCATCTAGAAAACAGGTCTACGACCAAAACAATGAATTTTCCTCGACCGTAACCTAACTCCACAGGACCTAGAATATCCATAGCTATCTCACTCCATATCCTTGATGGGAGGCCCACATCCACTAACGGTTGCTTCTTGGCCACAACTCCCTTTCCACTCTTGATGCAAAATTGACAATTAGCTAAGTAATTTTCAATCTCTCTATCAAAACCAGGCCACCAATATTCTTGTCTCAACACCCCTTTGGTTTTTGTAACACCTATGTGACCACAATGCGCTAACTCTATCACCTTTTTCCTCAACCCTATCGGGACTACCGCTCTTCCCCACCTGAATAAAATCCCATCCATGACAGACAACTCATCCTTCACTTCCCAAAACGGCTTCACCCCCTCTGCCAGATTCACTTTATTCGGCCATGCCGTTGACACCACATAAGGAATTACCTTGCTCATGGTCTCATCTTTCTTCACCTCATCCAACCACTCCTGTTTGGACACAATACCGTCAGTATTGATAAATACTAAATCCATTTCTTCACTGTCCACAACATCAGAATCAGCAACTCTCACCCTCGACAAATTATCCGCGAATATGTTATCCTTTCCTGGAATGACCTCCACCTTAAAACAATGAGTCTGCATCCTGGTGACCCAACCTGCCACTCTACGGGAAACTTTATCTAGACCCTTGCTTTCGAATATAGCCTTAAGAGGTTTGTGATCTGTGCGGATTACAAATTCTACTCCCCACACAAAATTCCTGAATCGTTCTACAGCCCAGAAGCACGCCAATGCCTCCTTTTCAATAACCGAATATCTCATCTCTGCTCCCTTGAGACCTCTAGATGCATGTGCTATCACCTCTTCAGACCCATCATCCTGCTTCTGAGATAATACCGCCCCAAGTCCATACTCACTAGCATCTACAGTGATGATAGACAGTCTTCTCGTGTCAAAACATCCTAAAGGACGGGCTAAGTTTATATCTTCCTTTATTCTTTTAAATTCCAAGTCACATTGACTATTCCACACAAAATCAACACCTTTCCTCAGAGCTTTTCTCATCTCTTGCACTTTGTCAGCGTAATTTACCACAAATATTTGATAAAATTCCGTCATTCCGAGAAAAGACCTCAATTCACTCTTATTACAAGGTCTCTCCACTCTCCTTATGGCATTTACCATCTCCTCTTTGGGTCTGATGCCGTCCCCCGATACTTCATGTCCCAAATAGTCCACATTTGTCACGGCAAATTTGCACTTCTCTTCTCTCAGCGTGATACCCCTATCCTTAAATATCTTTAACACTTTGTATAGATTCCCATCATGCTCCTCCAAAGTCACTCCACTCACCAAGACATCATCTTGAAAACAGAACACGCCCTTCACTCCTCTCAAAAGGCGATCCATTATTTTCTGAAACACAGAGGAGGCAGATGCCAACCCAAAAGGCATTCTCCTAAACTGGAACACTCCCTCATGCGTCACAAACGCTGTAATTTTTCTGCATGTCTCCTCTAACTCCACCTGATGATAGGCCGACGTCATATCTAGTTTGGAGAAATACTTCCCCCCACCGACCATGGTCAGCAACTCACCCATGTTGGGTAGCGGGTGCCTGTCCACTAACACGCACTTATTCAACTCACGCATATCCACACACAATCTTATGTCCCCTGAACTTTTCTTCACTACTACGACTGGGGAAACCCATTCAACACCCCCAGCTCTCATGATCACTCCTGTCTTTAACAATTTCTGCAATTCTTGTTTAACACTATCCCGCAAGGCAAAAGGCACCGGTCTGTGTTTGACTACGGTGGGCACACTACCGCTTTTTAGCAATATTTGATGCTGAAAACCCTTTATTCTTCCCAAGGTCTCATCAAACACTTTACCAAACTCTCTTGCGTACTTGAAGGACATCGTGGATGCCTCTGACACTTGCAAAACTTGCTCAGGGTGGTTGGGGTCTAGTCTGATTCCTAAATTCTTCTGCTCTCTCCATCCCAATAAGGATTTCCTTTTTTTGTTACTTATACTTTCCCATGGCAACCGCGACCCTTAAACTCAAATCTACTCCACACATATCCTAGTAAATCAATCTTATCTTGGTTGTAGCCTCCCGGATTTATGTCAGGTTCAGACAACGCTGACACCTTCCCCTTCATCTCGTCTTCAAAAACACTCCTGGACACTAACGTAACTTTTGACCCTGAATCTGCCATCATTGACACCTTACACCCATTCACTGCCACCACGGCATAGGGACGCTCACAATCATCCGAGTTTCCACCACTGGCTACAACATTAACTGTGTTCACAATAACATTTGTCAATGCCAACGCAGTGTCTTCTTCTGACGATTCTCCATCATCCTCATCCTCTACAAACAGGATCCTCCTTTGCCCCGTTTGGCCAAATTGATAGTTCTTGCAACACGTGGAAATATGTCCTCTCCTTTTGCATTTATTGCATACCGCCTTTCGCCCTGGGCACACTACAGAGGATGCAAAGTGCGTCGCACTGGCACATCGATAACACAATCTTTCGCCCCTTTTTTCCTCTCTCTTTTCGCCTCTCTGTGCCGACACTTGGTTTCTCTTCTCTTCTGCGTTATTCCTCTCCTTCTGCCTGTTTTTTCCTTTCCTTTTGTTCTTTCCTTCACCCACATTCAGCACCTCCTGCCTGTTTTCCTTAGGATCACTTCCTTCAGTCTTGGAGAGCTTGGCAACACATGCCAGCGAGTGCTCCACACACTTGGCCAAGTCCAATACTTCATCCAAATTCGGCTCGTCCTTCAGCCAAAGTTCCTCACGTATTTTATTCGAGTGGCAATGCGTCATGAATTGATCGCGGATATGTTCATCAAAACTTCCTTGAAATTTGCACGTCAGTGCAAGGTGACGGAGAGCGGTGACATAGTCTTCGACAGATTCCCTGTGAGCCTGGATCCGCATGCGGAAGTTATACCGCTCCAAAATTGTACTTCTTTTGGGGTTGAAATGTTTATCTAACTTGAGCAGAGCCGATTCAAATTCATTCAAGTCATCTCCGCTTCCATCACCTACCAACTGAGGAAGTGTCTCGAAAATCCTCTGTCCCTCATAACCTAGGAAGTGCAATAGCAATGCCACTTTTCTTTCACTAGAATATGCTGTTCCACCAGCTGCCCTCATATAGTGCATAAATCCTTTTCGCCACTGGGGCCAAGCAATCTTCGCCGCACCTGGAGTGGCCATGAAAATGGGCGGGCCCGATATGCCAGGTAATGCTGCCATGCTTCTGTACGAAAATATACTTCTCCTAGCTCGATCCTTGCAAGGTTTGTTGCACCAGTTCAACAAGGCGTGTATCCGCCGTGGCAGTTCACCTTTGGAACTCAACGCAGTAAGAGATCATTTTTCTCTTTGTCATCTGCTAGGGACCTATGGTAGCAAAGTCCGGCGTCTTCCCTACGCTGGCGAGTGTGAGTGTGGGCCGGGATCAGCAGGAGCGCTAACCGGAGCTGAAGGCACTTACTTGCACAAACGTTGCAGGGACACGGTGGTCGCTCGACGCTTCGGAAGCGGAGCGACCTTCCCTGAGGCCGTGATCACTCGACGGCTGCTCGGCGCGCTGCTAGGAAGCGGTGCAGCCCTCCTTGAACTTCTCCCATGGCAGCTTCGGTCGTTTCTTCAGAGACGCCGGAATGGGGCCTCAGCATCCGCCGTTGTGTGTGGCGGGCCGCTCAACGCAAAGAGGAGGCGGAGCAGCCCACTGCACTGCCTGTCGTTTACTTCTCTGGTGGCGCCGACACTTCTCCCCGCAGCGGCTTCTACCTCACGGAGCACTTCCAAACTCCGTCCTCCAGGCTGCTTAGAAAAGGCACGGGCGGAGCAGACGTCGGGGCGATGTGATCGCCTGCTGCAGGCCGCGACTCGACGCTGGCAGATGCTGGGGGTCTCCTTTGACCTGTCTGCGGGACCTCAAAAATCCCATCCTCGTCGCCATTGTTATGAAGAGGCTGGCGCAGTCAGGTAAGACATGTAACAGTATTTATTTAGGTTACATATAAGGGAAGAAGACCCCAAACACTCAGAGGCTCCTCTCCTTCATCACTTTCCTCCAACTGACCCACTTAGAACATTATCCGTAAGATGCAACCTGAACATTCCATGACATCACACAGGGTTGAGTCATCATCATAAAGGAAAGCATTGAAAGCTCCCTGCTTCCCTTAAGACATCACAACACAATCCACTAGGCCCACCACAGCCCTACACTCCTACAAGTTAAGCCAATCCAAATTCAAATGTACCAAAGCAGGAGGATCTAGTTTTCCAGTGCTGGCTGCCATATTCTGGAACTCACTCCCACCTGACCTCAGAGTAGAAGAATCATACTGGATCTTCTGCAAAACCCTAAAAACATTGTTATTCTCTGAAACTCAAGTCCCTCACTGCTGCCTATAGCCACCATGGCACAAGATACAGTTATTGCCTTGATTAAATCCATGCACCTGCCACCATCGGAATTTTTTTTACGATGTATGTATCTGCATCCTCTCCACTTTTGCCTATGTTCTAACCTATGACCTTACAACTCTTTAAATGTTCTGAAATTATATCATCTGTAACTATGCCTTGCACATCCTGGGTCTATGTTACAGGTAAAATCGCCATGATGCCCCCAGGTTTGTGTGCGCTCTACAAATGTCAAAAATAAATAAATACTGATTTCACTATGCAGGATTCATTTCCCTTAGCTTGAGAATCATCTGTCGGTCAACTTTCGACGGCACAGAGGATTTTACAAGACCCCTGTATGACCACTTTGACCTCTTCTCGCCTTTTCCCAAGGCCTTCTGGTTATGGTAGTCTCTACCATCGGGTAATCACCCAGCGGTTCCTGTGTGAGCACCCACGTGGTACTGGACTCTTCTGTTGCTGGTTTCCCCACTCTTTTCTTAATAGTTCCTTTAAGCCTTTCAAAGTTAAAATGAGTTGCTTGCTACTGTTCATTGACACAGTTTGGTTTCTTTTTGACTCACCCCTCGACTCACCGGCTGTGATGAACCGCTTGGCTTTCTTCTCCTTCGAGTCAAGGTTGGTACCACGGAGACCAGCATCTCTCCCCGGCTTGGTTATCAGCAGAGGAGGGTCTTGTGTACCGTAGACATCTGCTGTAACAAACACTGGCTATTGTTTGCCGTCTTATGATTCCTCTGTGGAGGATTCATGGGCCTTGGTTGGAAAGGGCAAGGTCACTTCTCTCCTTGTCACCCCCTCGGTATGTACCATCTTTCTCCTCCTATTGAACTGCCTTGCTGAGTTAGCTCTCACGTCGTGCGGTCTGCCTTGCTTGTCCTGTGCTCTTGTGCTCCACCTTTTATCCCTGTGGGGAAGGGAAAGGGCCATCAGGTGTGTGTGATTCTTGTTAATTGCCTCACTTTGCCTGACCCTTGTATTGGGACATGTTAGGTAAACGGCTCTGGTGTTAGTCCGTTATCTTTCGTGTTGTGCGAAAGTGTTCATGTCGAAAAAGGGGGAGGCAGTGTTTTGGAATATCTTATGTGGTAGGATGGGGAAGAGGTGTTAAAAGAAAGGGCATACCGTGTCTCACCCGTCAGTGTCCCACTCCCATTCCCCAAGGACCCCCATCCAGGTGATCCTCCCTCACTGGTCCACCCCCAGGAACTGGATCCAATAGCGATGGTCGTGTCCTGGCCACCTGGATGACAGATCCTGGGGACTAGCTATGGAGACACCTTCAGGTTTCTGACACCTCTCTTCTACTCCTCCTTGCCACTACTGCATACTCATATGCAAACACGTCCTCCAGATAAGCAACCATTTGTCGTCTTCCACTATCCCACCATCATTCGCTCCTTCCAACGGCACTGTGGACAAAAAGTCAGCTACCCTATTCTACACTCCTGGCACATACTCCACAATATAATCATATTCGTGTACCTGCATACAGATCCTGGCGATCCTTTGGGTGGTTGTCATCATCGCTCTCACCAACACAACTTCCACCAATGGTTTGTTGTCTGTTCTAACAATAAACCGCTGCCCCCACGCATACTTTCTGAAGTATTCAATGCCCCACCCACATGCCAACCCACATGCCAGCAACTCCCTCTCGATAACTGAATCCCTACTCTCAAAATGTCCTTTCATCATTGCCTCTGCCCTGCGATAGCACAGACCCCAACCCTCTCACACTTGCATCCACCAACATGATACAATCATCTTCAGCTTTGAACCCTCCAAGATTCTTTGTATTACAAATTCCCTCCTTGATCAACACTAACGTCTCTTGCCACTTTTTGCCCCACTTAAATTCTACTGCC
The DNA here is from genome assembly GCF_040938575.1 of Ambystoma mexicanum. Lineage (NCBI taxonomy): Eukaryota > Metazoa > Chordata > Amphibia > Caudata > Ambystomatidae > Ambystoma > Ambystoma mexicanum. The sequence continues at coordinate 172,267,334 of NC_090923.1, read as the reverse complement.
TTTTCCAACAATCTTCTGATTGGCTCACACTAGTCAGCAGAATTCTTCACAAATTTGTTACAGAACTCTGCCAACCCCAAGAATGTCCAACTGCATCCCTATTTATATGAACGGGCACTTCCCTCACAGCTTTCATGGCATCTTCCTTGGGCCCATAACCTTTACCATTCACCACATGACCAAGGTATTCGATTTCATTCACCCTGGAGTGGCACTTACTTCCCTCATTAGTCAACCCTTTATCCCTCAGCCTGTTTAGCACCACATGCATCCCTTGTTGTGTTCCACCTCATCCTTCCCATACACCAAAATGTAATCTTAATACACAAGTGTTTGGGAAACTCCCTTGAGTAAACTTCTCCTCAGTCTTTGGAACACTGCTACCACAGACACTAAGCCAAACAGTATTCTGCAAAGGCACAACAGTCCAAATGGTGTGATGAATGAGGTGAGAGCTTGACAATCCTCTATCACTCGAACTTGGTGATAAACTGCAGACGTAAACATACACATCACTGTCTCTCTGGCACTATTCAACATCTCCGTTATCATTGGTAACGGGAAGCTATCAACAACAATGCTCCTATTCACTTCCCTCTAGTCTACAGACATTCTGATTTTGCCATTTTTCTTTCTGGCAATCATTATGGGGATAACCCGCTCGGCATCTCAATATGCTTAATAGGTACCTCCTTCCAAGAGTCCCTCTAATTATTTTTCAACTGCTCCTCTTATTGACATGGGAATTATTTGCAACTTGTGACTCACAGACTTTGCCTCTGATGTTAACACAATCTTGTGGGCATAACCCGGCAAGCATCCAATCTTATCATTAAACAACTCTTGAAACTGGTTTTATGTAGCATTCTCATGGACAAACATGACTAGTTCCTCAATTCTAGGGTCTAGTCTGATACCCAAGGCTGCTTGATCATGCCACCCCAGAATGCCCACCCCTTTCTTGGGTGCATATAAGTCTACCACTGCAATCCTTTATTTGTATTAGACAACTGCTTGAAACATGCCCATTATTCTTATTTTTTAACCTTTAAACCCCCCAGGGTTTGTAATGTTTGATTAATTGAGGTCCCCGCTTCAGACCAGCTTCCTGCAACTTCTCCCATCTACCCTCCGTCAAGATGAAGTAAGGAGAACAATTGTCGACCATCATCTTTACTTAAACCCCATCTACCCTTATTTTGCAACAAGGACACTTCATCTTGGAATAATCCTCAACAGCTCTCTGTACTACTACTACAAGCTTCTCTTCATCAGAGCTGTCCTCCTCCTGTTCCTCCTGCATGCAGGATACATTCTTCTTCCTGTGACATGTGGCGGCAAAGTGCCCTTTCAACCCACAATTATAGCATTTCTGATGAATTACAAGATACAACTTTGTGTTTGTGAAATGTCCCAACGTTCCCCACCTGTATCACTTGCCCTTTTCCTGCTCTGTGAAAGGCACAGTTCTTTTCTTCTCTCCTCTGACTTCTCCTTTTTTCCTGAAATCCACATCCTTCATTATCGCACCTCCTTTTTGTTTTTCTTAATCACTGCATTAACCTGCCCATGCTCATTCCCTGCATCAACTGCTTTAGTTTTCTTTTTTTCTTTGATTGTCTTGGAACACAATTGAGTGTGTTCCACCTTCTTGGCAATAGCTATTGCTTCTTCTAACGTTGGGTTTCCACACATCCAAAACTGCTCTTGTATCACTGGATTGTTGGTGTGAATGATTATTTGATCTCTGATGGGTTCATCTGTGCCCATCCTGGCTGCGAACTCACACAAAACAGCTGGATTCCTCAGCGCACTCACATATTCTTCTACAGACTCATTGCTTCTTTGTTTGCATGTGTAGACGTTATACCTTTTGATCGCAATGTTGGTTTTAGGTGCATAATAATTGTCCGATTGCTTGAGAGCTTTTCTGTATACATCCATATCCCCCCACCTTGATTATCTGAGATTGGTGGAATCTCAGTGTTTTTCTTCATCCCTTCCGGGCTAAGAGCCTGCAATAGCAAAATGTGTTTCTTCACTAGAGCCACCCCCCTATGCTCTACGGCACCTCTGTAGTTACACCCGAATTGACTCCAATCATTCCAAGATATGGCTGGCACACCAGAGTTTGGCAAATATCCTTCTGGAGGATGAACCATTACAGACATCTTCCACTCTCCTTTCTCCTCTGGATAAATAAACGTGCATGTTAGCACCTAACAACTCTTGCTTGTAAACCACTGTGACGAAGAAGATGCTGCAATCCCGCACTCCTAGCAGTCCTTAAATTATAACCCACTGCGACGAAGATGCTCCATACGTGATATTCATTTTGGGACTTGTGACAAGGAAGATGCATGCCTCCATCTGCGATACTACCGACACTGGTTTATTGCTGATTGCTACAGTAACCAAGATGGCCGCCATGTCCTTGCACAGTGTTCTGTCCTTTCTTCCAACTCCTTCTCAATGCACTTGTTTATTCATGTTGCCCCAGGAACCAAAATGGCTGCTACGTTTCCGCAAGCACCAAGGTGCCTTTTTCTTTTCCTCTGCTCACGCAGGCACTCACTACCAGGAAGAGCACCCGAGCGCATGCACTGCCCCCAATTTGATCAGTGGGCATGTGCCGTGAGGTCTCGACTGGAATGGCACTGAATCTCATCCCTTTCCGACCTCCATCCGTCCTCCGCTCTGCCTCTTCCATGCTCACGGTCCCTCCTTCTGGGTCCATATGATCCAGCAATCGCTCGTTGCCAAAATGAAGTGATGAGGCACAGGAGACGGAATGGAGAATGCAAGTAAGACCCCACAGCATGGAGCAGCACCCACAAACAACTCTCTACTTGTTCATCTCTCACCTAACTGTGACCCCAGGATCCAGGTTTTTCCTTGCAACCTGGAACATCATAAAGATACCACAGAAGCCACTAGGGTGGTGATTTGCTGCAGTATGAAATATCTCTAACATAACATAGCTATCAAGTGTTTCAGTGGCAGGGGAGCATCGCCCGTAGTCCTGTTTTCTTTTGTTTGTGTTCTGGAATTTGTAGTCTTGCATTTTCCATTGTATTTGCAAGACAACAAATCCCGGAATGCACTTAATAATTAAACAGAATTGGATGAGCTATTCATACTTGAGATTGTACAAATTGGGAGTTCTGTCCTCCCAATCAAAATAACTAGCAGAAAAACGTATTTGCACAAACATATTTTTTATCAAAAGTTTGGAGACTTTTGGGCTTGAACTGCTCTGTGATTTTGTGTGTGAGTGACACCCTCAGCCAGCTTGCCTTTTTAACCAAAAATACTTTCCATGCTGGGATTTATACAATGTCATCCAAGTAAGCCCTGCAAAAACTGGAAAATGGGCAGAGGATCTGATACATTAGTCTCTGAAAGGTTGTGGTGCCCTGTGGAGGCCAATCTGTAAGACTTTAAACTGAAACAGTCCCACACAGTAGAAAAGGCTGTTGTCTCCTTGTCTTTTGGATTCGCTGGTACCTACCAACAGCCCTTAGTTAGATCAATCGTGGAGAGAAAAATGGCATATCCCAGTTGATCAATGAGGCCATCAACCCATTTATTTATTTTAATATTTATAACGCGCTACACGCCTGTAGGCCTCAGAGTGCACATAAAAGGCACAGGCTAGACAGACAACAAATAAGATGAAGGAGACAGCGAGTTATGTAAAGCAGGGCAATTAGTCTGGATTAAGGTTAAACAAAACGGTCTTAACACATTTCTTAAAGTCTCTGATGGAGTTTGCCTGTCTAAAGTCGGGCGGATGCTTGTTCCAGGCAAAGGGGGCCTTGACATCAAACGTGGTTCCTCCAAAGCTTTTGAGCTTGAACCTTGTTTGCACCACTTTGTAGCGATAGTATGAACGTAGGCAATGTACTGATGGGAGGGACTTGAGGCGATCTGCTAGGTACTGTGGGGAATCACCATTACGGCACTTAAAGGTAAGAGAAAATAGCATATGTGTGACACAGTGTTTAATCGTGAGCCATTGGAGTTCTCTTCTGGCTTCCGTGACATGGTCTCTCCTAGACAGACCATGAAAGACATGAACCGTGTCATTCAGCATAACTTGAAGCGCCCCAATATTAGCTTTCGAGGTACCACACAGCAGGCTGTTGCAGTATTCAAGGCGCAAGTTTATCAAAGCAGTGCCTAATAAGAATTTATTTTTAAGGAAATATAGGGATTCATGTAATTCAAACATTTGGTGACATAGCCACTTGAGTCTCGGACGAGGGGAACCTGAGGCTTCAAGGAGAGCTCAGTGTCCAGAATGATGCCCACTGTCTTAACATTTTTTCTGACTTTGATTTTGTTCCCTGCAATAAGAAAACTGTCATATTCTGAACCAAGTTTTTTGATTTTCTGTCCTGATGCTGTGATCAAAAGTTGCGTTTCCTCTGCGTTCAAAGCCAGGGAATTAGTAACGATCCATTCATGAATGGACTCATAGATTTAATTGATTGCGTCCACGCCCTGCCTATAACATCCAGACAGTTCCAACATAACCTGGGTGTCATCTGCATAATTAGTGTAATAGACACCCAGGTCATCTATGAGGGCAACGAGGGGCATAATATAGATATTGAACAATGTAGGGGATGTACAAGATCCCTGAGGAGCCCCGCAGGTAACTGGTGTGGGAGCAGAACTGACATTGTCCAAAGCCACCCTGGCATTCCTGAATCAGAGAAAAGACAAAATCATCTGGGAAGCCGAACTGGAGGAATATGACTGCTCGCCTAACCTAGCCACTAACAAAGAATGGTCAACTAAATCAAAAGCGGCGGACAGGTCGAGCAGCATAAGGAAGGTTGGCTGGTCTTTAACTAAGATGCTGGCAAGATTGGATTTTAAATCTAGCAATACAGTCTCCATACCGTGCTTAGATACCGTGCTTAGATCTACAGCCAGACTGTTGAGGGTTGAGTATGTTATTGCTCTCTATACATTCCTGAAGCTGCACATAGGCAACGTGGTCCAAGATCTTAAGTAAAAATGGGACGTTCATTATGGGACGATAGTGTTTCACTATGGTAGGATCCAGGTTGCTCTTTTTCATAAGAGGAGTGATCCAAGCCTCCTTGAGAACCAAAAGTACCTCTGCTTCGGTAAAAGAAAGGTTGACAGGTTTGGACACCAATGGAGTCAGAGTGTCCATACAAACCTTAAAAATACCAGAGGGACAGCTGTCCCCATGGCATTAGGTAGGTTTCATTCAAGCAACAATTTTGCAAAACTGGGCCTCTCAGCAGGGTTTAAACTCAAATAAAGACTTTACATGTTCCTTGTTAAAGGAAGATACTAGAGGGTTAATGGAACTTGCCTGACATTTCATGCGCTTGGAGCATTGGTTTTGCTGAAATGCTATGGATTGTTGATGGGCAAAAATGTTACGATTTAACTCATCATGGATTTCCTGACACCAGGCAGAATCTTTGAGGGGTGTTGTTTTGGGGGGTGATTTACCCTCAAACGCTTTAAGAATGGAAAATAGCTCACGTGTATTGGATTTAGCAGTGGAGATCTGACTACTAAGGCTACGAGATTTTGCATCAATAATGGCCTGTTTCAAACCTTTTACAGTTTACTTATAGAGGCAAAGCGAGAGAGGAGAGGGGGGCCTCTGCCAATCCCTCACTGCTTTCCACTTTGTGCGCCGAAGTGTGACAATCGTATCATCAAACCAAGAGTTCTTATAAGATTTAGCTTTTACTAATTTGCATTTTTAGGTGCAAGATCTTCAACAATATCATTAATAATTGAGGTAAGATGTAAAGCAATACTATTGGGATTATTGAAACAATCCACCGGAGTAAGCCTGGCTAAAAGTTCAGCTGACAGCTTTTCTGATGTAAACTTTTTCAGGTTTCTTACCATTTTAAATTATTTAGAACCGTGGGTTGCAGGGGAGTACCTACCTGGGCAAGGGTGCAATTCACTAATAAATGGTCAGACCAGGGTCATTGGCTTATACTAATATCAATTGCAGATATGTGATGTGTCAGGACCCAGTCAAGAGTGTGTACACCTCTGTGAGTAGGGGTTGATACTTTCTGGGTGAAGCCAATGGCATTCGACGCCAGAAGAAGAGAGGCGGCTTGTTTGTCTTGGGGATCCTTAGCCCAGTAATTGAAATCTCCAAGAACAATCACAGGGGTGTTTGCCTTGGTAATGCTATTTAGTAGGATGAGTTGTTCCTCAAAGAGAGGAGTGTCTGATGGCGAGCGATAAATTACCAGGAAGGTAAGAGAGCTATTTTAATTTAGCTTTATTTTGGCTACCATGCTTTCACAGCCATCTGGAGACAGATGAGGATTAACATGGAAATTAAAGTGTTTATTGATAATAATGGCTACCCCACCTTTGAAAAGAGTGGAGGAAAGATCCAGTTGAAACCACTTCTGTTATGATGGCCAGTCTCCTAGCTGAAGAGTAGATAGGGACAATTTAATTCCCGCTGATCTCTTGTGCAATAAAAAACAGGGCATCCAAACTCTTTTAGAACAGTTTTGGGACGTCTTTGACAGCGAACCAGGAAGAGTAAAGGAGTATTACCACTATATGCGTACACCTCCTGATAGGGTTGTTAAATTAAAGCCCTATAGAATTCCTGGGCATGGGATAATTTTTGAACTGGGATAGTGTGTTCACTATCAAAAGTCAATACAAAACCTCCATGATTGATCCGGTTTAGCTACTAGGACTATTGGCGAGGACCAGGGACTCTGTGATGGTTCTATTATGTCAGAAGCCAGCATCTTTTCCACTTCCTGTTGAACTATTTCTCTGTGAGCCTCAGGAATTCTATAGAGAGATCTGGTGGTCGATCTCTTTCCTCGGTGGGCTCCCTTCTGTGGAATAACCTCCCTCTTAGTTTTGAGAAGGACCTCCTTAAGTTCTGAAAAAGCCTCAAGACCTATCTCTTCACCTCTTCCTTCCCCTCCTCTCTTCCCTGCTAATTATGCAGTAGCATGACTGATGTACAGGGCCCTTATGTATCCTCGAGGCCCTGGGCCGCCACATCTCTCATCCCAGCCGCTTTCTATTTACTGCCCCCCCACTGGAGGTTGCACTTATGTTTTTTCTACTCTTAGCACTTCACCCTGAGCACTTCTTCATGAGCACCACAGCACCTATCCTCTACACCCCTCCCCTCTGCACTTGCATGTTCCAAACACTCACAAGGCATAATAGGTTTGTCTCCCTTCCCTGTTATTCTCTGATTTGTTTGTACTATTTATTAAATTATTCATCTTTGTTGTTAATTCATTGTCTACCTTCCCCTAACCCCACCCTGTTGCCCTGTGGGCGCTTTGAAACAGTTTTGCTAATTGTATAAGCGCCTAACAAGTGACCAATAAATAAATATAAATAGGGTTTTAAGTTAACAACCCTATCAGGAGGTGTACGAATATAGTGGTAAAACCCCTATTATATATTACAGTAAGTATTATGTTGATAAAGTTAGACATAACCTCATTTCATCTGGCATAATCCTTTAGCCACACTGGCTCTCTTCTTACTCTCCCCGACTCATTACCAGTCATCCCTTCATTCTCTCATGATGAACTTCCTTCATGCAGACCACACACTCCAACTCCTACTTCACCATAAACATCCACCACAACCATTGAATGCAGGAACACAAGAACCACTGCTTCTCATCCCGTCAAATGCTACTACTCTGTCTAAATTCCAAATGGATCCATCCGCCACCCTCACAGCATTAGACAACAACTCTAGTACATTTTTAGGTTCTGTAAATGTAGACCTTAATTCTCACACACAACCTCTTTGCCTCCCTATAACTTGGGCCGTGACCGCTTCCCGAACTTTTCATTGTAATTTTTCTTACATTTCACTTGTTTCTCCAGCGGTTTCCCCCCTGCAGTCTCTCACCAGTCCGTCTCTCCTCACACCTGTTTCCTACCACATTATTAACCCAAGCAGGGTCGAGACCTGCTTTCACCTCTCTTCTTCCCATCAACTTGAAAGGCGACATGCCTGTGACACCATTAGGTGCCCCCTTAACATTCCAAAACATCTTCCTCAAGACATTGCTCACATTTACACCATTCATTTTCGTTTGTTGCACCACACCCACAATCTTTCTATTGAACTTTTCAACCAATCCATTGGACTGAGGCTGATACAGTGAAGTGAATTTCCATTTTATTACTCTTTTCACTGCATATGCTGTCATCTCTGCACTCTTAAATTGCTAACCCATTGCCACTCAACACTTTGGATGGGTATCCTTCTCTTTTAAAAACTTGATCCATAAACATAATAACTTCTTCACTGGATGGCTGCTTGACCAGTTTCACTTCCGGTCACTTAGATAAATATAGTCTACCAATGCGATCATATATCTACATTCTTTCTTAAGCATTTCATACGGCCCTAGGATATATCTACCCCAACCCGCACTGAGGCCTTCTCAGGCAGTGCCACTGACAACTACTCCTGCTTGTGAACCTTAATTGATTTAGCACAATTACTGCACGCCCAACTTTCCCGTACCTCTCTCTCAGCCATGACATCCATCACTGGCTACCAATACCTCACTCTCAATTTTCTCCTTGTGCTTGTAATTCCCGGGTGCCCTTCATGGACCTTACTTACTAACTTATCTATGAAACATTCTGGAGCCACTAAAGCCCCTCCTCACAAAAGAAAACCGTCCTCTAGCGTCAATTCCTCCTTCACCTCCCAGAATCCCTTGCACTGATCCGTCACCTATTTTATTCTTGGCCATCCCCTCCCAGACCACTCAACAACCTTGCTAAGAGTCCCATCTGACTACTGGCCTCTCTTCTACTCCTCCTCACCACCACTGCATACTCACCTGCAAACACCTCCTCCAGATATGCAAACATTTCATCATCTTCCATCATCCCGCCAACATTCTCTCTTTCCCAACAGCGCTCTGGACAGAAAGTCAGCTACCCTATTCTGCACTCCCGGCATATACTCCACAACAAACTTGTATTCTTGTACCTACATAAACATTCTGGCGATCCTTTGGGTGGCTCTCATCATTCCTCTCACTCTCAGAACTTCCACCAATGGTTTATTTATTTATTTATTTATTTATTTATTTATTGTTCATATTTATATAGCGCACAACAACCCAGAAGCATCGTGGCACTTGTTACAGCGACTTACTTAATTACAGGAGAAAAATCACTGGACATTTTGTTACAGGAAAGTATCACTTGACATTTGTTACAAGGCGTAACCATACATGTATGGCATACTTGTCCCTTTGCCTTGTGATAGGCAGAGATAGGATATATACATAGATTGAATTCTGTTTATATTACATTTTTTTTTTAAACATGTTTATTTTTGATCGACACACCAGAGAAAAGTACATTACAACATACTCTTTCATGACACTCTGTGCAGCTCATTGATCATCTCCTCCCCCTTCTACCCCATTCCCGTCCCCCCTTAGTTAACGCCCAAATCTTGCTCTTCTGTCCATTGTATCATCTCCGTGCTCCTTGCCGTTAGAGCGTTTGCTACCGCCCGTGGCTTAAAAGTTAGTGCTATAAGGAGCAATGGGCGAGCTAGCCACTTTGGTTCAGGAAAATAGTCTTTAGGTTTTTGCGGAAAGCAAGGATGGAAGATTCAGCTCTGATGGGTGCAGGGAGTGCGTTCCAGAGTTTGGGTGCAATGTATGAAAATCCTAGCCCTCCTGCTGTGGCTCTCTGGATGCGGGGTATATGTAGCTGGTTGGTGTGCTGCGTTCTTATAGGGGTGTGTCGAGACGGTTCTGGTTATGGCTTCTGCCAGGTAGGTGGGAGCTTTGTTGTTGATGCACCTGTGTGTGATAGTGAGGATTTTGAGAGTGATGCAGTCTTTGACTGGGAGCCAACGCGCTGATTGTCTGGCTTGCGATATGTGGTCTCTTCTAGGAATGCTCATAGTGGCTCGTAGGGCATTGCTCTGTGTGGTTTGTAGTCTCTTTATATTTTTTGCGGAAGTGCCAGCTAAGAGAGCATTGCAGTAATCAAGTTTGGCTCCTATGGTTGCTCGGGCTATTGCAAGGCAGTTGGGTGTAGATATGTAGGGTTTAATGGCATTGATAAGTTTGGTGCTGTAGGCAGAGGCGGAGGCTATGGCGCTGACCTGCTTGTTCATAGATAATTTAGCATCGATATGGACACCTAGTGTCTTGGCGTAGGAAGATATGGTGATGGAGGAGTTGTAGGAGTTGTTTGTGGTCAGTCCTAACAATAAACCACCGCCCCAGACATACTTCCTGAAGTATTCAATACCCCACACGCATGTCAGCAACTCCCACTCAATAACCAAATCCCTGCTCTCACACTCTGTCACTACCCTGGATGCATGACAAATTGTCCTTTCATCATTGCCTCTCTCCTGCAATATCACAGACCCCAATCATCTCCCACTCGCATCCACTGAGATGATACACTCATCTTCAACTTTGAACCCTCCAAGATTATTTGTATTACAAATTCCCTCCTTGATCAAAACGAACGCCTCTTGGTACTTTTTGGCCCACTTTAATTCCACTTTATTTTTCAACAATCTTCTGATTGGCTCGAACAAGTCAGCAAAATTCTTCACAAATTTGTTATAGCACTCTGCCAACCCCCAAGAATGCCCAAACCTCGTCCCTATTTATAGGAATGGGCACCTCCCTCACAGCTTTCATGGAATCTTCCTTGGACCTATAACCTTTACTGTTCACCACATGCCCAAGGTATCCAACTTCCTTCACCCTAAAGTGGCACTTACTTCCCTTAGTAGTCAACCCCTTATCACTCAGCCTGCTTAGTCCCTCATGCAATCTCTTGTTGTGTTCCACCTCATCCTTCCCATACACCAAAATGACATCTTGATACCCAAGTGTTCCAGAAACCCCCTTGAGTACCCTGCTCATCACTCTTTGGAAAACCTCTGCTGCAGACGCTAAGCCAAACGGCATTCTGCAAAAGCAGAACTGTCATGATGCCTACCCCCGGGGACCCAGACCTGGTCCAGCAACTCCGGAAGCAGGCATCAAGTGATTTTGAGCAAGCCCAAAAACCCCTGCGAGGGGCTATTTGGGTGCGGTCCTGGCGCCTATGGCGCCAGGCTTATAAAGTAGAACTTACCTGATGCAGACCATGCTGCAAACTTACCTGATGCAGACCATGCTGCAAGAGCTCCAAGCCAAATGAGGCTTGGAAGGGATTTTTTTACCTAGGGACTATTTTTTACTCGGGTGGGGCTGGGGAGGAATACTTACCTGGGACTACTTTGGAGGCTATTTAACACGCCCAAAGAGCAGCACACGCTTCGCGTTATTCTGCATCCAGCAGCGTAACGCTCACCGTGTCTGCAAGCCTGCATCCAGTCTTCTGCCACGCCCGCCTCGAGTCTGCAGCTCCTAGAAAAAGGGAGGAACAGAAGGCTAAAAGGTTAGAACAAGAGCAATATCTTCGATCCTTAACTGAATTCCGGATCCACCGCGCCTTCGAGCTGGAAGAAAGAAGTATTTTATGCGCGCCGCCTCGCCTGCTGCAGCGCCGCACTGAACTCACCGGCCTTCGCAGCATCCTCACCATCCACCGCATCCTTCTGCACGTTCCCGCCGCACTCCGGGACCTAAGGGGAACACAAGAACAGCAAAGGTGAGCCAAGGGAATAAACAGAGGCAATAGTAACTACCCCCATAGACTTACCTGATTTACCGCCGGGGGTACTATTCCTCTTCACGGGTCAGCGCAGTCTCCATTGCATCCTCGCCGTACACCAGCCCCTAAGGGAAACAAAAGGACAACAAGGTGAGACAAACGGACAAACAAGGGGAATTCTTCTCACCACAATAGACTTACCTAATTTTACCACCAGAGGCATTATTCCCCGAACTTCATATTTTCTCTCCGCACCTGAATAAGGAAGCAAGCAACAGGTTACATTCTGGCCTTATTTTATTGAACTGTGTTGGATAAGACAAATCCTTACCTGAACTTCGTCAGCTACCACGAGGAACTCTTCGCTGGGGTAAAGCTGCAAACTGCAAGGAATCGGACAAGAGTGAAAGTCAGATATTTGAACTCTTACAAACTACAATGTTCTGAAACTCACCTATTCCTTCTAACCAGTGAAGCAACTGATTATCTACGCGCTCCTGCGCTCGATGCAGGATGGAGAGCTCATCCTTCCAAACCATCACGTGAGACTTTAAGAAGGGACATTAGAGGTGATCAGTGGGGAGAACAGCAGGGGAGATGGGGGTTAACTCTCAACTCCATGGGTGGTTAATTCCCTTTCTCCATTTACAGAAGTATACTCCTACGAGCGAAGCAAACCAAGCTGGGAGGGCCTGTCCAGTCTGTCATCTCGGCAATACACGTCACATTGGTGGAGACCGCAGCTGTCCAGTTCAGATCGACGCCCCTGTGGGAGCCAGGTGAGCGTAACACGAAGCCTACCCACAAATTCCCACCCGGGCGTTAAGGAAACCTCAGAAACTGACCAATTGGCCCAACTACTAGGGGAACTGAGGGCAGAAGTGCATTCCGCCCGTCAAGAGACCAATGCTCTTAGGAGAGAGCTGATTTTGTCAAAGGAGTGAACTGATGATCTTGTTAGGCAATTACTGCAAAGCCAGGCTGGACAAATGCCCCTACCAAGACTTGGGGGGAATCCAGCTCCTGTTTCATTGAATAACCCTGTGCAAATAAACCTACCAGGAACTATTCCATTAGCTCCGCCCGAACGCTTTGCTGGGGACCCTAAAAGGTTTGCCGTGTTCATGAACCAATGCTGCTTGCACTTTTTATGCAGACCTGGAGCCTTCCCAAACGATCAAGCCAAGGTAGCCTTTGTATTGTCATATCTCAGTGGCAGTGCAGCTGATTGGTCAATTCCACTAGTTACTCAGGATGACCCAATTGTTCGAGATTTTCAGGGCTTTCAAACGAGCATGGAAAAACTATTTGCCCGGCACTCCCAAGGACAGGCCCTGGATAACGAACTTTTGTCCCTGCGACAGGGTAACCAGGACCTTCTATCCTACATCGCGACCTTTAATAGGTTGATAGTGGAAACTGGATGGCCTGAGGTAAAACGAATCACGTTATTTCATCGAGGGTTTCGAGGAGAACTCAAGGATGTCTTGGCTCAAGTCGTGAACCCACCTGAAGACTGCGCTGAATATATAGACTAAGTGGTCCAGTTAGATCACAGACTTCAGAACAGAAAGGCTGATCGAGCCAAGTTTGAGAATCGGGTGTTGGTTAAAACCCACGCTATCCCCAAAGGAGCAGATTCTTCAGAACCCGTGCAAATCGGAGGGGTTAAAGGACCCTTAACCCAGAATGAAAGAGAAAGGAGAGGCAAATGCAATTGTGTCTATATTGTGGAACTTCTGGGCATTTCCTACGGGATTGCCCTGTGAAACCACCCAAGAAGGTGGTAGGAGCTGCTGATAAAAGCCATATGGAGTCAGACTTGGGAAACGACCACGCCCGACAAGCGTAGAGGTCCGCTTGCCGAGCTTGAAGAAGGATACTCAGACCTCGCATTTCATTATGCCAATGGTCCTCGTAGATCCAGGGCAGCCATCGCGTATGCACGCAGTAAGGGCATACATTGATAGCGGGGCCATATGAAACTATGTGGACTATGAATTGGCTTCCAGGATGAATCTACCTCTCTGCTGAAAAACCACCTCTGATGTCATCACCACAGTCGATGGAACTGAAATTGCCTCTGGGCCTGTGACTCATTCCACCGCAGAGATGACACTATTGGGTCAGGATGGGCATCGAGAGACTATTGTGTTTGATCTAATGAAAGCCCCACAGTTCCAAATAATACTGGGGATAGCTTGGTTGGAAACACATAATCCTTGTATTGATTGGCGAGAGAAGAGAATAACCTTCCCGGATTGTGCACAAACCTGTTACCCAAAGAAAAATCTGAACGCAGGCCTGGCCACAGTAACCACAGCAGTCATGCAACTACCTCCAGAATACCAAGAATTCCAGGATGTCTTCCAAAAAGAACAGGCAAACACCTTACCACCTTACAGATCATACGATTGACAAATCGATCTCATACCCGGTGCACAACCCCCTTGTAGCAGGATATATGCCCTTACGGAACCTGAGAACCTTCACCTACGACAATACTTAGACCAGTACCTTGCCAATGGCTTTATTCGCCCATCCAAATCCTCTGCATCTTCAGCTTTGTTCTTCGTGCCCAAAAAGGAAGGTGACCTCAGAACGTGCATAGACTACCGTGCATTGAACCAGATAACTGTTAAGAACCGATACCCATTGCCTCTGATCCCTGAACTACTGGACCAAGTGAAGGACGCTTGCATATACACTAAATTAGATCTCCGGGGGGGCATATCATCTGGTACGTGTAAAAGAGGGCGACGAATGGAAGACTGCTTTCCGCACTAAGTATGGGTTATTCGAATACCAGGTGATGCCTTTCGGGTTGTGCAATGCACCGGCAGCCTTCCAATACTTCATGAACGATGTCCTTCGTGAACTCATTGACATTTGTGTTGTCGTATATATCGATGAGATTCTAGCATACTCCTCTTCAGAACCTGACCATGTGAAGCACGTCTGAGCAGTCCTTGAGAAATTGCACCAGCACAAGCTATATGCAAAACTAGAAAAATGCGTTTTTCATGCCACAGAAGTTGAATTCCTTGGGTTTATCCTAACCCCAAAGGGAGTCCGAATGGACTCACTAAAGGTGGACGCAATCCTTAAGTGGCCATCACCAAATTCAGTTAAAGGAGTACAAAGTATGCTCGGCTTTGCCAATTTCTACCGCAGATTCATCCCCGATTTTTCACATGTCGTACATCCCATCACAGCACTCTTGCGAAAAAATAAACGCTTTATGTGGACTGAAGAAGCTGAAAATGCCTTCCAAGAGCTGAAAGCGAAAGTCACGTCTACACCTGTATTAAAGCACCTGCTCCCTGACCTTCCATACATAGTGGAAACTGATGCATCCAGTCTAGCCATGGGAGCTGTCCTGTCTCAAAAGGACCCTGAAACTGGCCAGCTTCACCCAGTAGCATTTTGGTCCAGAAATTTCTCGGCACCTGAGTTAAACTATGCAGTTACCGACAAGGAGTTATTAGCCATTAAATCCGATTTCAAGGCTTGGCGGCACTATTTTCTGGGTGCCAGGCATACCATTACTGTGATCACCGGAACTTACAGTATTTAAAAACAGCCAAGGCCCAATCGTCACGTCAAATCCGATGGGCGTTGTTCTTTGCCGAGTTGGATTTCGTGATAACCTATCGACCAGGTTGTAAGAATGGTAAAGCAGACGCCTTATCCCGAATAGGGATGGGAGAGGCAGAAGTGAACCCAGAACCAGTATCTATAATTTCCGAACAAAGGATTCTTGGCATGACTACTCTACAGACACTAGAGGACATTCAGGTAAAGACCCAGCAACTCTTTGATCCTACAGCCCTGCAGGACTGGGTAAAGAAAGGGCCGGACTACTCTGTCACCAATGATCTGCCTTATTACCAAGGGCGGCTATTTCTGCCACACAAGGAACTACAAGAGCTAGTCATTTCCCGTTATCATGATACCCTAATGGAGGGGCACCCAGGTAGTGCAAAGACTGAAGCTAAAATTAAAAGACAATTTTGGTGGCCCACCTGGCGAAAAGATATTAAATCATTTGTGATGTATTGTGGCATTTGCACCCAAAACAAAAGTCAAAAGAAAAAACCAGCTGGACTCTTACAACCTTTAGACATTCCGCCTACTCCATGGCACATCTTATCGTTAGACTTTATTACTGATCTACCTCCTTGTAATGTATTTAACACCATTTTAGTTATTGTGGATCTTTTTTCCAAGATAGCCCACTTTATTCCTTTAAAAGGATTACCTTCAGCCTCAATCCTGGCCAAAGAATTCCTCGAAAACATTGTTCGTATCCATGGATTTCCATCCGTGTTAGTCTCTGACCGGGGCAGTCAATTCATTTCACATTTTTGGAAGAAATGTTGTCAATTGGCGCACATCGACGTGAGATTATCGACCAGTCACCACCCCCAGACCAATGGTCAAACGGAGAGGACCAACCAGACTCTTGAACAATACCTGCGTTGTATGTTACATCAGACTGAGAGTAATTGGAAGGAAATTCTTTGGATCGCCGAATATGCATACAATAATTCAGTACATTCTGGAACTGGACAAAGCCCCTTTTATACCCTATATGGGCACCATCCTCGAACCTCAGACCTTGACTCACCCCAACACTTAGAAATGCCCGCAGTGGACCATCTACACGCTACGATTACATAAGCCTTTAAGGAGGCAACTGCACATTTAAAACAAGCGAAGGAGAAATATAAGAAAGATGCTGATCGGCATAGAAGTGATACTCCGCAGTACCAGATAGGGGATCAAGTATGGTTGGCCCCAAAACACATACCTCTCAAGGGAACACGGACCTTTAACCCTAGGTATTTGGGACCTTACTCCATTAAGGCCATTATCAACCCGGTGGCCGTCAAGTTGGACTTACCTGCCAATATGCGAATTCACCCCGTCTTTCATGTGTCACTTTTAAAGCCAGTGCAACCAGGGACAAGACTAACCAGGCCACCAGACCCCATCCTTATAGACGGGGAACCCGAATTTGAGGTTAAGAACATCCTGGACTCCAAGATGGTGAAGTCAAAACTTTTTTATTTAATCGACTGGAAAGGTTACGGACCACAGGAAAGGTCTTGGGAACCTAGTGACCACGTGCATGCACCTCGATTGGTGAAAAGATTCCACCGAAATTTCCCAGACAAACCAAAACCACGAGGAAGAACGACTTTAGGATGGGCCTTGGGGGGGAGTGCTGTCATGATGCCTACCCCCGTGGACCCAGACCCGGTCCAGCAACCCCAGAAGCAGGCATCAAGTGATTTTGAGCAAGCCCAAAAACCCCTGCTAGGGGCTATTTGGGTGCGGTCCTGGCGCCTGTGGCGCCAGGCTCATATGGAGAGTCAGTCCTGGCGCCATAGGTGCCAGGCTCATAAAGTAGAACTTACCTGATGCAGACCATGCTGCAAACTTACCTGATGCAGACCATGCTGCAAGAGCTCCAAGCCAAATGAGGCTTGGAGGGGACTATTTTACCTAGGGACTATTTTTTACTCGGGTGGGGCTGGCGAGGAATACTTACCTGGGACTACTTTAGAGGCTATTTAAACCACGCCCGAAGAGCAGCATACGCTTCGCGTTATTCTGCATCCAGCAGCGTAACGCTCACCGTGTCTGCAAGCCTGCATCCAGTCTTCTGCCACGCCCGTCTCGAGTCTGCAGCTCCTAGAAAAAGGGAGGAACAGAAGGAGAAAAGGTTAGAACAAGAGCAATATCTTCGATCCTTAACTGAATTCCGGATCCACAGTGCCTTCGAGCTGGAAGAAAGAAGTATTTTACGCGCGCCGCCTCGCCTGCTGCAGCGCCGTACTGACCTCACCGGCCTTCGCAGCATCCTCACGATCCACCGCATCCTTCTGCACGTTCCCGCCACACTCCGGCACCTAAGGGGAACACAAAAACAGCAAAGGTGAGCCAAGGGAATAAACAGAGGCAATAGTAACTACCCCCATAGACTTACCTGATTTACCGCCGGGGGTACTATTCCTCTTCACGGGTCGGCGAAGTCTCCATTGCATCCTCGCCGTACCCCAGCCCCTAAGGGGAACAAAAGGACAAGGTGAGACAAAGGGACAAACAAGGGGAATTCTTCTCACCACAATAGACTTACCTAATTTTACCGCCGGAGGCATTATTCCCCGAACTTCATATTTTCTCTCCGCACCTGAATAAGGGAGCAAGCAACAGGTTACATTCTGGCCTTATTTTATTGAACTGTGTTGGATAAGACAAATCCTTACCTGAACTTCATCAGCTACCACGAGGAAATCTTCACTGGGGTCAAGCTGCAAACTGCAAGGAATCGGACAAGAGTGAAAGTCAGATATTTGAACTCTTACGAACTACAATGTTCTGAAACTCACCAATTCCTTCTAACCAGTGAAGCAACTGGTTATCTACGCGCTCCTGCGCTCGATGCAGGATGGAGAGCTCATCCTTCCAAACCATCACGTGAGACTTTAAGAAGGGACATTAGAGGCGATCAGTGGGGAGAACAGCAGGGGGATGTGGGGGTTAACTCTCAACTCCACGGGTGGTTAATTCCCTTTCTCCATTTATAGAAGTATACTCTTACGGGCCAAGCAAACCAAGCTGGCAGGGCCAGTCCAGTCTGTCATCTTGGCACTACACGTCACATTGGTGGAGACCGCAGCTGTCCAGTTCGGATCGACGCCTCTGTGGGAGCCAGGTGAGCGTAACAAGAACAGTCCAAATGGCATGATGAACGAGGTGAGAGCTTGAAAATCCTTTGTAGAACTTGGTTATAAGCTGTAGATGTAAATCAGTGCACCTCTGACACTGTTCATCATCTCTGTTATCATTGGTAATGGGATCCTATCAACAACAATGTTCCTATTCACTTGACTTCCCTGTAGTCTACATGCATTCTAATGTTGTCATTTTTCTTCCTGGCAGTCACTATGGGGCTATACCTCTCAGCACCTAAATGCACTTAATTATACCTACTTCCTATAATCTCCTTCTCCTTCCTATAACCTCCTTCTCTATAATTCTTTTTTCAACTTCTCCTCTTATCGGCAGGGGAATTTGTCGCAAATTGTGACTCACAGGTTTTACCCTGCAAGCATCCAATCTTGTCATTAAACACCTCTGGAAACTCTAATTCTTCCATAGCATTCCCATGGCTAACCCTGACTGGTTCCTCAATTTTAGGGTCTAGTCTGATACCCAAGGCTGCTTGATCATGTCAACCCAGAATGTCCACTCCTTTTTTGGCTACATACAGGTCTACCACTGCCATCCTTCCTTTGTATTCGACAATCGCTTGAAATATGCCCATTATTCAAATTTTTGTACCTTCAAACTCCCCAGGGTTTTTAATGTTTGAAAATGGATTAAAACTTGAGTCCCACGTAGGAACAGATGTACATGATTTTTGGCCTATTTGCTTGTTTTACTATAGTGCTTTTTCCTTTTGGTGCAATTTTAGATATTTGAATTTTCTGGGTTGAGACGCAAAAGATTATGTTTAAAGTCTTTTCTTCTTTTATCCTTTTCTTCTTGTTTCTTTTTTTAATATAGATGATTGAATGTATTGTTTAACAATTGTATTTTGTATAAAAAACATTGTAAAATTCACTTATTTCAGCTAAAACAATAAAAAAATAAAAACATGTTTGACTTCTTGAGGACTCCCTTCAGACCAGCTTCCTGCAACTTCTCCCATCCACCCTCCGTCAAGATGGGAGTACGAACAACTGTCAACCACCACCTTCACTTGAAATCCATCTACTCTTAATTTGCAACAAGGAAACTTCATCTTGAAATAATCCTCAACAGCTCTCTGTATTAATACTACAAACTCCTCTTCATCAGAGCTGTCCTCCTCCTCTTCCTCCTGGACGCAGGATACCTTCTTCTTACTGCAACATGTGGTGGTAAAGTGCCCTTTCAACCCACAATTTGAGCATTTCTGATGAATCACAGGATACACTTTGAGTTTGTGAAATGTCCCAACCTTCCACACCTGTAACACTTGCCCTTTTCATACTCTGCGGATGGCACAGTTCTTTTCTTCTCTGCTTTGACTTCTCCATTTTTCCTAAAATCCACATCCTTCTTTATCGCACCTCCTTTGTTGTTTTTCTTAGTCAGCGCATTAACCTGCCCAACCGCATTCCCTGCATCAACTCCTTCAGTTTTATTTTTTTCTTTGATTGTCTTGGAGCACAATTGAGTGTGTTCCACCTTCTTGATAACAGCTATTGCTTTTTGTAACTTTTTGTTTGTTTTGTTTGTTTGTTTATTATTTATACATTTGCAAGTGAATACAGGTGCATATAAAGTTCCACCAAGTCAAAGGCTGCCGACAGATCAAGGAGGAGTAGCATAGCTGTGTTTCCTTTATCGTTAAGTTCATCAATTTGGGCTTTAAGATCTATTAGGGCTGTCTCCATGCCATGTTGGGGTCTGAACCCCGATTGGCGAGAGCCTAATAGTTGGTTTGTTTCAAGGTATTTTTGGATTTGTTAGTAGGCCACTCTGTCAATTATATTCAGGAGAAAAGGGACAGTGGTAATAGGTCTGTAATTTGTTGGAATGGATGGGTCTAAGGTTTGTTTTTTAAGAAGGGGTAAGACCCAGGATTCTTTTAAGCTATTTGGGACAGTACTTGACATAGAGGAAGCTTTAATGAGTTTGGTGATAAAGGGAGCTAAATCTCTGGCTGCATCCTTGATTATTTGGGCAGGGCAGCAGTCGCATTTGCAATTTGAAGGCTTTAGTGAGGCAATACTTTTTTCTGTTTCCTGAATAGAGATTTTGGAGAATTTGAATGGTGCAAAGTCGGGTTTGTTGCTAGGAGGGGGTACAGTAGGGGTTTCCGTGAATGAGAGTGAGGCTCTTTTTAACGCAATTTTGGTTTGCAGTGTTTTTATTTTATTTGCTAAGGCATTTTGAATGTTGGTACACCTTTGTTTATCTTTAGGTAGATTATGCGGTGGAGGTACAGGGGATTCTAGTTTGCGTAGAATTGTTAATAGTTTCTTGGTGTTGGAAGATGCTTTGGAAATCCTTTCGTTATAGACCTCTTTTTTAGTTTGGATGATTTCATTTTTGTATTTACTGGCAAAGAGTTTGAGTTTTAATTTATTTTCATCCGTATATTGCCATATAGTTTCTAACTTTCTTTTTTCCAATCTGAGTTCTTTTAGGTGAGGGGTGAACCAGGTGTTCAGGTGAGCTTGTTGTTTACTCTTACAGTTCTTAAGTGGGGCGATGGAGTCCAATATCTTAGTCATAGCTTCATTATAGTGGTGAACCAGCGTGTCTGGGCTAGAGTTGGTTGGTAGGGCATTAATCACTGGAAGGAGACAGGGTAGGATGTTATTAGTTGTGATGTTTTTTCGTGATCAGGTAGGGAGAGGAGGTGCCATTATTTTTTCTTTGTTTACATCTTTATTGAGTCTTAGGCTAAATTCAATCAAGAAGTGGTCGGTCCAGGTTTGGTGTGTAATTTTTGTAATTCTGGTTGGGCAGTTTGAGGTAGCTACCAAGTCAAGGGTCCTGCCTTTGTCATGGGTAGGGGTGAGGTTTTTTGGGAGAGCCCATGTTCATTGAGCATGGTGGCTATAGCTTGAGCTTGTTTGTCGTCTGGTTCGTTGAGTCCTAGGTTGAGGTCACCAAGGATCATTATCTGAGATGATTCTTTAGTATTGCTAGGTATCAGGCTGGAGATATCCTCTTCAAATGAACCTAAGGGCCCTGGTGGCCTGTAAATGAGGTAGATAGTCAGGGTGCGGCATGGGGATATGGGCAGTTTAGCAGATAGTAATTCACATGATTTTAGTGGTGCTAACATTGTGAGTCTTAGTTCCATGTTGGATTTAGCAATGATGGCTAAACCACCTCCTCTAGCGTTAGGTCTGTCCATTCTTAGTAGTTGGTACTCATTTGGAATAGCCAGTGACAATGCTGGGCCTGCTGCATCATGTAACCAGGTTTCTATGACCGCTAGGAGGTCAAGATTGTCTGAGGTTAGGATATCAGCTATTCCGGTGGCATGGGCAATGATCGATCTGGCGTTAATTAGGGCTCCTGCTATTGTCGTGGTTTTTGGCGGGCATTTGGTGTTCAAAGTTGTTGGGGTGGGTTCATTCAATATAACAGTAGCAGAGGTTTGTGGAGATGCTTGCGGCAGATTCCTTGAAGTAATTTTGGGGTTGGTACGGCGGTTTAGTGGCGTATTGGGCAGTTTGGGTTCATGGAGGGGGAGAATCTGGCACAGAGCCTAATGTTTCTAGACATGGTTGGCAGGGTCCGTATTTAATTTGGTCCATAATTACCGATGTTAGGTGTAAGAGGAGCAGGAGGGCAGGTAGAAGCAGACAGGTGCTAGCGTACATAGTGCGGCGGTTAAGGCCGGTTGCCGAGAGTGAGGGCGATAGGTCTGTGGCTGAGTGCAGGGTGTTCACAGGAGGCTAAGCTTAGCACTGACGCAGTGTGCTGAGTAAGGTGCGGATTAGGATCAACTTTCACGAGTAGGCTAAAACATCTTACATGGGTGGGTTAAGATCAATTTTGCATAGATTAGCTGAAGTCAGCTTGCATGGAGGGCCTAGGATCAACTTTCCATTGGTACATAGGTAGGCTAAAATCAATTTTGCATAGGATAGTTGAAATCACCTTGCATGGGTGGCCTAGGATCAACTTTGCGAAGGTAGGCTAAAATCAACTTTGCATAGATTAGCTGAAATCAACTTTACAGGGGTAGGCTAAAATCAACTTTGCATAGATTAGCTGAGATCAGACTTGCATGGAGGTCTCAGAAGGCAGTTGCGCACTGACATACATGTGAGGACAATGCCATATAGGCACAGTATAGGTATCAAGACACAGTGTGGGCATCAATAGGCAATGGGGAGTTAAAGTTTTCCATCAGTTGGAGCGATACAGTGTAGCCACAGATGCACAGATTCAAACAGGCAGTGCTAGTGGGAGCTGAAGGCAGTAAGGTGGCAGGTACAGCAGAGGCGGTGAGTGCACAATCGATGGCAAGTAGAGCCATGTAGTTGAGAGCTAGATATGGAGGGGATACAGTATGCAGAGCACTAGGCTGAATATCTCATTGAGGCATAAACACACAGAGCATGATTAGGATAGCTGTAATAGGCGGTGGACACAGGCATAAGTATACAATGGCAGTGTGTACATAATCACTATTAAATGGG
This sequence comes from Ambystoma mexicanum, assembly GCF_040938575.1. Taxonomy (NCBI): domain Eukaryota; kingdom Metazoa; phylum Chordata; class Amphibia; order Caudata; family Ambystomatidae; genus Ambystoma; species Ambystoma mexicanum. The sequence continues at coordinate 172,244,422 of NC_090923.1, read as the reverse complement.
AACGGTATAGTTGGCATAGATGCCTATGGGCAGTATTGTAACAGATGCAAAGGCTGGCAAGGATAATATACCCATTGGATAGATGGTGGGGGATTGTTAGCAGCAACCCCGTGCGAGAGGCAGGAGGTTCAATATGGATTTACCTGTGGTTTACCTGTGGTGCTGAGCTCGCCTAGTCGCGCTGGGGTGTGGTTAATTAGCACAATGTTTAGATGAGGTTAAGCTCGGCGGGTGGGGCTAGAGTTCTGTGGACAATGGGTTGCGCAGTCAGGTCATAAATGATGCATATATAGTTCATAGTAGAGGCCAGTAGTGGCAATCAGTACAGGGATGTTCAGCGGTTGTCAACGTATCCATGGGTTGTTATTAGATTCGACTTAGAGTTTAGAGGGTGTGCGAGCTGTGATGTATTACGATTGTACTTGATCGCAGGAGGATCAATCTACACTTCTGCCGTCCGTTAGCACGTGTAAAGGCAATGTTGTAAGATTAAAGTTACCTTTGGACCGCATGTAGAGGTAGACGGGTCGCATTGACCAGGGGGTTTTGCAGACGGCATGTACGGCTGATGACAGGCTGGGGACAGGTGATGGCCTTGTTTCCCTGGGCCTTGGTGGGAGTGGGCTGGCTTATGCCTGCCGGCGCACGATAGGAGGATGAAGTTGGCACGGCAGCCAATCGGTGCTCAGCAGTGTCTTCTGGGCCTGGTTAGGCAATGGAGGCCACAGCCAAACAACGGGCGGCCATCTTGGAATATGCTGGATATCTCGTGGTGCGTAATGGTGGTAGTGAGCACGGATTTGCTACTACCAGCCAGGTGATGGCAGAAATGCTATTTTCTTTTTCAGGCATCAAGGACGGCTCGCATATTATAAAGCGGAGGATCGAGCAGCGAGATTCTAGTTTCTAGCGCAGTGGCTTATACGCTTACCCCAATTGTGGGCTGGTCAGGGTGACCTTTCCACACATCCCCAACCGCTCTTGTATCACTGGATTCTTGGTGTGAATGATTATTGGATCCTTGATGAGTACATCCATGCCCATCCTGGCTGCAAACTCACACGAAATAGCTAGATTCCCCAGAGCACTCACATATTCTTCTACAGACTCATTGCTTTCTTGTTTCTGAGTGTAGAAGTTATAAATATTGATCGCAATGTTGGTTTTAGGCATGTAATAATTGTCCAATTCATCATCTGAGATTGGTGGAATCTCCCTATTTTTCTTCGCCCTTCCGGGCCAAGAGCATGTAATAATAACATTAGTTTCTTCACTGGAGTCCTCCCCTCATGCTTCGCTGCACCTAAGTAGTTGCCCCAGTATTGCCTCCAGTCATTCCAAGAAATGGCTGGCACTCCTTGGTTTGGCAAATAATCTTCCGCAGGATGAACCGTTACAGACATCTTCCTCTCTCCTTTCTCCTCTGGGCAAATGAACGTGCAGGTTAGCACCTAACAAATCTTACTTACCCCTCCTCGCGCACACCACGAATGCTGGCACTCGCTACCATGAAGAGCACCTGAGTGCGAGCGCGGCCCCCAATTTGTTCAGAGGGCCGGTGCCGTGGCGTCTCAAATGGAATGGCACTCAACTCATCCCTTTCCGTCCTCTGTCAGTCCTCGCTCTGCCTATGCTTAACGGCCACAACGAGGGCCAGCGCTCTGCCCTGCTCTTGGTGCCTCCTGGGTCCACATGATCCAGCAATCGCTTGTCATCAGAATGAAGTGATGAGGTACAGGAGACGGAATGGAGAATGCAAGTGAGTCTCTTTATTTATACAAGACCCCAGAGCATGGAGCAGCACCCACAAACAACCCTCTATTTGTTCATTTCTTACCTAACCGCCACCTGTTCCAGGTAAAAGGTTCTTCCTTAGAACCTGGAACACCTTCAAGATACCACAGAAACCACTCTTGCAGGGACTGTCTCTTTAAGACAGTATTCCTTATAGAGCGTCACGGGCAGACGTGACGTTGGGAAAAGGGGAGGTTGTAGGGAGGAGGAGGAAGGAGGGGCAGTATCCTGATGTAAGGCGAATAAAGTAGATGTATGTTCCAGAGCTGGTGTGTCTCAGTTATTTCCAAAGGACCGCAGGGTCCAACAGCTAGCGACGAGGCTCAACCAACACACCAATGTCCTCCTGCTCCACATGCCAGCAATCCTGCTGCGCGTTCCTTCTCTCACACCAGTGATCCCATTGGGTGCCAGGCGCCGGACCGTGCGGCCGCGCCTTTCCACGCCAGCAATCCTGCTGCGTGCTCCTTCTCCTGCGCCGGTGATCCCACCGGGCGCCTGCCGCTGAATATAACAGTCGCGCCTTTCCAGACTCGACAGCAATCCTGCAGTCTTCCAACATCGGCCCGATGCACATGGCCAGCTCCCAGCCCCTCCGACAAGAAAACCAGCGATCCCGCTGTTTTCCAACACCTGCATAGATCACAGGGCCCGCTTCTCCCTACTTCGCGCAGGGTGCGAACAAGGACAAAACCACACTCCCACTGCCCTGACTACATGCTACATGCCGCACACACGGACCTGACAATACGGGAAAGACCACATGTTTTTCCCCAACGGCAACACACCCCGAACGCACCAACAGAGCGGATCACCCTGAAGGTGGCACCTCCACACCCCAGCTAACGGTGACAGGAGCTGTCTGAACCACCATCAACACAATCCCAGGTGGGTGCTATTGTTCCCCAAGTGGCCTAGTCCTGAAATTTGCCACACCAAGCACACAGGGAGGCCTGCAGTGACCACGCATGCTCCAAGCCATTTTCTCCCACCAATTGAAAGCAAACCAACGCATCGGGTGCACAGTCACAGGCTGAATAATAACCCCTATACCAGTGAAAGGACACCCACCCAAATAACTTCTCAGTACCGCCCCTGACCTGCCTACCATGAGCATGTACCCTGATCGTGCCGGACAAGCCCCGCTGCCCCCTACACCGATAACGCGGTCAACGGCGATGGCATGGCGCATGCCCCCACCATTTTCCCCACCATTTACCATTTTCCATTTCTACAAAAGAAAATAACAATCTACAAGCCAACAAGACACCTCAGGTCAAGCAACGAAATCAGCCTGGAACCATAACCATATATCAAGAAAAAACTTGGAGGCACCTCCTTCTATCACTTAGCCCCAAAAACCTGGAACAACATCCCAAAAGAAATAAGAAACACCAAAGATCACCTAAAATTTAGGAAATTACTAAAAACCTGGCTCTTCAACACCACAGACTCAAACTGAAAACCGAAACAACAGAAAGGAAGGGGGATGACTAAACTGGAGTGGACACGGACAACTCCCAGAACTGACTGGGAAGCTCCCACGGCACCTGGACGGGTGACGCCGGGTAGAGTGAAACACAGGCGACACCCATGGAGACGGAGTCAACAGCCTCACCCTAATCCCACCCAACATCCGCACTCGCCCCTTAGTTGCCACCAGGTACCACAGTGTTGTGGAATTGTCGGGATATTGGCAATCACCACACTAGCTGAGTTGTGGACATTGGCAGGTGCACTGGCCGTATGAGTGGGAAGGGAAGACAGGTAGGGCTGTGAGGGCGGCTGGTGGAGAAGGGGGCCAGATGTGAAAGGGACCTTGAAGGCTGGATGGACCCAGATCAGGACAGAGGCGCAGGGGTGCTCCCGAACCCCATCTGTGGAGATTACACAAGCTCAGCACCTCAATTCAGGATAGAGATGCTAACTAACCAATTGCATTAACAATTTCCCACTCTGGATACACCTCTCAAACTCCAAACCAAACACAACCACAAACCTACAGCACAACAAACCGCACAAACTTCACTACATTGCAAAAACAAAACAAAAACACACATAGACTCGCACAACATTACACAACGACTACAGGCCGCGATCACCCCAGGCCCAGCCAACGGACCCACCGGGTTGAGGCCACCAACAGCACATCACTGCTCTCTTGTACTTTTCCAGCTTCCTCCCACTAACTCCCCCTGCCTTCCTCTTTTAGAGCCGCCAGAGCGCCAGGTGACCACTCCGGTGGCAATAGTGCGTGGTACAAATGTCCTTTAACATTAACATGACCCCGCAGGCAGACAAGGGCCCCTGTTGGGTCGAATGGCTCGAAGACTTCAACAACTTTATAGCAGCTGCAGGCGAAGAGACCACCCCCCACACCTACGCAGCATGTTCATCAACACAGCTGGCACCGAAATAAAAACATTAATCAAAACCATCCCGCCAGCAGAACACCCTGACTTTGCAGCTTTAATAACAGCCCTCAACAAAAGACTGGTCATAGAACCCAACAGGGACTATGAAAGATATATGTTTAATCAATGCACCCAACGCATTGACAAAACCGTGGATGAATTCATCACTAGACTCCAAATTAAAGGGGCACACTGCCAGTTCCAGGTATTTTCCCTAAAGGAGGCCATTCGCCTAAGGGTAATAGAAGGGTGCCTCTCGCCCACACTGAAACAGCAGCTTCTCAAGAAGCCCCTCACCAATGAAGAAGTTAGCGAAATCGCCAGAATCCTCGAAAGAGTTGATAAATAAGCAACGCAGATGACCAGCACGACAACACTTAAGCAAGAGAGAAGTGATGTGATAGCAGCAGTCCACACAAGTAGCGCCAGAGGGGGCGAAAGGACCAGCGGACCAAACTACGCTTCGGCCACACGAATGCAACAGCAGTGCTACAGGTGCGGGGTGGCCTTCCCCCACGGCGGATCATGCCCTGCACCCACCCAAAAGTGCGGAAATTGCGGCAGGAAAGGACTCTTCCAAGCTGTCTGCAGAGAAGGTAGACCAGTTCCCATGCTACGAACACCCTTGTCACCGGAGTACAGATCACTTCAAAGGGAACCTCAAAATCAATCATACCAGGTACGCCCATACCAGCAAGGGCCAAGGAGATATGTGAGATTGGTGGAAGAACTCTATCCAGAAGAAGTACCCCAAGAATACAAGCCACAAGATCTGAACCCACGAATTTGTAACGAATATGACAGTCCACCTCCATCACGACCAAGCTACCACGCCATGTCACAAGTCAGCCAAGACTACGAAGGTGAACAATACGACCTATATGCACAAGATGAATTTGTGAACCTCATCATGGACGAGGGTGAGGCAAGAGAAGCACCAAGGATACCAGTTGACATCTGCGATAAACAATTCTGTTTCCTCATTGACTCAGGGGCCACAGTGAACATTATGGGGGAAAAAGAGTTTCAACAAATCCAGAACAAACCCCCACTAATGCAGATGTCCTCCAGAATATTCCAATGGGGTGCCGACACCCCTCTGCACAGTGTCGGGTCATTCAAGAGACAACTCATCCATGGTGACAAGTCGACTACAACCATAAGCCACGTAATAAGGAGCCCAATCAAAGGGCTGAGCTACAAAACGGCCTCCTGCTTAGGCCTCATCAACATCCATGTACAGGAAGGCGACACCATCCTCTCAACAGCACCCAGATGCGAAACCCAAGGACACATCTACAACATGGATCATACACCACCCATGAGTCCAACCATCACAAAGGATGACATCCTGAAGGAATTTCCATTTCTATGCCAAGGCCTGGGCAAGAAGAAGGGTCCCCCAGTCAAGCTACACATTGACCCGGCAGTCTGCCCGGTCCCACAACATCCGTGCAGAGTCGGATTCCCCCTCCAAGCGCCAGTATCAAACGAACTCAATCAGCTCATATGGGATGACATCATTGAACCGGCCACTGGACCGACACTACGGGTCTCTCCACTTGTTATTGTCCCAAAGGATGGAGGTCGCCTGTGACTATGTGTAGACATGAGGGTGGCCAACACAGCCATCCAAAGGGGAACGCCATCCAGGACCCAAGATCGAGGACATGATCGTTCAGCTTAACAAAGTTGTTCTCTTTTCAAAACTAGATCTGAACCAAGGGTACCACCAGATGGTACTCCATCCCGATTCGCGAGTGATCATCACTTTTGCATCTCATGATGGACTGTTTCGTTATAAACGACTGAATTTTGGAATCTCGTCAGCGGCTGAAATTTTCCATGAAACCATCAGACAGATCATCAGACCTGTGGAAGGGACCTTGAACTAAAGAGATGACATCCTTGTATTTTGGAAGACTCGCAAAGAACATGACGAAGCCCTCTGCGCCACCTTTGCAGCCGTGCAAGATGCAGGACTGACCCTAAACCTGGAGAAGTGTTGATTCAGTAAGTCCAAGCTCAAATTCGTAGGGCATATTTTCTCAGTTTACGGGATGACCCCCGATCCAGACAACGTCTCCACCATCTTCAACCTGCAGAAACCCAAACAGACTGCCGATGTAAGATCATTCCTGGGGATGGCCGGATACTGCGCCTGATACGTGCCCCATTTTGCCACCATCACTGAACCTCTAAGACGCCCATTACAAAAAGAAGTTCTGTTCGCATGGACAGTTGAATGCCAAAGTACGTTTGACATGATCAAACAAGCTATTGCTGAAGCCCAGAAACTCGCCTACTTCGAACCTGACTGGCACACTGAAATTGTTGTAGATGCCAGCACATTGAGCCTAGGGGCCATCCTTGCACAAATCAGCGTCCCTGATACCAACCCGAGACACATAGTGGTATACGCCAGCAGAGCACTGGCTCCCCCTGAATCGGCGTACTCCCAGGCGGAGAAAGAAAGCTTGGCAGCCGTCTGGGCATGTGAACATTTCCACAAATTTGTAATCGGGAAAAAGTTCACACTCATCACGGACCATCCGGCGCTACTGTCCCTCTTTTGGAACCTAAGAACGAAAATGCCCCCAAGAATCAAACGATGGGGCATTTGCCTACAAGAATACGATTTCGAGATCATCCATCGGCCAGGGGGCGAGAACAACCCTGCTGACTATCTGTCCAGGCACCCGACCGGCAAACCAGTCCCCAGGCCCGGTGACACCGAATACATCAGTTACGTAACAGTCAGCGCACTGCCCCCAGCCATCTAAATTGAAACCATTGCCTCTGCTTCAGCAGCAGACCCCTCCAGTGCCTTAGCAATAAGTCTGACAGAGAACAACAGGTGGAAGGACTTTCGCCGGGCAGTTCGCAGACACCCTAGTGCCTGCAGAGATGAGCTTGAAAGGCTTGCCAAAATACACACTGAACTGGTCGTCCAGGACAAAGCCATCTTGCTAAGGGGATGCCGATTAGTTATTCAAGCAACACTCAGGTCTGAAATCATCAAGACCGCCCATGAAGGCCATAGGGGTGCTGACAACACCAAAAGACAACTCAGATGCTATGTCTGGTTCCCCTTCATGGATGACATGGTCGACTGGTGGGTGAAGAACTGTGTAGCCTGTCAATGCATCGCAAAAACAGAACCCCCGGTGCTGCTCAGACACTGGGGGTTCTGTCCCGGAATCCCGAATCACCCCTGGGAACGAGTCGCGGTAGATTTCTATGGACCACTTGAAACGGGTGAGTACTTGTTGCTCTTCATTGACAAACACTCCAGATTCCTCATCGTAAAGAAGGTGAAATCCACGGCATTCGCTCACATAGCCGCCACGTTCGACGAAGTCATCAGCGAATGGGGGATCTCGAACACAATAAAGTCGGACAATGATCTGCCGTTCAGTGGACACAAATTTGGAATATTTGCAAGGCACATGGGGTTTACTCATCAAAAGATCACACCACGCTGGCGCCTAGCCAACTGGATAGCAGAAAGGTTCATGGTCTCAATCAAAAAAGAGCACAAATTGATGGTTCAGACCCCCACCAGTCGTTTTGTCGAATGCTGAGGGACTATCGTAACACACCCCATGAAGCCACCAACAAAACCCCAGCTGAACTCATGATGAAATACCAAGTTAGGACCAGAATCATCAACAACCCTTGTAAGGACATTTGTCCGGGGTGTTGTTGCGGGGACTATCTCCTTAAGACAGCACTCCTGATAGAGTGTCACGATTGGATGTTATGTTGGGAAAAGGGGAGGTTGAAGGGAGGAGGAGGAAGGAGGGGCAGTATCCTGATGTAAGGCGAATATAGTAGATGTATGTTCCAGAGCTGGTGTGTCTCCGTTATTTCCATAGGTTGGTGGTGATTTGCTGCAGTGTGAAATATTTGTAACATAACATAGCTATCAAGTGTTTCAGAGGCAGGGGAGCAGCTCCCACAGTCCTATTTTCTTTTCGTTTGTGTTCTGGATTGTGTAGTCTTACATTTCCCATAGTATTTGCAAGACAACAAATCCCAGAATGCAATGAAAAATAAACAGGATTGGATGAGCTATTCACACTTGAGATGGCACAAATTGGGAATTCTGTTTTCCAAACCAAAGACACTAGCAGCAAAAAGTATTTGAACAAACATATTATTTTTGAAGACGTGGAGACTTTTAGGATTGAACTACTGTGTTATTTCGTGGGTGACTGGCACCCTCAGCCAGTTTGCCCTTTTAACCAAAAATACTTTCTATGCTCGGATTTATAATTCAAACGACAGAACTTCTTATCCCAGAATGCAAAATGCTGTTTAATGAAAATCCAGGACTGGCTCGCGGTATCATGGGCGACCTTTTTCAAACGTCCGGTCAATGTGGAATTGCCATAAAACACTTTATTGCAGCGTTTGAAGGCCTAAACATTATATCTAGGATGAGAAGGAAATGATGACGTAGTCCTGGAGGGCTCTGGTTGGCTAGCGCCGCTCCCCGCACGTGGCGCGTAATTGGGAGGAGCTGCTAATCGCACCTAGCCCCACCTGACAGTGATTGCACCCGTATATAACCCCTGGCTCCCGCGTGTGTTCCTTCAGGGTCCTCTTCTGTTTGTATTGTTGGTTAGCGCGGGGTTTCTTTTGGTTTTTTTTATTTAAATCACGTCTGGTCCTTATTTCCGTTTGACACCCACAGAAAGATGGCTTCTAAGAAAACTGCTGCTCCCGTCGAAGCCGGAACTTCGAATCCAATCGCTAAAGCAGGTCGGTTTTCATTCCTGACTCAAAACGGATTGTTTCAGCGTCTTGTGGGTGTAGGCCAGGCCGAGCGTGCGGAGTGATTTTACCCCTCCTCGCCCAAAGATTTTATTTTCCTAAAAAGCATCTGAAGCGCTCTACTGCTCCTAAACATTTTTTTTTTTTTTTTTTTTTTTTGCGGGACATTTAACTTTCCTGGGCGCCCCCCGGAAACGCCGTGCACGCAGTTGGTCTGGTATTCCAAATGCAGTATACCCTGACAAAACTGACCGGGGGTATATGTGCTAATATCTATTATTTGGACTGAACTTTCAATTCCTGCCCTGAGTTAAAGTAGATGTTATAGTTGACTTGGTGGTGATGCGAACCTGGCTTTTCTGCCCGAGGTGAAACGTTTCAGTGCTGTGAAAATATGCTTGGCCTTGCCGTAAATTACTATAGTTTGAGTGGGTGAGGGAACTAGCTGTCTTTCAAATGTAACTCAGTCTTATGTTGGATCATTGGAACCGAATTAAGAGGCAGGGGTGGGCTGGTATATAGGGAACTCTAGAGGTGCATGTAGTGATCGTAGCCCCCCCACTTCTGCACCTGTGAATAGTTTAGTACTCCAGTTAATCTAGCGGCAACCTCACACCAATCTTAATTGAAGTGGGTTTCTATAACCTCGCCAAATGTGGCTTTGAGCTTTCTAGCTCTGCTGGTAGCTGCTTGGAAGGTAGTGTGCTGGATAGTTGACTTGCATGGTGATCTACACAGGCTTAACCGAATTGCACCATACGGTAGCCTCTTGCGACAATATTTTTTTTTTTACTGTATTGCTCTAGTTTAGGCTGTCTAGTATGATGCCCCTCTTTAATATTCATGAGATGTGTACAGTGATACTAAATGTATGAACTACATGATTACTGAGAGATGCCTTAACTCCTCTGAGCCTGGAGTTGTCTACCTTGCTCTAGGTGGACCACTCTGTTGGGTGTTGTAACTGCACACGGTCTGTTGCAATTATGTAGTGGATGGAAGATGCATATGTAGTGTGCTCGCTATCCAATTAGCGCAGTCCACTAGCTCTTCCAGCCAACAGAAGGCTGGCTGAATTGAAGTTCCATCTATTGTTTACTGTCTTCTAGATCTGTAACCATAGACATCTGGTCCTGAGAAGACCACTTGGCAGCCTAGAGTGGTCCAGCCATCTAGTGTTGGGTAGGGTTCATGAGTACAGGGCTTGAACTTGCCCAGACTAATTTTTCCTTCATTATGCCATCATTGACTTGGGTGTTCTTGGTCCACAGCTGACTGCATGAACAGGCAAGTGTTTCTTGAAACCTTGAATGGAGTCCTTGAACCCGGGGTCTTAAACTTGGATCTTATTGTTTGGTGGGGATTGGTATAGAAACGTGCTATTTTCCCATCTTGTAGTTACTCTTGTGCACATATTTTACCTTTTGCATGGCATGAAGCAGCTGATTGCTCGATACCTAGAGTGCAAAGCATCCTGAAAGCTGGTTTAATGTTAATCTCTGGTTTTGCTTTACTCAGGTGCCAAGGCCAAAGTTCCTAAAATTCCAAAGGCCACGGATCCTATTCCTTTGCACCCTACAACGTTGACCATGGTGATGGAAGCATTGAGGAAAAACACAGATCGCAAAGGGGCTTCAGTTCCATCCATCCGAGCATACATCCTCTCCACCTACCCATCTGTAGACTCTGTGAGGCTCCGGGTGCTCTTGAGGAAGGCATTGGCCAATGGCATGGAGAAGGGTCTTTTGATGAGGCCAACTAACTCCACAGCAACTGGAGCAACCGGAAGGTTTAAGGTAAGGACTCAGCAGTTTCCGAATGTTAATTGGCTTGAGCAAGGACGCTTCACCATTTAGTGGATTACTAAGATAACATATTGTACAGCCTGATTTTGGCAATGGTAGTCTCCTCTTGGATTGTAGGAATAAGTTGGTGTTTGGTGTCGGTAATCCAGAACGGGTGCTAGTAAGGGAGGTTCCAATGTTCAACATGTTGCACAATCTCAGCAGTCCAGTTGATGTAAGGCACTCACTCCGCCAAATCTGGGGAGAAATGATCATTGTAATGGTATGGGTTAAAGGATCCCTTGTGGTGATGTGGCACACCGGCCATCAATATAAATCCACCACTAGCACAGTGGTGACATCTCGGCTTGGCAAGGGCAGTAAAGGTCTTGGGTTGTGCAAGTAGCAGTGTAGTATTGCCAAGCGATGGTAGAGTAAACGTATTGAGACAAGGTTCATCTGCAGAGGGCAGAGACCATGTATATATTGGTACCCCTTTGAGAATGCAGGGGGGAGGGGGTTGGTGCCGGAGGATGAGTGTTCACTTGGGCAATGTAAACCAAAGGCCTAATGGTTAGCTTTGGAGGAATGTAGGGTAAGGGCAAGCTGAGGTGGTAGGAAGCAATAACTTGTGTCTGTGGCAGAATGTGTGCTAATGGCATTGAGTTAAGTAGCTGTATGGATGGAGAGATACAAGCATTGCATGGAGTAGATGGAAATGGGTGGCCATTGGTGCCAGCAAAAGCCTCAAAGGTAGGAACTGTATGTAGACCTCAATGCGGCTAGGTGTAGCTTATAACTTGAGTAAGTTATTGGCAACCCTTGTGATTGGGGGGGAATTGATGTTTTCATGGTATTGCAAGATTTAAAACCTACAGGAAGGAGAATATAGGACAAATGTAAAAGATCAACCAGGGGTGTGGGGGTGATTTTACATAAGTGGTTTTGGACAGTCTTACTGGTCCCAGTAAGCACCTTCAAGAAGGATCCTTGGTGCGGAAACCATGCGGATATGGCCCAACTAATTCTGGGAGATTAGAGGGTTACTATTGGAGTCCTTCAACTCCCCAATACCTTCCGAATGCGAGCTTAGGATACAGTCGCTGAGATCGCAAATTGGGTAGCATTCTATAGGAAATTTACTGATGGAGGGCCCCCCTCCCCATTCGAAACACTAAAAAATAACTCTATCCAAGGACTAGATGGTTAAATCTTTCTTTCAGCCTTGTTGGGGGTTAAGGCTGGGGTAGGTAAATAGCCTCCTTGCCATCTCTCCCTTCTGTACACCCCACCAGACATAGTCCCTTAAACCACAGGCAACATGATTCCGGCCACTGCCCCAGTTTCTACGTTCTCTGCCACAGCGCCTCTAGATACTCTCCATGGGACTCACTTGTTGCATACACATTCATGTACTTCAACATCCGAAATCAGATTGGAACTCAAACTAGGCCCCCAGCTGAAACCCAGGCCACATGGGCACTGCACTCCACCACTCTCCTCTTGATCCATCGTCCAGGACCACGTATCCAACACCCTCCCCCACTACTGTCTGCGGTGACATAAGCTCACTTCACCTTTGGGCACAAATCTGGGGTTCTTAACACCAACCTTCACCCCAATGGGTTTACTATTGGCATATTGCAACCTTTCTCCTGACGTGCCCACACTCCCAACACCTGTTAACCTCAGTGAGAACACCCCCTCCAAGAGCAGCAGTCCCTCAATTTCTTCTGGCCTCTCATAAGCTTGAACGGTGAGCAACCAGTAGATGAGGGCATACACATATAGGCCACCAACGCTTCTGACACCACGCTTCTTCAAACCATTTGCAACTGCCAATTGAATAGCTCCTTCACAATCTGTTCATCCTTTCAAGTAACCAGTTGTACAAAGACGTCATATGATGCCGAACACTCATAGCAACACAGACTGACCATGCTCCCATGCTAAGGAATTCTGTAATCTTTTTGGTAGTCACTGTCTCAAACACGGCTGCCTCCACAAACCAACTCTCCACCTAGGCCATCCATGGGGCTCATGACCAAAGCCAAGTTTGACAACGTCTCACCTGGAACCTCCACCGTCTGCTGCAATGTCCTGCTTTGTCACTCGCAGCACAAGCCACATACTCCGTCAGTAATCTCCTTGTCCATTCCTGGCCACCAGTATGACTCTCGCATTTGGTCAATGACCGCCGCCTATCACATCTAGTGATGCCCCACAGGCCTTCCACCAACTTGTCCAAAACATGCATATAGACCTTCCCTTTAACATCCATGTTCTCTCAGCCAACCCGCAAACCATCCTTGATCCATGTCAACTCTGCGTCCCCACACACTTCCCGTCTACCGCCAGATGTACACTACATGAGTGCACATCTGACATCATCGGGGCCCACCACTGGCAACCTGGACAGTCCAACTAGTCTTCGAACTGGTAATGTATTCCACTCTGGAATTGAACTCCTGTAAGTCTAGCATCCATTTAGCTATCCTTGGAGATGGAGCCCACACCCTTAGTAGTCAACACTTATGAGGTGTTTGTAATCTGTTCGCATTACATAGGGAATACCCCATGAATGTGTCTAGATGCCTAAGAGACCTCCCTCTCAATCACAGCTTAACTCCTCTCGAAGAACCCTAGATGCAAGGTGTCTGAACCTACACCACATCACTAGCATCAAGTATGGTTCTGCTTTTGGGATCAAGGTAACTCCATCGGGGAGCTTTGTCCACATCTTCCTTCATTTTGTCAAATTCTCCCTGGCAACATTCTCACCACTCGAACCTGACACTTTCCTTCAATAATGCCTGCATACAGTAATTTCAGCATAATGGAATACATTTTATATAGTACTAGGTCATTCCCAGGAACGACCTGAACTGCTCCTTAATGGGAGAAGGTGCCTCCTTCACCTTCCTCAAACCTACCTAGGTTTTAGGCCCTCAACGTGTGTCCAAGATGGATAACACTAGAACACACTTCCATTTTGCCAGTTTCTCTGTCAAACCACCATTCTGCAAGATCTTCATTACTCGAGGCACCCTCATCACGTTCACTCCAATCCTTGCCCCAGACCAAAATATCATCTGGGAAGTGTGTACTTCCCAGAACAGTCCCGGCATCTGTCGTTGGTAAAACGGCAGACGCCGAAGCTAGACCAAAAGGCATACAGCAATCTGTTAGCCCCAAATGGCATGACAAATGATGTATGAGGGCAAGACTCCTCATGGAGGTTTATCTGGTACGCCAAAGAGCGAATGTGAGAAACCACGCTGCTTGTCCTATGGTCGCCAAAAACACATTTTCAGCAAGGAATGCAATCCACCCAGATGCTCCCTCAAGTTTGACACACATCCTGAGACCTCCGCCCTGTTTGCGTGCCAAACCACTCGGTATTTAATCTCCTATTATCCCAGTGTTTCGTTAATTGGTCCCTCTCTGGCCAACATGGTCCCTTTCTAACCCTATGAGCCTTGGGCACTGCTCATCTGTGTACAATCCTATGGGAAAAACCAAACCATGCAACATCCTTAACTTGTGTCTGAAAACATAGTTATTTGCTTAAGTATTCCATGGATGCTCCCCTCCGTCCTCACTCTCCACACAGGAATAGCCTTATGAGGCGTATTGAGCTGCTTGCTCTTCCTATCCCAGGACACTCTCCTTTTGTGCACTACATACAACTTCACTTCTGTACTGCTTCCCTTGAATTCAATGCAAGCCTAATCATACCTGAGAACTTTGATGGGTACTTGCCCATAAACCATAGGTTTTATGTTCGGGGTGGGGGAGCAGGACTTTGAGGGTGTTTTTCTTCTTCATATAACTCTGAGATCATGGCGTAAGGTGATCCTGAATCCACTTGACTTTATTTAGTCAACATGTCCCATGGCCATTTCTTGGCCACCCCTTCCACATGTAAACTCCTTTGCACGCCACCCCACAACTGATGTCCAACCACACTGTTGGCACTTCACCACCCTCAACCTGCACCTTGTAGTGCATCTTTTGCATTCCGCTGCCAAGGATGGACACACCTTGGTGCCTGGGAGTGGCATGTCATCAGCATTTTCTGCAAGCCTGTCTTCCTCCTGCACCGAAGGGCCCTTTGCTGTTCTTATTCACATGGTAGTCCACCCTTATACTCTGTCTCAACACTTCCTTTCTTGGGTGCTAACGGCCTGCATAGATTCTCCTTGAGACATCCCATCTCCTTCTCTTTGATCATTTGTATGCTGGCACGAGATTCTTCAATGGCCCTAGCAATCTCGATCACTTTGTCCAATGGAGAGGCCCTATCAATCCATAAACTCTCCCACTTTAAGCTTGTATCATCACTTGGTCTCCTATGTATTCATCAGCACACTTCCATTTGCAAGTGGATGAGGGTGCACAAAGCCGTGACATAGGCATCAATTGATTCGGCAGCACCCTCAGCCCTGAAGAAATTGTATTGCTCCAATACCACATTTGGTATTTTCCAATGGCTCCCTTCCAACGTCCTTTGAGCAGTCTCGTAAAAGCACACCACTATTTCTCCTTCCCCTATCACCAGGTATTTCTACCTCTTTGCCCAGTAGATCATCTGAATCTAAACCCTTCAGTGCATAGACAACTAAAGCGCTAACTCCCTCAGTGTACTTGTCACAGCCAGTTGCTAAAGTAGGCCTTGTATCAACCCAGAGGTCCCACAGTACTGGGGGCATCGCCTGGAGCTGTTAAAAATGTAGGGGGGGGGCTAGCATTGCTTTGCTGTGTGGTCCCAGAGTCACTTACTGAGCAGATTGGACATAATCAGGTTTACTGTACTTCAGCCCCAGCCACTGTAGTGAGTTTTCAGTTGAGGCTGCCTTTCTTAGGCGCCATCCCACTTTGTATACAATACACGTACGTTTTTGTGCTTCCACAGTACCTTGAACATGGAGCCTGACTAGGCACGTGCACTCCAGTGTGGAATCATCCTTAGATTCGTTTGCAGAGAAACACCAGCAGATCAGCTGTTTGTTGCATCACCTTACACTGGTACACAACGGTTGCTGGGCAATCCCAAAATGGCTGCCATGCCCAGCACAAAGGACCCATCTTAATGCTGGCAACTGCTTTCCTTTTGGCGCACACTGCGACACGCCCTCCTTCCTGAAATCTCTGGCACCCAGCGGGGGCGGGGCAGGAGAGGCAGCACACTCCCACCCCGCACCAGTAATGGGTGACACAGGGTGGGTGAAAACCAAGCTTTATTGTGTAGAAACAGACCCAATGGCTGCCCAGCCACCATGCCCTTCACTGTCAAGAATGTGGAACCCTGGCCAAGAACAACGCCAGGGTTCTAGAAGCGTTCCTGGTGTGCACATTGCTGTAGACTTCAGTGACCAGCCTTGTGGGGAAAGGAATTGTCAAAGCGGGTAGTGACGAGACAGCCATTACTATCACTGGATTGCACTTCATGGCGGTTCGCTCCCCACCTTCATCTTGCTTGTACAGTGCCATGGCTTCATACGGTGTCTCGACATAACATTCCCACTTAATGTTTTCTTGTCTGATCGTTGGCATGCTTGGGTCCTGCCACCCGCCTCCTTTCCTCTGCTCCTACAACAATACCTGACTCTCACTACCACATGCAAAGAGGTGCCTATCCATGCAGCATCACTCACTGGTCAATTATTTTTTTGCTTTGAAATCTCCTCATGAACTCTTCTCTCCCCTTTGCCAACTTTATTATTGTGTAAGGAGCAAAGGCTGTATAGACACTCGCAAGTAGCAAGGGCGATGCCACAACTTGCATAATGCAAAGCTTGCGTTGGAGCACAAATGCGACAATGCCTTGGACATGGGACAGTGCACACAGGTAGGGGTACACCCCAGCAAGGTTTTGCAAGTGGCCCTGTCTGCTAATGTAACCTCACCTCTTTTCTGAGCGCATAGAAGAAAATGCAAAAGGCTGCGGTGCTAATCACCATTTTGATTATCCGCTGAAAGAGCACTATTGCTTGCTCTCTCAGGAGCATCAATCTCCAGCATAGCTTCCTCAACCCCTGTATTGAAGATACACGTGCGGTTACCCATTGCTCTTCCAAGCTACACCATGTGCTTTCAAGGCATGACTGGAAGAGGCACTCGGTATCAGAGCTGCTCTAGACGTGCCTTTTTACAATGTCCACTTAAAGGCTTGTTTTACTATGCACTTTCTAGAATTGCTCTAACCCCCACAAATGCTTTTATTTATGAACTGTAGCTGGCTCCTGCAAAGCCAAAAACTCTGAAGAAATTGTCACAAAAGACTGACCAAAATGGAGAGCAACCACCAAAGGTCAAGAAAACCGTATCGAAGAAGCCTAGAAGTGCAGTATTAGCTGGCGCTAAGAAACCAAAAGCATCAGGTAAGGACATGCTTTCAGATATCCTGCTGTAGGGCTTAACTTGTGTGGTCTGTTTAATTCTGTGCTTGGCTGTTGCTATGGAGACTAGATTCCCTGATGTGAGCCTAATGACCTGAAACGGCCGTGTGGCACTAGCATGCACTTTTGGCATGTTGCTGGCTACATACAACATATATGAATTCACCTTAACTCGTGCCCAGCAATAGCATGCAGAGAGCAAGCCCCTGGTGGTGACTGCGAGTAGGTGTCGTGTCATGCTATTTATCAGTGACGTGATTATCTTCGGTCATTCACACTGGCAACCAAATCGGCCACAGCTCCAACTACTTCACTTGCCCCACCTACTCTCACGAGGAACAAAAAAAATGACAGCAGACAAACTACTTCCCTACATACTACCTAACCTTAACTCCCTACCCGATAACTTGGACCCTAATTCTCTAGTCGAACAATATGACAAAGCTATCTACTATCGCACTGACGATATTGCACCGCTCAAACTAAGAAGAGTAAACCTAAAAACTTGGTTCACACCTCACTTAAAGAATCTAAGATTAATTAAAAGAAAATGTGAAACTGCCTGGAGACTCTCGCCTTCAGCAGAAAATAAAATAAACCTCACCAATATCTCAAGACATCCTCTTAGCCAAACAGACTTATCAGTCTAAATCTAGTATCAAAAGAACTGATCACAATTCTAGAAACACCTATCCTACCGCAAGAAAAAATTGTAAAATGTGGTGCTCCAGCATTCAGCACGCACTTTACAAACTAAAATTGCCCATAAGAAAGCCTCACCAGCACCTCAAACCACTCCTAGCAGTACCAAGGCCACACCACAAACAAACACGTTTCAGCTTCTCAAAAGTCTGTTACTGAGGTGGAGAAGGTTATACTTGGACTCAACCATCCAACTGTAAGGGTGACCAATGCCCAGCACAACTTATCAAGGACGCTGCTAGAGAACTTGCGCCCTTCATATTAATTCATCATTCACATCTGGTACTGTCCCTAACAATTTGAAAGAATCTTGGGTACTATCACTCCTCAAAAAGCAAACCCTTGACCCAACCATACCCACTGTGCCATTTCTCTTAAATTCTAGACAAAGTGGCATACATTCAAATCCAGAACTTCCTGGAATCCAACCTCTTACTAGGATCTCGTCAATCTGGTTTCCATCCTCAACATGGAATGGAAACCGCTCTAATTGCGGATTTACTCCTCCTGCTAGATCTTCGGTGTTGACCATAAATCCTATGCAGTCACCTAGATTCTGCAGCACACTTCTCTAAGGAAGCTATAATATGGATTGAGTCATTCTTGAGCAATAGTACTATGAGTCTTCTCACCCTCGCAGACCCTATGCCTGTAACCTGTGGTGTACCTCAGGGATCCTGCGTGTCACCGACTCGACTCTCAGCCCCTCTTTGACAAAATGGACCATTTGGGTATCGCCTACACTAATTATGCAGACGATACCCAAATCCTCCTACCTCTCACCGGAGATATAAATAGATTTATGGCATCGTTCAGGCATGGATGGCCACCCATGGACTATGCCTGAACGATGATAAAACGGAGCTTATTATCCTAGGCACTACGGCCCACCTATCCAAATTAAGCCCATACTATGCCCACTTTACCATTTATGGTAATGACATCCAAGTAGCTAAGGAGGTGAAGACCCTAGGCTTTTACCTAGATGCCTCCCTTAACTTTACTAAAGTCAATTCCCTGGCATCTGCTACGGCATATACGTGCAAATTAATCGGAGCAAGTAAACAATTTCTCTCCACAAAGTTTTCTAATTCTCTAGAGCCTTCACTCTCTAAATTGGATTATTGTAATGCCCTGTATGCTGATGCGAGTAAACATTTCATCCAAAAAATACAGGTACTCCAGAACAATGCTTTGAGAGCAGCACTCATGATAGAAAGGAACACATTTCCTCCACTAGGAGAAAATACAAATGGTTATCTACCTTCGACAAAATTCGACTCAAAATGGCTACCCTGAATTATAAATGTCTAAATAATAAAGCACCGCCATATTTAACTGATTGGATTATCAGAAACTTCCCACAGACCAACTAGATCAGCCAACTGCCTCCTAGTACCACGTTTAAACTGTCCACCATTGGGGGGGACACAGCTTCCCATTTAAGGCAGCTCAACTGTGGAACTCCTTGCCTAAGAACATCAAACCTTCGCCAAATTTAGACAAATATGACTAACTGGCTGAAAGAAAACGACAAGTAAATTGACATGCTTTAGCCATACCTTAGCTGCCTCTAATACGTAGAGGCCAGCTCTAGTTTTCTGCTAATTATGTACATTTTTCTGTATAATGATTCGCTTATTGTGTTTTAGTCCCTACTGCACACTACTCTGTATATACTTATTCACTCATGTAAGATACGCTGTCCCTATGATCCCTGATGCACTACATGTAACTCTGTAACCAAGCTCAATGTTCATGTCTTGCGCCCTGATGCCCCAGGGTTTGGCACGCACTATAAATAAAACAAACGTGGTTCTTCAAAGGCGTGGGGGATGTCCAAGTCACCATAACCAGGAAAAGTATACTGGAATTCCCTTATCTACTGGCCAAAGCCTTCCTGCCGAACCCACACTGCAGTAACTAACCTTTAGTGGCTTCTCAGTTTGAAGGTACTGGAACATTATGGCAGTGGATCATATTTAATGCAAAGCTTTGGCTAATTGGCGCATAGTTGTGCCACTGCTTTCTTATCTTTGGACTTCACGCATTTCAACTTGCCCCAATCCATATACCACTCTGCTGTCCATACCCTGTCTCCTTACCTCCCGTGACTCCATCTCTTCCTCGTTCTCTTACCTTGGCTGGCTACCTTTCCACTCGCAGCTTAAATTCTACTTTCTCTGTCTTGTCTTCAAATCCCTCCATGGTCTTGCTCCTCTCCTCTCTTCTCTCCTACTCCCCATCCCGGCCCCCCCTTCGCTCCGCTGACCATTTCCTCCTCACTGTTCCTCCTTCCCCCTGCGCCCCCGCCCCCGGTTCCGCTCATTCCAACTCCTTGCACCTCTGCACTGGAACTCGCTCCCGCTCACAATCCGCTCTACCACGACCTTCGCCTCATTTCGCACTTCCCTTAAATCCCTCCTCCTTGAAAACTTCCCCTCTCGTACTCCTCTTCCTCTTCTATTTTCCCTCGCCCTGTCCAACTCCTCCTCCCCCCCCTCACTTCTTCCCTCTCCCCTTTCTACCCCCCCCCTCAGTTAATTGCTCTTTGCATTGTTTTGTTGAATGATTCAAGATGTAAATTTTGCTCCCATTGTTAAGTGTTGGTTTTTGTTCCATTTTACAGCACCTTGGTGTAAAGCGCTCTATAAATAAATCCAACTACAGTGCTACAAAGGACTTTGCATGCTGGGCTAATTCCTAGAACACGTTTAATTTATTCTGTGGTGTCAATTTTTCTTGCTTTAACTTGGTGTGTTTATATAATGGAACGTTCCTTTCCATGCAGGTGACACGGCTAAGAAAACAGTGAAAAAGGTGGCTGCTGGTGCTAAAGTAAGTTGTGCAGTTATTTCAATGTACACAAGGCACATGATTCCCTTGCCAGCCAAGAATGGACCCATGATCCCTAGTGACATTGTGAGGTATCTGTAACATGCAGAAACTATGAGGCCCAGATGGTTCGAAGAGATGTGCTCCATGTTGCTAAAGAAAGACAGCTGGTTCATGTAATCTCCAGCATAACATCACACTTTGGGGGGAGGGGAGTAGTGTGCGTGTAGAGTAGGTGTACATTCTAGTTGTATTGAGTAAACCAGTAACTGGGAAAACGTCCCTTAAAACAATTGAAGGGGAAGCACCAATGAGGGGTTGGTGATCAAATGGTCTTGAGCAGGGGAGTACTTTGAGACACTTAAACTTGATTTCATGGGGTAGTTAACTTTCGGACTGCCAATATGTCTAGCGGTCTTTGCAATGTGTTCTACCAAATTACAGTGATTTATGTTTAGGAATTGCAGACCACCAGTGTAGTCTCATTTCAGAAAATTGCTGCTTGTTGTGGGACTGAAGGTTGTTTGGTTAAATATATACCACAATATCTGCACCTAGCATAGGGCTTGCTGTTCTTGAGAGTTCGATAAAATCTCTCTGTAGCGCAAGGGGAGTCTGCAGCTTGTCCAACTGTGAGCATTCGGTCTCCCGTGTAGTGCTACTGCCACCTGTTCAATTGCAGCATGCTGCCCTACACGCCATTTAGTGTATGCTGGGGGATGGCAGACACCTTACTTGCAGTAACCTACTATCAGTGTCTGGATCCATGTATTGGTATGCGCCTCATCCAGCTTGGTGTTGTGGACCTTTCCTCCCTTCTGGGTAGATACTGGTGTGCAGGAATGGGATGGTGGAGCAATGTAACCTGACTGCACACTGACCTGAACAGGTGGACAGTGGCAATGTGACCTGTAAGTGCCTGGAAAATGGTAGCTTCTGTAATGTACTCTGGAACATAACAAAGGTGAATGTGGCCTGACCACAGACCTGTTCATAAAAGGCATGGGAACACCGCTGTTCGTCAGTAGTCGAGGTATCCTGTTGTCCAGTGAAGCAGTGATGCGTTTAAAACTGACTTCTACTTTGTTGCCCGTCTCCTTGGTACAGACTTTTCAGGGTTTGGGGTTTACTTGTTGCAAGGTTATTGGTTGTGCTATTCCAATACCAGTGACTCCTTTAGCAATTGCTCTTAGCAAACTTGTCTGTCCCACCTGAAAGCGGCGAAGAAAATCAGTTGTGGAACACCATGCTCTAACAAGGGTAGCGCAACTGTAAAGATATGGCCCATTTTACACTTCAGCCGAAGGACAAGTTCCCAATTAATAGATTCAACTCATTGAAATACAAAAGACAACTATGTTGTGACGCAGCCATTTTAATAAATGATTTTTATGGAATACTTGGGAGTTAGTCTTGCTAAAGACTGCTGGGTCGAACGTGTTACACTCCAAGGGCAGAAGAGCACTATTTGAAGGACTTGATACATCGAGCTATATGATGCTATCTAGAAGTGTAAATAAATACTTAGAATTGATTGTGCTGGATCATAGTACAACTGTTAAAGATGGAGTTTGTTTTCATAATGGATGTGGGGCATCACCAGATTGCTGATCACTTGCACTATTGACTAGGGGATCCAGAGCACACAAGCACCCTAATATCCCCAACTGTGATAATTGATCGATCTGAAAACTGTGGGTTAGCTGGCTCTCTGCCATCCCAGCTACTATGGTGCAATCCCAATTCTGTACATTGCTTACCTATTGGTGACTCAAGTCAAATCACATCACTACAAGGCATGACTACTGTGATGTTGGCTCTGCTGTAATCCAGGCGTTGGGGCACATATTGCCTTTAACTTACTAGCTTCGTATGGCTGAAGGCTTGACTAGTCGAGGGTTACAGTTTAATACAAGTCCAGGGCTCTGTTACTGCCCCTTCACTCTATGGACCGACAAATACAAGCTCATAATATTTTCGTGTCTGCTCTTAGGAATTTCTTCTTAGGAATTTCTTGCTCTGGAACTCTTGCTCATCGGATCTATATATTTTTTTTTTTACAAGGTGTGCTGCATGTTAGCAAAGTGCTATGTTTACTAAGCTGTCCACTTATCCTGCCTCGCCTCTTTGAAACTTTTCCATTAATCTTTAAGAACCTCTAACTGCAGTGATCCTGATGGTAGCCCTCTAGAATGTATGCCGCATTTCCAGATTATCTTTTAGTTATGGTTTCTTACTGTTGTCATACTGCTTTGCAAACCTGCGGTCTGATAAGGGTATAGAGGCAATTTGGCATAATTTTCAAAACTTGATTCACTGTAACCTTAAGTGCACTTAGTAGTTTTGCCACAGCTTGGTCCTAGAGGTGGATTTTGAATGCTTGTGGAAGACTCCTGGGAATTGGCCTACCCCATGCTTACCTTTATTAATGGTACCTTTTCCTCTCAGGGTGAGGCTGCTGCTCCGAAAGCAAAGGGAGACCCGGACAAGGCGGTTAAAGTTGCTGCAAAGAAGCCTAAGGAGAAAGTGGCTGCCAAGGAGCCAGCAAAAGCCAAGACTAACGAAAAGAAGGCGGCATCTGCCTCTACCACAAGCAAAGCAGACAATACCACAGATAAGGACTCTGCCAAACCTGCTGCCACCAAACGTGGCAAGAAATAGCCTTGAATTCTTATTAGTTTTAATTTTACATAATTTATTTTTATGGCTTTCAATAAAGGTTCTGTTAATTGATCCTCCATCTGTCATTGTATAGATGGGAGCAAGATGCCTCCTTGCAGCAAATTTGGCAACCCCACTTCTGGTTCCCAATAGACCTCCAGTAGCAGTCCACTCTTGTCAGAACTCCCATTGGCCTTTTGCACACTGGTTCGGACTGGTCTATGGGGCAGTGTCCGAATTCATACTAGTGTGGGCCTGAACAGTCACTGAACACCATTTAAAATGCATATTTTTCAACAAACGTTTAACTCCCCCACACCCCATGAGAACTACTGTCACAAACAAATGACTTGAACCTTTTTTTTCTTCATTGGCGCCTGTCCTAGTTTTATTTCCAGTCTGACTTTTTTTTTTTTGGGTGAGTGCCCACCAAGTCTTGCAGTTTTAGCTGCTGGAAGGTGCCATGGCTTTCTCCTGGAGTGGATTTGCTTGGGCACTGTCATACTGATGCTCGTGCAGTGTCACAACATCACAACTTTTTGTGCATGGCATTCTCCATGTTGTCTCTCTAGGGTTCCTTACTTGTCTAGTGTTGGTATATTTGGTAAGGTGCTCGTGTTGGCTGAATGGTGTTTAGCTTTGTCATGTATGTTACTGCTTCTGCAGTGTTGCAGTTGGCATGGGTGTGACCTTTGTACTATATTGTTCCAGCATTGTCTTGGTGTAGTTTTTGCTCATGGGCTATTGTGGCTGACTTGGTATCTGATTACTCTTGCCTGGTACTCGGAGTTTAGAGCTACCGTTTTTTACTGTTTCATTGTGTTAATTTTTTGAAACATAACTTGCAGTGGACTCGAGGTTCACATTATACATTACTTGTGACCACGTTGCCGTTTTGGGGTCTTGACTCCACGCTGCATAACTTGTCTGTCCTACAGGCATGACTGACTCATATCTGTGCAAACCCTTAGTGCCTGATCAAATTGCTTCTTGGCATGTCGAGCAGCCTTCCAGAACAGCTTGTTTTGTATCGGCACTTTGATTACAGTAGGTATGTATACACGGCATCATTGGATCTTGCAATGTCGCCTACGAAATTTGTTTAAAATTGACTAACCCATGTATGCGTCGGCAGAAGTTTTTCACCCAAGACCTAAAAGGAGCAACAATACAGCATGTTTGTGTCTGCTGCAGTAAGACATTAGTGAGGAGTCATGGCTTGCAACTTCTTACTAGACCTGCAGTTAGAGTGACATAGTTTACCTATTTGACCAAGAGAAATACACTCCCATGGCAATGGCTGACAAAAAAATTTCAGTAAAATGGTCCATCACTACAAAGCCACTTTTTTGGCACTCTACTGCCACCCAGAGGCTAGCCATGCACAGTAACCTTTATTTGACATTTACTCCAGCAAAAAAATATCCAGTACCCTCCCTTCAAATTTATTCTATTATGGGAATAGACTTTGCGAACCCTGAATGAGTATGTAAAATGTAAGATTTGCTGCATGAATGGACACACATAATGCATGTAAAAAAGACCATAAACAGTCTGGCTAGCTTTCTTGCAGGTGTGAATTTATAATGCAATCATAAAGCAAAGCGAGCTCTGGAGGCTACGCGTTATTGCAGTAGATCTGTAGATGTAAAGACTCGCTCAAACTATTGATCACTACTTTGCAGAAACTTCTAGTTAACTTTGTATTATATAAGGGGAAATAAAGTAAATAGCAGGAAGAGAACTGGGCAAACTAGGTGGAAAATTAGTTTGCAGCCGTTTCACTTTCAGGGTAGCTGGTATAAAGCAGCAGAGGGATGAGGAATTTAGGGGTCAGCTTATTGGTGGAGCATCAGTTTTGCAACAAGCGGGTCACAGAACTAGGTTTGCCATCAAAAGCGGCTGTACCTGTGTCATTATGATGCATCTTCCCCCAACAAAACTATAGTGGACGCTAACATGCAGTGTTTAACATTTATGTAACAACTTTTAGGAATGGAATTTGTCACAGTATATAGTTGGCGTCAAGTATTATCCCCATTACTTCTGGTTTGCAATTTGGAAACAAAATCCTGCCTAGCACTCCCACACAGGCCTTTGACACTTGGAGTGGAGCAGATGTACTGCTGCACTCTGTCCATTAGCCCCTTTGAACTTCAGTGGCGAAAGCATTGAGAGGAATTCGGAGTGAGCTCTGTTTTCAGTGAACAGGGTAAATGGCTAGCTTTGCTGTACAAGTGTCAATTTAATTGGCAAATTTACAGAATTGCATAGCAAATTGTTATGCAACACTGCCTTGCCTATTTTATGCCTTGCACAAATGTACTTGTGTGCATAGCTAAAATATGAATGCATGAAAATGCATTGTTAGCGGTGTAGGCAACCTGCACAACATTCCAGAACTGGAATGAGCACAAGGTGCAAGTAACCCACCAGGCAAGAGCTTATACATCTGAACTATTTTCATAGTGACAGTTGGTGTTTGGACCATGCCTTGCTCGGGAAGCTGGCCAAAACACAGGCCACCCCCTATCTGTGAGTAGACTGCGCTGTACTTTGTTAGATGTCCATCTCTTAAGATTAGAGCAGTGTGGCTGTCTGTATAGTTGTGGCAGAAGATGTGTCAATGTATCCTTTGACCCACATACAGCATGAATTGGCTTAAGATTTCCATCTTGCCGCCAGAAGTAAGGCATTGAACCTTGCCTTAGTTGGAAGATGCCTATGCTGTAACTGCCACAGAGGCCTAGCAGTACCGCTTATTGGTGCAAGCGGCAGATATAAGGTGACTTGGATCAATTGGCTAGAGTTTTGGCTAACTGCTTAATTTTACCCAAATCTAGTTTATTCAGAAGAGATCTGATAGAAGGAAGTTCCAGCTTGCTAAAGACTTAATAATTAACAGTTGTGAGATTCTATGGGGCACTCGTGCATAATCTGTCTGGTGTGAACAACATCCTTAGTCAAGGATGTGTCCCAGTGAGTCATGGACTAAGGATCTGACAATGGATGTTCTGCAAGGAATCACAGTAGCCATAGCCCAAGATTTTGATTTTGCTTGCATGCATCCCTTCAGGTGTTTAAGATCAGCTGGGCAGTGCTGAATGATGAGTTGATCTGTAGGCCACCTGCCTAATCTTTGCAGCTACCTTGGCAATTAAAATTTCACTGGTTAGTCTGTTTAAACCTGAGACCCAGACATAATGAAGATTCTTGTAACAATCCCTTTCTTGCTTGACACACTTACATTTTGTAGCTTTTCTTGCTGACCTATAACTAGATAATTGCCAGGAGCGCAGCATCGGCATGGATCCAGACTTGAACCTCCTTCCACACCTGGACGCATCCCCCATTTGTAGCTGCCAAGCAATTGGAGAGCTAATTTGGTGGCCAGCCCACACCCTACTGTACCCCTTCCCACCATCTTGTGTGGTGAGCAGTTATTAGAGGACTTGTCACACCTAGCCTGTTATACTTGGGCCATTCTGACGAGCATGGTCTAAGGTGGAACACAGTCCTTGAAGAACATGTAGATTGGAGAGCCCAGGATATACCAATGTTTGGTGCAGATTAACACTACTGTCATGGAAGATGGTACCGGTATCTGGCAGAATCTTTTTCTGTGCCCATTCCTGCAGTCTTATCAAAATGCCTGCATAAAGCTTGGATATACAATGATACAGGACGATGTGGGTGGATCAGAATCTGTAATTAGTTTTCCATGTAGGGTGTGGCACGTGAGTAATTGATGCATTAAGAATTGTGCCCCAGACGATCAGGTTGTGGGAAGAAACAAGATCATTGAACGCATTTCGTGGTGATTTGTGCACCCTTTGCCTTGCAATCCCATAAGCTCTTCGCTCCATGGTAATGGAGCCTGTTCATCAGCAGATGTAGCATTTCCTTCCATTTAAGCTTTATAGTAGTGGTAAAGCTTTCTGTAACTTCACTCAATTTCTGGTCACATGGTTCCAGAAACTTTTTCTCACTGGTCCCACTTCTCAGTTGGCAAGTCTCTCCTCTCGCTAGTAACTCCAATATCTATGTTCTTAAGGGCTGTTTTGATGGACACGATTTCCTTTAATCTCGCGTTTCTCTAGGGCAAGTTCTGAAGATCTGGACAAACCCTTATCTGGTATTAGACTAGTGAGTAGCTCTCACTTTTGTAGAGCTAGTGACTGTTCTGTAGGCTACCTCTTGCCCCCCCCCTCTATTTGTCCAGTATACTACTCTGGTGCCCTTAAGGCGTAATGGGCTGGGTCTGCCATTCTAAGCCCATTTGAGCAGTAGTGGGTTATAGTTTTTCGTGCATGCTAGGCATTGCTAAGCTGTTGATGCTACACCCATCAACTGGTAGCATACATAATCACTTGTGCTTATCAGTTCTGAAGGATATAGTTGCCAGACAATAGCCAGTTAGTCCTTCAAAAGCCAGTATTAATCTACCACAAGTGAGCAGTGGCATGTCCAGATGGCCAAAGCAGAGCACTGAATTGAGCAGGGGTGGCATGAAGTAGGAGCTCACACAATCATAGTTGACCACACCATTTTAATCAGATTCCAGGGGTAGAATGTGCCAACCCAGGCCACTCCCTGGACTTGCCTATGCAAGTGAGTGCGTTGTCTAAAGTTGAGGTATCTCCATGCAAGGTTTTGGTAATTGACATGCCACTTGTCTTAAATGGCAGATCTTAACCCTGTGCTGAGTCTGTTATTAACATTGCCACCTATTGAGGTGGGCTTTGCTTGTATTCCATAAATCTCCTTTGGGGAGATTTGAATGGCCCTAAAGACAATTGACTAAGCTGCAAACCTTACCAACCCTAAACTTGAGGTGACTCGGGCAGTTGACTTCCTGAGACTGATATTGACCAGGTGAAGACTGACCAACTGGGAGATGGCAAGACAACATGACTTTCACAGTACTTGTAATGGGAGTAGTATGAATGGCGTAACCTTATGTGGTTGTGGGTTAACATACCAAGATAGCTGATGGATATTTAAACAACTCCACTGTCAGAACTGCAGGTCTTAAGACTGGCAATGTTCCAGACCATCACCTTCAGAATGACTGTACCCACACACTCTGGCCCCCAGTAGGGATCCTGTATTATATCCTTCCTTTCACCTGCTCTCCTGATGGACCTAAGGACCTAAAGATGGCGGCTGATTTGCTGTAGTGAGTGTAGATTGAGCCAATCATCAACTCCTAGTAGGTGTTCAGTTGTGAGGAACCAGGAATAGGACATATTGTTGCTACAAAAATGTATTACATGACAAGGGGTTGGGAAATGCCTCGCTGTCCCATCTAGGAGGCATTTAGACATTCAACCAAAACTGGCTGTGTCCTGTGATGTCCAAAGCATAACGTCCTGTGTCCAAAATCCTAGCCTTCATCTGAAAGTAACTCTGTGCTAAGGATAGTCTTTGGCTTTCAGAAGTGCACCAATGTTCAAGGTTAACCAAAAGAAGCAAATCCATTGTAAAGCTTCCGCCTGCACAATGTTTGCAATTCCCAGGGAGGACTCCCTTCCCTGGGATTCTTTCCACAAAACAAACTGTTCACAAAAATATGAGCATTCAAGTTCTTTAGACTAGGTGCACTGCCTCCTTGATATTATTCCCTTCAACTTGGCTGACCTGGTGTATTCTCTCAATTTCAAAGTTGAGGTTTTATTAAAATTCTTCCCATATACTGGGCTTTGCATGGTATGCTCCTCTGTCAGGACGGACTTAATTCAACTCACAATCCCAATGGTTTAGATCTTAAAAATTATATTGGGCTTTGCCTGGTATACTCTTCTGCCAGAACTTCAGGATTCACAATCCCAAGGTCATGCATCTTCCTTGGGACTCTTTTCCCACTTGGATTTGCCTGGTATAATTCCCTGCCAGGACTTCCCAAGGGCATGGGGTCTTCCTTCTTTCTCTACACTTTGTTGCTGCAATTTAAGGTGTGGGTCCCAGACTAGAGTACCTGGTATACTCCTGTGCCAGGTTTCTCTCATATTCATTCTGTGGGTATGCCCCCCATAGTTTATATTTTACTGGTGTATTTGTTTCTCCCCTATATAGTGCTCTTGAAACTTGGCTCATGGTGTGGCGTAGTGAACTGTCTCCTGTTTCAGTTGGGGGCAGGATGGCTCCTCCAGTATCACATCTGCAAATGTGGCATCACTGGTTCTTGGTGGGCTCCTTGCACTTCTCTGACCTCTGGTTCCTTTACGCCTTCTCACCCTCTCCGGTGATTTGAACAACCAGGGAGTCTGGAGGTTTGCGCTTCTTGTTCAAAAAAAGCGCTGTTGCCTCACATGGTTCTGGCGTCTCTCGCCACTCCTTCATCCCATCTCGGGCCGCATGATGCAGCATGTGTTTGGTGTGCTGCTCTGGTGTTCGTTGCCGGTCTGAATCTTGTCAGCTTCCCAGCCTGTTTCAGCTTTCTCTTGTCAACAGAAATGTCCCTGCTTGACTCCACTTCCTCCTTTGTGCTGCTCCATCGCCACGCGCACCAGCTTCAGGATTCACTAGTGTTTCCTTGGCTTCTCCGGCAGCGCTTGGATCTGTTCCTTGCTGGCACATTGTTTTCTTTCACATTTTGAATTGGATTTTAAATGATTTGAATTGGATTTTAAATAATTATACAACGTACTTTGGCATTTGTATCAAATTACAACCACACGTTATTTCTCCTTCGTCTGCTACTAATGGATATATAATCAACAAAATAACTCACCCCCATGACAGGTTATCAGCACACTAAGTCACTTTCTAATGGGGACCACTTTTCCAACATGTTCGTCCAACTTATCTTCTGCTCAGTCTCGATCTTAGCAATAGGTTAGCACATGGGATTGCCGGCCACAGGGAAGTTGTTGCGCCTTCCAGCTGATCACCTGTCAGGCATGTG
Source organism: Ambystoma mexicanum (assembly GCF_040938575.1). Classification (NCBI taxonomy): domain Eukaryota; kingdom Metazoa; phylum Chordata; class Amphibia; order Caudata; family Ambystomatidae; genus Ambystoma; species Ambystoma mexicanum. Next base: position 172,214,145 of record NC_090923.1, on the reverse strand, counting down.
CGGCAAGTAGTAAGAGTAAGGGGGGGCCAAGTCCACCCTCTTCTAAGCCAAACTGAGTTGTCACATCCCGGGAGACTCAAATTAATCTGCCTGATCAACCCAAAACTTCACTCAGTACACTTGGACCTGGGGACATTCCCACCACATGTGCCAATAATTAGCCCTTTCTCCACATGATCGCCAAAATAGGGGGCTAGCAGTCTCATTTTGGACAATCTCTAGGGGTCGTATTGCCACCTATGCAGCAACATAATAGCATGTAATTTGTATTGTGCAGATATTGATACATGTAAGGGTGTCTTGCATACCTTTGCCCATGTGCATTCTTCTAGTTCGTGCCCAAAATCCAGCTCTTGCCTATGTTTTAGCTTGGAGACCGACCTAAACCCGTTATCTAGTGTCCTATACATACTCGTGATCAAGCCCTTGGTTACCGTATCAAGTGGTGTGAGTTCCCATTGTATTTTCACTCCCCATTCTTTTCTCGACATAACACCCTTAAGCCTTGGATAGAAGAAAACCGGGGCCTCTTCAGTTCCTGGATCGTCAGAAAAACCCAGCCCTTCCACAAATGCCCTACCCTCTCCAGGCCCACCTTAAACAAGGATTGATACTGTGGGTGGTACAGAATCTCCTCATGAATCCCTGGGGTCCATATGTGGCTTGGGGGTGACGGCCATGTTGATGCCCTTCATGTCCGCCCCTCCCTTGCGTCACTAACCTACAGAGTATGGGGTGGTCTCGGAGTCTCCGCAGAAGTTTAGCTCTTGGAGCCCATAGCCATTCCGATACCATGGCGGGGGCTAGGTTGTAGTTATCTAGGTGGATCCACTGCAGAACTTTTCTTTCCCTTAAGTGAGGAATCGGTACACATAACTGGACTGCTTGGTAATATAATTTGACATCTGGGAGGCCTATCCCACTCTTTTCTTTGGGCATTCTGAGTACTTCATACGGTATTCTTGGTTTCTCCCCCCCCACCCCCTGCCACAGGAATCTTAATATGGCACTGTTCACCTCTCGAAAGAACACTCTGGGATTTTCAAGGGGAGAACCTGGAATGGATACTAAAATTGTGGGAGGTGTACCATTTTGATGGCGTTCAGGCTCCCTATCCAAGATATTGTGAGTACGCCATTTTGCCAGGTTTGCCTGAAATGAGGCGAACATGGGGGGGGGGGGGGGAGTTCGCATTATACACAATAGTTAAGATACTCGTTAGATTGATCCCTAGGTAGCATAGTGTCGATCCTCCCAGACCCAGCTGAGTCTCCTGGAGGAGTTGGGGTGGGCTTGTGCAGTGGGAAGAGTATGGATTTGAACCTTGATTTTAAAACCTTGACAGTGACCCATAAGCTTCGATCAATTGGATAGCCCAGGGTATTGAGGACATAGGATTCTGGACATGGAGGAGGATGTCGTTGGCATAAAGGGCTAGTTTGTTTTTTCAGTTTTATCTGGCTATCTGCTGTGTCTGGGCAAGGGGTTCTAGTGAAAGCAAACAGTATTGCAGAGAGGGTAGCTCTGTCTCGTGCCCCTCCTGAGAGAGAACCATCTAAAGTTTTCCATGACTGATGCTTAAGGGGAAGTGTACACTGCTCTTATCCCTTTTCTGAACTTTGGGCCGAGCCCTACTGCAGAACACCTCCAGGAAATCCCACTCTACTCTGTGGCACGCTTTCTCAGCATCAATAGACAGTAGCAAGGGGTCGTTCTTCGACTCATGTATTAAGTGGAGAGTCTTCCGTGTTGTCAGCACCTTGGCGCCCTATCCAACCTGGGCAGGGTCTATCAAAAAGGGCATGTGTGTCTCCAACCTAGCCGTCAGTACACACATGTACATTTCCGTGTCAGTGTTGAGGGAGATGGGGCGGTATGACCCGCATTGTTTGGGGTCCTTGGGGAGCACCGAGATTAATGCTTGTGAGTGACTCTGGTGCTAATCCTGTTTGCAGGCGATGGTGTAATAGGTCGACCATAAAGGGAAGGAGAGGTGTGTAAGAAGTCTTATTGAACCCAGCACACTACCATCGTTCTAGGTGCTTTTCCCCATTAGCCTCTTAGCCACTCTCCACTTGGTCAGGTGATGGGAGATCCAGCGTCCATCGGGAGAGTTCGGGCATGTTTATACCGTTATTACTGTCTATATCTACCTTACTGTGTGGATTCAGATCTGTAGAGATGCTCCTAAAAATCAGCAAAGGCCTCTGGGATGCTCTTGAGTTTCCTGGCTTTGAGATCACTACCTCATTCAATAGCGGCAACCCATTCTTCCACTCGTAGTCCATGCAACCTAGCGGCCAGGAGTGCGCCAACTTGCGGTTCTAGAACATAAGAACTTAAATAACCGTGAGCCCCTGTACCCTCTCCCCATGCTCCATACTCCAAGTATATGGATCCTTTTCATTTTCTTTGGTGACCCAACCGTGTTGACCCGTTTCTTGGTCCCAAGTGACCTTTCTGCGGGAGCCTGTTGCTGGGCCCTCCCCTTAGTGATGAAGTTTCGTGGCAAGGATTTCAGTGTTCCATGTCCAGGGATGCATTCATCCTCCTAAACTTTCTAGAACCTGGTATCTTCCTTCGCCTCGGTCCCTTGATACGCCACTCTCCGTCTTAATTTCTTTTTCCATTGGGGACTGCTCCTTCCTCCTGACCTCCCACTAGGTCTGCCATGCAACTGCAGTTGTCTTTCTCAGATGTCAGCTTTATCATGTCGCCTTCCCATTCGAAGGTGAGAAGGGGTACCCCAACGGTATCGGACACCCTTTTCTTTCAACAATTTGGTGAGCGAGGACAGATCTTGATAGATATTTGCTGCGTCCAATGCTGTGGGCTGCATCTGGCCTTCTCAAGGACCCGAGCTATGTCTGCATAGTTATGGAATCCAGCACTGTTCTTGGGCCACCCACCCTACCTCTGGCCCTGTGAATGCAGCCAATTTTCATTTCATCTACGGAATCGTCCTGCAGTTTCATCAGTGTGTGCAGAGTTATTTTCAGGTCGAGCTCAGTTTCTCCTTTCTCGAACACCAAAAACGCATATGTTGTCGCTCCCGGTTCTCCAAGACGTCGACTCTTAAGCAAATGCCTCCTCCTCGTCCTCCCTTGCCGATGTCAGCAATCCTCAGATCCATTTGGGATTCCAATGTTGTCCGGGAAGTCTGGTTGTTCTCGACTTCCTTCAATCTCTTCCATTTTGTCGATTCGGAGTTATTTTGTCTATTTTTCCACCTATGTCAGCTCTCATGCTACTCATTTCGGTCAGCAGATCAGCTACATCTGCTTTGGTTGCGGCTGCTTCGGGTCCCGGATATGTCCTTATAGCGACGAAAGGAGGAATGTCATGAGTGCGGTGGGGAGAGAACTTGTAGAGTTAGCTTTTCCCTAATGTCCATGTGCACAGGGCTGAAGACACTGCAAAGGGTGGTGTTGATGTGGCAAGGTGTTTGGTGACCAAGTCCATTTCTGCGCACACCCCAAGAACAAAGCGGGGGCCCAACCTCAGTTGAGGGTGGGGGGGGTCAACTATATTTGGCATAGCCCTTTGTGCAACGAGGGAACCAACAGCCTGTCATTCCTGGGCGTCTTCTGAAGTAATTGTTCGTCAGTTGTCGGTAGGGTGTGGGTTCCGATGGTTTGTGGAGAGTCTGAGGAGGAATGTTGTCAATGCTTCGCACCTGTTTTGAGGGCACATGCCTTGTTCAACAGCGGCCCAACCCTCTGATTAGTGGCCCTGCGAGGGACCAGCTAGAATTGTCCTGGATGCTGGGTTGTTTCTGGTTTTCTTAAAATGCGCAGTTAGTATTCAACAGCGGTGCATCTCTTGCTGGTCTCTTGTAGCAGTGAGTCTGCCCGCAGTCCGCACTTCCCAGGGAGCACATCTAGGGTTTTCTCTTATGGTTTTCTGCTGTAGAATGGTGTGAGACAAATCATACAGGGGGTTATTCCCAGAGTTCCACCGTGTTGACGCCAAATATTCATGGGAGTTATCCTCTATTGGATGTCTGCAGGTTCCCCTATCTTAATGCTCTACCTCAAGTGTTCCTGGGCCGCTTCAACACGCCTGCAAGTGCCACTATGAGAAGGTTTATTCAGAGTGATTCCAGGATTGTAGGCAGTGGCATTCACAAGATGGGCTCGAGGTGGTCCATGAGGTTGGGGCATTCTCTACATCGCCTCTGGGTGTCTCAGCTCATTTCGTTTCCAATAGAAAGTTGCAGTGCCCTTTGATTTCGTTTGGCTCTTCAAATGATCTTGTGTGCGCCAGGGTGCTATAGCTGCTCAGTGCCGAGTGGGTTCTGGAGTGCTTAATTCGATGGGGCTGAGGTCCCCTTCCGCGCACTAAGCCGTGGCGGGGCGCATGTCTGAGCAGTTTACCGGTGCGGTGCTATCCTCGTGCGGGCACTGGGGGTAGTGTGCGTGTTCTTCTGGTGCTATAGTTTTTCTAGAGTCTCGTTGACTCCGGTGGACTGTCACACTTCAGCATCCGTGATTTTGCACCTGGTTATTCCTAATATGCCCCAGGTCGACCACTGAAGTTGCTTTCTGGGGACTGGTGAATGAATAGAGGCGTCAATGTGCCGTATTCGGGAAGGTCACTGAGCAGGCCGTATGGGGCAGGCTATGCTCCGGAGGTGTAAAGATGCGTAGCGGGGTCCGCTGGCTCATTTTTAAACTGCACTGCTGAAGGGATTTGTTTGGAACGACTCCCCCAGCAGGTAGACCGCTCGCTTTGGTTCAACTCCCTGTCTGTTACAATTGTGACTACGATGTTTAGAAATGTTGGTTTAAGCTTTGGCGAATGTTATGGTCCCTATCGCACTATGCCTCGAGGGCCTGAGGTATTGTGGCAGTATTCCCTAAAATGGGATGGGATACCATCTCTCACCCAATGTCTGGCCCTTCCCCTGAGGATTGTTGACCACAATGTGGTCCTCCCTCAAAAACCAACCCCCTCCGCCCCCCACACCCCCCCATGGTCGGGTAGCGTGGACATCCCCTGCCAACATGAGAGACTTCCCCTGAGAAAAGTGATGACCTGAACCCATGATTGGAACAGTAGTTTACTTTCTTACTGGTCCCTTGTCTGGCTAAAAACCACAGCATATGGCTTATTAGCATGGGACTGGGATAGGTTGTTACAGATGGTTTAACCTCCACCCAAGTGGGTAATTGTAATCCTTATAAGGATACTATGGCTTAGTGTATACAACGCGCCTATACCACTGGGTTTAAATTTGCATACACTTCACTGGGTTAACTTTGTACTTGGTGATCACATGCATGTGCCCTCTAATTCACTTTATCCTATTGACTGGTCAGACATGTTGCTTTTCGTTTTTGGTGTTCTAATTCAGGAAAAACCTCTACTTAATGCGGACTATGGTACCCATCTCGTATAGGGATGCATAAACCTGATGCAAATTCCCTGGATCCTCTGTTTAATGCTATTGTTTTTAGCAACCTGGATAATGTGACCTACACTACCTAAATTGCACATACTATAGAGGCTAAAAGCCATTTATTAAATCTAGCCATTTAGTTAAATGGTGGTCCCTGCATGTGCCACATTAAAATTGTCCGTTTGCCATCAGTAATGCATGACTGAGGAACCCTTATAGCTGTAACCATCTTGACTCTTAAATTGGCGCATCTATATACCAGCTATTGTACTAGCAAAAAAGCTCTGCATTCCATAGAAGAGCCTCTAATGCCTCGAGGTTTTTACGATTGTCAATATGAAAAATGCTGGTGCTCCATCCCTATGTTCTTTAAACAAGCCTACAAATAATCGATGCGAATTTCTCTCACCAGCGTCCCGATTGTACTTCTATTGGCACAACAATGTTTGGACTTTGAGACTGAAATGGATTTGAAACAATGACGTACTTTGAATAGCCTAATGTCGCTCCACTTCAAACTGTCCAGTGATCTGTATCCCTTGTGCTGAATCTCTTGGTCCATAATGAAACGTCATCGTCCTTAAGTAAAGTGTAGTCATTTATATAGTTCCTTTTCTCATTGGTATGGTACACACACACTTTGTGGTGGGAACGTCCTCAGGGACCGATGTCCAGGTATGGTAAAATTCTCAGTAAAGGCCTAGAATGTGTGTGCATTTGACCAAGTTTAGGAGTTGGGTGGGCTGGTACCCGGATTTTTCGAAAACCGAAATGCCATTTTGTCAAACAAAATGCTGAATTTTTTTTCGAATAGTTTCTTTTTTATTTTTGTGGTTTTATTAAGTGCCAATAAAAAAAACAGGGGTTTGGGGGTACCCCCATATAAAAAAAGTGAAACATTTTTTGGGCAACTTTGTGTCGCAAAAATGGCATTTCGAACATGTCGTTCGGAAATGTCACTATGAACGGGGTGGGCTGGCTAGTCTCCAGTAAGCAACCCAAGAGGTCAGGCATGTGGATGGGTGCTGAGGGAGTTCCTGCAAGTGCAAGACTCGTTATGTGTCAAATATTTGTAGGTGTATTCTAATTGTAGAGGTGCTCTGGTGTAAAGAGATAATTGACCTGGGTCATGCGATTGAGAACCTACACTAGATCTGCTGGGCTGCATTGGCTATTGTGCCATCACCAAGTGTTGACTGCCTCAGCTGTAGACTCAAACCTACCAATTCTTCGGGCTCTGTCTGTTTTTTGCCCAGGTAGAGAAACCGAACTAGCCCTCCTGGATATCAGACTCTTCATACTTTAGATCAAGGTCAAGTTGGTGTTTTTAATTCTACTTGTTGGCTGTATTTGATATAGACTATGCAGATGTTTTTATAGAGGGTGTGTGAGTATCTTACTCTGCAGTGAACTGCCTGGCATTTCCTAAGATCACATCCTGCATAATGTTGGCTTTTACATCGCCAGTTGAATTGAGTCCTTCAACAAGCCTGATCACCCATTCATTTTTAATATGTATGAAACCCCCACCCCCCACTATCATGATTGCACTCTGTGCTCTGTTTTAGACCTGCGCTGATTCACATCCAGCTGGTCTTCAGTTTTGCCTGATCAACATCAGTATGTACATACACTGGCCATTCTGAACGAGAAGGCTGAACTTCCTAGACCAATCGTAATGAAAGGGAAATCCTGTTGGTTCACCCTTGTGACATGATAAATATTTAGCAGCCTACTCTGAGCTCATCCTTGGCGATCGCACCATACACAGGCCAAAGTCAAAATGTGGGCATGCTCCTTTATGGTCCCGCAGGTTAACTAGATTGCAAAAAAAATGCAAATGCCATCTAAATCGGAACATCATAGTGCTATCTTAGCGCTTGTATTGACTGCAGGTTGGACTGCTGCAATTCTATGTATGCTGGCATTTTTAGCTTTTCGGCAACTACAGGCTATCCAGAGCTTTTGGTAGACGCCTGACCTCCGCAGAATTGGTTCCATTCTGAAAAAGATTTAAACCATTCCTTGTCTAGCTTTTTTCTGATGCTTGACATTTGCTGCGGCACTACCTGGTTGTAGTCTCTCCATACCTCCTTTGTGCGCATATGGATGTCCATGTTGGACCCTTTACCAGCCTTTGTGTGTTGACCAATCTCTTGTGCATACTCCGCATAGAATTTCATGTTTTGTGCAACTAGCATGCAAGTCCTAGTTTTGTGTAAATGGCGGATTGAAGGGGGCTCCACTCCTGGTATATTTGGGACCTTGGTGTTGGCACTGGGTTTTCAAAAGCAGGTGTTGACAAAGCACATGCTTGGCTAGCTGCCACATGTCCCACTACTAGGTAATATCCCCCCCACCAATGTGTCATGCTTAAGTGTTTATTCTGCTGGTTGTGCTGCCCCATTAACCTTCCATTTAAAGGTAAGAAGCAAAGTACTTTTGGCACAATGTTCCTGGTTCCATATTGTGTTAAAGCATTTATGTATGAAGGGACCTCACCACCTCCTAGAATCACATCCATCACCTATGCTGAAATATTGAGACTGCAAAGCAGATGCTGTACTCTTGGTCCAACTAGATTGTCTTGGTGATGAGCGGGACATGGTCTGAGTTATTGTGGCTGCTTTTCTTCTGAAAACTGCTCTTAATTCAGGGTGGTGTTGCTAGTTTCTGTGGCTTAGTGGTGCCATGTAGAATGGTAGTTGGCATTGTCCATATTGGCCTAAAGTGTGGAGCTTGAAAGCAGAAGCGGGGATTCTGCTGCACTTTTCAGGAATTTCTTTGGACCTCGGACACTAATCTCAATTGTGCTGCTTTTCCATAATCTGTTGGACCTTTTAAGGTATTCAGAACAGGAATTGTATAATAACGAAGCCTGAAATACAGGGACATACCTGTTCAATCATGTTGCATGACTTAATGTGGCTCACCTTTCAAGATGCTTCCTGTGCTGGTAAAATTTGTTCAGATAGCGATGGGGTTCGAGATTGAAGGTCTAAACTACGAAATGCCCAAGTGTGCAAAAATGAATTGGCCTTATTCGTAAGGCTTACACAAGGTTTTCACTACAGTACAGGTTTGTGGATCTGATGGGTCACTGGCCTTCCATGAAACATGGCACCTTGGTGGATGACCTAGGATGCATATTCTCTGATCTTCCCATGAGTTGAGTAATGTCCACCGAGTCTGTGTCTAGGCGTGCAATATAGTATCCTTTGCAAGCATGGTTCTTCGTGAACTGTTTGCAATAGTTAATAGTGGATGACAGCCTTGAAGCTGTGGGAGTCTGGAGTTGGTAAACTCTGTTGGTTAATGAAGCCTTCCACTCCACCTATGCAGTGGCTTTGAAAAGCAATCTACTAATTCAAACAAACTGCCCTGCAATGACTTTAGATGGCCACATTTGTATTCTAGTTTTAACTTGAGTACTGCTCTACAAGACTTGATCTGTCACGAACGAACTATTTTATATGCTGCCCCAATGTAGTGCTTTTCAGGGAGAGGGAGGAGTCTCACGGGAAAGCCATTGGAAAAGGTGTCTAGGATGAGCAGATTGAGATTGCAGCAGGTCAAAGTAATAAGGGTGCTTGCTTCATCAGTGTGGTAAGAGAAAACACAGCGTCAGAGCCGGACCACTCAAGGTGACAGGGCTCTTATCGAGCAAAGCTGATAGGTGATCCAAGGCTGAGGAGGCTTGCGAGAGGAGAACATGAAGAGGCTGAATATCATGGCTGACTTTGTTCATTCCAAGGGCAAGAAAAGCTGAATGAGAGATGCAAGATACAAAGGAGTGTTAAAAGCACGAAGATCGTGATGAAGTGTGGACGGGTGAAGAGTGGTAGCAATTAGAATACATTTCAAAAGAAAAGCAGGTGGTCTGAATACAGGATGAACAGACTGTAGAGGTAGTCGAAGAGGAGGCAAAAATAAGATCCAAGTGGGAACCAGAGATGAGTAGCAAGAGCTGAGGTGGTAAGAATCAATGGCTAGAAATGGAATACAAGCATGAGAAGAGGAAAGCTGAAGATTAAAGTATAAAATAATTTCAGCAAGGTAAAACCGCACAAAGTAGTGGGTCAATGTTGTTACAAAGTGGTAAGAGGACCAGGAGGATGACGAGTCCCTGCACAGGGCTTAGAAAAGGTAGAGCATATTCAAAAGTGGGAAAATGAGAAATAAAATGAATTGCGGAGGATGGCTATTCAAGAATACTGGTGCCTCCACCAAGGGTGAGGCGTGTGTAAAGGCAGTGTCTGATGTGAAAGATGCAGGAATAGCAGAGTTAAAAGAAGCCAAGTCTCGGTGATGCACATAAAGTGATGTTAAAATGCAAAAACATATTGGTGCAAGAAAATAAAATGGGAAGATGGATTTAATAAAGTTATGGAAAGCAGAGGAATGCCTATGACTAGTCCAGCGTGTGGGAATTGGGCTAGGCATAGTATAGCAGGAGTATAAATCCAACTAATATCGAAGTGACCATGTAATGCTAGCAGCACTACGATGGAATAGAACAGAGCTCCAGCTAATGGGCAAGCTGGCTGGGCGTGCTGAAAATGAGCAAGTCAGCCGTGATGGACTAGAAGGACCTGAATGGGCAGAACACATATTTAGTAAAGGAGTATAGTAGACCTCGTCCATCAGTTCACAGTAGCAGACGGCTGTGCCCAGACTTATCCGGACTTAGCATGGGCTCTGCCCAGGAAATGGTAAGTAAGGTCCGTGGCTGGCGGGTGCCATGTACCTTACTTGGGGGCGTGTCCAGACTTTTCAAACCTGTGCCAAAGTACACCAGAGAGGCGTCCAGGAATCCCAGAGGAGTAGGCTAGCAAATGGCAGTTGACCCTCAACAACCAGGAATAAGATGACTGGGAGGCAGAGCCTGTTGTGCAGACACGGTAATGCACACCGCCTTCTGCATTTAGAGTATCGTCTATTCAATCCCTTTTCTCCTTTTCTGGAGAATCTTATTTGGCTAACGATATGACCCTCCCACTTCCTTACCCCAGCCTCCTTCCCCTTATCTACCCATTATTTTCTTCACACAATGAACATTTGTTCACAGTTGGTATCTCAAGTCTTTGGGCAGCCAATCTATCATGACCTCAAACCTTGCTCATGACATAATTGGGATTGCCCAAGCACCTGCGCACCCAAACTGTACATATACACTCACAACACCAGCTCCTATGAGCACTCTTTGAGTTTCCGTTTTAAATGCACACCATTCCAGCCACAGCATGCTTGATCGAGCGTGAGTACTTGCAATTCAAGTCTTTATTTTGTGCTTCAAACAAACCTGGCGCCCCGCACTGCGTCTGCCTCCATTCAACGCTCACTCCTTTCTAACTGACTCGGACCCCAACAGTCCTCATACCTAAACATTCCGAGGCCGACGCAGTGCGGGGAGTAAACATTCTAACAAGGAATACTACACCATCCCCCCCTTACAATATTATATAACATTTTATATCAACATTGTAAAGCAAATCAAAATAATACTTAGAAATATAATCATATTAAAACATATAGATGTAACACATGAATATTTTTAAAAACCTATGGACTGTACATAAATTTAACTTTGCATGAAATAATCTGTGGACCAACCTGGCAAACTCCACAGGCTGTGGACTATACATATTAACTTCGCATAACATAATCTCTTGACCAATATGGTAATCTCCTTTCTCTTGAACTGTGCAGAAAGTTACGTCCAGAATCATCATTACCTTGTCGCACATTAATTTCCTCACCTTGTCTGGTTAAGTCCCTATTAACATTCTCCATTTCACTGACATTCTCCATTCCAAACAGAATATCATCTCCAAATAATTCAGTCGCTCTTCTCTACTTACCAAAATGTCTAAATCCTTCATGTTTACCTCCCCATCTCCATTTACTTACTCTATCCAAATTCCATACCGCTCCTCCAGTAACTCTAACTGCTCTTCTGAACACCTGTATAACTTTAACCGGACTGCTGTATTAAGTCACCCTTCCTCACACTACGACCAATCTTAATCTGCACGTAATCTCCTGGCGAGATTCTCAACTTGGGCTCTTCAATAGACATTCTATCCTTAGTCTGATATTTAACCAAACTATGTTTTTCATCATGCACAAATCTCCTACGATTAACCAAAGTATTGGGAGCCCTTCCCCTCATTAATTCAAAAGGTGAAATATTCATCCCCCTCTTAACAGATATCCTACTACACCACACCCTCTCCTTGAGAACTTCATCCACGGACAAATTATTACTCCAAGCCAATTCCACAGCTTCTACTATCACACGATTGCATCTCTCCACTAATCCATTAGTTTGAGGATGATACAGCATGGCCTGGTGCTCATGGAGTGAGGACGTGGAACTTTCGAGCTCCGGCCAAGCCCCGTAGACTGATCCTGAATTCGGTGTTTCAAGCCCGCTGTGCTGTCCATCCGACAACCCAACCAAAGTTGAGGCGAGGACCTGTGCTCCGCAGCTGCTCTGGATGAAAATCGGTGCTCGGGAGCCCGATACGGTGCTTTGGCCCAGCCCCTCCCCCCCCCCCCCCCCTCCGAGCGGTGCACACAAAATGGCGGCTTCGATGCCCGGGAGAGCCTGAACCCCGCAGGAGGGCCGGCGAAACTTCACTCCCCGGGACCAGCCAGGCATTCATGCTCACTGCTGATCGAGGGAAACCAACGAAGCAGCGGGACCAGCTGAACCGTGCAGCGCTTCCTGGCAGAACATCACTGAGGGGCCCAGGACTCTCCCGGCGAGACTCCCTACCTTGCGTCCTGAGCGCTCACGGCGGACGGCACACAAAGCAGCTCCGGCTGAGTCCGGGGTCCGCCTGCTGGGACCCGCGCCGCCCTCGGTGGCACCCCTCCGAATTAAAAGCGCGGTGAGGCTGTGGGGGCCCCGCGGCTCCCCATGGACTGTGATATCGGGCCCCCTGGCACTCTAGGCCCACCGCAACAACATGCAGGGGGCTGCGCTCCGGAACCAGCACCGGAGACACCGAAGACGCCCCCAGCTCAGCCCGACACTTCATCCCGACGAACATAACCAGGGCTTGACCGCCCCCCGCGAGTCGGCCCTCGCCTCCGAACAAACAAAGCATGGTCGACCCGACAGGCGAATTAATCTGCTGAGGTGTCCCTCCCCAACACGGTGCCCCCGTGGGCCAAACGGAGAGCGGGCTGGGGAGAGCCACACGACCACAGACCCTGAATGAGGCCGACCAGACACTTACAACAAACAAAGGGGACTAGAGATCCTGCAATGTCTACCTCAAGGGGCAAGGCCAAGAATGCCACTATGGATCCTTTTGTCACCCCAAAACCCCACCCGAGCGCCCAGTCCACGCCTAAAAGCACAGCTGCGCAGACCAGCCCAGGGGAATGCGACAAGGACAACCAGGTACTCGAGGCGATTGCTGCCCTAAGAACGTTTATTGACACGAAAATTGGTGAGGTGAAGGCTGACATCCAACTCATAAGACAAGATGCCCGCAATCTGACGGAACGTGTTACCAACATAGAAACCATCCAGAAGGACATCGCCGAGGACACACAAGACCTCAAGGCAGAGGTGGCGGACCTTCGGAGAAAGGTGAGCTACTTGGAGGCAAGATCAGAGGAAGCAGAGGGCCGCGATAGGCGCAACAACGTTAGGATACTGGGTATTCCTGAGGGAGCCGAAACTACAGACCCGACGGCCTACATAGAATCCCTAATACAGCAGGAAATTGGGGCGGAAAAACTCTCGCAGGGCTTTGCCATAGAAAGGGCTCACAGATCGCTCCAGAAGAAACCCCCTCCGGGTTCCTCTCCTCGCCCCATCATAGCGAAGGTCCTCAATTTCCGGGACCGCAAAGTGATCCTAAAGTTTTCGAGAGAGGGCGGAGAGATAGAGCGGGACAATTCAAAAGTCAACATCTACCCTGATTACACGCAGTCAGTGCAAAGAGCAAGGAACTCTTTTGTCCCAATCAAAGCTAGATTGAGAAAACTAAATCTAAACTACATGCTGCTGTATCCCTCCAGACTAAAAGTGATCCACAAGGGGCGAGCGATATTTTTGGAAACTCCAGCCGCAGCCACCATGTGGCTGGAACACAATAACCTGGCTGATGTCCCCCCTGAACCCACCCATGAGAACTGAACCGAATGCACAAGGGGTGGCGGACCGACACCTGGACACCACCACCCTTGAACCAGCACTGTACACCATCACAAGAGAGTACATCACCACCAAGGAAACTACATTGAGAACATCAAGTGACTACGGGGCCCACCCGGCCTCCCGCTCATGAGCACACAGCACGCACCCACGGAAGACCAGTGCTGGCTAGCTGCCGGTACGAACCTACTCGTGCCAGAAACCCGGATTGGGACAGACAGCACGAGAGCCCCCGAGCACTGCCCCCCCATGGCAGTAGCTGGGTGCACCAGTTATGGTTATTTTAGTTCAGTTTTTGTTATGACTGCACTCCTCATGAAGACTGTCCTCCAATGCACGGAGGATCAAAGGCTGGAAACTGAAGCTCATCACCCCATGCAAGCAAATCGAAGCATGACACCTAGCAGTGGATGCCCAACCCAGGAAATGGGCGGGGAGCCTCCCATATCCATGATCAAAGTCAAGCAATGGCAGCACGCTTCAGAATAATCACATGGAATGTCAGAGGGATGGGATCCTACCTGCGGAGAAATCGAACATGCATCACAACCCTTTGAACTACAGCTGCCGCAGAAGCTAAACCAAACGACATGCGTTTATACCTATACAGACCATGTGGTGTAATAAAAGCTGTAATGTCTCTGCAATCTTCAGTGAGTGAGATTTGATGATAGGCTTTTGAGAGATCCAACGTAGAAAACGCATCCTTATCACCAATACAATTCAACATTTCAGAAATAATTGGAAGGGGAAATATATCAGTTATTATGTTCTTGTTGACATCCCTCAAGTCCACGCAAATCCTGGGTTTGCCATTTTTCTTTAGTGCTACAACGATGGGGCTCACCCACTCGGAAGATTCAATCTTTTCTATGACGCCTTCAGATTCCAACAGTGTCAACTCCTGCTCAACTTTGACAGCAATAGCAAATGGAACCAGTCTCGACTTTGTGTGTCTAACCGGTACAGCTCCTTTCTTGAGGCGAATTCTGTGTGCAAAATCCTTTAATAAACCCAACTCTGACTTGACTTCATTCCTTTTTTCGCTGACACTTCTGTTCTCTGTTGTTGACTACTATTGACCAACAGAATCTGTTCTTCCGCACATGGATCTAACCTGATTCTCAAACCAGCTTGGTCTCTCCATCCTATGATGTTTACACCTTTCTCTGCCACAAACTTTAACCTGTGCTCGTCTGTCTTTAAATTGGATGATACCAGAAACCAGCCAATCGTTTTTCTCTTTGACCCTTCAAATCCACCAGGATTTCTGATGTCTGGTGAATTCAATTCGCTTTTGAGAGATTCTGCCATGTTTTCTTGGTAATAATTGTCCAGGGCGAACAACTATCCACCTTCATCCTAAGCTTCCAATTGTCTAGAATCACCTCGCAGCTTGGGCACTTAAATTCTCCTTCTGGAGGTTCCTGTATAAAACACCTGTTCTTCCTCCTTATCTACAATGACAAACTGCATACCACTACAAAATGAGCTTTTATGCCACAATTTCCACATTTCTGTCCCAGTGCCGGACCCTGTTTTGCATTAGCGTAATGACCAATTCTGCCACAGTTATAACACCTGTTTCCATCTCTTGGTTGGGCATTCTGAAATCTTTGATCATATTGTGTACGAGGTTCATTCTTTGTCCAACTTCTTCCATGAACTTTATTTGAACTACCTCTACTCTGGATTCTTTGCTTTATTCTTTCCTGGGGTGGCTTCAGCAATGTCTTTAGATCACAGTGCATTAACTTAGCCTTCTTCCTCTTGTTCCTGTACTAACTTAGTGTTTCGTTGCATGCTCTGTACAGCTTCTTCTTTCTTGTCTTTCATCTCCTTGGAGAATAATTGACTATGCTCCACCCGCTTAGCAATGGCTATAGTTTCCGGTAGTGATGGATTGCCAATCATCCACAGCCTGACTTGAACTATATTATCCTTTGAATAATTATCCGATCTCGTATTAATTCATCCAGGGTGATGCCATTGCCAAATTGACTGGTCCGTTATAAGACTTAGTGCAGAAACATATTCTTCAATACTCTCATTTTCTTTTTGCACTCTGGTGTAAAATTTATATCTATTTATTGCTACATTCGTTTCTGGAGCATAGTATTTATCTAGTTGTCTTATGGCTCTGTCATGCTTGTCAGCATCTCCAGCTTCATCTCTTGTCAAATCTGGAAGTTCTCTAAACTTTTTCTGGCCTTCTAATCCAAGCGCATGTAACAATAATAGTTTCTTCTTCCGGGATGTGAGTTCTTCTTGATCCACTGCTTGAATGTAATTTAGCCAAAATTCCTTCCACTCTGACCAGACAACTGCTGGTTGTCCTGGAGTCGGCAAAAAGCTTGCAGGAACCCGAATACTGATGCCCTGCATTTTTGTATATAAAAGGAGTCACGCCACAACTGTCAGAATTGTGAAATCAAATGTCCATCTAGGACTGGTACTGGGCTTCTTCAACATGCATATGTCTATTGCAATATTCAGTTTCACTATGGCCGTGCAAATAGAGGACAGAGAAGGAAAAAAACATTTTTTTTCTCTCCAAGTACTGGGACGAGGATGAAGATGCCCAATCTTCACCCTCCCCAGACTTCCTGGTCCTAATCGTTCAAGATCACGTCACTGCGATGTGTGGGTGGGTCCTTTTCTCTAATATGCGCGATGATACGCGCGTAAGCCCGGCAGTGATCGTTAAACGTAGCGTTGTGAATCTGTAGAAGGGGACCGCTTTCCCTTGATGTGTGGCTAACCCACCAGTCATGGAATGTCAAGTGTGACTAACTCTGCACAAACCAACGTGACACTATGCGTTGGTTCGGAGCATCCGCTCTTCACGACCAGTCCCTCCAGAGACCAGAAACAGCAGCACGAACCGACACTATTGCGTGTTGGTTCTGAGCGTCCGCTTTCCGTTTCTCTTATGTTTCATTTTGACCAACACCAGCACAAGCCTGCGCAGCGTTGCGCGTTGGCTCGGAGCGGCTGCTCTCCGCTTATCTTCACCCCATGGGTCCTAGGAAGCCGGTATCCTCATCGCCAAATGAAGTAATCACGGAGGCGAGCGTAAGTACTTGCAATTCAAGTCTTTATTTTGTGCTTCAAACAAACCCGGCGCCCCGCACTGCGTCTGCCTCCATTCAACGCTCACTCCTTTCTAACTGACTTGAACCCCAACAGTCCTCAAACTTAAACATTCCGAGGTCAACGCAGTGCGGAGAGTAAACATTCTAACAAGGAATACTACACTTGTATCCCACTATTCTCTAGTCACTCTTAACTAATGCTTCTTTCCTCTCGTACCCAGCAGTCTCCCCCCCACCCCCCTTTTCAAACTTCTCCTACTTCGTTTGTCTGTGGGGTCCCTCAGGGCTGTGCACTATGCTGTTTAATATTTAGATGCAACCTTTGGCCCGGCTCATCCTCTCCCAGGGCTACCGAATATATTTTCTTATGCTGACATGCAGCTTCTGTTTCATTTTATTTTTAACGTTTGTTTATTGATTATTTTTTTTTTTTTACATGTTTGCATTACCCCTTCCCTATGTCTGCCCCACCCACCTTGACCTTACTGCCCCACCCCCCTTGACCTTACTGCCCCACCCCCTCGGGATCAGATGGGTTGCCTGGACAATATTGTTTGTAGGTTATGGTATAAGTGGCAGTTCCCAGGATGCACAGTTTTTCTGAGCTTTGTGACTCCCAATAGTCGGGCAGAAAGGCCAAGACCAGACCCCATTCAGTTGAGAAATTGGCACTACCCCCTTAAGTGAGTAGGTGAGCCACTCCAGGGCTACAAAGTGGCTCACTTCGGTGAGCCAGTACTCTTCATGTGGGGGTGGATTCACCTTCCAATGTTGCACTAGGAGTGCCGCTAGGAATATTGCTTGCCTTCTGAGCCTTCAGCCAGGCCCTGTTTTCTGAGTCTCCAAGTATGCATTCTTTTAAGCCGTCTCTTAATCTGGTTACTTAACATTTGTTTGTCTGCTTTCCAGTATTCCCCTAGCTTTGGGCAGTCCTACCAAATATGGGCACAGTCTCCCCGTCCCCCACATTCGCTCCAACAGTCCTGAGAGGTTGCCCTAATTATGGTGTAATCCCACTGATGTGAAGTGCCACTGTCATGAGCTTATTCCATATCTCCCTGATGTGGATGTCCCTACCCAGTTGTTCCCATTCTCTATGGGGCTTTCCAGTAACTGCTCCCATCTGGCCGTGTATGCATCGATTGGTCTAGCAATCCCATCTGCCAGGAGTTTGAAGGTGTTGGAGACTAGCTTGTCCCCTGGGTTAGTGGTGCGATTTATCGAATGATGTAGGGGGTCTTGTCGCTGCTGCTTTGTCGGAGAGGGAAAGCAGCCAATGCCTAAGCTGCAGGTATTGTAGCCTCTTGTTTGCACTGGTCGTACGGTTTATTGGCCCTGTATAATCTCTCATCTTAGTGCACCCTTTTGCCTTCCTGGCAAATGCCCCTGGTTCCATCGCTGGGGGGGACTGTGGGGTTAAACAGTGTTGTGAACGGAGATGGGAAAGTGAAAATGCCACTTTGGCGTATTGCTTGGTCCCCGTGTCTGCCAATAGCCCCGTAATGGCACTTTTGTGAATGTTTGGTGGTCTAGCACCTCTGCTCAGCCATAGGACCTCCCAGGGGTGGACATCTGCCCTATCCATGCTTTGCCATATTTTTTCTGAGTTTCCCATAAACCAGTCCTTGATATATTGTAGCTGGGCTGCTTTATAGTAGAGGGAAAAGCTTGGAAGACCCATGCCTCCCTTGTGTGTTGGGGGCCATCAGCTTGTGCAGGGACACCCTCTGGGTTCTGTTCCAGACAAAAGCAGTCAAGATCTTGTTTAGTGCGTGCAAAGGATTGGGAACGGGAAGTGCCTGGAAGTAGTACAACAGTTTGGGTTGGATCACCATCTAAACAGAATTTATGCTACCCATCCACGAGACTGATAAGGGGGCCCAGCAACACAGCTGGGCTCTGGGTTCGTCTAACGAGGGTTTATAGCTAGTCGTATGGCTATGTAAGGGAGCTGTTTGTTACCCACAAAAGCCTTATGCCCTGCGGTGCCTATCAAAGAGGTTCTATCCACCATGTGCTGCAGTCGCCAGTGAGTGCCAAGTTAAGGAATTCTGATTTAGCAATGTTAACTTTCAGTCCCGCCACCGCCCTACAACTTTCTCTCGAACTACCAGTGGTAGAAAATGTTCAGGGTTAGTGAGGGCGAGGAGCATGTTGTCCGTAAACGCCTTCACCCTATGATCCTCACCCCCAAATGGGATCCCTTGCATTTCCAAAAGAATGGTCCCAAGTGTATGGTGTATAGGGGGGGGGGGGGGAATAGAGGCCAGCCCTGCTTGGTGCCTCGTCTGAGCTGGATAGTACTAGATAAATGACCATTAATGGAAAACCTGACTGTCGGATTGCTATAATTTGTGTAGATCTTTTGCCGATATGATGCACCAAACCCCTTCTTCTCTATTGTGCGGAACATGAAGGACCACTCCACCCGGTCTAACGCTTTTTCTGCATTGAGTAACAGGACTGTTCCCTTCTTTGAGTTTTTTTTTTTGGATTAGATGCCAAACCCTTGTTGTCGAATGTCTGCCGACGCTTAATAAACCCTGATTTGGTCTCTGTGTATTAGCCTATGGAGGAGGTTTTCAATCTGATTCGCCAGTACCTTTGTTTATAGCTTGGTTCTTTATTAATTGGGGCAGTAGACCTGTAGGACCGGCACAGTATTTGGTCTTTACCCAACTTCGGAAACAGGACTATCTTTGCTTCTTCCATTGAAGAGGTTACGGGATCGGTTTCCCGAATGTCAATTTAGGGGCAAGACGTTCCTGTAAAGTTTTATAGAAGACTGAGGGAAACTCCATCAGGACCGGATGATTTATTGGACAGAAGTTCCCAGATTGCTCTTTGTACCTCTTCAATGGTGATGTCTTGCTCTAACTGTTCGTGTTCTCCTAGGGTTATTTTTTTAATGGGGACCAAATGAAGGTATAGGTCCAGCACAGCTCTGTCAGGGCAGTCCGATGCATAGACATATAGAATGATTGCTGATGGAAAAGAGACTATGCAAACTTGGATTCAAATGCACAAGCCTAATGACTAACATCCATGAATACCATGACAATTTGAAACCATACAGTTGCAAAGTCTCGCACAAAACCTTGAATCTGGAAGATCGCAACGACGACAGAACTTCTTACACATCATAACAGGCCATCAATAACGCCGCGTCCATCCCTCAGCCAGAAAAAGTATCAGAGGAGTCTCCAGACAACAAAATCTGGCCAATTAGACAAGAATACGACAATCATGACAGATATCCCCACTTCCAATTACCTAAGTAACGTATTATAACCATGAATTGAAACTAAATGGTCTCTATTTTCATGGAATACAAGAGGAAATTCCTACAAGAAACATGGCTTACAGAACCACCATGCTGCGATGGATTCCTAGTCTTCCTCAACCCAGCGCCGGAAAGAACTCTGGGCAGACCATCCTCAGGACTACTTGGGCTGGTCAAGATTGACTTCGCATGGAGCACAATATATTCAGAGAATATAAACGCCCGACTCAAAACACTAATAAAAATTCAAACAAACTGTACCACTGAACATACTTTGTCCAGCAGGCTCATGAAAGACTAATTGCCATCATGAACCTATACTGGAATCCGACAGCCATAAACGATACCTTCCTCGATGGAGTATTTCTATCGTTTGACAAGCTAATCAACAAACATAACTCCATGGAATTTATCATCTGCAGAGACTTAAACATCCTCTTCCACGCGCCTGACTGACAACTAATCGACCAAAATAATCTGTCAGCATGTGCACGAAGATGGCTCAAGGAAACAGTGATCTGTAACCTTGCGCTAACTGATCATGCAACTGGCGAGAAAAATATCATACTGACTTGGTCACGAGGGAATTCAACGGCCCTAATTGATTACATCTACTTGTCCATAGAACTAAAAGCGTCCATAGAAAAAGTACACACTCTTCCAACGACGAAAAAAGACCACAACCAGTTGGTAATAAAAGGTCGGGGCATGAGACAACAAACACTGAGCCAACCAACGATCCAACTAGAACTTACTATGACAAACAGAAGACTATGTATAACTCAAAAGCAAACCGTACTTACTACACCGATTCCAACCAGAACCTATGGACGATGCAGACAAACTCAATTACCAATGGCTCCTTATCCCTTTTTATTAGATGAATCCGTTGCACCTCAGGAAAGCACATGCCCACGCATATAACCCATAAATAGCTGAGAGACACTATGGAAGACACTTCACTTATTAAGAAAAAACACAGAAAACATCACTGCAAAAGTGAAAGCAGCGAAACGAGCATACTCAAAATGGAGGAAATCATATTTTATGATTTTGCAGCAAAAAGATGCAGAAGCCATTTTGGTAACATACAAAACACACAACCTAAGAGAATTATGGAATTTTTTTGAACAATAACTCTCAACATAAATTGACTACAAATGTCACACAACAAAGATGGGTCCACCACTATTTCAACATATATAAGGCCCGGCCCTCAGACATTGCCTTAGTTGAGATGGGCGAAAAAGAAAAATGGCACGTCCACTGGGACAACCATGATAGATAAACTAAACGCTTCCTGCGCCCCTGGCCCAGAAGGGATTTCCAATGCCACCCTCAAAGACCCCCAAACCTGGGCAACCCTGATGGGAAACATTTTCTCGCTGACAATCAAGCTAAATCAAACCTCGCCTTCTCGGCAGACCGCCTCAATAGTAGCGATTTACAAACGAGGTCCCCGGGACGACCCAACACGTTTTTGACCCATTGCTTTGACCCCTTGGGGAAACTGTTTGCCTCAATCCTCATGAAAAAGCTCAAGAAATGGGCCATCGATAACAAGCGCTTTGCCATAAGACAGACCGGCTTTACAGAAAATGTTGGCACGAACATCAACTTACTCCTAAATCTGATTAAACATGAAGCCATAATAAATAACAGCACTGTCTATGCAGCATTCATTGACCTCCATATGGTGTTCGACTCTATTTCCAGATAGAAATTATGGACCAAACTGGAGACATGGAAATGCCCCAAGGACATCAGGCCCATCAAACATCTTTACTCGAACACCTCAATAACGATTAGACTGTCCAAGGAAGGCATAACCACTCCTGCCATCCAAACATCTAACGGCCAAAAGCAGGGATGCCCATTGGCCGCCACGCTTTATAATCTGTTCACTGCAGACATTGAGAATCCTCTCCCAAACCATGCTTTGAATCTTCCGAAGATCAACTCCATACCGATCCCAATCATGATGTACTCAGGCGACATCTTACTTAATAAAACAATGTCTGGACTACAAAACAGCCTTCAACGACTTGGTGAATATATGGAATTGAATGAACTATCCATCAACACAAAAAAATGAGTCCTGTCACTAGCGAAACAGTGCTTCAAGAAAGGGAAATGACTGAACCTGTTCCTAGACGGAAACCCAATCGACAAAGTCAATACTTTCAAGTATCTAGGAATCAATATCAACCAATCCAAGTCGGAAAAGCAATGGATAATGAATCTCGAAAAGAAAATTCAATCCTTAGCAAGACAAGGCTGCGTCTTACACCGCAAATATGGTTAAATTTCTTTCAAACCCATAATCTCATATTACAGGAAAAAAGTAATCCCAACTATTTACGGAGCCAAAGCCATGATCAAGGCAAGTGCCATTAACTGGACAGAATTTGCAGCAATTTTTTGGCGTAAGATTCTACAGCTACCGCCAACCTACCCCATGGTGAGAATAAGATCTGAAATAGCGGTACAATTAATCGACTCAATTGTTCTATGGAAACAGCTCGATATATTCCGCAAGATACTATCAGAGGAGAACTCCTGCCATCCAAATATTGCTATCCAAATGTTAAGGTTTCACCCGAACACCATGAACAACTTTGTTTTACAAGCATGGAAAGACAACCTAAAACAAGAATTCTCAAACAAGGCAATCTCACTCGAAATGCTAACCTTATGGCCACAAAATGTAGAGACAAAACTGATGAGAAATCACTGGATAAGGACCATTAACCAGAAAGAAAAGTACCAAATGAACCTGCAATGCTCTACGGACACACGAGCGATCAACGAGATACCAAAATACCTGGCAATTTTCCCAGATAAGATCCGAACAATTTATTCAAAGATGCAGCTAAACACTATACCAACACGCTCCAACTTGGCCAACTTCAGATTGATTCCTTTCTCGGAACAACATTGTCGCTTCTGTCAAGACCTCGCGACACCAGAAACATTATACCACCTTCTGATGGAATGCACAGAGCTCGCCCCCAGAGAGCCCGCTTTGGAGCACTCTTTGAGGTCTGGTCGCAGAACATGGATGCTGAAACAAGATGGGCAATGATGTTGAATGGCCAATCGAACAAGCTCATCTTCACAATCGCCCAACTTCTCCAAAACATATTGGAACTGAACAAGAGAACAAAGTGAAGGAACTAGGTCGCGCCCAGGAATAATAAGACTGAATCACTCCTTACACTTGTCTGAAACATAAGAATTTTCATCTTCTATAAATGAAAAGTTTAGAATTAAACTATCATTTTAAATAAAAAAAAATGGAATGATGTAAATTACTCTGCCTCGGGTGGTAGTGACTTTGGATCCCCTGGGGTTTATTTCACAAAGCTGTGAAGCCTATCTGCTTTATTAACTATTTCTGCCCGAGGTGTAGTCCCTTTTTTGGTCTGGAGGCAGTCTAGTTTGTCTATGTATTTTACAAAGGTGCATTATGTTTCCATTTTGCGCATGACCTCCTGGAGTTCACCCTCCATCATTCATTGAAGCGTATGGATTTTTTAACCTTAGCTGCCTGCATTGCGATTAGTTCTCCCTCCTCCCCCTCTGCTTTTCTTTAAAAGCATCCCAGAGGGACCGGTCTGTGTTTTCCGGTGAAGTATTGAACTCTGTAATCTTGGATTCTATTTCTGTTCAGTACTTGGTCCGTTAGGAGACCCTGGGGGAACGACCAGTTCCAAAGGCCTCTCCTTGCCTTTGGCAAGTCCAGCCTTATGGTCAACTGGGCATGATCTGAGATCTGGATAGTTCCCAAGTCTGTTTCACTGACTGAACCTAGTAAAGCGATTGAGGGCCAGATCTAATTGATGCAGGAAAATGTTTTATGGACATGTGAGTAGGTGTACCCCTTCTCTCTGCCCCTGAGGGCTAACCCGGTGACTGCCAGTGCTAGTTCTAATTGAGATCGTAGGTTTTATGAAGGCTGGAGTTTCCCATGGTAAATGCACTCGCTTTTGTCGCTCCCTGGGTCCCATGTCAGGTTGACGTCCCATCAGGATTGTCTGCCCTTTGCAAAAAGATTCTGTCTGTCTGGGTGGCTCTAAGAAACCCATATAGTCCAGTATTTGGGGCATAGTTGTTAGTGTTGTCTTGCCCTTCTGGAGACTGGGGATCAGCTACTGCCCCTGGTTATCTGCCCTAGAGTCTAATATTCGGTTATCGAAGTCTGAGCATAGGGCTATCAATACCCCAGCCACCTTGCTTTGGGCTTTCAAATGGTACATGTGTGGGTAAATCTGTGCTTGTACATCTTTTTTGTGTTTTTCTTGGGAAGTTACTAGGTCTGGCTGCTCTTGAGATAAACCGCTCTATTTTCTGTCTTTTAGTCGGGATATTTAATCCCCTAACATTCAATGTTGGGCACCTCTCATGCTGAGATATTAGGGCACTTGTCCCCACCTCCCCTTACAGCCACCCCCTACCTACTGCACACATCTGAGACCCCCAAACCCCTCCCCAACTGTCCCCAAATTTTCCCACTCTTCCTGGAACCCCCTTTCTCTCCCATCCTCCCCCTCCCTCTCCTTATCCTCCCCAACTTCCTCTGTTCTGGAGCAAAGCGTGTAGCCATGAGGATGTCTCATCTGAGTGCAAGAGGGAGGTTTGCTTTCCGAACCAGGACATATTGGCAGGATGGCCTAGATGTCCCTGAGCGATTCCAAGTGCAAGTCGCAGCAAAGCCGTTCTGTGTCCCGTTATTGCTCTTTCACCGTGACCCTTGCGGTCCTAGTAATCTGTGTATGCTGAGTTCTATTGCCCATGTTTTGTGCTGGGGCAGTCGATTCCCCCCAATCCCCACCCGCCATCGGGTGGCATTGATTTGTACGTGTCATCCCTGAGTTCTTGGGGCAAGCATCGTCTTCTGTTAGGCGGAGAATATGCTCCCTCTCTTAACATGAGTTTATCCTGTGCTGGCACCCCTCCCATGTGAACAGGAGACAAAGGGGAATGTCCATTTACATTGGATTTGTTTAGCCTGGAGATCCTGCACAATTGGCTACATCTCTCGTTTCTGGAGTGTCAACAGGGCTAGGTCTTGAAATAATTGGATTGCTGTGCCGTTGAATGTACTGGGCTCGGTTTGTCTGGCTTCCTGTAGGATGAGTTCTTTTTTTTGGGTTAGCAAGTTAGCCTGGCCAGGGTGCCCCTGGGGCTGGCTCCAGCCTCCTCGGCCCCGTTCTGTGGACTTGGGTCTATTAGAACTTCTTCCACCATCCCTTCACCCAGGATGTCTGCAAAGATTTGTTGAACGGTTCCGTTAAGTTCGTTATCCACCACCGCTTCAAGTAGATTTCAGCTTTGAATGTTACATCTGCAGGATCTGTTTTCCAGGTCTTTGCATTGCAGCTCTAGGTTGCGGGATAGCCTTGCCAGATCATCGCCTCATTAGACATTATGCAATCCTGAGTTGTTGCAGCGCTCGCTGTGGTGTCTGTTCTCTCACGGAGGGATGTGACTTCCTTTTTCGGGTCCTGAATTGACTAATTTCCACTGTGAACGCTGCAAATTGGGCTTGGAAAGTGGCTGAGAGCCTCTCTTGGAAAAGTTGACATGCCTCGCAATCCTCATTCAACATAGCAATGTCTTTCATTGGCATGGGGCTGAGACGGATCTCGCGTCTGCTCATGGCTCTTGTGCACATTGGGTTTGTACTTGTTTTTGTCCCAGCAGCCTTGCAGGCTGCTGTCCTCTGGACTCTGCCGGCCGGGTACACTTGCCAGAGTTTCCCCTTCCCTAGCCTCTGGGTATCGGGTGGTGTCACTGCAGTCCTCTTAGCAGCCCCTTGCAACTGGTGGGGAAAGACCCAATTTCTATCTTCTGTTGGCAATTTATCTGGGTCTCCATGTTGGCTTGTGAGACTTGCTTTAAGTTTCCCTTTGAGGGGGGGGGATTGGCAGGCCCAGAGTCAAATGCTCTGTAGGAGCCCCTTGTCTGGATCTTCCATAGGGGTGAGCGACCCGGACCTGCTCCTTGCCTCCTGCTGAGCACTTCTGGCTGTTTGTTAAGCCTTGTTCCCTCCGTAGCTGTCTGGTCACAGATGGCTGGTGGGGGAGCCGAGTGGTGTGGGTGGGCTGTTGCCAAGGATTCTAGTTGCCCGCTCCGGCCATGTTTATGTTTACAGGGCTGTGCTCAGCCGTACTGTTTGCCGCAGGTAGACCCGCCTGTCGTGAGGTGGCCGTCTTCCTGTGTAGAGCTTTGTTTCCACTGGTCTCCTCTTTTCTCACCTGATCCCTCGCACTGTGCTCGATGGTGGCTTACCACTGTGGGGCAGACACATCCTGAAGCTGTCGGTGATGGTCTGCTGCACGCCCACACTGCCATTGCTAAAGTTTGTCTTCCCTTGCTTCGATGGGCGGCGCCTACAATCCTGGTGGTGAGGCGACGCGGGGCTGCAGGTAGCGGCCCTGAGGTCCCTTATTCTCGCTGTACCGCTAAAATCCCTGAATTCCCCTTCTGAAGATGTTTTGGTGGCGGATAGGTCTGGCTCCCTCTGGGCACTCGTACTGTGGCTCAGGGTGCTTATTTGTTGCTTTGGTGGGGCGCGGGAGACGGAGCGCCGGCCGGCCCGTCCTCACACCAACGCTGCCATCTTGGAATTCATGTTTCAATTCCATGGTTCAATTCTATCTTGATCTCAAGGGAACAGCACTACGGTTATGTGATTGTCTTGTAGCCGTGGGAGGGTGGATGGCATCAAATTGACTTAATCTCAATGGGAAGAAAATGGAGATCTTGGTTGTGGGCCATCCTGAAGCTTCAGCTTCTTGGATGGCCTATTTCTGGCAGCCCTCTTTGAGACCCTTACCAGTCCCAGTAAATATGGTAAAAACCTAGGCCTAAACAGATCATCTTCGCTTTCTGTGGAGGCCCAGATTTGTGCTGTCTGCAGTGAAGAATTTTTTAAATTGAAGGAATAAAAACAATTAGATTTTTATTCCAGATTGCTTTCATGCATCTCTTATTGAAGATGGATTACTGGAACGCCACCTCATTGGCCCAACCTGCATACCTTCTCAATCGATTGCAAACACTGCAGAACTCAGCAGTTCGCCTAGCCAGGAGTATTACCTTTGGCCAGCCTGTTTCATCAGCTTGGCGGGATCTTCACTGGCTCACTATTTCATTGCAGAATCAGTTTGCCTCTATTCTTCCGAGCTTACCATGGGAAGGGCGGTCTGTCGCTGCAAGAAAAAGTCTTGCCCTATCAACTAGGATGGACGCTGTGTTCTGCCTCCACCTTCCCAATGGTGGTACCATCTTATCAGTCGGAACGTTGTGATGGTAGGGCCTTTTTGGTGGCTGGTGCGAACTCCGCAATGCTCTCCCCTTGTGATGCATTTCAGACTTTGTTCTATTTATGGCCAGACTCAACACCCATCTGTTTGCTTAGATCTACATAGACGGTTTGCCTACCTGCATCTGTCAGCACCTTGATGCCTTCAGTGATTTTGTTTGCCCTATACAAATTCCGATGGACGGAACTCTGGCAAGGTTTGTGCTTTGGGACAGCTACAGTGGTGAATGGGCACAGTATACAAAAATAGGTGCTAAACCAGTCCATTGTGAATAATCCACCTAGAACCTGTGAGCCTTCATCTTTTTAAAGATGAAATGGCAACAGTTGGCTTGGTTCACTATCTTCAGACCATCTCCTTTAACACAGAAGAGGGACTCAATCTGTTTCTGTGGAGTACCAGAGAAGGCAGCAACCACGTGTCTCGTTTGTTTTACTATCTGACCAGACTCCAGAATATGTGGCCCAGGTTTTGTCTTGGTGCAAAAAAGCATTTGGCATAACACATGCAAATAAAGGTCTCCTTAGTCTGTTAAAACTGTACTGACTTCCCTGAATTGATGTTAATCCAGTAACTTGCACAAGTTCAACTTTGTGTTGCTTAGCTATTTTTCTCAGCATTGGATCTTTACAGAATCTTTACAGAATCCACATTGTGCAGAACGTTCTGAATGAATAGTATTGATTAAATTATAAACCTGGGTACAAAGGTGTGATCTGATCTTCCACTCAACATTGGCATCTGCCACCGTTTGATGTAAGGTAAGCTGTCATGGGTATGTATGTTAGTCGTATCTATGGTAATCTTAGACCTACCCACTTGGATTTGACTTTCCATTTGCTGGTTCTACTTCTGACACTGAGTTGCATGGTCACTTCCCTTGATGTTAAAGAGTCGTCCTCCACCTGTGCTAGAATAAATCTTGTTGCTACTACAGGCCTGTCATGCTAGAAGATTTTTTGGCCAACCAAAACTCGCAAAAATTGGAAGCCTTCCTAGAACTCTGTGATAAATGATCAAGTCCTAAAGGGTCTTTCTAATTTAAAGCTTGTGAAGCAAGATGGACACCTACTCCAAGAAGCCAATGTTCATGCCATACTGACTAGCAACATAACTAGCTATACCTGGCACACGTGATCTACTGCTCCCACGGTCTGTGGGTAGTATTGTGTTGTCTTGTGTACATTTGCTAAAAGCTGCCCCAGGTTTTGCTGACAGCCGCATGACAGAGCCTTCCTCTTGAAGGCGGGGGGGGGGGGGGGGGGGGGGTTGGTGCATTGTTTAATGGACAAATGTAGAATGGAACCGGAATCAACAGAAGAATTCCCCCAAGGCCTGGCATTTGGTGACATTGCATGCCCCAAAAGAATGCAGCTCACGCAAGGTGACCCTCATTCCTGTCACCCGTAATCGCTTTAACCAGCACCTAGATACCTATTGGTTTTGCACGCGTCTATAAATGAAATACAAATAAATGGGGCGTTGAAATGGGGTGGGGAGAGGAGTCTATGTAAGTAGTCTGGGTAGGTGCTGGGGTTATGGCCTAACACACAAAAATTGAAATGTAGGCCCTGTAACCTGGTCCCTATTTTAGATATGTGTTTTTAACACACTTTGTTACTGCGCCATAGCTTCATATAAAGTTACAAAATGCCATATGTTAATCAAATTAGATTTATTGTTGGACCTTTCTGATTACACGTGTTTTGGCATTATCTATGCCTTTTTCAAATCGGGGCATATCTGTAATTGTGATTAGTCCATGAAAGTATAATGTGAACAAACGTTCAAATCCATCATATTGTCGTCATATGATCATGTTAAAGGAGAACATATTGTACACAATCAAAAACAAGCAAAAAAAAAATTAAATAATAAATAAAAGTACCACAAAGCTATTAAATAAAATAAAGAAAACAATAAGAGACCGAGATTCAGGTTGGGGGGTCGGGAAGGTAAGTAAGGTATTGAGAAGAGACAATAAAAATATGGAGAAAAACACAAGCATGTGGAAAGGTTAGTCTAATGTCTCTGTAATTCCAGACTACATCTTGTCCTGCTACATAGATTTCATTAAATTATTCGAGGTAGTAAGGGTTTGTGACTGGCTGGTATTTATAAGGGGCTATCAGTTTCCAAGTTCCCTTAGAGTAGAGCATAGGCTGACTAATTATGATTGCATTTATATCGTTCTTGACACATTACTGCTGTGCATTGATTTGAAAGAGTGAGATGCTTACCCTTTGGCATTTGACATATTTGCATTATAGCAGAGTTGTAGGCATAGTACTGGGTTAAATCCCATCTGGAGCAGGGAAGCAGAGAGATAACAGAGTATGTATTCTATTTTTCCTCGATTGCGTTTGTATCATTTAAAAGGCATGCAAAAGTGTTTATTGGATTGTGCCTCATGATGGTTCATATCGTGTTCTACTAATTGGGTGCCGTGCGTGCAGCTGGTTGTGACTAGGTTAAGAGTAAATAGTTATAGTTAGCTCAGCTGGATTTGTGCCAAGAGTCATTATTTGCTACTATTCTTAATTTAGTACGCCGTGCGTGCGGCAAGGTAATTGTAACTATGTAAAAAGTGACATGATGGCAGTGGCGGACTTAACGGTCGGCAGATAGACAAATGGCGAGCGGGCCCCCTGTGCCCTGCCCCACCCCTTCCCTTCCCAGTCTCTCTCTGAGACGCACGTTGCAGTCAGACCCGAATTTCAGCAGATGGTCACAGCGCTTTGTAATGGAGGCAATGAATCTATTAATGGGCTTTAAACGCCTGCCGAGCAGTGCGCAATGCCCACTATTACTCTGTGTTTAATCACTTCCCAGTTGTTCACTGCAGCTCGGTCCAGGGTGCTCTGACTGGGCAGTTTACTTCTCGCCATATCCCCTCTCCAGAAATGCACGCTCCTCTGCTCTAGCAAGTGTTTAATGTATTATAGTTAAGAGATAATGCAGATTTAAGCAGACCTGAATTCTGCTTGTTGTAATATGAGTTCAGGGCTGGATGTCTGCGCTCGGGCCTTAAAAATCACAATTTAAATAAAATGAATCATGTGTCCCTAAAGTTCATCTTTGCGCAACTCCGCCCACTTTGGGACCCCTCCTCCAGGACCCACTCACTTGGGGGCCCTCTGTAATTTTTGCCCATGGGGCCCTTTGCCTTAAATCTGCCACTGCATGATGGTATTTTCAACTGAGTCGTGTTTGCCAGGCTAAGTGCCAAAAAAGGTTCCTGTATACATTATTAAGCGTATTGCAGACCTTTCACATGGTGCTGTGTTCTGTACGGATCTAGACCCCATTGGGTGATGCGGTGGGTGGGCTGACGACAGCCCCCTAGGGCTTACCTGAAAATATGTGGTTCTCGCGTCGGGTAAAATGGACGCGAGACGTGTGCTATGTATATTTTATCTCCGTAACCATGGAAACACTGTAGTCCTACCATAGTTTCCATGGTCTGCATGAGCTTGTCGGCCATGCTTTGGGAGCTCGGCTTTCGCATTAAAGGATATGAGCAATTGCGGCCAACTTGGCTTCAAGTTTTTTTGGTATTTGGAGAGTTCCTTGACAAAAAAAATATGTATTCTGGTAGTATAAGCCTGTAGTAAAGTAGTTTTGAAGATGCGCGAGAATAACAAAAAGCAAAAGAATCATTTTTTGACAATCATTTTGATGCACCTGTGTTGCATGTGAGATGGGTAATATGTGCGCGGGGTGTATGTTAACTAGAGCTTGATGTTGCTGGTTACCTGAGAGGAACCCATATAGAGTCGGCTGGAGGCTGATTCCATGCAGTCTCCGGATACTGGTTCAGGTGTCTTATGGGGGTTGTAGTCCCAAAAAGGGTTTTTCATACTATCCTGTCTAATACAATTAGTTTACCACCTGCTGCAGTTCTTTGCTAATGCCCTGGATACAGTGCAAAGAAACAGATCTCAAAGACTGACCACATGTCATGAATCATTATTACTTTGTTACTTAATCATCCTGTCCTAGTACATAGAAATCTCTTATTTAGGCAGTAATAAATAGCAATCTATTTAGGCAGTAATGTCATTTCTGCAATATCTGGTATGATATAGTGTATCTCAGTTCTGGTGCATAGTTCTAATTTGGCATACTAGCAGGCAGTTCTGGTGTGTACGTCCTTTTCTCTGTTAAAGGAAGTATGCCATCTCATTGTGTTGAAGCCAGACTCCACACTTCTAAAGTCACATAAGCTTTGCTTCTTGACGTAGGAGCAGTTCCTGTTTGCCTCCTATCCAACCAAGGGTTTTTTCAGACCGATAAATTTGATTTCTTGTTTGTCATTCAGTTGGTGTTGATTCTGCCAATGGTGTGGTAAAGGTAGGTTCTTGTCTTGACTGCCCATCGCAGATACATGTTCTCTGATCCTGGCCCATAGTTCTTGATCGTGCTTCCGATATATACCTGTTTACAAGTGTATATGATTGCGAATATCACATATTTCTACTGACAGTTCATTTTGTTCCTTTATTCTTATCCATTCTTATTATTTTTAGCCATTTAGATCCTTGAAAGTGTCTGTACTGGCCATCGCGCATTTACACATAGAGCACCTGCCACATTTCCTGAAGCCAGCAACTAGTTGCTGTAGCCAGGTCTTGGATATTTCGTTTTTCACTTCTGGTAATAATGAAGGGCTTAGGCTGGTTGTAAGTGTTCTAGCTCGTCTGTAGATTACAGATGGACGATCACTGATAGTCCCCTATGTGGGGATCTAGCTTGAGCAGGTACCAGCTTTTTTTGAGGATCCTCCTGATTGTATGGTTGTTGGCACAGTATGTGGTAATAAATTGGACTTTGTTGTCCTATTGTGGTTTGTCTTTCTGTGTCAGTTTGTGATCTTGATGTCCACTGCGCTTTGTTCTGTGCTGTTTGAATGCATTTGTGTGAGTAACCTCTGGCTATAAATCTAGTAGACAATAGTTCACATTCTGCATTAAAATGAGTCTCAACAATTTCTCCTTGCTGTTATTAATTCTCCTTTTGGGATATTCTTAATAACAGGTTCATAGTGGCAACTTGGGGCAAACATTGTTGAATTTGCTTGTCTCTTTATGGTACGTTTTTGTCTTTAAAAGGTCTACTGACACATAAATGTTAAGTCAAGAAAGTTGATCTCTGTTTTGCTGCTGGTTCCTGTAAATTCAATTCCAAGCTTGTTGTCATTGATTTTAAGTCCTGAGATGTGCCATTCCATATTAAAAACATTGTCAATGTAGCGTGTCCATTTGATAACATTGTTCTTGTATGTTTCGGTTGTGTAAACTAAAAGGTCTTCGAACATACCCATGACCAAATTGGCCAATGCTGTTGCGTATTTTACGCCCATTGCGACGCCTCTTTTTTGTTTGAAAAACTGGTTCTCGAACAGGAAAATGCTATTGTCCAATGTTGCATAAGCATTTCTTTGAGCATGCAAACGAAGGGAAAATGGGATGCAGATTCTTGGATGTGTATTAAGCGTTCACATCCCATGTCGCAAGATTGTAAGTTGGGTGCCATTGAATGCCTTCTACAATGTGTATTGCTGCTGTGGTGTCTTTTAGATAAGCTGGAACTTTGCATCTTTGGTCTAAGAATATTGTCGATCTATTCAGCTATAGGTTCTGTGGCCCAACCGATGTCACTGAGGATGGGCCTCCCTTCTGGAATATCGGTGAAGGGCTTGTGTACTTTGGGAAGAAAATAAATTGTTGGTAGTGTTGGTTTCAGGACACATCTAAATCTTCTTTCATCATCCGTTATAAGGCCCTGACGGTGCCATCCTTCTATTGAATTGTTCAGATCTTTTACAATATCTGTCTTCGGATTCGTTAACAATGTCACATAGCAATTTGGTGTGTCAAGATGGTTTTGCGCCATTTTGACATAGTCAGTCCTATTCATCACTATTATATTCCTGCCCTTGTCAGCCTCTTTTATGACGAGATCTTTGTTCTTAAAACTTGAAGGACATGTGTTTCTTGCGGTTTGAGATGATTGCGTGCCCTTTTTTGGGGGGTGGGTGGGTTTCCCTTACTTGTCATAGATCTTATTTAGGTCCTGTGTAACTGATTTGTAAAATGCGTCTAGCATGTTGTCCCGTGGTAGTTGCGATAAAAACTAACATACACAAACTGGCCCTCGCACTAAACAACAAATCATTCAAAGTGAAACATAAACAACATAACGGTGAACAACAAATAACCAGTACTTTGGATGTCCATCACCTGTCCTGGGTAAATCTCTTCCCCAGGTTTGTTCAAAGGCAACTTTCCCAAATGTTCCAGTGGCAAATTAGTCTTAAACCAGTTCCTGTGAGTTCCAGGTAAAACAGAAAGTTCATCAAACAAAAATTCCCTGGTAACAGTTCTTCAGCTTTCAGTTGAAAAGTTCCCCTTCCAATGCCAACTGAAAAAATAGCACCAATGCTAATCCTGGATATCCTCTTTGCAAGATTGTTTTGCCACAGTTCAGAGAATAGATTATCAACTTCTCGTTCTGCAACTTCACAAGTGTTATGACCTCTGCAGTGTATTTTGTACAATTGTCAGGATGCTTCTTCTTGGGTTGTTGCTTTCCTCTTGACAGCCACCCTTCTACTAATGTTACCATGTAAACAGAATCTTCTGTTCCACAGTATGCAACTACTTCAACCAACATCAATATAACATCCACTGACAGTATTATACACAACCACAGTTCTGGTATTTCTGCTTCAACTTCATACTTCAGGATGTTTCCGCATTTTAAAGACAAGACACTTTGACCTCTACAGGTAGGCAAGGCATTCTTCTTTCCTATATGCCAATAAAAGGGCAACCTTTGCCTCTTGTCTGCTTCAAGTGTAACCTGCCTCTGCTTCAAGACAGACTTTCTCTCCACTTTAGCTCTCTTGACATTAGATTATTTTGCTAATTCTTCTTACAAGCACCCAGCTCCCTTCCCCCTGCTTTATTAACACCTTGGTTTCAGTAGGTACCTTGAAGCTTTATTGCCACACTTCCAACTTTGGGTAACAATGTCACACTTGTATCAGAGGACCCTGAACTTTTAACCACTCCATAAATTGGGTCAATCGATAGGGCTTACTTCGCTATGGAAAGGGTTTGCCTCTTTGGCTAATGCTTGTTCTTCTTTTTAGTGCAACAACTTCTAGGTTTAAAGAATACTTATTCTTAATGTTACATGGTTCATTCTTCAAAGAAACAGATTTAGGCATATGCGACCGATCTTTAAGGTAGATATTTAACCTTAAATGTAAGTGCTTGTATTCGGACGTATTATCAAGGAGATGCTTTCCTACTCCCGTCGGTAATCAAAATTGTCCACACGCGACCTCCCTTTGATGTAGGAAATACTTGTAACAATTGTGAAAGTCAATTTTAGGGTTTTTAGAATGTTTTGGTAAGTGTTCTCTCTTTAATTAGGGACACACGACCACTCCAGCAACATGTTCAACAATGGAAAATGAAATGCTTTTCTTGTTATGCGAGTGCTCTGACTTTTTCTAGAAGTGCATGTCCTGCATTTCGATTGTTGGCAATACCTTTCACAACGACAGTTTATACTCACTTTCACTCTTACATGAATCACTTTAGAGCTGGTAACAGTTACCGGCAAGGTTTTCGGAGTGAAACTGTTCACCAAGCTTCACTCACTGGCTTCAGGAACAGTGCTTGCGGGCTGCTTCACCTTCCCGACGTCTACTACGGTTTTGGGCACGCTAAGGACCCACACACCTCTGCAGCAAAGGTGTCTACGGTCAGGCCATGCCAACTGATTCTTCTTTGCTTCTTTGTCCCTCGACTTGCTTCCAGCTACGGGCCTCTGGTTTCTCCAGCATGGTCACGGCTCTGCAATTACAGCCAATAGGCACACCAGAGAAAACCTTTAGCCATGGCAAAGTAGGGTTTGTGAATACAGAACCCTCTCAGAACGTGCAGGTGAAATCCACATCCAGCGTCCTTTTGGTGATTATGAACTGCCAGCCTCGTGCTCTTCTCCTTCTACTGCCAGCCTTCCTGCTCCAGCTCCTTCCTTCTCCTGCTTCAGCCTTTTGTCTCATAGGTGGGGCAATTAGTTTCAGGTGCAGGCCATTAATGTCAATTGCCTGACCCTTACAAAGGATGTTAGGCCTAATTGCCTGACCTCCACTTCTACATGCTTCTTTAGCCCTCTATTTCATCTCGGGCCCTATGGGATTCTGGGACATGTAGTTTATTTTATCATCATTTGTTCAACTAGTCTATTTGTATGGGTAGATTTAATTTCCTTTAAGAGGTGCTGTAGGTTTCTTCCTCATTAGAGGAAGATGATGTATTGAAGGCAACACTTTCGCTATTCCTTGTAGTTTACCCTTGCTATTGAAGAAGACATTTACTTTCTGGGGCCAAAATAATTATTTTAGTATAATAGGTTTAGGTGTTACAACCTAGAGTTTGTATGGGAGGATAGGTCCAAGAGAACCCCCTCCCCTGCAGCTCCCCCCCCCTTGTGAAGTCCATGGCTCGTCGGGGGTCCCCCCTGCCACCAGGGCCCAGGTGGCGGGTGGACCACTGGCTGAAACATTGACCAAACGTGCTGTATTAAGA
Source organism: Ambystoma mexicanum (assembly GCF_040938575.1). Lineage (NCBI taxonomy): Eukaryota > Metazoa > Chordata > Amphibia > Caudata > Ambystomatidae > Ambystoma > Ambystoma mexicanum. Next base: position 172,178,253 of record NC_090923.1, on the reverse strand, counting down.
TAGGCCCTGGAAACCATTTTGTGAAACCAGAATGACATGAGCCCCTGTGCGCCGCAGCGTGGTCCCCACCCTTGGAGAGTCCTCACTTGTCCCTGCGGCCGCAGCTCCCTGGCAGATCCGCAGAGAGCCCTTTCCCACGAACAGAGTGACATGAGCTAGTGCTAGAAGCAAACACTGTAACATTCACCTTCCACAGTGTATCACTGTCCTCAGTATGACCCGGCCAGCAGGGCCGGGGTGGAAAAGAACTGTAAAATGGTCCCCCAACAAAAGTAGAGCCCCCAAATACTAATGAGCAAACTGCCTGTGATGAAACTCTTCTCTCCATGACCTTTTGATAAAACATGTAACCTCCATGAAGATGCAAAATGTGTGTTCATGTGGCATTCTGGTTGAAATACCCACATCCCCGTAGCTATGCGCAAGTGGTAAGTGTCCCAGGGTTTTATGTTATGTTTCTCCGAGAAGAATGTACTCCAAGGCCCTATGCCATAACTGAACTAATGCTGCAAGAGTGCAAAGGAAAACAAGTGCAACCGCATTGCGAGTTGATGTAAATTGTGTAAGAAAACACATAGAATGTATTCGAATGTCCAAGCTCACCATGTGTCACTGCCATCAGTCTCATTGGCCAGTTGTTCCTGCGTGCTCCACCAACCTTAATACTACCTCGCTTATCGTGCATGCATAGAGTGTAACAAAATGTCGTGGTTGTTAAATACTTGACATATAGTTATCAATTGCAAAATGGGTATAGGTAACGCATTTGAAAATGCCATGTAAAGGCACTAACCATGTAGAAATGTAGGCTTTAAAAAGACTCAATGAGTATTGTACATTATATGAATGTTTATGCCTTTTTATATAATCTGCAACACACAAGGAAAATACCATTGTGGGCATATCCAAGTCCATTCCCCCTCCCTCCCCATTGAAGCCTGCCAGACGAGAAGCAGAGGCCTGTGCTGCTCTGCCTCGCCTCCCCCAATTCAGCTGGAGCCGCTTCAAGTGTTCACGTTCCCTTGCAGCTCCCATGGCTGCAACCAGACATCTGAATTATTTACAACCCAGCAGCAAACCCCGGCCATAAACGCAGGCCAAAAGGTGCCCTTTCTTAGGCTCCACGACCCACCAGCTCACCCCAGGTTAATGGCCCCTGTAAAATTATGAAACCCAATATTATAGCAACACTGGAGGAACCCATTCATAATGACTTCTAACGAGACACGAAAACTTGGACAGCTCACCCCTTGCCCTGAGACCCAACCTCGTGACCTATGATACCTGGCCAACAGGATGATGGTAACCATGTATTGATGTATTACCGAAGGGTCCCACTCTAGGTGCATTCCTCCTGTGTTGCATTAACCTGTAGAATAACCTATTGGAGGATTTACCGGGGAAGATAATATTGCGGTATTGAATGAATGCGGTGTGCGTGGCCTTAGGGCAGAAAGCCAAGGAAGACGTTCATCAATGACACTGGCCACGCCTGGCACAACAGCACCGTCCGGATGAGCCCAGCTGACCTGCCCGGCCCACGTTGGCAACCAGTGACGTCCACCAACCACGGCGCACCACATCACAGCTGCACCTATAGTTAGTCGTCGCCACCCAATCCCCACGAACATGTGCCCCCTATAGTGTGTAGGTTCTTATGACGTATTTTGTAAATATATACGCCTGTCTTTGCTAATGTCAGACAGAGCGCTCTCGGAGTTTGCAGAGTCCTTTGCATGCCCTATTTTGACTTATATAAACTTCCATTAAGCTCACCCGCACTTTGTCTTAGCCTTATTCCCATCTTGGGAGAGTCCATTATTGTCTCTCATTGTGGGGAGGATCGTGCTATCTGGGGACGCTCGCCTTCAGTGGTGACCCCGACAGCGTGATTATTTTTCCTTAAATATATCCCTACCGTCCCCTTTGGCACGAAAATCTCCGTTGAAAAGGGATACGCACGGTGCGCCGGCTCTGGTAGGCTGCCCGCCAACGGCGACCGGTACGCTCAGAAGTGCGCACTCAACAGAGAGAGGGTACGGGATCCCGGTTGAAAAATCCCCTTTGAGTACCGCTCGCCGGAGCCGGGGCTGACCGTTGAGCGTACGGCAACACTGCCTGGACAGACCCAGTTTGGAGACTCTCGGTTCAAGACGGGCACGTGAGTATTAAGTGTGAGCGACCATAAAGGGAGCAGGGGAGGAAAACAGGACAGGGGACGAGGTTGTTTGAAAAGGGAAACTTTGGGAATACTAAGAAGCACTCTAGGCTTTCTTTACTTTTTCTTTGCATATGGCCATTAGGCTCAAGAGGTGAAAAGAGATAAAGAGACGGGAACCTAGCTCCGCAAGGGGGTAGAAGGCGGCGCTGCATAGTGCTATCTTGACTAGTACTGGGAATATATGAAGAAGTGGAAAATGAGATAAAGGTGTCTGGTAAAAGGGAGACACGGTGAATACATTAGTAACTGCTATTCTTTCCTCTGGGTTTATGGGGAAAAAACAGGGTTAGTCCAAAAAAAAAACAAAACTAAGTAAAAAGACGAGTTTATAACAAACTACAAAGACGAATTCATATCAGATTAAGAAAGAAAGGGACCACTAGCAAGGGAGGAAAGGGATTACAAATTGAGCTGTGAATAGTGTTGCCTATTGGTGTGTACGCATCACATGTGTCAGAACATATTTGTCAAGATGAATGTGTAAAAGTGGTAAAAAGTGCATAATTATGGTGTGGTCATGGTAAGTGTGACCAGAAGAGATTTTATGGGGAAGAGCCCGATGCAGTACAATGACTATTTTTTGAATAAATGTGCTGAAGATATTGGAAGTGTACAAAAGGTGGTTTGCTTTTGTATGTGCCCCCTAAATTATATGGAATAGAGGCTGTGCACGCCCATTCTCATATCGCCCAGGTGGCGGAAACACACACAGGTCCCTACACGCGGAGATACACACATATATAGATATATCTAGTGATATATATATATAGAGCAACCACAAACCATGGGGGCAGAAACACCCCTGACCCATATTTGTAAAAATCTACCTGGGTATGCTGAACGTATTAAGAAATATCACGATCAGTGGATTACAGAACTAAAGGGGGAAGGGTTACCCCAAATATGGCCAGAAGGAGGATCTTTTGACAAGAGTGTCCCAGATATGGTAGCTACATGCATTTGTTTAAAATACAAGGGGAAGCAGTTACATAATAGGAGAGAAATATTAGATCTATGGAGATTGTTTGAAGAAGTACCCCCTCCCAAAAAAAGAGAGCTAGATACTGATTTGCCATCTACCACTGACAATCCATTGCTGATACCAAAAGACGACAAGGTGTTGCAAGAAGGGGGAACCACCAGTAGAGGTACCTAGATTGTACCCAATACTACATAAGCCAGTGCCCGCAGAAGGATACAGTGACCCAACATATGTGCCCCCAACAACAGTCATTACGACTCGAGGACCAACGGCACCCCTACCATATATATGAGAGCCATAGACGGAGCAACCAGGTAAGTACACCCACAGTAAATATAGAGAAACTAACAGAAGACTTAGAGTCTAGGCTCTCTGTAGTAAAAGATGAGCTCTCGAGGATAAAAAGCATATGTGTACAGAGTGGGGCTAACGCTGCTCGGTCAGAGCTTACATCAAGAACACAGAGTCATGATAAAATAATTGAGGAAGGGTGGAAGAAGGTGGAGATACTGTTCAGAATACAAGAAGAACCAACTCGAATAATTGAGCTAGAGGAAAGGGAGGAGCATATTGACGATGAGATAATGGCCACAGGAGGAAGAGAGGAACTATTGTGCGATATAGAAGAGGACTTAGAGGAAAGTGAAAGATTAAGCATGGCGACGGGAGGAGGAAATGAGGGGTTGGATGGTGCCTGTTCGGGAAGAACAATGGAAGAAGAATGGACAGGACGACTAAGGAATAGGTTGGGGAAAATGGTGCCACTAGGAAAGAATGGAGTGAAGGTGAGTACAGATAAGACAACAAAGGGGAAGTTACAACTCCCACTAATACACAGGGGAGGAGGCAGGCCGAATTACATACCCTGGGCTCAGATGGACAAGGCCAATTTGTTAAAGCTATTGCCACCGCTATCAGGAGGGGCAGGCAAGTGGATATATGCATTTGAGAAACACACAGCCGGGGTACCACTAGCAATAGGTGATGTGAAAAGTCTGCTTGTATCGGCAGTTGGGGATCAAGCTGACAGAGTATGGGTAAAGGCTGGCTTCCCGGGGGTAACGTTAGACTGCGATTGCCATGATGGTGCCTCTTTTAACACAGTACGTGCAAGGTTGTGGGACGCATTAAGAGAGACATTCCCAGACACCCCAGATTTGCAGTCAGTCATACAATGTACGATGAATGATGGGGAAGATTCTATGGATTCCATTTTTCGGGTCCAGGAGATGTGGAGAGTGGAAACAGGCACGCCCTGGTATCAGTCAACCTCATTATTTTACTTTATAATAAAGAGAGGGCTCCCTAAAGAGGTGCAAAAGGCACTTGACAAAATTGCAGGTATTGAAGCGAAAGGGTGGCCCAAAATACAGAGCATAATAGTTCACCACTGTAAAAGAATAAAGGAGAGGGAAAAGGAGATAGCGCAAAAAAGATTGGCAGACGAGGCAAAGTTAGTACAAACAAAACTGGTGAAGGTTGCTGCAGCAGTAGCAGCGCTCCCACACAGCAGGGAGGGAGAAGAGGAGGAGGAGGGGCTGGTAGCAATACAGGGGAGGATGGCAACGAATTGGGCAGGAGCAGGGCAACTACAGTGGAACGAGCAGGAGCAGAACGGAGGTCCGCAGTGGCAAGATTGGGCCCCTCGAGGGGGACGAGGTGGGTACAGTGGTCGCAGAGGGGGTGGACAAGGGTACGGGGGAAATGGAGGAAATGGATGGCAAGGTCCCAGAGGTGCGCAGGGAAGCTGTTGGAACTGCGGGAGGTGGGGGCACTTTTCCAGAGAGTGCAGGAGTAGATCGAACAACGGATTTCAAGAGATGGAACACTATGGTAACCCTCACCCGGGAAGCCCATATGGTCTTCCAATGGGACAACAGAGGGAACAAGAACAGGGGTTACACAGAGCAAAGGCAAGCACACCATTACAGAACACAGAATCACCCACAAAACAACAACAATATGCACTACACCCCAGGCAACCCTTTCGCAACGAATGCCAATGGAGCACCAGCCCCGGCCCCCTATAGTGTTGTCAGTAGTTTCAGGAAACGTCTTCAGCCGGGGGGGGGGGGACAATGAGACAACCAGCATAGGACAGCCCACAGAGAACACTTGCGTGTCCTGTTCTATCTACCACCTACGATGCAGCGGAGGAACCATTGGTAGGGGCGCAGATAGGAGACAAGCAGTTCATATTTATGGTAGATTCGGGAGCCGAGAAATCATGTATCCGTGAAGGTCGGATTCTGCTATCTAACCGGAAGTTAGAGACGCAGGGGTTCTCTGGGTTGTAATTGAAGTTCCTTACACAGAAGATTTGGATGTGACAGTGGGGGGTAAAACGGTAAAGACACCCTTACTGTATTATGAACAATCTCCAATAAACCTGCTCGGAAGGGACCTTCTTAGCAAGCTTAACATGACAATATCATTTACAGAAAGAGGGATAGTGTGCTCAACCCCAGGAATATGCCCATTACGCGTAATGCTGGTGGTACATGCCCAGGCAACAGCACCAGAAATACGCGGCATGCCAGTGGATGAAAGAATGTTTATCGAAGGATTAAAAACACTGGCCCAAGTAGTTCCCGAGCTAAAAAAGTTAGAGTGGAGGATACCAGCAGAATTTATCTTCCGCCCAATAGTACGCCCAGACATAGCACCAGGTTCAGTGGTATCGTTAGACCTGCATGCTGGGCAGGTATCAGCAAAAAGGATTGCAGTAATTGGGATGGACATAGACGTACTGTGCATCAATGCTGATATTGCCCTACAAGACTTATCTGATGAGGATCTCTTTCCTGATTCGGGGAGTGATGGCGAGATAATAATGGAAATAGCAATACCCTGTGACATTTTAATTCAAACAAGACAAGTGCCTGTCCAGTTGATGGCAGTGGTCGGAGCACCACCGTCATTTTTTGATGATGACATGCGACTGGTGCCAAACAATTTGTGGACAACAGGCCCTCATGATGTAGGCTTGTTGCATGAAGTGACACCAGTGGTAATCAATCTCAAACCAGGGGCAAATGTGCCCCGAGTGAAGCAATACCCATTGTCCCACGAAGCTGAGGAAGGGATAAAAGAGACAATAAATGCATTGCTAGCACAGGGGATAATAGTGCCCTCAAACTCCCCATGTAACACCTGTACCTATCCGATCAAAAAAGCAAAGGGAGGGGCTTGGAGGATGATCCAAGATTTATGCCCCCTAAATGACATCATACAAAAAGAATTTCCTTTGGTCCCGAACCCTGCATCCATACTGTGCAGTATCCCAAAAACAGCATCACATTTCAGTGGTTGATTTGAAAAATGCATTCTTCTCCATCCCCTTGGCGGAAGAAAGCAGATACTTGACAGCATTCACACTAGGGGTGAAGAGATATGAGCATTTCAGGCTACCTCAGGGGTACTGTGAAAGTCCAAGCATATTAAACCGCATACTACACGAAGACCTGGGTAATCTATCAGTTGAAAGCACGATCATTCAGTACATAGACGATTTGCTCGTCTGAGCACAGAGTGAAGAGATGTGCAGAAGAGACTCAGTTACCCTCTTGACACTGCTGGCCAATAAAGGGTACAAAGGGGACAAAGGGAAACTACAATACTGCCAATCAGAAGTGCTGTACTTGGGACAGCTGATATCAAAGGATGAGAAAAGAATAATACCTGACAGAGTGGAAGCAATAAGGTCAGTGAGAGAACCAACCACAGTGAAGGAGATGCAAAAGTTCCTAGGAATGTGTAACTATTGCAGAGCATGGATACTAGATTATGCAGCATACAACAGACCTTTGCTGCAAGCACTCAGAGGCCCAGCAAGAAAACAGGAAAATAGAGTGGTCAAAAGAAATGAGTGACTCATTCAGGTCACTAAAAGAGCTGATTTCGAGTGCTCCAGTACTCGCCAATCCTGATTATGAGCGCAAATTTTACCTGTTCTCACATTGCAAGGGGACTCTTATGACGGCTGTACTGACACAAAAGACTTCCCTAGGACACAAACCATTGGCCTACTATAGCGGCACATTGGATGCAGTAATGCAAGGTCACTTCGCGTGCGAGCAATCCCTCGCTGCCGCCGCGTTCGCCATTGAGAAGAGTGCCACAATAGTAATGGGGTGCCCTGTCACGTTATTTGTGGAACGTTCATTGTTCACAATACTGGAAAGGTCAAAAAGTACACTGACTACACAGCGAGCAACTGCCTATGAGATAATATTGTCCAGCGCCAATATTCACATAGTGAGGTGCAGGACAGTAAACCCAGCAACATTCATTACAGAACCATGCACACTAGAGGACATGCAAGAACACAATTGTGCAACATACACAGGAGAAACAGGGGAGGGCACGGTGGTGTGTGAAAATGCCCTGAGCGAGGGAGAGGTGTCTTTTGTAGATGGGTCAGCATCTATTGATATGGACACAGGAGAGAAACATGTGGGACTAGCAGTAGTGAGGCTAGAAGAAGGTGAGTATGAAGTGTAGTACAATACCGCCTTCCATCCCGTTTCTTAGCCCAAGGAGAAGAACCTATCGCCCTAATAGAAGCATTACATGCAGCTAAAGGATGTGCAGTGACGATATACACAGATTCAGCCTACATGACGACCACCGTACACGGAGGTCTAGCCCGGTGGGGTGGGAGAGGGTTTCGAAGGGCGGATGGGACCCCAGTGCAACATGCCGAACTGTTGAAGGAATTGATTGAGGCCCTGAAAGGCCCAACAATGATAGCAATAGTGAAATGCCAAGCACATACGTCCAACACCGACGTTGTGTCTTTAGGAAACGCGGCAGCAGACGCTGCTGCCAAGGAGGCTTCGTATTTCGAAAGACATGGAACAGGTGAGTACCTATTGCAGCACCAAACGAACGAAGAGCTTCCAGAAGGATACAATGCCATGCCCATATCACAAATACTAGAGCTGCAGGAAGGTGCAAGTAGTGAAGAAAAAGTGTTGTGGGAAAAAAGGGGGTGCAGCCAATCGGCAACAGACTTATTGTGGTGCCAAAATAACTCAGGAAAAGTAGTAATGCCCATCAAACTGTTAGAGATAGCATTCCAGCAATTACACTTTCCAGCGCACAATACTAAACAACACATTGCGGCAGAGATACAGGAAGATTGGTTCATGCCATGTCTCCAGGAACACATATCTAGATTGACAATGGAGTGCACAACTTGCCAAATATATAACTCTGGGATGACCCTACGGACACTCAGGGGGACAATTCCAAAACCAACAGGGCCCTTCAGAGAACTGCACATCGATTATGCAGACATGGGGGAGAGGTGTAATGGGGCATGCTACAGGATAGTGGTTGTATGTCCATTTTCCAGGTGGGTGGAAGCAGGTCCATGTGCACGACCTGATGCTAAGAGGGCTGCAAAGTTGCTAGTGAGGGAAGTGTTCCCGCGCTGGGGAATTTGTGACGTAATTCGCTCAGACAACGGCACTCATTTTGTGAACGAACTCTTCAAGGAAGTGACTGCGTTATTGGGAATAAAGCATAAACTCTGCTCGATTTATCATCCTCAAAGTAACGGCGTTGTCGAGATGATGAACGGCCTGTTAAAAGGAAGATTGTCTAAATTGTGTTTTTCATTAAAGAAAAACTGGATCTACTGCTTACCCCTTGCACTGTTTGAGCTGAGGAATCAGCCGAGCAAGGATCATCATCTGCCCCCGCACGAAATCGTGACAGGGAGACGGATGCACACAGCACATTCCCCACTGCGCCAACACTCAGATGCACACAGAAGCGCCACCATATTAGGAGATGAATTCACAGATTACCTGAAGAAGCTAACTAGGGCAGCGCGTGCAATTTCAAGGCAGCTCTCACCACCATTCACAAGGGAAGAAGGGAACACAACGGTGTCCTTTGTGGAACCGGACACACAAGGACAACTAATGCCAGGAGAGTTCATTTATGTCCGGAGCTTTGTGCGCCGTTGGAATGCCCCAAGGTTCCATGGGCCATACGAAGTAGTGTTTTGCACACCCACAGCTGTAAAGGTGAAAGGACTCAGGTATTGGATACATTTGACAGATGTGCGGAAGGCATATACCAGTGTGCAGGAAGAAGTGGATGGGGAAGTACAGACAACAGCTAACCAAAATAATGGAAATGATGAGTGAACATGAACAGATGAATGGAGGAGTGTAACTGATGAATAAAGCTGTTAACGAAACAATTCTATTACAGGTTATTGATCGAGATAAATAAAAAATAAAAAAAAAGGAAATGTGTTTAATTGAAAACAACGTTGTAAAATATATGTATTTTCTGCTCCCTTCTCTGTGCACCCCTTCCCCCTCCTCCCCCCAACCATCTCCCTTTTTATGACCTCCTGGTACATACAGTGCCAACAAAAATGTTTACATGCACGTACTTAATGCACTTTTATATCTCAAACAGGAACTACCATGGCAACAAACGGGCAGCCTGCAATGAATAGATTGATTAGATGTAGAGATGCTTTAGCTGAAAGGTGTAGATATTCGTATGAATGTGGATTGTCTGTTTGCATTACATTATTTTTTACAATACTGTTTGGCTTGGTTACTTATTGGGTAATAGCGCTCATCTCTATCGAGATGAACGAGGGGGGAGGGAATAACGGGATTAATGTAACAAATCAAACTACAGCTGCGGATACTAAAGAAGGTGATTTTTTGAGGTGGGATGGATCTAAACTTGTATGGGGATATTACACAAAACCGCCCAGTGTTGTTACCCCGCCAAATGAGAGAATACAGGATAAAATGCAAAATAGCACAACTTCCCCGCCAAAAGTCTCCGATTACAATGCCCACAGTTTAAATGATCGCAACCACTCTGTTATATCATGGATGTACAACACCCCCACCAGCGTGCCCACACATGTAACCACCCCCAAAATAGAGAACACACTACCCGATAGAATAAAGAAAGAGAATGAAGAGATGGCGGTGAGATACACAACATTATATGATGAATGGGAAAAGGGGGCGGAGGGAAGAAAGGGAGGTCTAGACTGTTCCTCGCCCATGAAGCTGGGAGATATCTTAGAAATAATAGGAGGAAAAGGCAGGTGGGGAGAAGAAAATACGACAAGTATTACGGGTTGGGGCTGGTAAAAGATGGAAGACCCACGACACCCCCACCAGACAAATAAATGGTATGCAGACATGAGTGCAACTGCAAAACAAACAAATGAGAGTTGCTGTGTCTGCTCCCTTATTCCCCATGCTTCAGGTACACCCAAAGTATTGCTACTAAAAGTTTTGCCTATTGTGGATGCCCAATGCCTCCTTCATCTCACGTTGTGCAGAATTAAGAACACCTTCCAGGCACACGAGGTAACTTTTAAAATGCTGTAGAATGAGAAGACCTGCTACCCGAAAGCGGAAGGAGTGATATGTTTGGAAGAACCATATTTTATAATACAAGGGACATTATTTTTTAGAAAATAAGTGGAAAGATGAAGAGATAATGTGCAAAGCTGAAGCGCTGCGAGGTGTGGCACCAGAGAAACTGCAGTGGATAGAGAAGACATGCACACCAGTATGGAAAGATCACATCTCAAAATTGACCTGGGTGACTGCCATTGAAAAGCCCTTCAAGCTACAGAAAGAAATAAACTATGAACTGTGTTTCAAGGGAGACGGGAAAACTATCATGGGGGGGAACAAAAACTGCAACAAGACCCTCACCATCCCGGATATGAGAAAAGGGACAGCGCCCCTCATGGACACTTATTGGGTATGTGGCAACCAGGCATACCTGCACCTCCCACAATCCTGGAGCGGCAGCTGCTCATTGGCCACCCTACATTCTGCACTTATGGTGTTACCGGAGAGCCACATTGATATGAACAAGAAAACGCGAGAGGTTCCTCAGAAAAATGAGGCCCAGCCAACCACAGAATCACAATTATATGTCCTGTCGTCCGGCAATAAGGGGGAGATGCTGTCTCGGAGCAGATGATCGTCGAACTACATATCAAAAGCATCCTCAGAACTACTGGCACAGATCCCAGACAGATATCGATTATTCAGCTCTGCAGAGACTTTCTTCGCCTCACTCATCCCCAGCATCCAGGCACGGGCAAATGCAAAATGGCTCCAAATCACACGCTGGGAGCTGATCCAGCTGGCAAATGACACTGAAGAAGGGTTTAACGTAATAAAAGTGGAACTGCGAGAACTGCGGCTAATGACCATGCAAAATAGGTATGTCTTAGACCTGTTAACAGCGATGGACGGAGGTGTTTGCTGAAAAATTGGAAGTGCCTGCTGCACTTTCGTACCTTCCGAAGATGCAGATAATGGTTCCTTATCCCATGTGATCAAAGCCGTACATAACCTAGGAGAAAGAATGACAATGGAAGGTGGAGCAGAAGCAAGCACTTGGTTCGACAACATCTTCTCCTGCGTCCCGTTATGGCTGGGAATGACTGTTAAATTACTGATGCCGGCAGTGGTGTTCCTCCTCCTTATTTTTTGCGTGTGCCAGGTGGGTCTTCGATGTTGTGAAAACGCAGTACAAATGGTGCAATGATGATGGTGACAATGGGCAACGCTCGCGGTACAATACAAAATATGCAGGAGGTAGAGGTACAAATAGGAACAGAAAACACACCAAGATTCCAGATGGTGCCCATATACCACAGCGGGGATGCAGTAGACCGGCTATGGCACACTACAATTAAAGAGCCCCATGAACTTGAGTGGTATGAGGTGTGTGTGGATTTGGAAGGGGACGGAGGTTGTGTATATATATATATATATATATATATGACCTGCACACCAGACGAGTATGCTAGAAGGGGAGAAAGCCTGCGAGGGGTATGTAGGGCATGGATGCCCATAAAAGGCACCCCTGCATAGGATGAGTCAGTAGCTGAAGAAGAGGAGCGCCAGAGGTTGAAGCAGTTACAGTATTTGTTACTTAAGTAACGAAAGGGGGGAAATGTATGGGAGGATAGGTCCAAGAGATCCCCCTCCCCTGCAGCCCCCCCTTGTGAAGTCCATGGCTCGTCGGGGGTCCCCCCTGCCACGAGGGCGCAGGTGGCGGGTGGACCACTGGCTGAAACATTGACCAAACGTGCTGTATTAAGCTAGGCCCTGGAAACCATTTTGTGAAACCAGAATGACATGAGCCCCTGTGCGCCGCAGCGCGGCCTCCACCCTTGGAGAGTCCTCACTTGTCCCTGCGGTCGCAGCTCCCTGGCAGATCCGCTGAGAGCCCTTTCCCACGAACAGACGGACATGAGCTAGTGCTAGAAGCAAACACTGTAACATTCCCCGACAAAAGTAGAGCCCCCAAATACTAATGAGCAAACTGCCTGTGATGAAACTCTTCTCTCCTTGACCTTTTGATAAAACATGTAACCTCCATGAAGATGGCAGAATGTGTGATTTCTGTGCCATTCTGGTTGAAATACCCACATCCCCGTAGCTATGCGCAAATGGTAAAAGTGTCCCGGGGTTTTATGTTATATGTTTCTCCGAGAAGAATGTACTCCAAGGCCCTATGCCAAAACTGAACTAATGCTGCTAGAGTGCAAAGGAAAACAAGTGCAACCGCATTGGGAGTTCATGTAAATTGTGTAAGAAAATGCATAGAATGTATTCATATGTCAAAGCTCACCATGTGTCACTGCCATCAGTCTCATTGGCCATTTGTTCCTGTGTGCTCCACCAACCTTAATACTACCTCGCTTATCGTGCATGCATAGAGTGTAACAAAATGTCGTGGTTGTTAAATACTTAACATATAGTTATCAATTGCAAAATGGGCATAGGTAACGCATTTGAAATGGCCATGTAAAGGCACTAACAATGTAGAAATGTAGGCTTTAAAAAGACTCATTGAGTATTGTACATTATATGAATGTTTATGCCTTTTTATATAATCTGCAACACACGAGGAAAATACCATTGTGGGCATATCCAAGGCCATTTCCCCCTCCCTCCCCATTGAAGCCTGCCAGACGAGAAGCAGAGGCCTGTGCTGCTCTGCCTCGCCTCCCCCAATTCGGCTGGAGCCGCTTCAAGCATTCATGTTCCCCCGCAGCTCCCATGGCCGCAACCAGCCACCTGAATTATTTGCAACCCAGCAGCAAACCCCAGCCATAAACGCAGGCCAAAAGGTGCCCTTTCTTAGGCTCCACGACCCACCAGCTCACCCCAGGTTAATGGCCCCTGTAAAATTAGGACACCCAATATTATAGCAACACTGGAGGAACCCATTCATAATGACTTCTAACGAGACACGAAAGCTTGGACAGCTCACCCCTTGCCCTGAGACCCAACCTCGTGACCTGTGATACCTGGCCAACAGGATGATGGTAACCGTGTATTGATGTATTACCCAAGGGTCCCACTCTAGGTGCATTCCTCCTGTGTTGCATTAACCTGTAGAATAACCTATTGGAGGATTTACCGGGGAAGATAATATTGCGGTATTGAATGAATGCGGTGTGCGTGGCCTTAGGGCAGAAAGCCAAGGAAGACGTTCATCAACAACACTGGCCACGCCCTAGCACAACAGCACCGCCCGGATGAGCCCAGCTGACCTGCCCCGCCCACGTTGGCAACCAGTGACGTCCACCAACCACGGCGCACCACATCACAGCTGCACCTATAGTTAGTCGTCGCCACCCAATCCCCAAAAACATGTGCCCCCTATAGTGTCTAGGCTCTTATGATGTATTTTGTAAATATATACGCCTGTCTTTGCTAATGTCAGACAGAGCGCTCTCGGAGTTTGCAGAGTCCTTTGCATGCCCTATTTTGACTTATATAAACTCCCATTAAGCTCACCCGCACTTTGTCTTAGCCTTATTCCCATCTTGGGAGAGTCCATTATTGTCTCTCATTGTGGGAAGGATTGTGCTATCTGGGGACGCTCGCCTTCAAGTTTTACCACCTTGGATTTTACAGGAGGTTGAGAGATATTAAAATGGCAATATGCCATAACCTCTTCTGGTGCAGTGGTAAGTCTCCCTATCGGAGGAAAAAATACTTTCTCATCCCATGGGATCTCCTCACTACCCTGGGCCCGGTCTCCACCCAGATGATCCTCCCACTGTACACCACCCCCAGGGTCGGGGATCAGGAAGCATCTGCCCTCCCCTGGCCACCTGGGAGGAACTGTAGGCAGGGTTTCAGTGAGATCCTCAGGATTCTTCAGATGTCTTAGGTTGTCGGTCAAGTCAGCAATCTAGTTTTATACAATTGGCATCAAGCAATGACTACAAACACCAAAATAGTCAATTTACGAGGTGAGGCTGGAATCTGTCCAGTTGATAAGTGGTGGATGGCTATCCTTGTGACAGCCAATTTGAGTTGAGAATAAGGCAGTGCCAAGTCTTGCCATTACATTCTGTGTAGGTATGAGGGCTGGACCCATTGACACTTGCCATTAAAAAGGAAGATTAACAATGGCTACAGGGTTAAGGATCTTGGGGATTGATGCCTTTTTGTTTCAGTTCATCCACTTATGCCCACCATGTCACCTCTCCCATCGCCTCACACTGTTTAATTATGTAGATACACATAGTCCATCTATGTACACTATATAGCGCACACCTAGCTAGGAAACAGGACTGTAGAGCAGAGGGTGACAATAGTGATGACACCAACAGTTTGCTGGAGTGACTGAGGCATTCAAGAGTTGAGGATAATTTGGTCAGCTGGTGCACCAATGGGCATTTTCAGAACACCAGCATCTGTTCTTTCCTCATAATGGGATTTGAGCTGTGTGCCTTCCGGTTTCTTGGTCTTTCATTCTCACTGTTTATTTTCCAGTCTTGTGGTGTGGTTTCTGGGCCCTGGCACATCTACCTTTTCAGCTAGTTAAGGTGGCACTTGAGTTGAAACAACTACAATACAGGCTGGGTTTGGCAGCCAGTGAAGCAAATGTGGTACTTATGTAAGACTAAGCCAAGAGGGTCATATGAAAATGAATAGGGGACAGGGTGGAACTTGTGGGACACCACATGCCCGTTCCAAGAGGAAGTGTTGAGCTTGAGTTAGTGGGTACAGTTGTCCAGTATTTGAACCACTCAACAATTCTTTGATTATTGTGATCAATAGACTCGTAGCAGAGTGCATGGTATACCTTTCTTTGTGAATGATTCATTCCTCCTAAATGCTAATTTTCTTCAGTTCTTTGTTGAGGGGTGCACGCCATATTGGAAGTCATTGTGGATACGGATTTCCAGGGTAACCAACTGGCGACCAGGTTCAAGAACTAAACTAGGAAGCTAGAGAGTCACTAAAATTCTTCCCTAGAAACAAGCACTACTCCAGTTGTTAGGTAAATGTTTCCACTCAAAATTCAATTTAAACCATTTGTATTGTCATAGTTAAATATTTCTCAATAAAAAAATTGAAGTGTTAGTAAAAAGCGACATAATTCCAAAATGTGTCAACGCTATGGCCAACAGTTTTGCCACCTATAACAAATGCGACCAACTAAAAGGCAAAGGACGAAATATTCATAAATATCATATACATTAATATTATGCATTATAGGTCATATTCAACAAAGTAGAGAAAGGAAATAAAGGGACATGGATAAAAACAGACAAATTAAAACAAAGATTAGTAACACATAAGACGCCAATGGGTGTTAACAAAATCACTACCAATATTGGAGGATATTGATCCATGTGTGTATGATGCGTGAGCACACAATAGGAAATGTTCTTAAGTACCACATTCAGCCCACCAAGTGAATGATTCTCTATCCGCATAAATGTCATCAATGTCCCAGACTGTAGCAGATGGTGAATGGCGTTTCTGCAATAATTGTATAATGCCAACTATCACACTTTCGCTAAACAAAAAGATTATCGGAAGCATGCCAAGAGCTAAGGCTGATGGCGTGCCAAGAGTTAAGGCTGATGCCGTGCTAAGACTGTGACCGTGCAAAATATCTTTACCTTAGTTGACCGGTGTTCTGATCCCCCCCCTAGACTAAAAGCATTCATGTGCATTTTCACCATCTTGGATAGACACATTTAAGGATAGTCACATGATAGTTGGACTGGATTACCAAACGCTGTGCTGTCACATAATCACGTTTCGTCTAAGCTGACAAATGCAAACTGGGTCAAATCTTATATTGAGTACAAACATGCTAATCTTTTTCTGAAATAGACATGGACTGAATTGATATATCGTTGAAACAAATTGTTAAACATAAATCGCCAATAAAAGATCCCAAAAAAAATGAATAGCTTGCTTAATATGCTATTTTTGGAATGAACATATTATGAGTGAACCTCGTAAATGTGATCCTGTCGCATGACCATATTGCATAGCCTTAATAAATATGAGCTTATTTTTGTGGATGGTATATAAACATGCCCCCTAAGGGATCCTCGCAGCATGAGGATGCCTGTCCATTTCACACAATGGTTTCTCAGTGTTGCATTTAGATAGCATGTTGTGCATCAGATATTAGTCAATTGCTGTCATTATGGGTCATTAGTATGACCTGACATGTATACTGAAAACAAATTCTTTGGCATCTCCGAACATCATAATTGGTGAACCGAACCGGAGACCCCTGAAAATAGAAAATAGCAAATCTGAAATTTTGCTAATTGTAATATATAAAGTAATTCTGCTAAGCCTGTTGACTTTGTCTGGGTTATCAATTTAACCTTAATGGTTGAAACTGACATTTCATAAGAAATATTACATTTATGTATCTAAGCAATGTATCATTGACCTGAATTTACAAATTTATTTAGTTCCGCTTTCTCAGCTCATTGTCTCTACCTTGGACCAGGGGTTTAATATGATGAATTGCAACAATTCTCAATTTCTTCTTGTCCTCCAATTCATGCAGTTCCGTCCAATGTTGAGGCCCACGGGCGAGTAGCGATATATAAGAATTAAAACAAAAGTGGAAAGCTAAGTCTTGATTGTGTTCAAATGTTCCTATATCCGGAAATCTACTTCTCTAATGGTGCTACCAACGTACAGCTTACCACAAACGCATACAATTAGATAAACCACATTTTAAGCCTGTTGCCTTGTGGTTCTAGACTACACTTGTAACATAGTTTGTTCCTAAGTGTTGGTGCCATACTGAAGTTAATCTGTGCTTTACCAATAGTCACAACTGTCCATCAGCAACAGATGCCATTGTTTAATATTTTGGAAACCCACTTTTGCGTGATAAATCTCACTTTATTTGTAATGGTAGGATCTCTCTTAGTCGACAAGTGCCTTCTGCTCTGCTTTTGGAATACATGTCACCAAAGCCTCTTTCGTAAAATCTCAGACCGGATCAAGTTCTTGTTGGAAGATTCCAGCCGCACTACATTTCAGATTGGCTCTAATCTCCCCAACCGGTATGTTGAAATCACCTGTTTCTGATAACTTATAATTTAAGGTTGAGTTCATCTCCGTAGGCTTATGGAATGTGTGTATTGTTTTAAAGCGTGTATTTAATTTGTGGTCACAAGACAAGGTGACCTAATAGGAGCAGGAGTGAAAGGTCTAGTGACCCTTTTCTCTGAATCCAGTACCACCCACTCACCCATAAGATTGTATTTTTTAATTTTTTTTTAAACTGGAGATGTACAGAAGGCAATGTTGGGCTTCTGACTCTTGGACTCTCCAGACAGAGCAATAGCATGTCACATAGCAGTTGAGATCGGATATGTCATGCTCTCTCAGTCCCCATAGTGTTTTGGCGTCCCCCCATAGTGTTTCGGCATTCCCCTTCCTCTGGTGCCCCACATCCCCCCAACTAAGCGTCCCACCATCAACTGATCACAGAAGACTCAGGTTTTTGCATAATGCGAGGTCTGAATAAGTGGGCCTCGCTGTCCTTAACGTGTTCAAGGAATGTGGACCAGGTCTGGATGCATTTGGGAATAGTGTTTGTCACAAGCACCGTGATCCTCTCCATGGCCAAAATCTCCCAAACCTTGATCCACCAGGAAGCCGGGGGTGGGATATGAGCTGTCCTGCGGCTCATCGCCAAGCAAAACCACCATTGAGTTATTGGGAAGTTGTCTTTAATTTGTGCTAGGACCACCACGTGTAGCATGGTACCCGCCTCTACACCCGTGCCAGCACTGGTCTGACAGCTCTGGGGATGTGGTGGAGGCTTGCCGCGTGAGGTACCACCTATAGCAAGAGATTTATTGCCCCCTCTTTTGCCTGTGTGCACCTTGAGTAGCATGTGTTTGTCGCCAGATCTTAGCCCATGAGTCTTCTGGGATTTCCCTCCCCAGTTCTTGCACCCACTTTGTCTTGTAAGGGAGTTTGCTCCCTCCTCCGAGCTCCCCAGAAGCTTATATAGATGGGGAAACCCTCCCACAGTCCCTCACCTCTAAGGCTGAAAGTTCAATCCCCTTGGGTTCTCTGGTAGCCATTCTCTTGATCATTGGGTTAGTGATCCTGTGTGTGTTGGATATAGTGGAATTGTTCGGTTTCTGGGAACTTCAATTTGGCCTTGCAATCTGCAAATGCGAGGAGTTACCCTTCATGAAATGGATCTTGAAGTCTCAGAGGAGAGTCTCCTTCCCAGGCTGCAAAAGCCCCCCTAACCATACCGGGGGAGAATTCTGGGTTGCGTGAAATAAGTGAGAGCGCCAGACCCCTTCGGTATTCCTAGGAACCAACGCGCCTTGTCCAAGTTTTCCAGCGTGACCACAGTGGCTGGCGAGATCTCGCCCCCTAGCCGCCACTGACAGGAACAGGCAATGGGGTCGACGGGCCTACATTCTCTATATCCTTCCAGTGAAAGGGCCGCATCTCTGGCAGCCAGCCCAGGGCCGTGGCTATTTGCATTGCTAGGAGGTAATTCCTCACGGAAGGGACCCTGAGCCACCTGCAAATAAAGCTTTTAATAACCCTTGGGTGCTTTGTGCCCGAATTCAATGTGTCTCTTTAGAGCCCTTCCAGTTATCTCGCCTGCACTTTTAGAGGCAGCCCCCGAAACACTTGTAAGCGCTTTGGGAGTAGGATCATCTTTACAGATAAGATCTGACCCATCCATGAGATTTCCTGGTGGGCCCAACGTGCCAATTGGTCTTGGGCATCTCTTATCAAACGTGGGAGATTGGCAACCACCAGTGAGGTGAAGTCAGCAGTAATTGTCACGCCAAAATATGGCAACTCAGTAGGCACCCAGCGATGGCCAGGTTCCTGTTTGTTCCTA
This sequence comes from Ambystoma mexicanum, assembly GCF_040938575.1. NCBI lineage: Eukaryota > Metazoa > Chordata > Amphibia > Caudata > Ambystomatidae > Ambystoma > Ambystoma mexicanum. Next base: position 172,158,850 of record NC_090923.1, on the reverse strand, counting down.
TGCAGAGTTTTCTGGGTTGCCGAAACATTCAAGCCCAGGGATTTCTCTGTTAATCCAAAAGCTGGATAGCTCACCAAATTTGTTGAGGGCATTTGTTAATTCGGGCAGGGATCGCAGGGGGATCAGTGAGAAAGCGCAGCACATGATCTGCATAGATTGCCAGCTTGTGCGTGCCTCCCCAGAGGTTCACCCCAGGAATCAGCGGGTTCCACCGGATGTGCTAGCCAATGGGTCCATCGCCAGGGCGAAGATGAAGCGAGAGTGGGCAGCCTTCCCTCGTAACTCTTCCCGCTTGAATGTACTGCAAAAGTTGACCATTGACATTAATTCTTGTCCTTGGGGCATTATAGTTGGCCATTACAAGATGGATGTAGTTTGGGCTAAAGTTGCAGTATCGCAGGATCCCTTCCATGTATGCCCAATTCATGCTATCAATCACTTTACGGAAGTCCAGGTAGAGCAGCACAAAGCGCTGAGGGATTTCCCTTTTGGATGCGGTTATGTCCACCCGCTCTATCAGTTTGGCGAGGACTTCAGTCAGCCTGCAGGCCTGGACCTTTTTGGCATCAACATTCATAAGGGCCATTGACCTGTACGCTGAGCCATCTGTCCCTTCCTTCCTTGGTTTTAATATGAACGTGGTGGTAGATTCTGCCATGGTGTCCGAAACTGCCCCTGACCTCAACCTGTTGAACAGTTTGGCCAGGTGGGGGATCAGCATAGGTGCAAAACCATTGTAAAACTGGGCTGAGAAGCAGTCTGGGCTCTGTATGGCTCCCAGGACCTCTTGTTCGGTAATTTCAGATATAAGAGCGCCTCTGTGCTCATCCATAAGCTGTGGGAGCCTTGCTTGCGCCATATACAGCTCCTTTTGATCCTGTACCCTGGGGATGCTCCCTCCCCACCCCCAATTCAGTGAAGTAGTTTTCCATGAGCGCCGCTTTGGCCACCTCTTGAGTAACCCTTCTACCATCCCTGTCCAGTAGGTCTGGGATAAAGTTGTGCTGGACGCTCTTCCGCAGCTTCGGAGCCAGCAGTCGGTTGGCTGTATTACCACTTAAATATAATACTGGCGGGCTGAGAGCAACACCTGTTCTGCCTTGTCTGTGAGGTGGACTTCGAATAGTTTCTGTGAAGCCCTTAACTCCTTCAGGGATTGGCGTGAATTCATTTGCGTTATTAATTTGCTCGTGATTGGCTTCCTGCTGTCTGATCTCCTCCGTAGCTTTACAGGCTTTTGTGCAGGTGGCAGCATGGCTGATATTGACACCTCACACTTAAGCCGCATCCCAGACTATTGAATTGATATTTTATTTATATTGCGCTCGTACACAAGTGTTTCACAGCATGACAAGGCAACAGAGGGGGAACGCCGGAGAACAAAAACCACGATCTTACTAGGCCCAGTGACATTGAGAAAGTGCAAATGCATGGGAAAGGGAAACATGGAAAAGTGCATGGAAGCGGGGACAAGTGGAAAGTGTGGTACAGAGGAGAAAGATATAAAAAATAAATAAAAGCAATGAACAGTGGTAGTGCAGCCAGCAATGGGCACATTCTGGGTTTAGCAGACAGGCTATGTATGAGAAGTGCAGAAGAAAAGGGGGTGATGGTCTGTATGGGTACAGATACAGACCCCAGTAGAAGGGATGGCCCGGAGACAGTGCAGGAGGGTGGCAGGGTGAGCAGGTACCTGTGCCCGGAGGACAGAGGGTGGCCAGGGGCACAGTGCCGAGAAAGAAACAGATAAGCAGGGGAGAAGGGGGGCAAAGGCAGAAGCAAAGAGGAAGGTCTTCAGGGGCTTCCAGAACCGGAGATGGTTTTCCTCAAGTGTCAGAGTGGCAGGGAGGCTGTTCCAAAGGGATGCCCCAGTTGAAGACCGAGATCTACCCCCAGCTTGTTTCTTTGAAGAATGACTGACCCTGAGGGAGTTAGAGTAGCAAAGAGCTTGAGGGGAGGTATTTACAGAGGGATAGTATAAGGTATTTTGGACCCAGGCACCAAAAAGCCTTGTGGACAATGCAGAGGGTTTTAAATGTAATCCTTGCATCCACTGGGAGCCAATGAAGGGATTTCAGAACTGGAGAGATACAATCCCAGGGCTTGAGGCCAAGGACAAGTCTTGCAGTCCTGTTCTGGATTAGTTGTAAAGGGTGGAGAGTGGAGGCAGGTAGATGTAGAAAGAGGCTGTTGCAGTAGTCTAACCTAGAGAGAACCAAAGCTTGGGAGAAAGTGAGCTTCTGGGGGAAGGAGAGGAAAGGCAAAGCACCTCTGAGGAGGTGCAATAGGAAGTTTACTTTTTAGAGACATCAGAAATGTGGGCAGAGAAGGAAAGTGTGGTGTCAAAGATGAGGTTCTTAGCCTCGCAGGTAGGGGTGGGTGGAGGGCCAAGGGAGGCCGGCCAGAGTGAGGGGAAAGGATGGTGAAGGTGTACAGATGAGGAGGATCTCAGTCTTGTTGGCATTTAGACAAAGATTGTTGGTGGCACACCAATCTTGAATGGCAGTTAGGCAATCAGAGTTGAGAGAAGAAGAGGTGGCCGAGGGCAGCCTGGAAATGAGTTGTGTCGTCAGCTTAGCACTGGAAATTCAAGCAGAAAATGGCAATGTAGTGGGCTAGAGTTGCCAGGTATTGGTTTACAAGCCAGGGCAAGAGGTTAGACCCCCTGGGGAACACCACAGGTCGAGAGGGAGATGGATGATAGGAAGGATCCAAGGTGGACGGGGGAGGGTCGTTCAGAGAGGAAAGAGGTCATCCAGGCCAGAGCCTGATCGGTGATGACCAGATTATCGCGGAGACAGTTGAGCAGGGTTATATGGTTCACAGTGTTGAAGGCAGAGGAGAGATCGAGTAGGATGAGGACAGAGGGACTGTTAGTCAAGGTTGGAGAGCAGATCTTCACGGATTTTCAGGAGAGCAGCTTCTGTGCTTCTGGCCAATCTGAAGCCAGATTGGTGGTCATGGAGAGAGACGACCGAATCGGAATGAAGGTTAAGCTGAGAGATGGCCAACTTTTCCAGGAGTTTACCCAAAAATGGAGTAATGGAAATTGGGCGATAGTTAGCCGGACAAGAAGGATCAGCTGCCGGACAAGAAGGATCAGCTGTGGGTTTCTTGAGAAGAGGATGTACAAGGGAGTGCTTCAGAGGGCAAGGGACGGATCCTGAGGCAAAGGAGAGGTTGCAAAAATCGGTAAGGACTGGAGCGAGGGTATCGATGTGGTCTTTGATGGTTTTAAAGGAACAGGGATGAACCTTTTTTGATGGGACTTTCATAGATCGGACATCTCTAGCAACCTCATCTGGGGAGAAAAGAGGAAAGGATGAGAAAGAGGGTTGGGGGCCCATGGCCCCTGCATCCTTATCTGCGAGGTAGTTGGTGAATGCCTCAGAAATGAGCGCTTGCATCGCAGCATCCCTTAATAGGAAGTCATTGAAACACCACAATTTACGATGTTTGGTCGCTGGGGCCCTGATATCCAGGCAAATGAGGACCGGCTCATGATCGGAGAGGACCCTCTGAAGTATCTCACACTGGGTAACCATCGGACAATAAGGCCTAGAGACCAGTGCTATATCGAACCTGGTATGCCCTGGTGCACCGCGGAATAAAAGGTATCTGGTTCTTCAGGATGAAAGAAACTCCAGGCATCTGTAACCGAGAGGTCTCGACAGCTTTGTCAAGACCAAGAAGTTGCGCTTATCTGCTACCGATGGGGCTAGAGTTTTGTCGTTGGTGGGATCTATAACCTAATTAAAATCCCTGGTTATACTTAGATCGCCCTCCGAAAAGCCCTGTAGCATTTTAGTGAGTGTGGTGAAGAGCTCTTGACCAGTGTTCGGGGCGTATAGTGAAACCAGGGTTATCCTCCGGACCCCCTGGTTGGTGTTTAAAAGTAGAAAGCTTCTTCCTGGATACTGCATCACCGCATCACTTTGAGTGACAAACCCTTCTTAATGAGGGTACCCACCCCTTTTGTTTTGGTGCCACTAGTAGTGAAATATAACCTGGAATAGATGGACCATGCATGGTTCGTCCCCAGGGAGCAAGTGATTATCCTGAAGGAACACCAGGTTGGGAGCAAGCTTCACTGCCTCTGAAGGACTGACTTGTTTGGGGAAGTAAGACCTTGGACATTCCAGGTCTGGCAGGAAAGCTCAGGGGCATCCCCGGTCAATCAGTTATCCTGCTTGGGGAGTGCAGGTTGGTGTTACGAGATGCAAGACCAGAGAATGTGCTACATTGCTGACCCTGGGGGGCGAAAATCTGCGTTGCCCCAACCCCCCTTCTCCCCCCCACAGCAGGGCTGAACGGGACTGGGATGACTTTGCACCAAGCCCACGTGATAGTTACGTCGTCCCCTTTACATTCCAAAAGCTCCCATTACAAATAGCCTTAAAAAACCCAAAACAATAAAAGGAATGTCTCCCCAGAAAAATATCCCTCTGATAACTGTCCTCCATTGGGCGCTATGCCGGGATCGCTTACCGGAAGGGCAAACCATATTGATTTCCCAAGACTGTCAAACCGACTTGCAACTGCACAATGCAAGCAGGAGCAGTAACTTGAGCTACAGTTTAACCACAGCATTCCGCCCACCCACCAAAGTGACCACAGCCAGACTATTCACCAGTAACTGAGTCAGGTCGGCACATTCAGCTCGGTCACCAAGAGTCACTGATCTCCCAATCGCTGGAGGGCTCTCTTCGAGGATCCCCTTGGGCCTTTTGGATCTCTCTGTGGATCCTTCAGTTGGGGCTGATCCCCCTCCTCTTCATCTTGAGTAGGGTGAAGATCACTGGTTGTAGGGCTCTACCTGCCCTCCTCTGTCTGCTTAAGGAATTCCTCTGCCTCCCTCTCAGACCCGATTGCAGTTTTCCAGCCACGGTATTCGAAGAGCAATTTACATGGGAACCCCCATTTGTACTTTATCCCTTGCTTTCGGAGCCAGGCCATGAGAGGGCTGTGCCAGCGCTGTCTGACGAGAGTCCTGGGGGCTGTGTCCTGGAACAGCTGAAGGTCAGCTTTGTGGCAAGTCAGGGAGCCTTCCACTTTTATGGCTGCCAGAATCTGCTCCTTCTGCTTAAAGAAGTGGACCCGTGTCAGCACGTCGGGGAGCAGATTTACCTATACCTGGGCAGAACAGTATACTTTGTTCTGTCCAGAATGAGTGCCTTCTTGTTCTCCAGGTTCAGCAGGTGGCAGAAGAGCTCACATAGATAGTCCTCCAGACCCTAGTTCTTCACCCAGAGGGGGTTCCCCCGAATGCAGACATTATTGCGTTGGGAGTGGTTCTCCATGTTTCCAGACAGATACAGGCTTGATCCACTTGGTCCTCTACAGTGAGGAGCCGGTGCTGGAGTTCCACTTGCCCCTGTTCATGGTCACAATGTGCTGTCTCCAGGTCATCTAATCGTCTTTCCACCAACCGTACATGATCATTCAGTTGTGGATTTTGAGAGCCAGTCTCCTGATCTCTGTCTGAATTTCCCGCTTTGCCAACATCAGCATCAGGTCAGATTTAGTGGCCAAACTGTCCTCACAATCACCTGCCGTCGCCCACGCATGGACCTTTGCGGTAGCCGATAGCACATGCTTTTCTTTGGGGACCAGCGAGGTCCGCATGGTCCCAATAACCCCCCATGCTTCGGCTTCCCCAGTTCCTTAGCCATCGCCAGGTGAGGGTCTGACCTCTCTTCACTGCAGGCGGCTTCTCTGGGACGCTGATCAGGACCCCCACCCCCGCATCCAAAGTGAGGCTACCCTGAGCTGGGGCACAGATTAATGCCAGACCTCTGAGTGCTGTGGGGTGACCCCCTACTCCAGACTGCGCCATTGGCTGCTCCACGCTATGGTCTGCTATATCGCTGAAGATCATGCCCAGGGGTCCCGAACACCTTCGGGGGTCAATGCATATGAGCCAATATAAACTGGGGTGTCCCCCAGGAACCAGATTCTGGCAGGGCTCCTGGGGTCGCTCACTTATGGTGCCCACACCACCTGCTGACCGCGGCGGTGTTGAGGTGCACCAGGAGGGGGGTTCATGAACGGGCTGGCTTCTACCACTCCGATTGAAATTGGTTTGCAGGAAAATGGGTTGCATTACACCATCTTTTGCAGGGGCTACGGGCCGTTTGGTGCGTAGTGCCTATGTTGGTGTACGACAGAGCAAATGGGGCCCTTCAGTGCTGGTGACTGCTTGCTGCCCCTATTTCACCTGAGGAGGATCTCACTGCGAACAGACTGCCGGCTGCTCCAATGATATCGTGGAAGAGGCTTGAGAACGTCACGTGTATTTGTGCGCTCAGCAGTGCCTGCCTTGAAGCTACCGCATCAGAAGTGCTCTGCCCAGGGAGCCCCCTGCCTGGAGGCCCGAGATTGACCGGAAACCGTGACCGGGGCTCTGCCACTGGAGTCCAGGGAGGATGTGCTGATTTGGCAGGCACAGTCGCTCCCCCACAGCCTCCTTACCCGTCTGCTTCAATTGCAGCTATCTCATGGCTCCTCCCCAACTTATGCCAGTGGTCTGACTGGCCCTCTTGGTCCCGTCGTGGTTGCCATTTTGGTGTACCCGGTGCCGCTGGTTTTGGTCACAGTACGGGGGCTGCGCTGCATCACTCGCTCCCTGTATCGAACTGCTATTTGCATGGGTTGTTGGCGAGTAGTTGACTTAACTTTGTGGGCTGATTATAGACAGTTTCTGTCAATTGTATACTTGTATTTGAGTACTGTTGATATGTCTTTAAAAACATAGCTTTTATATTTTTATGTGTATTTGTTGATAATACAAAAGGAATGTAATATGTCACCTCTTGTGTGTGGAGTGCAGGCCACCCCACCCTTCACTGGACAGGTAGCTAGAGAACCTACAGAAGGCTAGGGGCTATTTGAACTAGCCGTATAGGATCACACTTGCAAAGTGAAAGAATACAGATAAAACTGTTTTTTTTTATTGAAAAATATAATAAAATAATAGAGGAGCAAGTGAAGGACATTATCATTCACTATACAAATACCATGCAGATTCAATACATAGTGTAGTCAGTAGCAAATACAGTGTTATTGCATGTACTTGGGCCAGGCGGCAAGTGCAGGGGGACTGGCCAAGGTGGGGCCTGGTGTCCTGCATGACTCTGAGGACACCGAGCAGCCAGTCAGTAGATGGAACAGGAGCAACGAGGGTTAGCAGGGTAAAAGGAGCCAGAAGGAAGAGAAAAGGAAGGTCTTGATGAGCTTCCAGAACTTAAGGACATCTGGCTCAAGGCGGAGGGAAGCAGGGAGGCCGTTCCAGAGGGAGGCACCTGCAGATGAGCGAGATCTAGCACCCATTATCAGATTGGAGAAGTGACTCACCCACAGAGAAATAGAAGTAGATGAGCTGAGCTCTCTAGGAGGGAAGTCACTTAGTAAGAGAGTTGAAGCTAGTGAGGGCCACACCCCCAGAAAGCCTTGTGGACGATGCAGAGGGATTTGAACTTAATCCTCGCAGCCACTGGGAGCCAGTGCAGAGATTTTAGTCCTGGAGAGATATGATCCCTGGGCTTGAGGCCAAGGACAAGTCTCGCAATCCTGTTCTGGATAAGTTGCAGAGGGCGGAGAGTAGAAGCAGGCCGATTTAGAAAGAGGCTGTTGAAATAGTCCAGCCTAGAGAGAACCAGAGCTCTGGAGACCGTGAGCTTCTGGGGAAAGGAGAGGAAAGGAAGAATACCTCTGAGGAGGTGCAGCTGGTAGTGTGACTTCTTAGAGATGTTGGAGATGTGAGGAGAGAAAAGTGTGGAGTCCAAGATGACCCAGAGGTTTTTATCCTTGCAGGTGGGAGCAACAACATCTAGTTCAGGAGTTGAAGGAGGTGACAGATGTCAGAGGAGTGTTGGACAGCAGAGCGAGAGTGGAGTCGCCACGTGTAGCAGGTTGCCACTTTTGAAAGATTTCTGTGGAGGGGTACAGGGGAGAGGAGTACCCATTGGAAGTGGCAGAGGAGCCAAATAGGTGGAAGGTGGAGGCGGTAGAGGAGCCAGAGAGGTGGTAGCTGGCATAGGAGCTGAAGCAGTAGAAGTAGGAGGGGGCAGAGGAGCCAGAGATGCGGTAGCAGGAAGAAGGAAGTTGATGAGCCGAGGGAGGTGCATATCAAATAGTAGGAGATTGGCCTGAGGGCCCTGGACCATGATGATGCCCTTTAGACACAAAACATAAGAGTTCGGGTGCTCTGGTGGACAGACAGCAGAATTCGCAATTAATAAGAGTTGCACAAAAACGAAAGGCTGCTGTCGCAAGTTGATACTTGGACGGTTACTGGTTCAAAACCTTATTGTACCAACCAATAATTTAAATAGTGATTTAGACAGACATTAATGATGACTCTGGAGTACTGGAAGGAGGCCAAGAGGACCTCTCACCGGGTGCCACCATTAATGGGAGAAGAGGAGGAAGGAGAGAGAAGTGCGACCATATGAAGGGCCCTTAGGTCGGGAGAAGGAACGACAAAGAGGATGTCGGTGAAAGTCTCTCTTGAGGAAGCACTGACATAGGTGTCAGTGATGGGAATGCCTGGGTTGAAGACCAGGGTGTCCTTCTTGAGCTTCCTCCTAGTCTTAGTGAGAAGAGTAGGATAGGAAATAGAAAAGCAATTAGCGAAGATGGGGGAAATTGAGAGCACCATCGTGGGTGTGAAAGAGGAAGGCGAAAGGGCAGGTGAGAGAGGGATAAGAGACGGAAACACTGCACAGAACTATGCCACACAGGATGCACAAGGAGAGGGGATTTGGGAGAAAAGGGGGAGGGGTGTAAACAGAGGGAACAACGGGCAACACCAGAGCGCAGACGGTGACAAGTAAACAAGGGCAGCAACAAGCAGTGAGTGGAAACAGTGCCTGGAGGGCAACAATATTGATCATAGTAAGAGGGAACCTAGAAAAAATGAGAAGGGCCTAGTGGACACAGTAACCCATGTACAAGCCCACCTAGGAACATTTGCCTAGAGAAGAAAAGCAGAGAATGCAGGAGAAATGCAAGAACAGTGATAGAGGCCAATACATTCACCTAGCAGGAAAGAAAATGCAAATAATTCAGGGGAACGCAGAGAAACAGTGATGGAGACCAAAAACATTCACCTACAAGGGAAAAAAATGTAAAATGCAAGAGAAATGTACAGAAACAGAGGCACAGAAAAACAAAGTACGGCTACCCGGGAGATGGGCAGTCTAATGGATGCATAGAACCAGTGCAGGATAAGATTTGCATTAAAATGGAAGTTAGCGCAAGAAACAGCAGTTTAGTAGCATGCAGTAGCATTGCTGCCCGCCCGCCCGCACCTATCTTACCTTACGGTCGCTGCTGGCCAGCGGCTGCACTGCATGCTTGCGCTCTCCTTTCGATCCCTTCATCGACAAACAACTGTGTCGCACAACACTGGCCTTGTCCTGCAAGGGCTTTGCTGAAGAGGGTCCGATTCTCGGTTCTTAAAGGTTTGTTTGCATGGACGTAACACAATGTGCTACGTCTCGCTGGGCAGCATCTCCTGCGCACCTGCTTCGCACAACACTGCAGCCTTATCCTGCAAGGGCTTTTCCACAGATCAACCGATCCTTGCTACTTAAAGGTTTGGATGTACGGACGTAGCGTAACGTGCTACGTATCACTGGGCAGCATCTCCTGCGCAACTGCATCGCACAACACTGAGGCCTTGTCCTGCAAAGGCTGTCATACTTGGGTGCAAACCTTCCCTGTCCTCTGGAGGCTTGTTTGAGCTACCTTTCTGTCACGTTCAGTCTGATGTGGTGTCTCTGTCCATCCAGTGCTTTCCATCCACTTCAATGTGGCTGCATCTTCCATAATGATTTTTATGGCTACTTATTTTAACTGCATTTTGCATTGTGCAAGCTTCATGTTTATTGTCGTGCGTCTTGCGTTGGAGCATAGCGAAAGAGTATATGCCCTCTACCTAAGTGGGTCAAAGCATGTTCTTCGTGTCTATGTGCAATGTGGCCTATTGTCTGTGTACCTTCGTGATGGATGAGTATATGCTTTGTGTCTACTGCATCTAGATCTTGGTCCTATCAGGGACGTCATTGGCTACCCGCATGGTCACTGTGTAGAGGAGCAGTCGAATACCTCTGCAGGAAGTCCCGCCCCCATTTTGCCTATATGTTGGATGCCAGACATTGCGATATGCAGAAGGCCAGTAATGGTGCCTATTTCATGAAAAGCCTTGGAGACGAGGTATCCATTGAGAAAACCCTATCTGATGTATCCCCGGAGATCTGATGGTCTCCTTGAAGAATGCCCCGAAGGAATATGAAATTAAATGATATTTTATTTATATCACGCTCATACACAAGGGATTGTGTCCTCCGACGTATTCCACATCTATGAGCGGTAATCACCACAGCTGTGCTGCTTCAGAAAAGTTTTGGCGTCTGCGTCCTGCGTCGATGACATCAATATGCTCCCTCGAGGGCCTCCGTCGAGCCGACGTCACCGGATGTTAGAAGTAGGACGCATGACGCCGTAGCCTCAGTTCTGTTTTCTCCGCGCACATATTTGCTTCGGAGATCTCGGCGCGCCTCGTTTCTTCTGATTTCTATCGGTTCTTCGAACTTGGTTGTTTGTGAAGATATCATGTCTTCGTCTTCTTCTACCCGCGTTCGGGATTCAAGAAGTGTCGGGACTGCGGTTTCAAGATGTCGCTTACGGACCCGCACAACGTCTGCCTCTGGTGCCTGGGTGAGGACCACACCACCGATGACTGTGACGATTTCCAGCCTTTGACTTCGAAGGCTTTGCCCGAGCGAAAGAAGAAGCTATCTGTAGGTAGGGTTTCCAAATCCCAAAAGTCGAAATCCGCTGGGCTTTCGACCGACGATTCGAGGGGTGACTCTCCGCGTCGGCATAAGTCCAGGGGGTCTCGGTCCTGCAGTGGTTCCCGCCATTCCTTTGCCTCTTCGAGGCACTTGTGAAAGCGCCGTCACCGGTTGCCTTCCTCGTCCGAGGACTCCGCCAGACGGCGGGTTGCTTGTCCCAACAAGCATTCCTCTCCTGCGGAATGGGACGCATTTCGTAAGGAGGTGATGGTGATTTTCGAATCGCATGGCTCCGTTCCATCCGTGCCTTCGAGAGAAGCCGGCAGGGAACGCGCTAGGGCCACTGCTCGCACGCCTTCGGGCTCAGACGGTCTGTGCGATCATCGGGAGAAGTCGAGGTCCCGATCGGACAAGGTGGATCACTCTAGCCATGCCCGCTCCAGGTCCCGGTCCTCGACGCCCTCGAGACCGTCTGAGCCTGTGAGGTCTTCTAAAGAAGACGTCGACGCCATCAGCGCCATGTCCATCAAGGGACTCTCTCGAGGCGCTGACTCCGAGGAAGTCATCGACGCCATCAGCGCTCAGGCCGTCGAAGGACATGGTTGGGGCACCACCCTCGAGGCCTGTGTCGAAGCCATCGATGCCACCGTCGACGTCTATTCCGTTGACGCCTTTTGTGGAGGCTTTACCAGAGGTACCCAGTGCATCGGTGGAAACTCCGAGGAAGGCCCTAAAGAAGTCAGTGAGGCCTGTATTTGAACCTATTTCGGTGCCCTCATCCTGCGATTTATTCCAGCCTATGGATTACATCTCTGAGATGGATGAAGGGTCTGATGAAGGTTTGGTTCCTGATGAGGTTCCTGACGAACTATTGTCTGGTCATAGCCAGATGGAAGACCTGCGTCAGTCTTTGCATGACGCCAGTGGTCTGGACACCTCTCCGGAGCTTGAGTTTGGTAGGCCTGAGCCTGGCACGCAAGCCAAGTCTTCATACCGGCGTCTCAAGGCGAGGGTGACTGAGTACTTGGGGTGGTCTGCGCCACCAGTGGATTTTCTGCAGGATGACCTGACAGATATCTTGGACCAAGGTCCACCAACTGACCCGGTACTGCCATTTCATATGGCCTTGCAAAGAAGGATGACGGTGGCTTGGACTGCTCCGGAGAGAGTCTACCGGCAGTGGGTAAGTCGTTGCCGAAAAAGTACCGTCCAGCCAGTGGCGACCCCTGCTACTTGTCAGCGCACCCTGCTCCAGAGAGTTTGGTGGTGCAGGTGGCTACGGCCCCAGCAAAGCAGGCGTTGTACACTACCATACCTCCTGATAGGGACGCCAAACGTTTTGACGGTTGGGCGAAGAAAGTATTTGTTTCAGGGGGTATGGCTTTGAAGGCAGCCAACTCTGTGTGTGTGCCTTAGGACGTTTCACTCACACTCTGTGGAATTGTTAATCTTTGGCGGCTGAAAATATTCCCGAAGGGGAGGAATGGGATGGCTTTCTTGCCCTTTTACAAGATGGCAAGGATGCCATGTGTGAATCCGTTCAGTCGGGTCTGGACGTGGCAGACTGTGTCAGCCGGTCCATGGCGGCGAGCACTGTGATGCGCAGATTTGCGTGGTTGCAGAAGTCAGGGTTTGCTCCTGATGTACAAGTGCGGCTTCTCAACATGCCCTTTGATGGTGAACATCTTTTTGACAGCAAGGCTGACGAGAGCCTTGAGAGGTTACAGTCCTCCAAAGCTGCAGCAAAGTCATTGAGCGCTGCAGTTTGCCAACCTCTGCCTTTTTTCGTCCCAGAGGACAGCAATGGAGGGGAGGTTCCTTTCGATACTACTCGACCTTTGGTAGATCGAGGGGAGCTGCTAGTCAAAAGGGCCAACGTAGGAGTACCAGAGGTGGAAAACAAGGTACTCGAGTTGCCAAAGCCGCTCGGGCCGTTGCCTCCTTGCCCTCAGGCACTGCCGCAGCCGCTTCAGCTCAGTCATGAGGCCATCTCCCATGGTTCGCTGGTGGGGGAAAAGCTGGAGCAGCATCTTGTAGAATGGTGTGCCATTACTTCAGATGTGTGGGTTCTGGAGATCATAGCCCACAGCTACTACCTTCCTTTCCGGCAGAGGCCTTGCGACAATCCACCAGGGAAACTCTTTGAAGAGTCCGGATCTGCTCCTTGCGCAGGAAATCAAATCCCTGCTGGAGAAAGGCACCATAGAACTGGTGCCTGTAGCGGAGAGGAACAAGGAATGGTATTCCCCATATTTTTTGATCCCGAAAAAGGACGGGGGAATGCGACCCATCATGGACTTGCGTGGTTTGAACAAGCTCCTCTGGAAGGACAAGTTCAAGATGGTTACTCGCAAGTCCTCCAGGCCCTTCAACTTCAGGACTGGTTGGTGTCTCTCGACCTCAAGGACGCTTACTTTCATGTGCCGATTCATCCCAGGCACAAGAAGTACCTGAGGTTCGCAGTTGGCGACTCGCACTTTCAGTTTCGGGTCCTGCCATTCGGATTGACCTCCGCCCGAGGGTCTTCACCAAGCTCATGGTGGTGGTGGCAGCATATCTCAGGAAAGGGGGATTCACGTCTACCCCTACCTAGACGATTGGTTGATCAGGGCGTGCTCATCATCTGTCAGTCACCTGCCAGTCCCTTCACAAGCTGGGCTTCTCCCTCAACTTGAAGTCCCACTTGGCACCTACCCAGCGGCTCCAGTACATCGGAGCAGTGCTCGACACATCCCTCGGGCAGTGTTCGCCTCCCCAGGTGAGGGCTCATCACATTGTGCAGATGGTGCACAAGTTTCAACATGCCCAGAATCTCCCGGCGTTCGAGTTCTTGAGATTGCTAGGCCTCATGGCATCCTGCATTCTCCTGGTGCCAGAGGCCAGGCTGCGGATGAGATCTCTGCAGTAGGCTCTCAAGATCCAGTGGTCACAGTCCTCCGGCAGGATGTCTGAACCCGCTCAGGTGCCGCCATCAGTCGCCCAGGATCTTCTGTGGTTGGCCGTCAAAGGCAATCTGTTGAATGGGGCTCCATTTTGGCTTCCCTGGCCAGAGGTGATGATCGTGACGGACGCATCCATCACGGGATGGGGAGCTCATGGCAACGAGTTGAGTCAGCGGTCGTTGGTCTCCGTCGGAGTCCAGACTCCATATCAATCTGTTGGAGCTGAGGGCCATCAGGCTAACCCTGAAGGCTTTTCTGCCGTCTGTGCGGGGGAAGAATGTCCTGATTCTGACGGACAATACAGTGGCCATGCACTACCTCAACAAAAAGGGGGGGGCAGGGTCTCTCCCTCTGTGCAGCGAGGCGATGCAGCTCTGGTTCTGGGCCATCCAGCAGGAAATTTCGATCTCGGCAGTTCATTTGGCCGGAGACGAAAACGAGGCGGCGGATGCTCTGAGCAGGCAGAGCACGGTCTCTCACGAGTGGGATCTGGCTCAGGAAGTTCTCTTGGAGATCTTCACCCTTTGGGGGACCCCGCAAGTGGATCTCTCCGCCACCAGTGTCAATCGGAAGTGCGAAAGATTCTGCTCGTGGGAATTTCCTCTAAGAGGGCCCTTAGGGGACACGTTCGTAGTGGAGTGGTCCTTCCCACTGCTGTACGTGTTTCGTCCAGTCCCCGTCATCCCGCAAGTGTTGCGGATGTTACAGAGGTTCGGTTCCCGAAAGATCCTCATTGCTCCGGCATGGGCCAGGAGAGCGTGGCACCCGGACCTTCTCGACATGTCCATCTGCCCTCCACGCCGTCTTCCCTATCGAGACGATCTTCTCTCACGGGAGAGGGCTCAGGTTCTCCATCCAGAGGTCAAGTCTCTCAACCTTCATGCTTGGTTTCTGAGAGGTTGAGATAAAAGGATTGGGACCTCCCTGAAGACATGATGGAGGTGTTGCTCTCGGCCAGAAGGCCCACAACAAAGTCACTGTACCATTGCCGTTGGAGAAAGTTCTGCGACTGGTGCAGGGTTAAGAATGTGGATCCTTTTTCATGTGACATTCCTGTGTTTCTGTCTTTTTTGCTTTCGTTAGCCCACAAGGGCCTGCAAGTGGGTACCATTAAGGGTTACCTGGCGGTGCTGTCCATATTTAAGCGCTCGTCTGAGGCGTGTTCTTATTTCAAGATTCCTTTGATTTCTCAGTTTCTTAAAGGGCTCACTAATGTGTTTCCACCTTCACCTTTCCAGGTGCCTGGTTGTGATTTGAACTTAGTGTTAAAGTTCCTGATGGGAGCTCTGTTTGAGCCTTTACATTCTTGTCCTTTGAGACTGTTGACCTTTAAAACTATATTTTTAGTTGCGGTTACTTCCGCTCACAGAGTGAGTGAGTTGCAGGCACTATCCGCTAAGCCACCTTTCACAGTGTTCCATAAGGACAGGGTTGTCCTTAGGGTTCGTCCTTCTTTTCTTCCGAAAGTTGTCGGAATTTCATTTAAGCCAGAAGGTCATTCTTGAGGCGAGAGACCTGAAATACAGGGTGAATTTTCATGTGAGATGGTAACTCCAATTTCATGGCGACAGGATTGATTATGGACTATATAGTACAGGGGCCCAGGTATCTTGGGTGGAAAGCTCTTGGCCCATTCAGGGGAATATATTTGGATGCTAACCACACCTTTTCTCCAATCTGGTAGGCGGGAGCTTCCTTCTGATGTCGATCAGCAAACAGTTTTTGTCTTTCCTTAGCCTTGGTCAGGTGCTCTTTTGCCTCCTTAAGAACCTGGATGATGGATTTATGCAAGTTTTTTATGGCTGGCATTTCCAGGGTATCGGGTGGATCAAATACCGATGTCCTTGTATGTCTTTCGTGCACAGTGTAGAATTGCGTTTGCCCTGTGCTTGTGTGAACTGAGTTGCTGTAGGCATACTCAGCTATCCAGAGTATATTTTCCAAGAATCCTCGGATTGTTGCAACATACACCTGAAAAATTGCTTTAATGTTTGGTTGGTTCGTTCAGTTTGCCCATGAGTTTGATTTTGATGGCTTGTGGACGACCGGAGATCGATTTTGGCAATCGTACAACACTTTCTCCAAAAGGCAGGAACAAATTGAGTTCCGCGATCAGATACTAATATTGATGGAAATCCATGCAATCAATTTGCGCTAGGAACACAGAAGCGAGGGTTGATGCAGTTGGGAGTCCCTTCAGAGGGATGAAATGGGCCATTTTGGAGAATAAATCCACGACGACTAATATGGTGTTGTATCCATTGCAGGGTGGAAGATCCGTGATGAAGTCCATCGACAGGGTATGCCAAGGTGCTGGCGGTACTGTTAGGGCATGTAGTAAGCCAGCGGGGTTCAGTTTCTGAGACTTGTGTTGTGCACAGACACCGCAGGTTTCAATATATTGGGCAATGTCTTTTCGCCTGGTTGGCCACCAGTAGTTTTGTTTTACCTTAGCCTGAGTTTTGGCTATTCCTGGGTGTCCTTCGACTAATGAATCGTGGTAGTTTGTGATGATTTGCTTTTGCAGTTCTTGGTCTTGGACATATAATCGTCCTGAGAAATACGGTAGATTGTCTTTGATGGTGTACTGGTCACCTTTTAACAGCCATTCCTGTTGTGTTGATTGATCCATCGGGGATTGCAAATTGGTTCTTTGGTCATCCACACACGTGGTGACAGCTATTCTGGTTTGAATCCTTTTCTCAGGAATTATGGCCACAGGGATGGATACTGTAAAAGCCTCTTTTTCTTCACTTGTGCGTGATAGAGCGTCTGCATTCCCATTGCGTACTCCAGGTCTATAAGTGATAATAAAATAGTATTCTGCGAAAAAGAGAGCCCAACAAAGTTGATGCGAGGATTGTGCTTTGGTGGTTTTCAAGTTTTACAAGTTACGGTGGTCCGTGATGGCAGTGACCGTATGTCTCGCCCCAAGAAGGTAATATCTCCAGGCCTTGAATGCTGCTTTAATTGCCAGTAATTCCTTATATGTGAGTGCGTAGTTTAACTCGGGGGTGGGGGGGAGCTTGGGGGTATGGGGGCGGGGGTATTGGGGGGGTGGGGGGCTGAAAATGTACAGGACCAGAATGTGACGGGGTGTAGTTGTCCTGTGTCAGGGTCTCGTGACAATACTGCTCCCATGGTTATTTTTTGAAGCATCTGTCTCAACTATGTAAGGTAGGTCTGGTCGTGGGTGTCGAAGGACTGGTGCTGTAGTGAATGCTAGTTTCAACTTCTGGAAGGCTTCTTCAGCTTCTGTCAACCAATGGAACTTTAGATTTTTCTTTAACAAGGAGGTAATTGGATGTACAATTTGTGAAAACCCAGGTATAAACCGACGGTAAAAGTTGGTGTATCTGAGTACGCTTTGCACTCCTTTCGTGGATGTTGGTGAGGGCCATTGGAGGATTGCATCCACTTTTCGTGTATCCATATGTACGCCTTGTGGTGTGAGCATGAAACCGAAAACTCGACCTCGGTTACATGGAAAAACATTTTTCCAACTTGGCATACAATTGGTGTTGTTGAAGCTACTCTAAGACTGCCCGGACATGGCCTACATGTTCTTCGATGGAATTTGAGTAGATAAGAATGTTGTCAATGTAAACAAGAACGCAAACGTCCAGCAGTTCATGGAGTTCATCATTCATAAAGAATTAGAATGCCGCGGGGCAATGATTAGCCCGAAGGGCATGACCTGGTATTCAAAGAGGCCGTACTTCATGCGGAAGGCCATTTTACACTTGTCTCCCTCTTTTACTCTTACAAGATGGTATGCTCCTCTTAAATCCAGTTTTGTGTAGATTTGAGCATGTTTCTCTTGGTCCAGGTGCTCTGGTATAAGAGGTAAAAGATATCGATTTTTTTACTGTCATCTGATTGATGGCTCTATTGTCGATGCAAGTTCTTAAGTCCCCTCCTTTTTAGGCACGAAGAATAAAGGCCAGGAGGCAGGTGACTTGGACGGGCGAATGAAACTGTTTGCCTGGTACTGATCCAGGTAAGTTCTAAGATGCTGATTTTCCGGTTCTGTCAGCGTAAATTCGGCTGCAAGGGATCTGGGCTTTGGGTACAAGATCTATTTGACAATTGTAGGATCTGTGCGGGGAAGAATGTTGGCTTGCTCTTTTTTTGAAGACATCCTGGTAATCGTGGTATTCAAGCGGTAAGGAGCTGATGAGGCCCAACACGATTCCTTTCTTCGGTTTCAGATTGGTGTCATATTTTTTGTAACATGTGTTGGCACAATCATGAGGAAATGTCGGAACTCGTTTTTGCCAGTCGATCCTATGATTGTGGGTCTCCAGCCAGGGCATTCCCAATATCATCTGGAACTGAGGAGCACTGATGAGATCGAAAGTAATGTCCTCTTCATGCTCGTCCTGACACAGAAGCTTGACTTTCTCCGTGTATTGTGTCACCGGGCTGGATGATAACTGAGAACCATCCACAGCAGTGACGTTTTCCGATTTCTGTTTCTGTCAGAGAGGAAGGCCTATTCGGAGAGCCAAATCTTGGTCAATGTAGTTACCCACAGCTCCACAATCAATATATTCCTCCAAGGCATGTATTTCTGATAGTTGCTGTGATTCACCAAAAGCACTGGAAGGTCTATATAGTCCGTACACCTCTCAGGGGGATTCACCACCTGCGCCAACACATCCTTAAGTTCTCTACATAACCCTCGGTAAAAGAGTGTAGTCCTCTTCTGGCCAGTTGGTCTGGGCTATGAGACGATTGAAGATTGCAATATAGGTGAATAGATCTTGACTCCCTTATCTGAGTGACAACTTGTTGTCCAGAGCTTGTCCTTGAGTATGACGGGCAAACAATTTCTCCATCTCATGTTGGAAATTCCCAAAGTTCTGGAGTAAAGGATCATCTTGATTCACCAAAGACATAGACCAGTCTGCCGCACTACCTCCTAAATACGAGAGTACAAACGCCACTTTGGCTTGGTCATTAGGAAAGGCTCCTGGTCTGCACAAGAAATGAAGGCGACATTGGTTCATGAATACAGCAAAGTTGTTTGTGTCGCCGATGAAGCGTTCGGGAGGGGCTAGAGGCACTGCTCCTGGAAGAACCACCAGAACCGGTGTTGATTGTTGTGGTGCGGGAGAATGAGAAGAATGGGTCACTCCAGGCAGTGGAACCTGTCCTGCTTGTGCTTGTAGTATTTGTCTTGCCAATTCGTCAGTTCTTTCTCGAGTTACAATAAGATCCCTCCGTAATGTATTGGTTTCCTGTCTTGAACCATGTACTTCAGGACGTAATTCCCCTAGTAAGAGGGCTAACTGATCTCTTTCTGAAGTTTCCATAACGCCCAGGCAGAGAGTATTAGAGGCTTTGCGTTCTGTTACGCTCACCTGGTCTATGAGGAATTGTTGGGGCATGGTTGCAGCCCTCCCTGAACTTGAATCACCCACCTGTGAATTATGGAAGATAAGTTCTCCGTCCTTCTACTTCTGGCAGGGGCGCATCAAATGGGATCTAGTTCCTTCACTGATAAGGATTAGTCCAGTCCAGCTGCGACTATGCTTCTCCTTATGATTGGTAAGTCTTTCTTGAGCTCTTGTGATGCTGTTTGTTCTGTTTAATGTCTTTATATGTTGCTCCTATTTATGCCCACAATAATGTCTTTTGTTTTCTTCCCTTATATGGAAATGCGGCCTCAATGCAGCTGTGAGACGCAAGACTTGGCCGGATGGAAGATGGATGCTACTGCAATGTTCGACAGCAGGAAAGTGATGCTTTAAGGAAAAGTGCAAAGTAAGGCGAAGCACAACCTTAAACTGACTGGTTTTTTGATGCCTAACCTTGTCTTCTGTTTTTCCTTGCAGGCGCTGCTGTCGACGATGGAGCGTGTCATGCTGCAGTGCCAAGATGAAGATTTCGGCGTTCAGGAAAGTGTAAAGATGAATACTTGGTTTACCGAAGAGATGTACGGGTAAGAACAGCTTCCCCCATTTGGTAAGTATGCTGGCTGGAAGCAGGATGTCCAGGAAGCAGGATCGTCAGAGGTAAGTCTGACCTCAGGTGACGGTGAGCGTTACGCTGCTTGCAAGTGCAGAATAACGCAAAGTGTCTGTCTTGAGGAACGGGGCAGTTTATATAGCTGAGATAGTGTGCATGCCGATTAGGGACGGCTTACCGGCCACACCCTGCCACTCCTAGAGAGTGAGCACGTGCGAAGGCCATCCATTAGCAGCCATACCCAAGAATACACTTGTGGCTGCTTAATGGATGGAATATTCAGGGTTAATGCATCCTGCTTAATGGATGGAATGTTCAAGGTTAATGCATCTGAAGTGATATGTCCATAATAAAAGCTTTTTGCTGTTAAATGGATGTTTGTTCATGAGCCTGGTGCCAAAGGCACCAGGACAGTGTCCACCCAGGTTTCCTGTGCATGCGACCCCTGCGTGCCTGTGTCCCTGACTTCATGACCATGACGAGTGCTTGGTGGAGCACGATAGCATCACATGAGGGATTTCTGCTTTTGAGCGTATCTGGAAGTGCCTAGAAGCCCTCAGAATGGCGAGTGCTTGGTGGCGAGTGATAGCATCCTATGAGGGATCTCTGCTTTTGATGTTGAGCGAATATTGATGTGCCTAGCGGCCCCTTAGCATGGCGACTGCTTGGTGGAGAGCGATCGCATCCTATGAGGGATTTCTGCTTTTGATGTTGAATGAATATGGAAGTGCCTAGAAGTCCTCGGCATGTTGAGTGCTTGGCAGAGAGCGATAGCATCCTATGAGGGATTGCTGCTTTTGATGTTGAGCGAATCTTGAAGTGCCTAGAGGCCCTCAACATGGCAAATGCTTGGTGGCGAGCGATAGCATCCTATGAGGGATCTCTGCTTTTGATGTTGAGTGAATAGAGGTGCCTACAAGCCCTCAGCATGGCGAGTGCTTGGTGGAGAGCGATAGCATCTTATGAGGGATCTCTGCATTTGTTGTTGAGCGAATCTTGATGTGCCTAGAAGCTATTGAGTGAATTTTGAAGTGCCTAGAAGCTCTCGGTCTAGCCAGTGCTTGGTGGAGAGCAATAGCATCCTATGAGTGATTTCTGCTTTTGATGTTGAGCGAATCTGGAAGTGACTAGAAGCCCCCGGCATGGTGAGTGCTTGGTGGAGAGCAATGGCATCTGATGAGTGATCTCTGCTATTGATGTTGAGTGAATAGTGAAGTGCCTATAAGCCCCCTGTATGGCGAGCACTTGGTGGAGCATGATAGCATCCTATGAGGGATCTCTGCTTTTGATGTTGAGCGAATCTTGAAGTGCATAGAAGCCCTCAGCATGGCGAGTGCTTGGTGGAGAGCAATAGCATTCTATGAGGGATCTCTGCTTTTGGTGGTGATCTAACCTTGAAGTGCCTAGAAGCCCCCAGCATGGCGAGTGCTTGGTGGAGAGCAATAGCATTCTATGAGGGATCTCTTCTTTTGGTGGTGATCTAACTTTGAAGTGCCTAGAAGCCCCCAGCATGGTGAGTGCTTGGTGGAGAGCAATAGCATCCTATGATGGATCTCTGCTTTTCATGTTGAGAGAATCTTGATGTGACCAGAAGCCGAGTGCATGGCGAGTGTTTGGTGGAGCATGATAGCATCCTATGAGTGATTTCTGCTTTTGATGTTGAGTGGTGAATCTGGAAGTGCCTAGAGGCCCTCAAGTTGGCGAGTGCTTGGTTGCAAGGATAACATCCTATAAGGGATCTCCGTTTTTGATGTTTAGCGAGTCTGGAAGTGCCTAGAAGCCCCCAGCATGGCGAGTGCTTGGTGGAGAGTGACGCCACCCTTTCAGGGATCTCTGCTTTTGATTTTGAGTGAGCCTGGAAGTGCCTAGAAACCCCCAGCATGGCGAGTGTTTGGTGGAGAGCTATAGCATCCCATGAGGGATCTCTGCTTTTGATGTTCAGCGAATCTTGAAGTGCCTAGACGCCCTCAGCATGGCGAGTTCTTGGTGGAGAGTGATAGCATCCTATGAGGGATCTCTGCTTTTGGTGTTGAGCGAATCTTGAAGTGCCTAGAAGTGCCTGGGGAAGCATCAGTTTTGCAAGCTCAGTTTCGAGTGTGATGACAATTGGGCTCCCTGCTAAATCCAGACACCAAGATGAAGGCTGTGGGCGGTGCCATCATGACATCACGGTGAAAGTCATTGCCACCAAATCAAGAAAGAGGCCAAGATGAAGACTGAGGGACTGATTTCGGATGAGCAAGGGGGCACTACTTGTGATGGGGAGTTTTACCACAATGTTGTGGTAGTTCCAGATTGCATCACATCACTCCTTGATGGCCATTTGTGTCACTGCTCAGCAACAGTTCACCACGGCGTTTAAATTGTCCTGTAACCCACCTTCGGAAAAATGCCTTTGAATGAATATTCAATGCACCGCAGAAGGTGTAATCATTTCATTTCCTGACTCAAGAGGCTGAACTTTTATTTTTTCAAAATGTGCAATGAAATGAAAGGGGGGAACGCCCAGAGAACAAGGCTGCAAAACAGTACTCTTAAAAGCTTAAGTACATTCAACAAATACCAGGGCCACAATGAACAAAGCTACCTTAACAGCCACCACAAAAAAGAAAAGCAAACGCCTTACTATAACTCGGACAGATACAAGTGCCATATACATAATTCTATGTATATAATTCGCTAAGGATATATGTTCTTTTGGGACTGGGCAGGTGCGCAGTTTCGTATGCAAAGACAGGCTTACCTTGAGACGCGGCCTTCCTCTCTGTCCCTCCTCTGCTGATATTCTGACTAACGAGGGCGGCATCCAGGTGTTATGGTCTCTGAACGCCAATGGAGGGACCCATGTAACTCATTTTATTCTAACGTCCAAATCCTGAGGTTGTCCGAATGGGCACATATGTTTCATGGTACAAAAAGGTCCATGCTAGAAAGATTGTTGTGGATAATGAAAGGAGCAGCAAGCCTAGTTTGCATTATGCACTTAGTGACCCAAGCAAGCAGCCTCGCACACATTTATACAATCTAAAGATCTCTGGTCATTCCTGGTTTCACAAAATGCTTTTTGATTTTATGCAAAGCAGGTTGGGGCCCTCATTGTTGATATTTGCCCCCTTCTGTTTTCTTATAGGGGTGTTTCGAAAGAGTAAAATAGTGTAGCAGACTGTCCATCTTCGAACGATACTTTTTGAGCAGAAAATAACTTGTGTGGGCGTTCTACGTTTTGATGTACTTACGTAAGTTTGACAAGTTTAACATTATTATTGTTACTCCATTATATATGGGAAGTGTTCATTACAAATGAACATAATTTCCATGGTTTTGCCGAGAATGCACGCCATTTTGTCTCTCAGAATGTCCTCCCACTGTACAGGCGATGCTGAGTTGGGCGGTAACCCTTAAATGCGGTGGTAACGCTATTGCCGCCGCATTTAAGGATCCGCCAAATCACGGGTTCGGCAGTATTTACCCCAGCCTTGAGCTGGGGGGAAATCTGCCTTAAATGTGCTGATTTTCGGTGCTATTACCGTACAATAATACCGCCAATGGTAATCCTGCCGAAATGGGGAATTCCCAAATTGGCCAAATGGGGAATTGGGAAGTACTGTTCTGCCAAACCTGTGATCCGGTGTTAATAGCGCCAGACCGTGTGACAGTAGCGCTATTAGCGCGGGCGGTATCCCGGTGGGAATACCATTGGGATTCCATTCAACTTGTGTTGAGGCCCTGTGTCCGGGGGATTTCCCTTGCTGGGAGTGTCGGTAGCAGAACCGCAAGTTTGTAATCTTGAAATAAGGAGCACCCTGCACAATATATTCAGGGAATGCCAACAGGATACACTACAAGCAGGCCCAGAGGTGTAGCCAGGATTGTCTAAGTGGGGCCTGTAGTTGGACCCACAGCAGTGACTTTAACATCTGTAAATGTCCACGCAGTGCTGCTGAGTGGGCATTTCTAGATTTTGGGTGGGCCTTGTCTGCTAAAGCCCTACCCCGTCTAGGCCTTCGAGCGGGCCCCATATTCTACTGGGATGGAAGCTCATCTCGTCAAACGAGCACAATCGGGGGGTGGCCAACGATGAGAAAGTGGCAAAGTCACATTGATGTGTGTGCCACATGCTGGGAAGTGATAGAAGAGCAACAACAAGCAACAGCAGGTATATACTTGCCTCTTCCCGCCGCTTGTGTTTTTTTTAGGCATATGTTTGTATATAGCGCACATATATTTGCTCTTTTTCTGCTATGTTGTATATATTCCTGCCAAATACTGTAAACAAGCTTAAGTTGTCATGAAAACTGTTGCGCCCGGCTACCCCTGGGTTTGGCGTGCATTACCAAATAATAAGCAAACAAACAAAATAGGGCTATTAGCACATGAACAGTGTGTGAAATGATGAGAATTGCCCAGAAATCCTACATTCCTTACCACCATCTGCTGGGATGGTGGAAAGATTAATCCAAGAACTGAAGCAACTGTTTAAACACAACACAGAAGAAGGAACATGCTGGGATGTACATCTCCCATTCATACTACGTGCTCTATACGATCAAGAAAACACAGCGATTGGATAGGCCCCATATGAAGTGCTGTTTAGGCAGGATAGAAAATGTTGCTGCCGCTAACACAAGAGGACCCCAAAGATGACGAGGTACTCCAAGGAACTTACATAAGTGACTTCTACTGATACGATAGACAATGCCCAGGGCTGGAAATGGCTTTGAGCCATGTTTGTGGGGTTGGATGGTCCACCACAATGAAAATTCAACTTGGCCTCTTGGAACACCAGAGGCCATTGCCATTTCCTTCAAAAAGGCCCCTCATTGGACGTTCCACTGCAACATGTTGTATTTATGCTTCAAGAAACCTGGCTAGTTAACCAGTTGTTAGTAGATGGTTTCTCTGTGCATCAGATCAAGGCAAAAAAGGGCCTGCTTGGGCGGCCTTCTGGTGGGCTTATAACTGCAGTGGACCACGTGTTTGAGACATGTAGTATTCTCCCCGGTGACCCTGACAGAAACGTGTTGCCGGTCGAGGTGCTACTACGGGGGCCATCTTCCTTGAAGCACTTGCTACTGATTAACATCTGTGACCTTCCAGGTGGCTTCTCGGTGGATGACGTATTTGCCTTTGTAGATACAACAATCTCTAGCTGGGGTTTTGTCCAGGAAGAGGATGGTATTGTTTTGTGTGGAGACCTGAATGCCAGATGTGGGGACCATCTGATTGAGGGGAAATTGTCCTCGACATTATCTAGTAGCAGGATGGAGCGTAAGGAAGCAAACAGTAAAGGGAAAAAGTGGCTAAAATGTATGGGCGAGTGGGAATTGGTAATTGGGGATATCCCGGGCAAAACTACCCGGCAGGCTGAGTCCAGCAAGACTACCTTGGATTATGTGTCCTGTGATGTTGCCTTGGTGGAAATGACTGAAAAGTTATCCGTTGAAAACACATTGGAGAGTGATCACGCTGGGCTGAGTGCCACTTGGACCTTGGGTTATCAAAACCCATTACCAAGGGGTCCTGCAAATCTGTCGGCCACTCGGGCTGGCAATAGATTAGTGTGGCCTGATGGTAACATCTTGAGGGATTGCTGTAGGGTGTGGTGTGAGGTCAACAAGGGAGAGGTTGTCTTGTCACACTAGCACTGGGGTAAGGAGTGGCAAGACAATCACAATGTCTGCACAAATGTTTATCCACCATTATGACCCTGAAATTAACATGGCGAAAAGAGCTCTCAGGAGACAGTTGCGAGGGTTAGATAATGCTGGTTTCTCTGCCTCTCTCCAGATGCACGAGTCCATCGGGTTAAAGAACCAGTATAGAAAGTGGGTGAAGAGGAGGAAATTGGAGGGGAGGATCGGAAACTGGCAAAAGATGATCGAGGCATTGGTGAGTAGCAATGCGAGCAGCATGTGGATGATACTGTCCTCTGCAAGGAGGAAATCTGCTGACCAGTTAACGCTGAATCCTATACGTGAGACGGTTAGGGTTCGGTGTGTAGAGAGCAAAATGTGTAGTGCTCTTGACTCGCTTGAGCCGGATGGACAGACCCCTCCCCACTGGCCTTTGAAGTTTAACATCAGTAACAGGTCTGTACATCTAAGGAAACCTAAAGATTCTAGAGCTCCGGGTCCAAATGGTTTGTAAGCCGCTGTCATGGAGGGGGATGTCGATTTATGGGCTGAAGTACTGTACCCCTTGTTCCCAAAAGTCTGTTTGTCCAGAACTATCCCGGACTCCTGCAAGAAGCCAATTATGGTCCCATTATATACAGCTGGAGATCAGCTGGTACCAGGAAATTACCGGCGGTACTGATTAAGTGTTTTCCTTGTATGTCCTGGAGGGTGTCCAGTCATTTGGTCGACTGAAAACTGGTCGAATGACATTTGGTCGACGCAATTTGGTCAAAAACCAAATGGTCGAATTTTTTTTTTTATTTATATATTTATTTTTCAGGTTTTTGTTTTTTTAAAAAGGGGTTTTTAGAGAAAAAAAAGGATTGGGGGGACCCCCCCCCCAAAAAAAGGGGTGAAAATAAAAAATAAAAAAAATCGACCATTTGGTTTTCGACCAAATTGGTTCGACCATTTGTCTGGTCGACCAATTTTTTTCGACCAAATGTCTGGTAACTGTCCTGGAGCACTTGCAGGACTGGTTTAAATCTAATTACATTCTCCACCCCTCTCAGACAGGCTTTCGACCCGGGTCCAGCACTGTTCATAACATCAGGGTATTGGACACTATTATAACTCAGGCAAAGACCAACTCTAGCTCTTTGCTTCATATTGCATTTGTGGATTTTAAGTATGGCTTTGGCCAGGTAGATTGCATCATTCTTTGGAACAAAATGCTGACTTGGGGGTGCCCGGGCTGGTTCCTAGAGATCATAGTAGGCCTAAACACAGACAAACTGGCTAGGATCCGGCTTGGTGACATGGATCAGCTATCAAAGGAGATGAGTATTTGCAGGGGGAGTCAGATAGGGATGTATGCTAGCCCTCTTGCTTTTATACAGCAGACCCACTAGGCAGGCTGTTGGCAAAAGCAGTTGTATGTCAACGATTGGCACTATCCCTGTTGGTGGAATGCTTCATGCTGACGACCTAGTTATATCTGACCACCTTTGACTGGGATAAAGGCCATGCAAGATGAACTTGCGCCCAAAAAAATCAATAGATCTATGATGATGTCATCAGTGGGCATTGTAGATTATACTGGCACCTACAGATACTTGGGGCTGGAGATGTCAACAACATTAGGCTATACTGACATAATTGAGACCAAGGTCAGAAAAGCGAGGTAAATTACATGTATGTCCAAAAAGCTCTTAGCTGAACATTCTGGCTTTTCTCTCAAAGGGGTTGTGATACTATAGAAAAAATGGCTGTGTCCCGCAATCATATATGGGCTTGAAGCCTTGGCCACAAGAGATCTCCGATGGGTAGAAGGGGTGGAATCCTGTTTCTGGAAAACAGTATTGGGCTTAACAAGGTCGACGTCGATCGAGTATGTGCGACTAGAGTTAGGTCTCTTGTTATTGAGAGCACAACTCCTGCCTCATAGGGGGTCCCTAATGCTGAAGGCAGCGCCTACTTGCCCTCTCCTGGAAGAACCTGGTGAGAGCTACATGCTTGGTCAGGACGGGGAAGCCATCTTCCCTCCGGTTAAACGCTTTAATGATCTATGCATTGCGATTGACTGGGCTTCATCTCTGAATGTAATGTCAAAGGTTGGGCGATGGCTTTTTCATCCATTTTAAGTTAATTTCGCAAAGCAAATCAGCATTATTATTAAAATACAGTCATATGAAATAAGCAAACCATTGCAAATGATGCTTCCTGATGAGAAGCAGCTCTCATGTCCAGTTCAAGTGGATCTATGTGGTCATTGCGACCCCCATAATTGCGATAACCCCCTTTACACCACATATAACCCCCCCTTACTATAATATTACATGCCGCCTGCACATATATTTGTGGTGTAAGGGGGGTGTTAAAAAAAAAGTCTGACATTTCGTCCGTCACAATTATGAGGGCAACGTTTTGGGCCATTACCGTTCAAGTTTTACAATAAATGTATCGAGCATGTGAAAACAACCATTAGCAATCACAGAAATAAGGAATACCATGTTCAAAACTATTCAAGAACAATAACCGAACATGACCTCATGACTGGGATAATACATGGTTTCCTTTGTGCCAGGCGTGTTTTAAGAAGGTGAAAAGTGGCCATGCTTCTTTTGGTGACTTTGCCCATAATAAGTAAACTAATGCCGGGCGATATTGTTAGAGATGGGATATGCACAGGATTGTGAGAGCACAATCATGAAAAAGGAGCTTTCATGTATACGGTGGCCCACAGCGAAAACATTACTGGAGTGTGTAAGAGTGATATGGGTGGTGACTATGGTTGGGAAAGAAATGCGCAGACTACTGGGGAAGGCATGTGTGTGGCAACCTCTGTATTATATAGCTGGCTGCTATGCTTCTCTACTGGAGAGTGTAAGAGTGATATGGGTGGTGACTATGGTTGGGAAAGAAATGCGCAGACTACTGGGGATGGCCTGTGTGTGGCAACCTCTGTATTACATAGCTGGCTGCTATACTTCTCTACTGGAGAGTGTAAGAGTGATATGGGTGGTGACTATGGTTGGGAAAGAAATGCACAGACTACTGGGGAAGGCATGTGTGTGGCAAGCGCTGGATTGTATAGCTGGTTGCTATGCTTCTCTACTGGAGAGTGTAAGAGTGATATGGGTGGCGACTATGGTTGGGAAAGAAATGCACAGACTACTGGGGATGGCCTGTGTGTGGCAACCTCTGTATTACATAGCTGTCTGCTATACGTCTCTACTGGAGAGTGTAAGAGTGATATGGGTGGTGACTATGGTTGGGAAAGAAATGCGTAGACTACTGGGGAAGGCATATGTGTGGCAACCTCTGTATTATATAGCTGGCTGCAATGCTTCTCTACTGGAGAGTGTAAGAGTGATATGGGTGGTGACTATGGTTGGGAAAGAAATGCACAGACTATTGGGGAAGGCATATGTGTGGCAACCTCTGTATTATATAGCTGGCTGCAATGCTTCTCTACTGGAGAGTGTAAGAGTGATATGGGTGGTGACTACGTTTGGGAAAGAAATGCACAGACTACGGTGGAAGGCATGGGTGTGGCAAGCGCTGGATTGTATAGCTGGTTGCTATGCTTCTCTACTGGAGAGTGTAAGAGTGATATGGGTGGTGACTATGGTTGGGAAAGAAATGCGCAGACTACTGGGGAAGGCATGTGTGTGGCAACCTCTGTATTACATAGCTGTCTGCTATGCTTCTCTACTGGAGAGTGTAAGAGTGATATGGGTGGTGACTATGGTTGGGAAAGAAATGCGCAGACTACTGGGGATGGCCTGTGTGTGGCAACCTCTGTATTACATAGCTGGCTGCTATGCTTCTCTACTGGAGAGTGTAAGAGTGATATGGGTGGTGACTATGGTTGGGAAAGAAATGCGTAGACTACTGGGGAAGGCATATGTGTGGCAACCTCTGTATTATATAGCTGGCTGCAATGCTTCTCTACTGGAGAGTGTAAGAGTGATATGGGTGGTGACTATGGTTGGGAAAGAAATGCACAGACTATTGGGGAAGGCATATGTGTGGCAACCTCTGTATTATATAGCTGGCTGCAATGCTTCTCTACTGGAGAGTGTAAGAGTGATATGGGTGGTGACTACGTTTGGGAAAGAAATGCACAGACTACTGGGGAAGGCATGTGTGTGGCAAGCGCTGGATTGTATAGCTGGTTGCTATGCTTCTCTACTGGAGAGTGTAAGAGTGATATGGGTGGTGACTATGGTTGGGAAAGAAATGCACAGACTACTGGGGATGGCCTGTGTGTGGCAACCTCTGTATTACATAGCTGTCTGCTATGCTTCTCTACTGGAGAGTGTAAGAGTGATATGGGTGGTGACTATGGTTGGGAAAGAAATGCGCAGACTACTGGGGATGGCCTGTGTGTGGCAACCTCTGTATTACATAGCTGGCTGCTATGCTTCTCTACTGGAGAGTGTAAGAGTGATATGGGTGGTGACTATGGTTGGGAAAGAAATGCGTAGACTACTGGGGAAGGCATATGTGTGGCAACCTCTGTATTACATAGCTGGCTGCTATGCTTCTCTACTGGAGAGTGTAAGAGTGATATGGGTGGTGACTATGGTTGGGAAAGAAATGCGCAGACTACTGGGGAAGGCATATGTGTGGCAACCTCTGTATTATATAGCTGGCTGCAATGCTTCTCTACTGGAGAGTGTAAGAGTGATATGGGTGGTGACTACGTTTGGGAAAGAAATGCACAGACTACTGGGGAAGGCATGTGTGTGGCAACCTCTGTATTACATAGCTGGCTGCTATGCTTCTCTACTGGAGAGTGTAAGAGTGATATGGGTGGTGACTACGTTTGGGAAAGAAATGCACAGACTACTGGGGAAGGCATGTGTGTGGCAACCTCTGTATTACATAGCTGGTTGCTATGCTTCTGGGGTGCAAGAGCCTATACAGTTCTACCTTCCAACTGAGCAGGGACTTGCAGATTAGCACATATCCTTCCAGCTGTAAGGGTAGTGAAGGACATACCATCTAGTAAAATAAGGAATATAAGGGGCAGGGAACAATCCCCGGACATTGTACAAGAGTGTGCAGTACGTACTGAGAAGCAGCCTCTCTATAGCACCATATTCCCAATGCGAATTAGACCAGCAAGGAATTAACAAAGATAGCGGGGGAACAACACGAGATAAGGCAAATGAACCTCCAAAGTAGAATGGCGCTAGATGATACAGCAGCGCAAGGAGATCAGACAATGAGGGTGTGGTATTGGACCACACATCACCACCGCAACAGCTGATGTCCAGCACGATGAGGCAAACAATGGCAAGATGGCTTTTCTAATTGGTTTCAAGCAATATTTGGGAATTGCTTAGGGCAAATAATGAAGTGGGTAGTTAGAGTGATTTGCCTGGGGCAATGTTTCTGCACAAGTGCCACATGCGTCGCGGTATTGGTGGTAATAGGTACGAGGGAAGTTGCCAAGACGCTTCATGTCTCCTACCCTTTGAGGGGATTACAAATTAAAGAAGCAAAACGCGGGTGAGTTTTGAATCAAATGATTATAACAGAACTGTTCTTATTCTTTATTCATTACTGTACCTGTTGTTATTCTGTAAAGCGCTTTGGTGTAAAGCGCTATATAAACTCTATAAACATAAACATGCTGCTATCTTTCTAGCTGTCAGGTGACACGGAGTGGGTCCGACTACGGGGACAGTGTCTACATGATGCCTCGGGTGACTGGTGCCCTTGAGCAGTACACTGCATTCCAGGGTTACTGGCACTTAACCAGTTAGACACCAGTTAAGGAAGAACCTGTTACAAAAACCCCCTGGGCCATGCGCCAAAGAAGACCTTTATTCGTTTGGCAACACATTTTTAATATATTTAATATAGTGGGTCAGCCCACTGAGGAGTGTTTTATAATAGGGCCAGACTATGGGACAAAGACAGAGTTCCTGCCCACCCATGATGCTAGGCAGATCTCAGTGCCTGTGGTGGTCCTTGCGTGGAAGAGAGTGCAGGTGTGGTTCGGTCCGGTTCCAAGACTGAGGACTCTGGGAACCCAATCGTTGACCGGGAGAGAGCTAGCGAGTGAGATAGAAATAGGGAGAGGAGGAGAGGGGAGTGATCTAGGAATGGAGTGGGAGGGAGGTAGAAGGATGGAGGAACTGACAAATGGAGAGGGAGACAGACTGAGAGGGGGCTAGGTAAGGGTATGAATCTCTGGCTACAGCTAGTTTCTGTCTAATTGTGCCGTTTGCCTACAATCCCAACATGCACAAACCCTTTCACGTGTGCTGTGGCCTTTGCTCTACTTTAGTGTTTTTGTTCTACAGCCAACCCATGGAAACGTGTGCAGTGGCGGCCGAGCATTTAAGCCCAGTTCTACACGCCTGATCTCCAGCATGGGTGATCACAATGGCAGCCCGTCATGCACGCTGCCAGCACATCCTGCTACACGTTTGGTGCAAAACTGTGCAGCTAGATTGGCCCAGATCCAACAAAATCGGGACGTGAAGTGGATGCATGTCTTGCCATTCTGCTAGGATCCTTCCCTGGAGCTGTTTCCAGCCCCCTGGGAAGAATTGAGTATCTGGTGGTGTGAAGGACCATCCACCACTCGGAGCTGCCTCCTCCTCGCATCCACAAAGGGAAACCAAAAGAGAGCACATCTCAGCGGGAAGAAGAAACGTTCACTGGCTCCCCATGCGTGAACGCATTACATTTAAAACGTTGTCAATCACCCACAGGTGCCTCGCCAATGTTGCCCTACCGTACCTCTCACAAAAAACGTGAAAACGTTCCATTATGAAGACCTACATGCTATGCCTACACTCACCATATCATCGCGGCCAAACTCTGGAGCTCATTACCTCTGGGCTTGAGGTATGAACAGTCATACTGGACCTTCTGCAAACACTTCAAAACCTGTCTCTTTACACAAGAATGTGACACTTCAATCCCAAGAGCGATAGATGTACTTGTCCCTGTGAAGGGGTCAACTGTCTCTCTCTGATCTCTTCTGTGTCTCGCAACTACATGGGTTTAGTGTGCTTTACAAATGTAAAAATAAATAAACATCCCCTCCTGCAAAAAGAAAGTTCACGCAGCCTGTCAGTGATTGCTTGTAGGGCCCCAGGTGAAGAACCCTGACTGCCACACCCGTGGGAACCTTGCAAAGATGAACAATGAACTCTGGTTGCCCTTCTTTGTCAACCTCCGATTTGCCAAATCAGTAATTCAGTTTGTGCTATAGATAGACATCGTTACACACTTCCATGACTACTTCGTGATGGGTACCATTCCCACTGCAAGTGAAACGACTCACTGTATCTTTGCCTGGGTGTTTTTTCTGCTTTACCTCCAGGCTTTGCCAGGTGCTTGCGACCAGATGGATAACTTGGGATCAGCTTGTGTTTTAATGTGTGGGGTGTTAACGTATTTCATCCTACCGTCAGAGATGACCTTATTTGATACAGCATAGGCACGTTCAGCCCACCCCTTTATTTAACTGTAAATTAAAATCCGCATTTTCTTGCCATATAAAGTTGATTCTCTTTTCTAGAATCTTAGGAGACTTCACCATGAAAAAAGAGGCAAACAGGCAAAATGGTGTTCGTGGAGCACCGTGCACGCTCCCTGTCTCCCAGGAATTCCTCTGAAAACAAGATGGGGCAGCGCTTAGCATTGGCCACACCTGGAAGTATGGAAAGTAAGACAGGAAGGGGGTGTGGCCTATTGTGTTTCTATAGATGGTTGGTTTAACTTTCCGAGCCCAACTCCTTCTGATTGATTCCTAACTATAAAAGGCAGAAACCAAGTAAACCACTATTTTCCTAATATTTGCACACACTACAACTCCCCCAAACTAAGGACCCAGAAACCACTAAAGGTTTTTGGTTCCGAACCGCGGGGGCGGGCCCTTCTCAAACCACTGAGAACTGGAGGGAGGTATATTAATATGATGTTAATAGCAGAGCTCACAATGGGAATGGTGTAAGTGCACTCTATATGTAATCAGTAGATTCTCCATGGCTTTGCTGCTAAGAGAACAGAAGGCACTAGGTGCTCCTAGCTGTGAAATATTCAAAACATTGAAAGAAGCATTCCATGAAATTTACCCAAACAAAAACGTCCTTTTATATAGAATTGGGGAAGAAAATCGTCGTCATAATGGCTGTTCTAAAGTTATTAATATTCCTGATTTACCATTAGTCGATAGCATTGTCTAATAGGCTACTTCTTAATAGGCATGTGTGTGTGGGAAGCGGTCACGTGATGAAACCCAATGAAAACTGTCCATTCTTTTATATTTATTTTATTCTTAAAAACATGATTTTGAAAGTGCAGAGTTTATGACCTATTTCCAAGTGTCTCTGACACAATTAAATCTCACAGGTGTGGTGGTGCAAGATGCCATTATGTTACGTGGCTCCCAGGGCGTTCTAAATTCTGCTTCATCATCACCACAGGAATCTAGCAGGCAATGGTAGAACATTTCCCCCTCACCCAACTAAACAGAGATAGAAGAAAGACTTTGGTCATAGGCAAGCCATGGCTTGTCACGGTGGGAAACTAGTTCCACTCATAATTTGCATTGAGTTACCTGTAAAGTGGGATTCACCCTATGCCCCCCCCCAATCCCCCAAAGGGGAGTTGCTAGGTCTGGAAAAGACCCGGGGCTACGCTGCTGTCGGAACTGTTGGGACTGGGGGCTAGCTAGTCTTTTGGCTGTAGCTCCTGAGATTCTATCCGGGGCTACAACCAAAAGATCAGGGGCTATAGCCCCCTTAGCCCCCCCCCCCTAGCAACGCCCCTGATTGATTGGTGTTAAGGATCTTAGTCTGGGCAACTCATTTTGTAGTGTCCTCAGTGATTGAAATCCATAATACACACCAACAAGTACGAAAAAGGATTTACTGGTTACGTCTCTACAAAACGGGCACCCGACCAGAAAGAGCAGAAGCAGAGGGGGTCCATTCTACAGGTGTCTGCAACCCAGATGTTTTTGACTACAGCTCCCACGATCATTTCACATTGACTATGCTGGTTAGGGCTGATGGATACTGTAGTCCAGAACATCTGCATTGCGGAACCCTTCCACAAAGCTTAAGGAGACTTGAATGTGAAGCCTGCACGGATGTTGCTGGGGTTCTGATAGGAAGACTTGCGTTTTCCCTTTCTCGACTCTATGCTATCAAAACCTAACAAAAACGCACACAATCACATGTATGGCGGATAGATAACATAATGTGCAATTAAGAACAGGAAACACCTTTCAGCCAAGCAACTGAAAATATATTTTTCTTCAACACTTAAATAGAGTAGGCAGATTTCTGCAGGGCCGTGAAGTGCTTCCTGTGTTTTATATGTAGTCTTTGGTCCACGGTTGATTCCAGACTGAGTTTCTGCATGTAAACATGGACACAGAGGCCTTCATGAGATGTTCCCCACGAACATGTCTTGGCTCTGTGTAGATTAAGGCGTCAACATGTCTTGGCTCTGTGTAGAGTAAGGCGTCTGGAACAGACGGCCCAGCATATAGAACTCGTCCTTGTCTTAAGAAAGGCCAATGTCCAGATAAAGGGGGGGTGCTGCACACCCCATGTCATTGCTTGAGAGCATGCACAGTTCCTCGAAGCTCTCCACAGCGTCCAGGTTTCTGATGCCCGCATCAACCTTGTGTTTGTCAAGTTCAGGGCTCTCATCTCCCTCGATGGCTGCCTTCCCGAGTTTAGGACAAGGCGTAGATACTTGGGTGTCGTCAACAGCTATACAATGAAGCCAGTGGAGGTCCTGATGAGGCCAGGTCTCTGGTGCAGGCAGAAGAAAGGAAATAAATAGAGGTTTCCAGGGAGGGAAGTCTTGAGATCGGGAGTGATGGTCCCACACAACTCGGCTGGCCACGGTCCACGTCATAGACGTGTATGCAATACTTGCATATATATATATACATATATATATTACACAATAAAAATATATACTTTTAAGGACACTTCATCATAATCCACGCAGTGCACTGTTTCAATGGGACGCCCACCCCGGTCGAGTCAATGGTGGCCTGGCCCTTAAGCTTCGCTGTAGCTTTCGTAGATATTGTCCTCCATGAGTGCAATCACTTGCTCAAATTTATACTGGAGCTGAGTTCGCTTTGTTGTCGGATTCGCCTCCAAGGCAGTCACAATCTGTTGGAGGAAACAAAATAGCGTCAAGTGAGTGGAGACTTGGACAACAAGAGAAGTAGCAACCCACATCATTGAGTCAGTGTGCACACTTGCAAAGAACACAATGCAAACACAAAGCTAAATACAGCTGAATACAACTTTCTTCGCCATTGCTCTCAGACTTTGTTATTCACTAATGAAACATTATTTTGATATTGGGAGCTGCCACTGGAGACAAACTAGGAAACCCTCCTGCAGACCCAAGTGCTGATTCTTTCTGTGCCAACACTAATGTTGATGCCAATACCAATAGGAACAATTGGCTTCATAGGATGAGTTTCCATTCCCGGAATATTCTGAGGAATCTGCCCTATGGACAAATGCTCAGAGTCAAATGGATAGTGAGTGACCCATATGAATGTGAGGAACATCGTGCTACATTACAAGAGAAGCTTCGCCATCGGGGATACCCGGATGAGGATTTACAAAGAGCATCATCTAAAACTAACAAGGATCGTGATAACCTTTTGGGGAATACACCCAAACAAGAAAGCCCTGATCTTGTATTTGTCTCAAAATATTCAACACAGAGCAGATCAATCAAGCAAAGCATAGTAAACCATTGGAGTATTCTAAGTAGCACTGAAAGAACCAATGACCTTTTCCCTCAACCACCGGTGTTTGCTTATCAAAAAAGTAATAACCTTAGAAATATGTTAGTCAACACCAAAGGTCGAAAAGCAAGTAAACGCCCAGACAGGCATCCAGGAACATATCCCTGCCTTACATGTGGCAAATGTAATAATGTAATTAAGGGGTCCACAGTGTCACACTCTAGAACAGGTGACAAAATCAAACTCAAGTATCATGCCACATGTTCCACAGAGAACATTATCTACAGCATCAAATGTCCGTGTGGGATATATTACGTTGGAGAAACTGCAAGGAAGGCAAGACTTCAAATTAATGTACATAAATCCCGCATTAGGAATACCAACCAAGCTTCAGCGGTGGACAGACATTTTGTGGAAAAAGGACATACAGTGTCCCAATTGAGATTCCAAATATTGGAAATTACTGGCACTGAAGGCCATCATGCCAATGCTAAGAAAAAAGGGCTCAATGTCTGGCTTATTGGATAGAAAGACTAGATGCCCTCTCTCCAGGGGGAATTAACGAGGAATCGGATTTGAATTGCTTCTTATGATTTTTTGTATCTACTAGTGATGAGAACAACAAACATGAATAGATCACACTTTTGAGGGTAGCTTACACGTAAGAACTACATGACATCCACAGCAGATCCCAGTGGTTTCCTGAATTTGCTCCTCCATCTCGGAGCAATATATACTTGCACTACACGACGACTGACCAATCAAGGCAGATGGATATACAAATATTGAGTGTCCCTTCTTTATGGCAAATATGTATCACCGCATTACATGACTGAGAGGTGTATATGAGTTTTCACAACTGCAATTGGACACCATAGCGTCATTGTAATGTGTTGTGAATTACTATTCTACACATTAAAGGTTTTTTTAACCCTTTTCTTTTGATTTCATTTTTGATTCAGATAACAAAACTATTTTATATTTCTATATGTCTTTATTAAGGATTGCTGATTACCAGCATTTGACATACTGATGGTACAATATACTCGCAACCTTTAGGGATGGTTTTATACATTTCTAGATTACATGACTGAGAGGTGTATACAGATTTGAAAACAGTAATTTGAAAACATAACTCTATTATAGGGCCTGTTGAAGAACCATTTCACACATGAATGTTCCTTACCCTTTCTCTCCTCTTTTATAACTTCTCTCTCTGGTCTTAGAGAGAATTACTGGTTACCAACGTACACGATAATCATATTGATTTGTAATAAGCTTTTGATAAATATTGGTTCCTTACGCTAACCTTGGTAAACAAGCAAATGAAACGTGGCAAATGATCTGTGTACTTCTCAACATTTAAACAGAATTGGTTTGCGTGCGATTTCGAGCTACACATTCTGCAGAAGTTACTAAAATGTGCACAGTGATCAGCACAAGGTTGTCCTAGAAACATTGTAGAACATGTATTTATTCACACACTTAGTTACCATTCATACATTGGTCTTCCAGTGACCATTTGAGGTAAGCCATCAGTTTTGCTCTGTGTTTCATTATAGACACACGGCCAACATAGATATCGATGAGTACAATGGAGAATAATAGCAGTCGTTTTTCTGCACAGCCGCCGCAACCCCGGAAAATTCACACGTGTGAAACGCAGAACTACTGTAAGTGATTCTCTTCGCCAGCACACAGTTTACACAACTGGTAAGGATCCACATTTTTATCGTCATGGACATTAGACTGTATAGTTGATGCGCATGCACACTAAAACGGGTTCTACAATTTCAGAAGAACTACATTTTGAATTTGAGTAATGGCGTTACTGTGCACTGAATTTCAGTGTGAGAATACAGGGTTCTGAAATGGTAAGGATTCACGTATGAATTTCCTTTCTCCCCTTTTAGTACTGTTTGAGTAACCAATTAATAATACGCTGTTCTGTTCATGTTTA
This sequence comes from Ambystoma mexicanum, assembly GCF_040938575.1. Taxonomy (NCBI): domain Eukaryota; kingdom Metazoa; phylum Chordata; class Amphibia; order Caudata; family Ambystomatidae; genus Ambystoma; species Ambystoma mexicanum. The sequence continues at coordinate 172,120,796 of NC_090923.1, read as the reverse complement.
CAGTCATTATTAAGCACTTAACAGCGCCAGCCGGTCAGTTAGCATTCTATTATGATGCTTTTCCGTTACTCGTTGAATCTTACCGATTTTTACAGTTTCTTTTCCTTTTTTTGTTTTTTCGTTCCATCTCCTTTGATCAAAATTCCGTATGACGGACGTATTATCACATCACGTTGAATTATTGCTGCTGCGCAATCTGTTTACTTACTATTTGAGTAGGCAAATATGTTGTACAAATAAGTTGTACATGCGCAATGTATGTTGATGTTAATTTATGACTTTTGTGGATTTTCATAATTTGCTTCTGGGATGTCACAGATTGGAACTGTATCATTGAACTATATCGTTGATTGCGAATTACTGTTTTAGATGTAATGTTGACTCTGTTTGGACAATGAATTGCAATAGTCTGACCTAATTAGCGGGTCTAGCAGGCCCTGATGGACACATATGTCCGAAATAAAATGCATTGGCCCTATCACGCATCTGCGCAGAAAATGTGAAAGAATAATCATTTATGAATACAATTACCAAATAAATTAAGATATCATTGGAAGAATTGAGTTTCTAATTATTGAACATTTCAAAGAATTATAAACCACTTCTGTGGATGTTTGGAGTGCAGCCCACACTGCTGGCTTCATAGCCAAGGTCCTTTTTTTTGCAATTCTGAGGGCTTAACCACTCTGAAGACCACCTGTCATCCCAAATGGAGGGTCCCATCTGTAATATTAGGCTCTTTGACCCAGGGCGTGTACATAGCATTGGGGTTCTTTGCAGCATTGGGAGCGGTATCCGGTTCAGAGGGGTCTTCGCGCCTTGCCATGCTATTTGCAGGAGACAATAACCCGCAGTAGAGCAAATAGAGATCCTGCGATAGCCCGAGGGCGCCATCAGATGAACTCTTTACTCGAAGGCCATGGTTGGACTTAGACTTTGTGATTAACCATACCTGTCAAGGTCAGAACTGAAGATTGTCCATCTCTAAGACCAGAGGCCTTGGAAAGCTGCCATCATAGGTGTTCACACCCACCTCCTGCTGTGCAACATGAAGTGTAGCTAACCATGCCTGTGTGTGACTGTTTCTTTATTAAAGGTATTACAGCATGACCATGTTTTCCTGGGATCTGGCTGCCTTTGATATTTCAGCAGATTGCATTGTTTATGGTGTGCCAGGCCACCATATCCTTCATTCTACTGCTCCTTACCCTCACCTTCCCACTCTATTTCACCACCCCTTTACCTCTATGTACCACTAAAATGTCCCACTCATAAATGTGGCCAGTTGGATGCGGCAAAATGGGTGGATACTGTTTTCATATCATCCCACGTCCTTCCTCTGAGCTGTCCATCAACGTTCACCTACCCAAGGCGACGCCACGTAGCTAAGGGGACGACTGCTTGCCTTTATTTGGGAAGCATTTAGAAATGGGCAATTCCTCCCAACTTCTCGTGTCAAATGTTTGGAATATTTTGAGAACACATTGTTGGATCTTTGGGAGCTTGAAACATGTTCCCACCTCAAGCATAAATGGGCAGGTTGTGTTCCCACAGAGCTCAGTCTCCTGGGAGCTCTGCTTTGACCTTGTATTGAAAACATAGACTCCAGGGCATGGCCACTTGTCTCCAGATTGGATCTGTTGTGTATGTGTGAGCTGCTCGCCACCCTCTCTGGCTGTCCAACATTTTCTGCAATATTGTAAGACGTTTGCTAACTATCAAACGGATCCAAGTATGCATACTGTACATTATTTTCAGGTCCTTGTTTTCATTATCAAATAGAAAGTAATTTGTTTAGAAACTTTGAACTCAATAGGTGAGAAAAGAGGGAGTGATAGTGGTACAGGCCACATAGGAAGGGTCTGCTTTTCTGTTAAGAGAGGGTGTTATTTTCTTTACAATGTTTTATAAAAAAAACTTGTAATGGCGTATCTAAATTTTACATTTCGTCACTGACAAAACAATGTTTGAGTCTTATGAAGAAGACTCAAACATTGAATGTCCTGCTGCCTGCGGTCGAGAAGAGCGACATCGTTCCTCTCTTCTCACACTCGCCGCGCAGAACGACGCCATCGGAACACCTGCGGCTCTTCGGTGTGACTGCCTCTCATTTGGTAACCCTCTGCGTCCCTCCCTCTGTGACGTCCCGGCTCCGGCCCACACTGCACCTCCCATATTACAACGCCACCAGCAGACTTCTTCCTGAAGTGCATTTAAATTATTGGCTTTTCGTTTATCTCCGTGTTGCTTTTTCATTTGCACTGCTGTTGGAGGAGAATTGAATTACCTCACGGGGCGCTGAGGTGTTGCACGCGATATAATTAATGGTAAGAGCGCTGCAATAGCAGGAGACATCTTTTCCCTTGGTTTTCAATACCATTTGCACCGAACTCTATATTAGTTAAACTGCCTTCCTAATTTATTATTATATGGTGAAGTGCAAAAAAGGCTGCTCCTCTTCGTCTCTGTGGACAGCAATATATCAAACCTTTTCAATGACTCTTACCACAACACCGAACGTTCATTAGTTTAGTCACCTATGTTGGCGAACTCTGCATTGGCTGAATAGCCGTCTGAACAAATAACGTGTGCTGTCCTTTGATAAAGGGAAGGTCGAATAAGTTAACACACTGCAACACAGGGTTTATCTTTGTAATACTGATAATCCTCTGCACTCCCAAGCCCTGTAACGGTTCAAGGTGCTATTATCATCATCAGCTAACACATTTGGAATCTCCTGAATTCCTCCTTAAACCTTTTGATTGGCTCCAAATATTCGGATTGTTCACGTCTGTGTCACCGGTCTCATCTGATATTAAAGCAACTGTGGCTGCCAACAAAAACAACAAAAACCACACCTGCAATAAAGGACCCCAATCTCTCCTCAGCCAACTTAAAAAGACCCAAAAGCGACTCGCCTCCACCGCTTAGCATCTTAATCCTGCTATAGAAGCTATCATGTCAGAAATCAGGGCATTTCAGCCCTTCATTGAGACTACGAACCAAAAGCTGCAACAATTAGGCGATATGTGGAAGGGCTTCGAAGATCGAATGGCAGAAGTGGAGAGACGGGTCGATCTGGTGGAAGACATATCTTCCAGGGTGGTTCTGCTGGAAAAATCTACCAAAGACCTCCAGAAACATAATGAAGACTTAGAAAACAGGAGTAGATGCAGCAATCTTCAAATATCAGGCCTGCCTGAGGGTTGCGAGTGATCTGACTCAGTTGCTTTCTTGGAAAAACTACTACCTGCCATTCTTCACTTACCCGCTGACACCCCACTCAACATACAGCAAGCTCATCGTGTTGGTCAACTAAGAGCCTCTGTTTCATCTCCTACTCCTTCAAGAACAATCATGTTCTATCTACTCGAATTCACTCAGATTCAACTTAATATGTCATCTGTTAAGGAAATAAAATCTCTTATTTGGCATGGAAGCAAATTATATATCTCTCGGGATGTCGCAAAAAGTACTGCACTTCGTAGGAAAGAAATCTTATCTCTTTGTCCGGCACTGATGCAACTCAATATTCGATATGGTTTGCATCATCCAAGCTGCTTCAAAGTCACACATAATGGTGGTTCTGTCATGTTCAATGATCCAGCTGACTTGAAGGCCTTCATACGATCCATCAAAATTGAAAGTATGGACACATCCTCTCCTGCGAATCCATCTAAATCTTCTGGAACATTTGTTTTTTCTTTCATTCCTTTCTTTCTCCGTATTGCCAGTTCATTGAACTTCCTTTAACGCCGTGATTATCTTTTTGCCTTAACTTCGGTGAGATGGTTGCTGGTATAGTTCCATTCTTCCGCTGTGTGCCGTCTTTTTCCTTTTGACAGCCCTGCAGGTGTCACCTGCCACTTCTACATTTTGCTCCTTTTTTTATCCCTACACCCTGGTCTGATTTCCCTTCTTATCCCATATTCTCATATGCTGAGGTTCTTGTTTTATCTAATCCTCTGCTTCTTCCTTCTTGTACACTTCAGTATGCACAGTTGTTTTTATCAGACCTCCTATCCCTTCCCCTGATTCCTTGTGTCTACCCCCTGGTTTTTGGAATTCGATTTACATCCTCATATTTATTGAATGGGTTGATCTTGAGAATCTTCTCTCCTTGGGGAACATTTTTCTTTTTTCTCCTATCTTGGTTTCATATTATGTCTTAAACAACACTTATTCACGTGAATGATTTTTAAATGCATTACTTCGAACAGCAAGGTCTCTAACAACCCTATCAAAAGATGTAAGATTCTTTGTCATCTTAATAAATTTAAACGATCTGGGGCATGCTTACAAGAAACACATTTATCTAGTAAAGAAGCTATGAAACTTAAATCCCTTTGGGTCAAGGAGGTTGTTACTAGCCCTGCTGTTGCCAAAAAGAATGGTGTTGCTATACTGCTTAGTAAAAAATTATCATTTAAAATATTGGACAGTGATGTGGACACTGAAGGACGTTGGGTGTGGGTTAAGCCCCTAATTGACTCCATACAAGTTTCGATTCTGAACATTTATGGACCTACCCAACCCGATCCCGAGTTCTGGGTATCTGTTAAAAAAACGATTCTCAAAAATAACTTTGCCAACCTAATTATGTGTAGGGATGTTAATCAGACCATTGACCCGTTTTTGGATAGGAAATCTACTTGTGTATTCAAAACCACCAAATCTCACAAATCCTTTCTGGGTTGTCTCTCTGAAACTGGCCTAATTGACTCTTGGAGGCTGTCGCATCCCACACAACTCGATTACTCATTTCATTCACCTCCACACAACACACTATCCCGCTTAGTCTACATCTTCTCTTCCAAAACTCTAACATGCACCATTGTTGACTCTACCATCTCCAACATTATTATCTCTGACCACACCCCGGTCAGTACCTCCTTCAATTTTGAGGATATCAGTAGACCTTCTTCTCGTTGGAAATTCAATAATTATTTATTACAGGACCAGCAATTTGTTTTATCTGTCCAATCTTTCCTACTCAATTTTATGCTGAAAATCATGATGAAGACCCCTCCATCGTGAACAATTGGGACACCACTCAGAGGTCACATTATGGCATATTCTGGTAAGGTTAAGAAATTACGTAAACAACACCTTGATGATTTATACTCTAAGCTGACATCTGCAGAGCAACAGTATTATCAAGACCACAACACTATAAATCTGTCTGGTTATGGCCCGACGCTTCCAAACCAACAATGAGCTCACTAATTTGGATGCTGGCACCATACTCAAATATAAAACCAAGATATATCAAACTTCCAGTCACTTGCCTCATATCTGAAAATTAAAAAGGAAAGGTTTTATATATCACATATTAAAGATGCATCTGGTACTCTGCACAATCATCCAAAAGACATTCTGAACTGTTACAAAATGTTTTATGAATATCGATATACTGCCGATACTCCTGTTCTTACTGAGAATATTAAGTCTTTCCTCAACAAAATTAATAGATCGTCTTATCCTCAAATTGACCTCATTTAGATAATTTGATTACGCTCTCTGAGATTACACACACTATCAAGGGTTTGGGGAGGGTCAAATCCTCGGGTCCAGACGGTCTCTCTGCTGAATTTTTTAATACCCTACCACATTGCCTTACTCCTAAACTCAAATCACTATTTTCCTACTTTATTTCTCAGAAGTCCTCTTGTGGGTCATTTTCTGAAGCCCTGTTCATATTATTTCCCAAACCAGACAAAGACCCCACATGCCCTAATAACTAACGCCCCATATCCCTCATCAATGTGGAAAGTAAATTCTTTGCTAAAATTCTCGCTAACAAAATTGAATCTTCCCTCCCAGCTTTGATTAAGTCTGATCAAGTTGGATATGTGAAAGGACGTAACATCTCCTCAAATGCGAGATTATTAATTGATGCTCTTCACATTGTGCCTAAAGATAAAAAAGATAAACAAGGATATGGGGCCATTGCACTTGAAGCACAAAAAGCTTTTGACCATGTCAATTGGGACTTCATGTTCCAATCCCTACACTGGCACGGTTGTGGTGAAAAATTCATCCCGCTCGTTAAACTTCTTTACTCCTGTCCTAAATCATCTATCAACATCAACGGCCAATCCTCAACTTTCTTTCCATTATTAAGAGGCACAAGTCAAGGTTGCCCTCTCCCCCTATCTTATACATTCTCTCTTTAGAACCTTTACTTGAGCTTATTAGGTCTGACAGAAATATACCAGGTATTCCTGGAGGCCTATCACATTACAAGATTGCGGCTTATGTTGATGCTGTCCTCATTCTAATCAAAAACCCTAAACTCCATCTTCCCCATTTGCTCAACACGATCCATCAATTCAGCCTAGTTTCTGGTTACAAACTCAACAAAGACAAATCTGAAATTCTACCCCTGAACTCCTTCTGTCTTAAATATGACTTAGATATTTTTGGTTTGAAATGGTTCAAGGACTCTATCAAATATCTCGGTATTAGTTTTGCGCCCACAATTCAGGACACTATTAAAATTAATACACAAATACTGTTGGACAAACTTAGAGGCCTTACCTCTAGGTGGTTCCCTCTTTATCTCTCATGGTGGGGCCGGCTTGGCCCAATCAACATGATGCTCTCCCCTATTATCCTATATTACCGCCTTCCAGTCCCACTAACCCTTTCCTTTTACAAACATATCTATTCTTCTTACATAACTTCCTCTGGGATACTGGTAAATGCAAAAGGATTGTGGTTGCCAAATTAAAAGCTCCATATGACATGGGTGGGGTCAGGTTTCCGGACTTCAAATTGTATCACTCTGCATTCCTTCTTAAACAGTCTCGATATTGGTTTAATTCTTATATTTCAGACACCCCATCTTGGTTTCAGTTAGAGAAACATTTGGTTAATCCGTACAGCCCAGCTGATCTCATTTATCTATCTAATTTTACCTCCATGGCCCTACCAGACCCCATTAAAGCCTCTGTTTCTGCCATGAAAGCTTATCTTTTTCCTCACAATAAAACCCCCCCCCCTGCTCTGGCACAACAAAAACATTGTCATAAACAATAGAACCTTTCATAGAAGATCCTGGCTATGAAAGGGCATTAGATTTATTCAACAAATGTTATTCTTCCCTTCAAACAATTGACACACGTATTCTCCATCCCTAATGCAGATTTAAATCTTTATAACAAATTGGTCAACTCATGTTTCGATGCTCTCCATTCATTTTCTAACAAGATCCTAGCACCTAATGTCTTTAGAATACTGCAGTTAATCACTTATTGCTTATAAAATTAATTGAGATATACATATGGAATAAACAAGAATGTGTAGGGGGATTCGAAACTGTGTCAGCAGGCTACGCAAAGATGTCGGAAACGAGCGCTAAACTCACTGTGCTATCTGACGGGTACAATAAGTGCCAGCAGTTTTTTTTTTGTCAGAGAGATGTTTGTGGCTATGAGGGGTAGTATTCTATAAGCAAAGTAGTCCTTTTGTATAAAGAAAGTGAGTTTTTTTTGTTTGGGTCTATAAGTAGACATGCCGTTTATGACAAAAAACCTTTGGGTTATCTTTGACGCCTCTCTCTCACCACACATCGTGGACCTTTGCAAGAAGTCCAACTTTCAGCTCCATCTCCTCAAAGGCATTATACCTTTCCTCGCTTTCTTCCAGAAGCTCATTGTCTCCAGAGCCTTGGTTCTCTCTAGGCTGGACTACTGCAACAGGCTCTTCCTCAATCTGCACGACTTCTCCTTGGCCTGAAGCCCAGGGAGCACAGTTCTCCAGCCCTAAATTCTCTCAACTGACTCCCGGTGACTGCAAGGATCAAATTCAAGACCTGTTGCATCCTCCACAAGGCTGTCTGGGGCATGGGACCTCTCTACATAAAGCTTTCCCGCTCCAAATACCTCCCGCCGCAGTTCTCCGGCTCAAACTCCCTGCTGGTCAAACGTTTCTCCATGCAGAGAGTGGGAGGTAGATCACTTACCTCAGCAGGTTCCTCCCTCTGGAACACCCTCCCTGCACCCCTCAGACTTGAGCCGGATCTTCCTAAGTTCCAGAAACTTCTCAGAACCTTCCTTTTCTCTGCTTCTTCCCTCTCCCCTGCTAATGCCCAGCTGCCACTGTGACTGGGGCCTGATCCCTACTGAATCTTACAGGGCCAGACTACCCTCCACCCCCCCCACCATTCTTCTCAGCATCCCCTCCCTGCACTTGCCCTCGGCCACTTTTCCCCTGGACTAGCCCAACCAGGTCCACCATGCCCATCACCCTTACCCTCCCTTCCCCCTCTTTCCCTAGGTACTGGCTGTCCCCCCCCCCACTCCCAGCACTTGCTCATCCCCCCTTTTCTGGGCACCCCTTCCAGCACTTCTCCCTCTCACGTACCATGTTTGTCTGCACTTGCACGGTAGAATTGTCACAAGGCCAATTTAACCATTATTGCTGTTCTTTATGTAGTTTTCTTTCCAATGCCCCCCCGCCCCAATTGAGCCTAACAGCTGTGACTAAGGCCAATCCTTCATCCATTGATATTGTCAAGCATTTTAATGTGGATCTCGATACACACCTCAAGGCTGTGCAGATCTTGCCACTGCCGGATAAAGGGTGGACCCAGTTATAATATTTGGAGGAGACCGTTCCTATGAAAGTGCTATGGAAAGTATATCAGAGTGAAGTCTCGTGCTTCTTGTGGATGAGATCAAGACCTCCAACGAGTACCTAGATTCCTGGTTCCTTTACTGTTTTTTAGTTGGATCTTCAAAAGAGAGCGGGCAACAAAGGGTTCACTGTGTCCTCTTTTGGAATTTTAGTTAAGGTTGTGAGACATTAAATTCCCTTATGCTCATTTTACTGCTTCTGACAGTTGGCAGCCTGGTGTTACCGCTCTTTCATATTGGTGGGGCCATTTAGGAAGTAGCTTTGGGGTCCCTTACAACAGCAACAGGGTGTTGCCATCGGGTTTAGCAATTTGCCCGAACGCTCTCACTTACTGTATTTCCATTATAGGTTTAGCTAGCTTGCTAAATGACTGTCAACATATGACATTTCTGTAACATCTGGAGAGGTCTATCATATGGAATATGCACATATTCTTGGGTCCGCTGCAACATCTGGAATGGAACATGGGTTCATCTCTATACATCTGAAATGGGGATTGGAGTTCTGATATATAACATCTGGACTAGAAACTTTGGTTCTGATCTGTAAAATAAGCAGTTGCCCACAGCTTGGTCAAGCAACATCTGGAATATTGATCTTTGCCCAAGCATATAATATCTGGAAGATGTGCTTCCAGTCAAGTAGGGAACATCTGGGTGATGACACAGACACAAACATTCCTTCAAATTAATATTGCTGGATAAAGTTGCCTTGCCAATGTGAATTTGTGGTCTGAATGACACAGAGGAAAAACGAATAATCATTACCTGATTGCGATATTTCTTGGCATATCTGTAAACCCCAGCCATGGCAACTTTGGTGTTAAACTCATTTCGGTAATTCTAGAGAGAAAAGGAAGACGAAACACAAATTATATCAAGAGTCTAACTACGAATTAAATGATACGAAGAAGAATCTTGTTTTGAAAGTACTGAGGAGCTATTAAGGGGCAGAGTGTAATTCCTTAGCATAAGGATAGGCTGATGACCCATCCTGATCATCCATCGAACCCCAATCCCACCTTGAGAATATCTGGGGTGTTATAACGGAAGGTTGTGTATTTGTGCAAGATGAACCCTTTCTTTGTTTACCGAAGAGGACCGAGAGATATAAAAGCAAGTGAAGCAAGCAGTGAAATGGCGGAAGGGAGGCCATGGACACCACAGTACCCCAGGGCTCAATCATGATGTAAATAATTGTTTTATTCATTTGATTTACTTTTAGGGTATTTTTAATACGCCTATACAGCAAAAGGTGTTTCAAGGCTCAACAAGACAAGGGAGGGATGGAGGCGGTGGGGTGAAGGAAACAATATGAAAACGGTCCTACTAGGTCTTATGTCATTCGGATCGGGCAAGTGAAGTAACACGAAGTGCACAGGAGAGGGGAGGGGGCGTTGTGCCAGTCAGGGTGGAAGGGCCCATGATTGCCAAGGGGAAGCAGAGAGTGCAGAGGAAGAGGGTCCACATACTAAGTGTGAGGGACAGGGCTGGACGGGCTCAAGGGTGCAGGCCCAGCCAGGCTATTGATGCCCTGTAAGAATCTTGAGGTACCAGGCAGCCAGTCAAGAGGCAGAGCGGGACATTAGCAGGGGAGGGGGAGAGGGAAGGGGAATAAGAAAACAAGGGTCTTGAGAACTTCTGGAATTTAAGGAGATCCAGCTCAAGTCTGAGAGGGACAGGGAGGACATTCCAGAGGGAGGACCCTGCGGAGGAGCGACATCTACCCCCTCACTCTCTGCTTGGAGAAACATCTGATCTGCAGAGAGTTGGAGCTAGAAGCCTGAATGACTCTAACAAGGAGATATTAGGGAACAAGAGTATGTAGTGGGGTCCCAGGCTCCAGAAAGCCTTGTGGATGATGCAGAGGGTGTTAAAAAAAAGGTAGGTCTTTAACTAGAAAGGGACATTGTTTCAGGCTTCAACACCCACTCCCCCCACCCCCACCTATACCTTAGGGATATACCACGAGCTGATTGCAAGAACTGTATGTCACTTTTAATAACATAAAATATGTTGCTCCTAAATGTTCATTTGATCTCTTCTGTCTGCTATGCAGCAGAGACATCCTTTTCCATCTATCCTTTTTTTGACATTATTATAAGCATTCTGTTGCTACATAGCTCCATTCGTGGGCTTCTTTCAACCCCTTAAAGAAGTTCAGTGGAAGTTCAATCTTCATCCACTACAGTAGCAAAGTAGCAAAGTAAAATGTTGCCTTTTCTTCTACTTTACACCAGCAAGTTTACTTCGCTAATAATCCTGCCCCACCAATAGTAGTAATAACACAGCACTAGTGCCACTACCCCCAGTAGAAGTAATATTACTGCTACAAGGAGTAGCACTTACAATACTATTCCAGCAGTAGTGGTGGATGCATGGTTGTTTCTCCCAGAAGTAGTAGCCGCAACAGCATCAGCAGGAGCTTTACTACCAGCAATGGGAGTAGCAGTATTACCACAGTACGCACACTACTGACAGTATTAGCACTAATACCTATACTGGTAATGCTGCTATCCTCAGCACAAGTAGTACTGCTACAGGTGCTTCCACTACAGGACCAACAGAAGTACTAATAGACTTTGGAACCCCAAGCAGTGGGAGCTCGAAGAGTTTTGTGGGAGGCATTTTGCACGACCACGAACCATGGCAAGATCAGCGATCCTGCGACTACACCTGCCGTGTGTGTATATACGCATCGCACATTCCTCTGCCATCTCTTTTGCACAGGAATGTGTAATGCACAATTGTGGCAATGCATGCATGTGTGGAAGCAAATGACTTAGCTTGCTAACCATTACATATTTAGTGGTTCCTTGGTAACGGGTAGCATGTTGGCGGGCCAGTAAAGCGTTGCCCATTTTACACGAGTCACCCTTGCACATTTGCAAATCACATTCTCAAACTTTATTGGCAGGGTTATTCATCAATATGGTCCTATGCATTTGTAGAAAAGCAATGCACGAGTCACTTTAACTGTCAGGTGGGACGGGTCAGGTGCAGGCCTGACGAGGTCTGCACTATGCAGATGAGACTGACTCTGCAACAGGCTAGAATGTTCAGATAAAGTGTCGGTCTGAAATGTGAACATTAGGCTGGCTCTGAAAGGTGAGTTTGTGCAGGTATGGCTAGGCTTGCAAGGCTGGAATGTCCTTGCATATCCGGGTCTCAAAGTTGGGATTGTGCAGCTATGGATTGGTCGCGAGTTCAGGCATGTTCATGTATTTCCGGGTCTAGAAGTCTGGAGCCTGCAAGTCTAGTTGGGTCTGGAACCTGAGGGCGTGCAGGTATGGCGGATTCTGGAAGACTGGAATGTCCTGGAATGTGCGGGTCTAGAATTTGGGAATGTGCTGCTATGGATGGTCTCGAGTTCAGGCATGTTCATGTATTTCCGGGTCTAGAAGTCTGGAGTCTATAAGTTTAGTGGGCGATGGAAGGTGAGGGTGTGCAGGTATGGCTGGGTCTGGATTTATGGGATGTGCAAGTATAGGTGGGTGTGGAAGGTGAGAGTGTGCAGGTATGGCTGGGTCTGGATTTATGGGATGTGCAAGTATAGTAGGGTGTAGAAGGTGAGAGTGTGCAGGTATGGCTGGGTCTGGATTTATGGGATGTGCAAGTATATAGGGTGTAGAAGGTGAGAGTGTGCAGGTATGGCTGGGTCTGGACTTCTGGGATGTGCAAGTATAGTAGGGTGTGGAAGGTGAGAGTGTGCAGGCATGGCTGGGTCTGGAGTTCTGGGATGTGCAAGTATAGGTGGGTGTGGAAGGTGAGTGTGTGCAGGTATGGCTGGGTCTGGAATTCTGGGATGGGCAAGTATAGGTGGGTGTGGAAGGTGAGAGTGTGCAGGCATGGCTGGGTCTGGAGTTCTGGGATGTGCAAGTATAGTTGGGTGTGGAAGGTGAGAGTGTGCAGGCATGGCTGGGTCTGGAGTTCTGGGATGTGCAAGTATAGGTGGGTGTGGAAGGTGAGAGTGTGCAGGCATGGCTGGGTCTGGAGTTCTGGGATGTGCAAGTATAGTTGGGTGTGGAAGGTGAGAGTGTGCAGGCATGGCTGGGTCTGGAGTTCTGGGATGTGCAAGTATAGTTGGGTGTGGAAGGTGAGAGTGTGCAGGCATGGCTGGGTCTGGAGTTCTGGGATGTGCAAGTATAGGTGGGTGTGGAAGGTGAGTGTGTGCAGGTATGGCTGGGTCTGGAGTTCTGGGATGTGCAAGTATAGTTGGGTGTGGAAGGTGAGAGTGTGCAGGCATGGCTGGGTCTGGAGTTCTGGGATGTGCAAGTATAGGTGGGTGTGGAAGGTGAGTGTGTGCAGGCATGGCTGGGTCTGGAGTTCTGGGATGTGCAAGTATAGGTGGGTGTGGAAGGTGAGAGTGTGCAGGCATGGCTGGGTCTGGAGTTCTGGGATGTGCAAGTATAGTTGGGTGTGGAAGGTGAGAATGTGCAGGCATGGCTGGGTCTGGAGTTCTGGGATGTGCAAGTATAGTTGGGTGTGGAAGGTGAGAGTGTGCAGGCATGGCTGGGTCTGGAGTTCTGGGATGTGCAAGTATAGTTGGGTGTGGAAGGTGAGAGTGTGCAGGCATGGCTGGGTCTGGAGTTCTGGGATGTGCAAGTATAGGTGGGTGTGGAAGGTGAGTGTGTGCAGGTATGGCTGGGTCTGGAATGCTGGAATGTGCAAGTATAGTAGGGTGTGGAAGGTGAGAGTGTGCAGGCATGGCTGGGTCTGGAATGTGCATGTATAGTTGGGTGTGGAAGGTGAGAGTGTGCAGGCATGGCTGGGTCTGGACTTCTGGGATGTGCAAGTATAGTAGGGTGTGGAAGGTGAGAGTGTGCAGGCATGGCTGGGTCTGGAGTTCTGGGATGTGCAAGTATAGTAGGGTGTGGAAGGTGAGAGTGTGCAGGCATGGCTGGGTCTGGACTTCTGGGATGTGCGAGTATAGTAGGGTGTGGAAGGTGAGAGTGCGCAGGCATGGCTGGGTCTGGACTTCTGGGATGTGCAAGTATAGTAGGGTGTGGAAGGTGAGTGTGTGCAGGTATGGCTGGGTCTGGGATGCTGTAATGTGCAAGTATAGTTGGGTCTGGAAGGTTCACGTCTGTCTGGGTCTGCACGGCTAGAATGCGCAATTACAGTTGGGTCTGGATTGGTGGGATTTAAAGGTATTGCACAGCATGGAAGGCCCAATTGTGCAGGTCTGGCTGGAAGCAGAAACATGTCTGTGTCTGGGTCAAAGTCTCAGGCTCCCGAGTAGAGTGCCCTTACCCTGGACTCCTCCGCGAGGTGGGCATTCATCTCTTGGTCACTGAGGGGTGGCATCTCCTTGATCTGTTTGTAGTAGCGTTGCACGATCTTCCGGTACTCGGGAATCTCCTTGGCGTACAGGAGTTTGTTGGTGGGAGAGTCCTGAAGAGAGGAAAGACATCAGGTTATTGTGACATTCCTAACACTTGACCAGAGGCCCTCGTACAGAACCTTCCCTATTTACCGCAGTACCTGTCATTAAAACACAATTACAAATCATGTTTCTATAGAGTACAAGTGAGAGGTTAATTGAATAACACACACTGAAAACTGCATCCCACGCCGCCTCCTAGGAAGGCTTGGCACATGAATTCAATTGTTTCTGAGAGGTTCTGGGTGGAGAGCTGTGGAGTCTGAAGTCATCCGCAGCCATGTATTTGGGTAAAAAGAACACATTTTTGTTTAACCCTTTCTTTTTACTGAAAAATGCGGGAAGGGTCCCCACGCACCTACCTCAACCACCACACTTTCCATATACCTAACCCCAAACCCCCATCTACCTGTTCAAGCTTAAAAGAAAAGGGGCTTCGAAACACAATTGATTTGCTGTAACAAATGCTCAATTAATAAATAAATAAATAAATGTACATGGCGAAACTGTGTACGCATCACACACCACCCATAGGAGCAGGTTTTCATTGTGTAGTAGTACTAGCTCCTATATTGCCTGCCCACAGGCCGCCAAGTACGCAGGTGCTCCGCCCCCCCCCCCCCCCGGAAATCCTATTATACTTACAATGGGGGATGTTTTTGTTTCTTTAGCCCTCGGCCCCCCCTTGAGTAAAAAACCCCCGCCAATATTCAGCAAACATGCTCAGGCCACATGCTTTGTGTACACTTCATTGCTAAACACTCATTGGCAAAGCCAATCTATTTTAGGTGCCAAAGGTCATAAACCGCCTAGATGGCAACTAAGGCCCACAGAGGAGGTTCACATTTTAGAACAATCGAGTGCTAGAGAGAGGGGATCTACCACCATCTATACCAATTGTTTGTGTCCGACTTGGAGCCATATGTGGGTTATATCGCCAAACTGTATCACCATTACCGCCTGCGCAGGTATGTATGTATTGAATTCATTAAGTGCAATCCTAGCTGAGAAAAAAGGAAGCGCTGCACAAAGGGGACGCACTGAGGTGGTTACAAATAGGGTGACGTGGTAGCAACAGAGACGGGGCACGGGGTACCAGAGGGGGAGATATAGGGATGAGCGCAGCGACCAGTGATTGGTGTCGTGGTTTGAAGAGTGGGGTCTTCAGGTCCTTTCTAAGGTGTAGGATAGAGGGGGGGGGTCAGTCTTATCTGCGTTGGTAACTTGTTCTAGAGACAGGGTGCATCGTCGTTAAAGGCTTGTTTCCTGGTTGCTTCCCCTCTTGTAATTGTTTGTTTCTAACCTGGCAGTGTTGTAGCTTTTGATGGTTTACCAGCCTCTGGAGCTGCTGAACATCTGGGCTGAGTAGAGTGGTGTGTCGGTGGTGACTGCTTTGTAGGTGATGCAGGCAATATTGTATATGATGTGTGCTTGAGGGGGTAGCCAGTTCAGCTCCTGGAGGATTGGGGTGATATGGTTGAATTGTGTTAGTCCTGTCATGAGGTGTGCTTCAACGTGCTGGACGGCTTTCAGGGGGGCCAAGGGGGCACCTGGGACACCTATGAGTAGGGTGTTGCCACCCTCTAGGTGGCCGATTCCCATGGCTTGGAAAACTACTCTGAAAAATGGGGCAGGGACGCAAGCCTTGACTTCGGGAGGGAACACAAGCTGGAACCAGGTTGCTTGGATCTTCTTGGTGATGTGTCTTGAATGAGAGGTCACAGCTATTATTTTTATGAGGGTATTCATTGAGCGCGGACCCAGCTTCGGGAAGCAAATGAGCGCTTTACATTCCTACGGGGGCAGAACAAGGTTAGGGAGCAGAGAAACAAGGGAGTGGGGTATAAAAACAAGGGAGGAAGGGCAATTGGTAGCAATGGATCTACAAGTAACCAGGGGAGGAAACAGTGGGGATCAGATCACCCAGTCTCCGGTCTGATGGGGAGTAGATGGCGTGTGGACCTAGGTTTTAGGGAGTATCGATTATTGAAAGCAGAGCTGTGAGGTTTTGCACTGGATGAGAGTGGAGGCATGAATCGTTTGACCATCGTGATGATTGAAAGTCACGCAGGACCAGTTGTTATGTCCCCGTTTTTGAGGGCCATTAGGCAAAGGTGCATTTTGACCAGCATTTTAATATCCGAGGGCAAATGTAGGCTGAGCTCTGGGTGAGTTTAAGCACTGAAGATGTCCTCCCTCTCAAACCATCTTTGCCTTTTGGGGAAGCGCTCCATTTCCCCAAATCCTCGCTGTATTCTAGTTTATATGGGCTCATTCTAAGGGAACAAATCCTAAAAACAAGTGGGGAAACTTTAACACATGCAATGGGACGTGACATCACAGAAAGTGAACATATCTTCAAGTGAAATATGCATATTTTATTTAATTGTAGTACAAGTAAATTCCTCAAACGATGAACAATTTTCTGAAACGCAAATGCTCAACACCTAAAAATAACCTGACAGGTGTCCCTTCAAAGCTGCTAGCTAAGAATGAAAGGCGCGCACCTTTTAAGATCAAGAATATTTATGGAAATATTCAATGATGGCCAAACCTTTTCTTAGGTTTCTCATACATCGCCACTAAACTCTGCAACGCCCTACCCACAGACATCAGAACGGAAAACTCACTTTTCACCTTCTGCAAAAAACTCAAAACCTTCCCCTTCATCTGACCCAGGGGTGCACAACTGATTTTGACAGAGGGCCGAATGTACCGTACATGATGGCTATAGTGGGCCGAAAAGTAAATGTGGGTGGGGCGGTAGGCGCGGTGGGGGGTGGCGTAGCAGGAGGCTTTTTCAACCCCCAATTTTTTTTAAACAATATGCCCCATAGTCCCCTCCCCTCAAGCAAACACTATGCCCCATGGCTCCAACCCCTCATGCAAACACTATGCCCAAAGGCACCCACCCCTCAAGCAAACACTATGCCCCATGGCCCCCACCCCTCAACCAAACACTATGCCCCATGACACCCAACCCTCATGCAAACACTATGCCCCAAGACACCCACCCCTCATGCAAACACTATGCCCCAAGACACCCATCCCTCAAGCAAACACTATGCCCCAAGACACCCACCCCTCAACCAAACACTATGCCCCATGACACCCACCCCTCATGCAAACACTATGCCCCAAGACACCCATCCCTCAAGCAAACACTATGCCCCATGCCAACAAGCATGCACCATGCATACATACTCAAACAGACCCCAACCCCCCCACCCCTGCATACAAACTAACAAGCATACACCATGCACCCATACAGTCCCAAACCCCCCACCCCCAACTCAGCGCACAAACCCACAAGCATACACCATGCACCCATACAGACCCGAACCCCGCACCCCCAACTCAGCACACAGACCCACAAGCATACACCATGCACCCATACAGACCCGAACCCCCACCCCCATCTCAGCACACAAACTCACAAGCATACACCATGCACCCATACAGACCCAACCCCCCACCCCCAACTCAGCACACAAACCCACAAGCATACACCATGCACCGATACAGACCCGAACCCCCCACTCCCAACTCAGCACACAAACCCACAAGCATACACCATGCATCCATTCAGACCCGAACCCCCTCACCCCCAACTCAGCAAACAAACTCACAAGCATGCACGCATACAGACCTGGACCCCCACCCCCACATCTCAACATACACTGAACGTGCACACAACAACAACAAACATTCAGGCAGACCCGACAACATCCCCCCCCAGCATCTCAACATATACCTCACTTGTACACAAACACATTCAGGCAGACCAGACACTCACCCCACCCCCGCAACTCAACATACACTGAACTTGCACACAAACACATTCAAGCAGGCCCGACACACAGCCCCCTCCGCATCTCAACACACACTGCACTTGCACACAAACACATTCAGGCAGACCCGACACACACACCCCATCCGCATCTCAACACACACTGCACTTGCACACAAACACATGCAGGCAGACCTGACACACATCCCCCACCCCCGCATCTCAACATACACTGCAGACATACAAATACAAACACACCCATACACACCCAACATACCCCCCCAGCTCTGCATCTCAACATACATACAAAATAAAAAACACAGTCAGGACGGACACGAGACAGACACACACACATACACACACACAAACATACAGCCCCCCCACCACGTACTTACCCAGATGTGCTGGAACGCTGGCGAGGCTTCTGGCACTATGGCTGGCGTGGGCGTGACAAGGCTGAAATGCCTTCCGGCATCAAGCCTTACTGGCCAGGCCAGCCGTAGTGCTGGCACTCCATTGGTGCAGCACACACACACTACGTGGCTCTTAGGAGCTTCGTGGTTCGTGTGCACTGAACCAATGAGGGCCAGTGTTTTGTCCGGTCCGGAAGACAACAAAGATTTTCCTAATGGAGGGCGGCCGATGCTGCTTGCGGGCCCGCCCTCCATTGTGAAGTCTTTGTTGCTGGCGGGCCGGACAAAATGGCATGGCGGGCCGCAACTGGCCTGCGGGCCGTATGTTGTGCACCCATGATCTGACCCCATGTATGCCTGGATACATGCTTGTATATATGATTGCAATTGTTCATCACTTCTGGAACTAAGTAAAATGTCTGTAACCAGCGCCACAATGCCTCTGGGCTGCTGCCCGCTTAACAAATGCGAATAAATAAAATAAATAAGTAAACAAACTGAAATTTACAATGACATGCATAAGGAAGAACATTTTGAAGGAGCACAATTAGAAAATGGTATTTTTTTTAATTAATACAAATTGTTGTAAAAAACTCCCAGTAAATGAGGGCTAAACAAATGGTTTGATTTTCCTATGTTTTTGTCTGCTTCTCCCACACAGCAACTAGGCCTCAAAACCCGTGTGTTATGAAGAGATAGCTTGCTTCCGACCTAGGACAAACTTCCTCTCGCACCCTGCTTCCAGAAAGTTCTCCATCTGCTGCCTGACCCCCAGCGACCCCCCGTGAGCCTAATCTAGAGACTGACATGGCCCCGTGTGTCCTGTTGGATAACAGAGACACCCGGGCCATTATCAGCACCCGGTAAACACGGTCATTAGAGCATTAATCTCTCCCTCAAGATGTTTCCTGGTATTAGGCCTTGGAGGGAGGGATCACCCCCATCGCTCCTCCCGCCCCCTGGGGGTGACGGGTGCTGGAGCGCGAGGCTTCTGATAAATGATAGATGTGTAGTTCGTCTGGTCAGTTGTAGGGCAGGACATGTCTTAAATTGCAAAACAAATAATCTTGTTAATGTTGCCATGCTGGCGATTCATGGCCAAGTGCTGTGTAGTCAAAACAAACGTCCTTCCCAACCGCACACCACACGCAGGCAGCTCAAAAGAAAGTGGCAATGGGATAACGTAGGTGCGCCGTGAAAGAACATATCGAATGGCTACGCGTCGCCCCTCAAATCCAAAATGGCGGAAAGACTGACATGTAGGTCCTAATTAACAGACGCTTTTTATAATGGGCAAAACCCCATTGAAAAATGCTCTGTGAATAAGGAAATTCGCGCTTCTTTATGAAAAGAATATGAAGCAGAGAGCAGAGGCGTCTGGTGAAACTACAATGAGGGGTAAATACCCACTCAGAATATGGGCGAGTAAGTGAGCGAAGCAAAAATGTCTGATGTTCCCCGTGCTGTCCAAAAACTTTTGAAAATTATGGGCGGAAATGACGACTTTCAGTGCACAGTTTTTGAGAAAATATTAGATTAAAATCAATATGTGTTACAGACAGACCTGAAGAGGAATGTATGAGATTTTTCGAGTGTGGAAAAGTACACAGAAACATTTCCCTGCTGTACATATGTTTATGTGTCGTTTAGAAACATGTAAAGTAAACAGATATCTGTGGCACATTACCGAGGCGGTTCCTGATAACACTGTGCCACTTCCACTTTGGTCAGCACATGTCATTCATTTCTACTACATCAATAAAAGCGTTGTCCACTAGGTGGCACTGTTGCCTTGTCCTCATCATCC
Source organism: Ambystoma mexicanum (assembly GCF_040938575.1). NCBI lineage: Eukaryota > Metazoa > Chordata > Amphibia > Caudata > Ambystomatidae > Ambystoma > Ambystoma mexicanum. Next base: position 172,100,764 of record NC_090923.1, on the reverse strand, counting down.
CTACATACATTTTCTTCAGAACGTGGATACCATTTGCGGACGAGAAGCAATGCTGGGGGCCAGTCTTCCTTAGAGAAGGCCTACGCCGGGGGTTCGGAAACGTCTGCTCACCCTAGCTAGGGTTATCAGCTGGGGCATGACTCAAGCCTCTAATACTTTTAAACTCTAGTAATCGCTGCATTCCCTTTCAAATGTGGAAAATGCTAGTAGGGGATGGTGGTAATTTTACGTGGTGGCGCAAGGAATTGTCCCCTCAATGTCTGTGCCACTGCGAAGTGACTCCCCAGTTTTTCGAGCAGGGGGTCTACCAGCTGTGTCTGGATGTTCTGCATTCCATCTCCAGTCAATCCTAGCCAGGGTGACCAGACGTCGCAGGATTTTTTTAATTTTAAAAGCCCTCTCCTGTGTTTGCAATGGTGGGTGCCTATGGTCCCAGTTTTTGGCAGAATCTGATTTCGAAATACCAAAATCTTGTTCCCGGCGCAACTCTTCTTGCGTGAAGGGTGGCGTGAAACGTCTTAGGAGGATAGGTCAGCGGCAACTTGCTCGCCTTGGAAGCAAGGGTCCGCGCTTAGAAACCTCTGGGCATTAAGAGCGTTATAAATAACCTATCATATCATAAATGCTTTTCACGCCCCCATTCCTTCCCCCTTGCTCTCCCCGGCCACTCTCCTCCAATGAGAGGAGTGTGCCTGTGAGCACACCCCCTCCCCGCTCACAACAACAGGCCAGCGACAAAGAACTAGGACTACAGTTTTATTTGCATTTACTTTAGTCCTACTTCTATGTCTATGGCCTGCTCCGTTTTCTTTTCTTTTTATATCTAGTCACCCTAATCCTAGGCAGTACACTGAATTGTTCGAGATCAATGGAGTCCTAGTACAAAACAACTCAGGAGCCACGGATGCGGACCCTTATTTTCGATTAATCCATTTGCAAGTTTCTAATGCACTCATTCTGATGCTACTCGTGCTTCCAGCTGGGCCCAGACAGCCATCAACATTGGGACGATGCGCGAGTTGCTTAGCCAATCCCTTTTACCGTTTCCACCACGTGGTCCTGTGGATTTACTGCAGGATTATGAGTGATGCTAAAATGGTGCTAATATCCAGCCTGGGTTCTGATGGACTCCATGGCGACTTTTGCAGATTTACAGCCGTGGAACCCCGTTCATTTCTGGAGAATTTACCGCCAGCAAGGTGCTCGAGCAAAATCTTCCACTTTACCTCCAGGGTCTCAATTTGAAGGTGCACTCAAACTGGCGGTAATTGCGTTTGCCATAAATCGGCTGCAGTCCAAGCAGCTGTTTCACTAAACAACTGTGCTGCAGATTAGCGTCATGAATAGCCAAAGATTCAGTATATGGTAGTGTGATACATATTTAAAGTGCCATATCCAAACTCTTTGAAGTTGGTTAGCAGGTAGTGTTGTGTGACACTTTCTTAGTTATTTGATTGTGCGTTTTGGTAATGTCTGTTACCGCGCAAGTCACTTTAAAGTGGCGCAAAAGTCACTTTGTTGATTAATTAGGTGACTTTTGTATTTTTAAAAATAATTTATGTTAGTAAAGCATATATTTCAGTGGTTATCTCTCTGGTTTGCACCATTCCGTCTATGCCAATAAGTGTGCCCGAGGATTAAGGGTTTGTATAGGCAATAGGACCAAGAACGATTAGTCAATATATGTGATCAAAGGCCCAGGTTACTGAGCCGCACCTATATGGTCCTGTTTTGATTGGGTCTATTGTGTTTTATTCTGGTAATTGCGTTGCCACCGGAAAAAGTGGTGTTAATGGACCTGTTGCCAGATATGTATTGCACCGGAAAAATTCTGTGCAGGCCATGGGTGCAAGGGGGTAGACAAATGGGGAAGGAGTCTGGGGTCTGGTAAACCAATAATGGAAGGCAACCGGGGAGGCACAGAGATGGCTGAGAGAACACAGGCAGTCCTCGTGGATTCTACCCACGTTCCTAGACACCTGATTGGCAAGACATTCACCCCAGTCCATCCATTACATAAAAATAATATGTACACAACTATTCGCACAAACGTAGGCATCCTCACAAGAGCATGCCATGGGGGGGGGGGTGGTATAAAATACAGAAACCTAACATAGCAATTGTATAACACCCCAGGCATCCAAGAAAACCCTTCAATTAGAATGGGTGTTGGACAGGGTGTACAGACCCTGTGGGCCTGCAGAACGAACCAAAGATCTGTGTCTAAACACTTGTTACTTCTTGTTGGACTAACATGTACACCTTCCCCTGACATCTCACCGGCTAACACACAATGCTTGGAGCCACAAATCCAATAGCTGCTTCTGAGTGCCTGCATGTCCTGCCACTTCCAGGCGACCACTCAGCAGAAAAAGAGAAGCTGGCCAGATTTCATGTTCGCTGAGTTTGGTTTCAGGATCTCATCCCTCTTGTGAGGGCCGGGAGAATAGCTCAGGGGCAACACATTTGTCTTGGAGGCAAGACAACGCATAGCCACATAGGTGCGCGTCCCGGTCTCGTGCTTAGAAACTGGTCTTTGGTATTAAGCGTGTTATAAAAGAACAATTATAGTTCTAACTGTCTGGGTCTTGGAAATCGGCCAGCATGGATCCCTCCTTTAAAGCCACCTGCAAGCTTCCACTGATAAGGCGCTTGCCAGTATCAGTTCCCCATCACCTCCAGAGTTGATGTGAATTGTGGCAACAGGACTGGCACACTCTTTCAGACCTTCCCTATCTTCAAGCAGCCTCAGATGTGTAGGTCTTACAAGATTGCCCTATTGCGCCCTAGTAGACTCCAGCAGAAAAATCGACCCAATAGCACCCAGCTTAAATGCGCACAACACCTTGGAATGATCCTCCACTGTTTCCAATTTACCACCAGCTATGCTGAAGATTCGTCCCAGAGTACCATTGAAAGCCCTAGAGTGAAGGCCCACCAGCGAGTCTTCTATAGACCTTCTTTTACAGTCAGCTTTTTCCTTGAAGCGTCGCTGGTGCGTGCACTCTTTTTAGTAAGGCCGCCCATATTACTTGACAGCGCTGACTATCCTTTCTCTGAGTTTCTTAGGCCTGTGACCCTATGCCTGAATCTCTTCCTTGCTCTTACAGCACCGTCCCTCCTTTCCCAACTATTTTACAAAAGTTCCCCTCTATCTTCTCCTATCAAGAAACGTGTTGCAACTCCAGCCCTCACAATGAAAGAGTTAAGAATGTCTGCAGTCAGCTGCGTACGTACATCTAGTGTAGCCACGCTGGCAAGACAACCGCCCCTTGGCTTTTTGGACTATTGCATGCAGTCATTAGTTGCATGTGGTAACTGGGATTCCATTTTGGAAATACTCTAAATGTGGCAACAACCGAAACCTTTAACCTGATTGGGGACATATGTGTAGCCCCCTCAGCCCAGGTCAGGTACGGATCCCACATGAACCAGCTAACACAACTGCCCCAGAACAGCTGGACAGGAAGGGGTGCTAAGCAACCTGGAAAAAAAATTAATGTTATGAGAGGAGATGGGCTATGCCCTGAGACTTGCCCTCCTCCCTACAATAGGACTGAGGCACCAAGAATGCTCAGAAAACCCTGTGCAATGCATTCGCTCCCTTCTAAACAGGAGATCCATGGTACATTGGGGTGATGCTGCTTCGGGCCCGGCCCGATACACTGTGGAGTTCTCCAGGGTGCATGCTTGTCACTTGCACTTTTTAATGTTTGCTCACAGACATGGAAGCGCAGCTTAGGAGCTATGCTGATGTCACATAGTTGTTAGAACTGAATGGTCATTGCGTCACAGATTCAGCTAAGATAACCCTTATCTATAAATCGATCAAACACTATTCCAGTTGCATTAGTGAGGACTGTAATATTTCAGTCCTGAGCAAAGTCAAGGCACTGGGAACTACTTAGAATCTTCTCTTGGTGATGGGGACTCCTTAGACAGATTAAGCATTTCGTCTTGGATAAAAAACTCTGGAACGTTGGCCCGAGCGACTATTCTGCCCAGGAGTGACTATTGCAATGCGCTATTGGTGGGTTCTGGTAAAGGAAGCATTCGTAAACTCTAAATTGTGCAGAATGACGCAGTTCGTGGAGCCCGTATTTGAGAGTTCAGAAAAGAACTGCATCAGCTGCCCGTGGCTGCCAGAGTGCAGTTCAAGATGATTACCTTGACACATAAATGCCTATATGGTATGGCTCCCCTATTTCTCAGGGAAAGCCTGGTTAAATATAAGCCAAGGAGAGCACTGCATGCTAGCAACACTAACCTTCTCTTCTGCCGCAGAGTCTGACGTGCGAATGGAAATGGCAGGTCTTTCCCAGTTCAGGCAGATTAAGCCTGGAACTCTTTGCCTATAGGTTAACGTCATGAACAAAAATTTGCTCCCATTTCGGAAACTTCCGTTTATTTGAATAATTGATTGAATTCTGCTTTGATGGGTATTTTCTTATCTTGTGTCCTGTCCTTTGTGTTCTGACTTGTGTGTTTGTGCGTCCTGATGTCTGCGGGCTACGGCGCGAAACAAATAAAACGTGTCCCTCAGAATGTCACTTAGCCTACACCAGGATAATTGGGACAATGTCCATTTTGGAGCGGCCATTTTTCTGGTTTCTTTGGTTAACAAAGAATGCAGCAACATCTCGACCAAAGTGTAGTCCACCCTGTCGCCATTCTCTCTCAACCAGCAGGAAACAACTATTGCCTCATTCCATTTCAAGAAAACCTTTCCAAAAGACAGTTAGTTACTAGCACAGAAATGTAAACAAGCCACAATTGCACTGGAGTCGCCCACTTCTAACGTCACCAGGCCCTCTGATGTGGGAAGGAACAGGAGCGGTGGGTGGGAAACGTAGGCGCTCTGCGGACGAGAGTTGGGCTGCGGTGCACCGATTGCTCTTGCAAGCAGCACAGGCCTTCTTGATGTGCCCAAAGACACTACTGCCCATTTGACCATCTACTGTACGTAACGCACATATACGAGTTTGCAGTTACAGTTGGGCATTAAAGATAAGACTGTTAATGAAATGTTCAATGTAGCCCACTAGCACTTCTTGCTCATGCCATATACTCATTATATGAAGATACTATTACTATAAAGTGAAGACAGACCCATGGCTCATTTTAACCGGGTCACCCAATGTTTGGTAGTAATTTATGTTATTTATTTATTGAGAGTGAACCTAGCTTCGGGAAGCAATGGAGTGCTGTACATCAGCAGGGGTTGCCGGGGAGAATAAGTCCTTACAACATAGCATTTATTACTGCTATACCATTTAGGGTATGGGTCTTCAACCTTTGGCTCTCCGGATGTTTTGGACTACATCTCCCATCAGCCCTAAACAGCATAATAAACGGTGAAGGGTTATGGGAGTCATAATCCAAAACCTCTAGAGGACCATTGATTTAACATGTTAGGGATAACATTTACTTGCGACAATACTGCACGGTAGTTTGGGGTTGGACTGCATAGGTTGGTTGTCAGGAGGATTACTGGGCTAGGTGGATTTTGCGAGTCGAGGGGTGAATGTTATGGAGTGTCAAGAAGATGCTCCTTGAAGAGGGGGGGTATTGATTTCTTTTCTGAAATGCATGAGGTTAGGCGCGAGTCTGATGTTGATGGTAGTGAGGTTCTGCAGTCAGTGGGCGTAGACCGCGAGTGCTTGCTTCGTGCTGCTTCCTTTTTTGCTAACCTAGTTTGGCCAGCACTTGACTTCTGGTGACCCATCAATTTCCATCAATTTCCAAAATCCTGCTGCCTGGTTTTGATAATCTCTATAGTTTGATGTTTGCTTAGGGTGAATTCAAAAAGGGATTCTGCAAACGTCCTTTGTAAAAGTCTCCTCCCATAAAGTATAATGGGAGATACTTTGGCCAACTTTATGAAAACCCTCTGCAAGCGTCATAGCTATTCATTTGGTGCATGTGATTGCTATGCCCAATGTGGAAACCAAATAGCCAATGGCCTTTCAGTATGCTGATGATGGAAGTACCCTTTTGCGACATCCCCTACCTCTTTATTCTGAGGACAAAGGAATAACGAAGTGGAATGTGTAATACCATGAAGCCAACGAACGGCTTTCAAAACTTTGGAGATGTCTGGTCGGATAGCTCACGAGTAAAGTGCTGGTCTCTGATATGATTAGGGTGACCAGACGTCCCGGTTTTCCCGGGACAGTCTGGGGAAATCACCCTCCGTCCCGGGGTCCCGGTGTTTTTTTTTTGCATTTTAGAAACCCCGTCCGGGGTTTGCAGTGTTGGGTGGCTACGGTCATTAAAATAGTTATTTTTCCCCTCAAAACTTATAGAATTTAGAAGTTTTGGGGTGGGGGCGGTAATTGGTGGGCTGCGATGGGGTAGACCCTCTTTTATGTTGTTGGCAGTCCCGGTTTTTCGTTTTGGAAATCTGGTCACCCTAGATATGATGGAAGCAGGCACTTTGCAAGTTTAAATTCTGAGAAGGACAAAGCAATAATGGAGACCAACGTGGAGCACGCATAGGAGGAGTGCCGGAAAGCCAATCAACGGCCTTTCAGAGCACTGGACATGCGATTGCTATAGTAACCAAAACGGGGATTGATGGTGGAGTCCAGACACAGACCTGCTGTCGGCTCTTGGTGAAGAAGTCCAGGTAAGCTTTATTGTACATATTGACATCAGTTCATAGATTCCAGTTACTCTAAATGTAGAGTGGAGATATTCGACCAGCCGTCCTTGCGCACTCCAGCTCAGGCACATTCAGAACATTCACGCTCACCAATATTCTCCTGAGTTGTCAGTCTCACCATACACCAACATTTGAATTTTTAAAAACAATTGTATAAAGCGCAGACCTAGGTAGAGAGCAGCAGAGTGCTGTACAGGGTATTCTATCGGGACGCCGTCCTTTCATCGTGGGATGAAACAACAATGGGTTTTTCTCCGTTGATATTTCAACGCGGAAACTCATCGTTGTTTGTAGGGGGGTTAAAAAAATATATAGACGGGGTGTGGGTGTTCGGGGATAGTTAAATAGTTAAAGGGGATAGGGTTGGAGGGGAACCCCCCAAAATAAAAACAATGAGTTTTCCCGCGATGAAATGACATGGAACCATTCTATCAATATCCCAAGGTGGCCAGCAGTACAGGGCAACATTCATTAAAGTCGATAAATTGCCTTCTGTGACATCACTTTTCCCTTTATCACACTGATGGTATTGGGGAAAGTTATGTCATGTCGGGATCCAGATATCACAGATCAGTAGTCCATCAGGGAGAGAAACACACGTTTGGAAATAAGCCCAGATTCAAACTGATTAAGGCTGTTGGGTGCAGCTTCAATGTTCAGAGTCCAACTGCCGGGAATTTGCTCCTATTTTGCCTCAGAGCTATTCCGACAATGGTAGAGTTCAAGAAAAAGCTGAAAACATTTCTCTTTAACCTACTGCCTGACTAATTGCTTCCGCTCTTTCCCTGCTACCCCCCAGACTTCAGATTGACCTTTTTCAGTAATGCTCTGTTTGTTTGTCTGTTGTGTGTGTGTGTGTGCGCGCGCCCTGAGGACCATGGGCATGAGGCATGGTATACAAGAAACTTTAATAAATAAAAAAAAAAAATAAGCTACACGATATATGAAAACTACTTCGACCATATCGTCAGAGAAAATGAGGACAATGAAATGTACACCAAAGAACAAGAAATGCATCATGTAGGCCCTCGGTCGTAGTGTAGCAGCATACCTTTCCCAGTTGCATGTTGGAGATGGAGCAGGCATCAATGAACGCCTGGGCTATCACGGAGAGGCATGCGTCCATGTGGTCTGTCTTTTCGATGTCGAACACAAACTGGGGGTTCTTCAGGATATTCACCCAAAACCTGAGAGGTAGACTGCCGAGGGAAAACATTGGAAAAGGTCACCTGCTGTGACAGGTACTTAAGAAAGCAATCAGAATGACATAACATAAAAGGCATATTTGTAAAGCAAACAATAGTCCATAGGTGCCCCTCTGCGTGAACGAGCACGGCGCATTGACCTGTTCTTTGGGAAGGTACCCACTCGTGAGACCGCAGCCACACTTCAGCTCACTGTACCTTTCACAGATGGTAAATATCCATTTGCATATCAGTCTTTGTCCCGCCCACATGGGCAGTCCTGCACCGAAATGCTATGGCAATTCCCTTCTGAACTAGAGTACCAACAGCTACCCCATTAACGTGTTTCAGCCTTGTTGGGCCTCATCAGTGAAGTGGAGCTGTACCTCTCTAAGCACAATGAGCAAGAGGTCCATGTCTGGATGAACCTAGGAAACTTAGTCCCTTAAATAACCAAAAAATAGTCCATAGGCGCCCCTTTGCGAGAACGAACTTGGTATTTGTAAAGCACACGTTGCCCCTGAAAGGACACTTTGGCGCTAATAATAGATGTTGATTGTTACCCAACTTAGTAGTACTCATTTTATCAACCTCAGAGGGAAGAAGGGCTGGGATTTGAACCGGTGATCATTAGGTTAAACACAGGGCTCTGTAGCGGGTGCATTAGTGCACCGAGCCACAGAACCGGCTACCTGGAATGGTGCTGCCTATCTACACCTAGACCAGTTAGGATTATGAAACAGAGGCGCGTGATTGCACGCATGAGGACAGTCTAAATTGGGAGAGTTGTAACAATTGCAAGAATAAACAAAATATTGTTTCTTTTTAAGAAACAAAATGTAATGTTTCTGTCCATTTTACAAGGACAATACCTAACTTTGAGGGTGCTAATAGCACCTGGCTAACAGTGTTTTAAAAAGCGTGTTATTCTCTCCCACATTGTATATGTTCTGGGAATGAGGCGAGGGGCTTGGCTTGCACTACGTGTTACCAGATGGATTCTTATCAACAGGGACCCCAGACTGTGCTAGGCTTTGCTTTTATTCGTTTTATTTACGTCCACCTCATTAAATGGAAGTGAACCAACTCCCAGAAGGCGGAGAAATGAAAACCTAAGATTGGAACATGGTTTCCCTGGTGACAGTCATCTGGTAACCCTACTGTCATTGCATAGTCTGGCCCCATTGAGAAAGCTGAGCAAATGAGCGCCATTATGGACCGTTCACAGCAACCAAAGGCCATGCTCTGTAGTGTGATCCTGCCTGGAGTGTGCCTTATGTTGTACTTATTGCCAAAGGTGGCAGCTTTCAAGCACTGTAAATAATGGGCTATCATTATCCCAGTTCCAAAGTAATTATTTCATCGATCTTGGAAGGAGACAAAAATAAGCAGCCCTACTATGGACCTATGACTTACATGTTGACCATATATCCCAGCAAGGGGTGCTCAACCCACTGAGCTTTTACACCAGCTAAAACGACCCATTTTTCAAAGTATAGTGGCCTTCTATACAACATGAAGTAAGACTGGCAGAAAGGGCCAAATTATCTATTAATAATACAACTGTTGTTGTGCTGTTCTGTTTTATGTATTTGATTATTTGAGGGTATTTGTAAAGAGCAGAAATGGCACAAATCTCTGTGTGTCTCAAATATCGCTGTGCTCTTGGCATATCTAACACTCATTCGGCCTCATTATAAGTTGGCTGGTGAAGTATTAACTTATACCGGCATGTTATTGTACCGGCCAGCTACAAGTTTGCCGGTCAGGGTTTAGGAATTACCTCTAGCTAAGAGCTGGAGTTAATTCTGACACCCTACCAGCAAACCAATGCTGGTATTACAGGCACCGGTAGCATCGGCGCCTGTTATACTGGCACCCCTCCACCCCCATGGACTCCTATGGGATTAACTTCGTCAACCTGGCACTCGTGATCCTGGAGTAATAGAGTCAGACCGCGTGCCAGAAACTGTATTACCATTTGCCAGTATCCTGGTTGAATTATTTATTTATTTTTTGAATGTATATAGCGCACAGACAGCCCAGGGGAATTGTGGTGCTGTTACTTGCAGCAGTCTTAGTTACATTATGCATAGCTTACAACATTAGGCGCAGAGATGTAATACAGGTTGCATAAAAAGCGTACACAGTTCAGATATTCATATAGGTGATGAACGTAATGTACGGGGTAGAGGATAAATTACCTCCAGGATACTGGCAAAGTTGTAATGAGGCGCATTGTTTTCAACCAAGTAGGATAAAAGCTAGAGGTGGCCATTTTCTATATAAGCTGTGAGATTTGTGTGACCAATAGATTCCTCGAAGGTTGCTGTCAACTGCTGACCAGATAGACCACCTCTGGAGACACCTGCAGAATACCATAGCTATGTCAGACCCCTTTCTTTAAGCACACTTCCTAAAAGGTCTTCTCGAGCAAATGTTTGGCTTCCTGCAGCATCTCCATGATAAGGTTCAACGTAAACAATTTGTTCCTCATCACCTCGAAGATACCCTGAAAAGGCACATGCTCACCTATTAGTTTTCCAAATGTGCAGTGTCTCGGGGTCTGAAATCCCCCTCTTCTCTGCTTGCTCCTCCAGAAAGTCGAAGAAATACTTAATCGCCAAAGGTGGGCGGTCTTCCCGAATGCTGAGAATGGCTTTGAACAGGTCGTCCAAGAATTTCTGCAGAGTGCCCTGTGGAGTGAGGAAGATGAAAGAAAGACTATAAACCAACCAACGAACCTGTGAAAGATAGACAATCAACACTCTAGTAAGGGAAAGAAAAGCAATCAAGCCTTTAGCAAGGTAAATAAAGGAAATCAGCCCTATAGCAGGAGAAAGAAAGGCAATCGGCACTCTAGCAAGGGAGAGAAAGGAAATCAACCCTATAGCAGGAGAAAGAAAGGCAATCAGCACTCTAGCAAGGGAAAGAAAGGAAATCAACCCTATAGCAGGAGAAAGAAAGGCAATCAGCACTCTAGCAAGGGAAATAAAGGAAATCAACCCTATAGCAGGAGAAAGAAAGGAAACCAGCACTCTAGCAAGGGAAAGAAAATAAATCAACCTTATAGCAGGAGAAAGAAAGGCAATCAGCACTCTAGCAAGGGAAAGAAAGGAAATCAACCCTGTAGCAGGAGAAATAAAGGCAATCAGCACTCTAGCAAGGGAAATAAAGGAAATCAACCCCATAGTAGGAGAAAGAAAGGCAATCAGGACTCTAGCAAGGCATAGAAGGCCACAAAATCCTCTATCAAGGGAAAGAAAAGCAATCAAACCTCTAATAAGGAAAATTAAGGCATCAACACTCTAGCAATGGAACGAATGGTAACCAACCTTCTATCAAGGGAAAGAAAAGCAATCCACACTCTAGCAATGAAAAGAAAAGCAGACAACCCTCCAGCTACGGAATGAAAGGCAATAGGCACTCCAGCAAGGGAAAGGAAAGTAATCACCTCTCTAGCAAGGGAAAGGAAAGTAATCACCTCTCTAGCAAGGGAAAGGGAAGCGGGTAATACTCTAGCAAGGGAAAGAAAGGCGATCCACTCTACAGCAGGGGCAAGAAAAGCAATCAGCACAAGCAAGGGAAAGAAAGGCAATCACTGTGCATGCTAGTGTGAGAGATGATAAACTAACATATTGGTAAATGTAAGGTGATCAACCTACCAACTAGTAAATAAAATGTAAGCATTCAACTACTTGATGAAATAACGGCTGTCTCCAATCACCTAGTATAATTAAGGGCGCCTCTCAGAAGTAAAAAAGATGATAAATCCGTCAGCTACTGAAATACACATAACTTACCCACCAGGCCGCGAGAGCGAGAAAGGCGGTCCTCTACCAGCCAGCAAAAGAAACCTAATCACCACACCCGCTGCTGAAAGAAGGGAAATGAACCCACCAAGAGGAAGAAAAGCAATCAACCGCCCAACTCAAAAAGCAATGGCAACCAACCTACGAACAATTGAAAGCAAGCAATGAACCAATACACTGGGAAAGGAAAGGCAACCAAACTACTCGTGAACCCAACACCAAGTGCAATAAAGGCAATCAACGCAACAGCTAGCGAAAGGCTAGTTATTAAACTACGGACTAGGAAAAGAACGGTAACCAACCCATCATATGGTGTTAGGAAGACGATACTCACCAGCGAGTGAAGGAAAGGCAATGCACGCAAGAGGTAATGAATGGAATTAAATGACAGAGTGTCTGTGATGCTCTGCATTCAACAGCAGCCTGTTCAAATCACGGAGATCTTTCTAGTCTCATTCTGATCCCTCTCCCAAAGCCCAGTGACATTTACTACCTGACCATTCGGCTTCTATTTTTGTGAGCCAGGGCCACGGGTCAGTGGGAGCAGGTAACATGGTGATCTTCAATAAACTATATTCTCTTGGTGTGCAGATCTAAAATATACCAGAGATTTGAGGAGTAGGCTGTGTTTTCTCCCGTTCGGTCTAAAAACGGGACAGCCTCATCAACTGGTTGGATAGCCACTAGCCAGAACTGGACTGGCCTATAAGAGATGGGGGCTACTTTGCTCACCGGTAGGAGCTACTAAATGGCTGTTGAGTCTGAGGCAGAGCCAGTCACATGTCAAGCACAACCTCCCCTCCTCCACAAGGAACCAGACTGGCCTAAAGATACATTGGAAAAAACCTTTCAGCAGCCCAAGACAATCCCAGCCCAAGCTCTGCATGATGCTCCGACTGCCACAATGCTTCTGGCCTTTCCAAGGTACTCGGGAGTCAGAGAATTGCACCGCTCTCCTATAGGCCATTCCACCTCTGCTAAGAACTGGACAACTCAAAATACACAAATATTGGTTACACATATGTAAACCTGGACCTCATGGGAATCATTTCCTAGGTGGGTGGGTCTACTGCATCAAAGACAATTATTTTATAAGACATTTGTAATTAGTCCACACCTTCTCCACCCCCTCCCTCCTTTCCATGTGAAGTTGATGATCTATGAATTAAATCCTCAGACGGAAACACACACCCAAGAAGTCCCATTGCACTCATACTCTACTTCCCAGCCTGCGTCCCGTACCTTGGTGGAGAGGAGCCTGGTCAGGTAGATCTCGGGCAGCACCTTTTTCTTGTGACTCTGCTTGTGGTTCTTCCTTGTGTCACCATAGTCATCTATTGGCAGCACCTTAGGAAGAAAGAACGCGTCGTTACACACCGCACACTTGGATGTGCACCTTGAGAAGAGAAGCCGATCGAGGCAGAGAACCAGCCTCTGAGGTTCAGGTGTTGACACCCCAACATCATCTCATGATGGAGATGCTCAACACATGATCAGACTGTGCCATCGAACACTCAGCAATGATATCAGAGGCAACATAGCCAAACACAGCTGTTTAGGAAAAGAGAGGGTTCAACAAAGCTCTTTTTAAAGGGAGCATTCTTTCACAAGGAGTTCTCACACAATAGCTCCTCAGGATATGACACTTTTCCCAAAGCTCTTAGTATGTTGAAAAAGCACACCAAGAGTGCCCGAAGTATGGGCTTCCACTACAATATGTTTTTGTAGAAGTGCATTGTAACATGGGTGAGCGTGTAATGTTGATGTGTACACATGCATGTAAGAGTGAATGCATATGAATTGCAGAAGTATTTGAGTTGTTGTACTCTGGGCAGGTGCAGTGGGTGGGAATCCTTTGCTGTAGGCTCGTGGCTTTGGAATTAGTATACCTGGAACTTCCTGTCTCCTCGCTTTTTCTTTTATACATGTTGTAACATGGAACGCTCGAGAGCAGACTAGTCTTGCAGTGATTATGTGGTAGGGATGTTATGCTGAGAGATCTAGAACCAAACCTCCCCGAGGGATTTCTGGGTACGGAACACTCCTGTGTCGCAAGGTAGAAAATCAGAATGCTCCACTGTCGATGTAATTGAATGCACTTCTGCAAAATGGTCTGGATGGGGACTGTGCTCGCAGGAGCTCTGGAGGTGGAATGTTCTTTCAACACATTAGCACCCTTGGAACCTAGCACAGCCAATCAGCTAACGCCAACTGTGGGCTTTATCTGCTAGTGTCCTCGCCCGTGTCCAGAGCGTGCCATTGCCTGCCCTAGGGCCCCACCATCCGGACTTGCCTCTGCATTTGCCCAGTCGCCTCCTCACACCTCCTGCAGCCCGGCTTACTGCTTCTCCAGCGGTTTACTCCACTTTTCATGTCTCCATTCTGCCGGCTGCTGCGCCACCTCTCACGGTATGCTTGCGGGCATCCCCTTTATTGTTGTGTTTTATTTCTCTCCCTCCACTTCCCTTTGTCCATTACCAGAAGGCCGTTATCAGATGGTATAGTCCACCGGGAACCTTATCACCTAAATCTAACATGGATCCATTCAGTTTTTGGAAGTTGCAGCATTATATTCTAATTGTTTGAATTTATAAAACCGAATGGGAGATTTGATCGAATTTCGACTATATGAAAATTTCATATGGCTGAAAAATGTTTATCAAGTCTCCCATTCAGTGCCATTACAGTGAAGGAGAGCGGGGGTTGCCGGGATGTTGCCTGTACCCTTGTTCGCTGTAATTGCTTTGGAGATTGCGGGTGTGCCCCTGCTTCCCGAAAAATAAAGTTGTCAAAAAAAAAGATGTTCCTGCAGCGGCGGTTCCCAATGGCGGAAGTGATGGGAACAGGTGTTGCAGGGTCACAGGGAGTCGGTGTCACACAGCAAAATGTGCCGCCGAAGGGTAAGGAAGGGCGTGGGTGGGAGCGGGTTGCCTGGAATGTCTGCGGGAGGAAAACCCTTTTTCTCCCTCTGTCATTTTGGATTCGAATAAATCATGGACATTCGTTAAAAGGCGGTTGCAGTAAAATACATTGTATCATTGGACTGTAGCCTCATGTGTGTGTTTGCAGAGCCTGTAGATGGAAGTCTGTTAATTATTGTTTGCACGTTAGTACATTTTCCGTACGTGAAGAATCTGTATATTCAATATTTGAACACACAGAAGATGCTTTTACAAATTGTGTACATTAGTCGATTCCCTGAGTGGAACGTTTATACGTCTCATTATGTAAGTGTAATGTTTGTATGTATATGGGGCTCTATAAATTAGTATATGCTGCCTATACAGGGGTAAATTATGTAATGTTATTAGTATGTACATTGGTAGATTCCATAAGAGGAATGCTTGCACTTTAGATCGTGTAAATATAATATTAGTTTATCATCAGACCCTGTCAATGGATTGTTTGTCAGCAGGTCCTGTCAATGGATTGTTTGTCAGCGTGTACTATAAATGGACTGTTTGTCAGCAGATCCAGTAAGCGGAACGTTTGTCTAATATAAAATACTGCAATTGTTTTTTTATATCACAGCTTCAATTTTATAGAACATTAAGGGCCTCATGACATGCTGGACACTAACCATGGCGGTAATACCGCTGGGCTATTAGCCCTACCGCCAAACACCCCTGCACTATCAGCGCCTGATCACGGGTTTGGCGGAACGGTAAGGCCCCATTCCCCATTGGGCCCATTCGAGAATTTCCCATTCCCCATTGGTAATAGCACCGAAAATTGACAAAATTGCTGCAGATTTGCCCCCAGCTCACAGCTGGGGGTAAATCCGCTAAGCCTGTGATTTGACAGACCCTTACATGCAGCGGTAATAGCGTTACCGCCGCATTTAAGGGTTCCCGCCAAACTCATGATGAGGCCCTAAGTGCCATACTGCCATTAAGAAGGAATTTGCAGGGTTACAACTGACCGTCCAATGATATGAACTGCCTACCAAAAAACGCTAGCTCAGTTGATAAAGTACTGGCTGAGCTACGTGTTAAACGTGAATGTCAGAAGTTTGAAGGACAGCAGGGCTGTTTCAGCAGAGGTGTAGCAGGGTTGTCTAACAAGTGGGGCCTGAAGCTAATTTAGTTGGGCCCACCGCAGTGACATTAACATGTATAGATGTCCTCACAGAGCTGCGGAGTTGGCATTTACAGATTTTGGGTGGGCCTTGCCCGCTCAGCCCCTAGCCTGTCCACGCCTCTGTGTTTCAGCCTTGCATCCTTCCATCGCTGATACACTGAGCATCATCGATTCATTACTGACACTTGTACCGTGGTATGAAATGGCAAATTCATGTAAAAAAACATCCCTGGGCTGTCCAGCGGCATGTGTTCACAATCAGGGCCTCTGGAAAGCAGGCGCATTTGTCATCATTTAACCTCCCACTTCCTGTGGCATGCCTGGATTGATTGCTGAAGGTCCGCCATGACACAGGAAGTCTTCTTTGAAAGATTGCGTGTTTTTTCCTGTATGGAGTGGGCAGGAATTGTTATCAGGGAAAGTCGGTGGTTGGCCGGCGCTTGCTGCTTCCGATATCGGAAAGGGGATTTTTCTGCTACTGTTGTAACGGTACAAAGACGTTCTTCAACTTGCAAGAGTTGTCAACAGCTGAACAATCCCAGGATTAGGAACCTGGCTCCCAGTCCACCCCTGCGGGCATGGACTGGAAAGCAAAGGCTGAATGGGTTTTCACCCCTGGTACACGGGCTGTGATTCTGCACAGGACATCAATGGAGGTGTGTGTGACATGTGACCCACAAAGGAGGCTCACATTGCACGAATGGGCTGCAGCATTTGGTCAGGAGACCGAGGAAGACTGGCTGTGGTTTGGCAGCAGCTTCCAGTGTGGTCAACATGACCAGTGTTCATTGTTGCTTTCATGCTAGGATGACCAGGCGTGCCGGTTCTGCCGGGACTGTCCCGGAATTTGGAGCTCTGTCCCCCTTTGTCAAGATTATGTTTCTATTGGAAACTGCAATGGTCCCGGATTTTGGTAGTAGGTCTTCTTAGCTGGCATGCACAGCTCGCACAGAAGAAATACTGCATTTTACAACTTAAGATAGTCTTAGTTTGTGATAAAGTAATTATAATATGTGTTTATTTGAACAGTAACACTTAAACCCCCTTCAACTCCAACCGCTATTGAAGTGTAGTGCCCTGTCAGCCACTTTCAAGAGTTAGTCCTACTTTTATGTTGGTGCCCCTGTCCCGTTTATTTACTTTTAAAATGTGGTAATTCTATTTCATGCTGGTGTATGTGCCTTAGCGCAACTCAACATTCCGAGTTACTGAACACAGCTTTCTGATCACCCAATCCACACTATTTTGTGTGTTTTTGTTGTGAGTTTTCCACTGTTGCGATTTTTCTTTCTTCTTGGGTTGAGTTATTTTCTGATTTGTCATTGACTGGGCATTACAACCAATTATGTGATGTTTCTTTCGTTCTTAGGATTTCTACTCAGGGTTCGTATTGTGGGTTCCTGAACTGACTGCTTTGCATTGACCCTTAAGGACCACAGTACAGCTCGTCTTGGTGCAGAGGTTTTGAGTGCCCAAAACCGACCTCCACAAGGTGTATGTTACAGAGGGAATGCTTGCATATGGTGAAAGAGAAAAGATTTTTTATAAGAATTTGGTTAATATGTTAATTTCGCTTTATAGTCTTTCTGTTTACTGTTTGACCATGTAATAAGGTGTTTCTCTCCCCTATGTTCCTAAATGATTGCCTCCTTATTTGGTGTTCCTGGGGCCATAGCTCAACAACTGCTCAGTCTATGGCTTCCAAGATAAGTGCCAGTTCTTCTCTAGGAAGCATACTTCTTCATAAGGATGTCATGTGCCAAGGACGAGGTATCTCGTCCTTTGCACTTGAGGGGTTAATGAAACAGAAAGCGTTAGAAGGCATTGAACGGCGACATACCGAAATCACCAAAAAAGGCCTTGGCACTTGGTGGAACCCATGGCAGTTAAAGGGTTAAAATATTATTTTCGTCATAACATGTTATGCTTGATGTGACTTGCTGGTAACTTGTATAATGGTGTTGCTTGGCCTCTCTGCAGCCTTTAATAAGGTGGACTTTAAGGTCCAAGTGCTGGTTAGAATGCCCACTTTTTACCTGATGAGGAAGCCCCCTTGTACTTTTTGCTGCTTTTCTGGGTTTGGGAATAAATGTTTCCTCCCAGCCAGGCTTAATCTAAAGCCTGATTGAGAGCAAGGCTCTGTTTTCATGTGCTCTTCCTTAAGAGACCATGTGACTCCAAAGGCATGGATACCCAAAGGTACCCATAGTGTCCAAGAGAGGGGGCCCCCCTTTTTGTTACTCACCTGGTTTGGCTCGTGGTGGCTTTTTGCTATGTGTAAAATAATTCCACTTGGTGGAAACCATTGTACCTGGCTGCGTCCTCTTTGAACCTCCCTCCTTTTACAAAATGGAGGCTTTCCTTGTTTTCCTCAAAAACTAGAAAGGCCACATAAATATCTCTTCTTCCTTTTGGTGTAAGGATTAATTCCTTTAAGTGAGAGATCTCTCCAGATGCATAGGTGTGCTTGGAGGGATGGCCTGCCATTGGGGGAAATCCCCTCTGAGTTATGCATGGGGTGTGACTAGGTGCTGGGCTCTCTCACTGCGTCTCGATGGGGATAAAAGCAAACCCCCGTACCCACTCACCTTGTCTATGGCTGTAACTATGTGTAAGGAATTCGACCATCCGCACAGGGAGAGTTTGCTCGCCTGGGCTTTGTTGATTTTTTACTAATGAAAATGAATAACTGGAGTCCAACCTCTGAGGACTGTGTGAGGCCATTCCACACACAGTCCATCTGCTTCACGCACAAAACACATAGTCACATGTACTCCGGGAAGACACAGCCTACAGGCGCCGTCTTACCCTGTCATATTCAGCTAGAATGTGACAGCCGCGGTACATCAAAGCATCTCACGGAGGGGGTAGGCACACCTTCCTCCAGCATGGGCAGCCTAATTTAAATATCAAAGGCCCCATGGATCTGCTTTCCTTTGTCCTCCAGCTTGTGGCAGTGCATATTAATGAAAGATAATTGACGCAAGCCTGAAGGGGCTTGGTTGCCGGAATGGACAACAGAAAAGGCGGGACTAACACCCCTTTAGTATGCAATGTGTCAACTTGAAGCTAGTTCCCACCCCTCTGTATGAAAGGCAGTGAAATGCATGTCAGGGTCCACTATTTACCGTAGGCAAACCCCTGCAGAGCTGACCCCTTTGAGAGGGGAGAAGTATGTGGTTTGGGGGGACAGGAAGTCTGCTCCCAGTAAAGACTCCAAAGGAACCCTGGGCTTTAATCAAGAGTCACAGAGGGCTCAGTTAACCAGAGAGACACTTTGATCTACAACAGACAGGGAGATGGGTGGGACTTAGGTATATGTTGTCACCCCCATTGTCTGTCCTGTTGCAGAGCACTCTGCTCATGGCCTGATGCATAACAGAAGATTGTTGGTGGGGACCCAGGATCGGTTCCTTAGGGTGGACTTAGCTTGCACCAATCACTGGGGCTCATTTGGCTTTAAAAGAGGGCCGAACTCGTCACTTAACAGATCATCAGACAACTTCGAAAGGAGTAAGCAGAAGGACTCATTTGGACCCGGGCTGAAGGTACAGTCTACCTTACATCTTCTGCCAGTAAAAGAAGGCCAGGAGCTCCAAGAGGGAAGCAAGATCCCTCTCCTAAACATCTCCCAGGGAACAGAGGGAGATACCAGATTCAGAGGATCCATCCAGCAGCTACAGAACCGGTACCCAGACAGCACAAAGCATGCCCTGCTAGGTTCTGCCAGCAAGCTTCCTAGGTGGGAAGTGCTGGATAGAGTCTCTGGACAAAGGACAAGGCCATTGCCTGCAGCCACTCTCCTGAGCTTTGAGCCGTCCTCCTTCAAAGGACACTAGCCCTGCGAAGAAGCTAGGAGTACCACTGCCCAAGCATTATCCAGCGTCCATCTTTTAAGGACTTTTTCTACACAGTTGAGCCCTCGAACCACAAACGGCGGCACCGCTGACTGTTGCCACCCCGCAGTCACAAGTATTCCAGAGCCGCTAACCAGCACAGAGACAACAATTCTTGGCCAGAGCTCACTTGTATTACAATCTGTTCAGATCCCTTCTGTTGTACTAAAGGTGTGGGGTTGACTGATGGTTTAGAAACTGATATTCATCCCTGGACCACTGGTGCGCCAGGAATTTGATTCATCACACTCTGTACCTGCACTCTGGAAGGCCTGCTACTTGAGAAAGGACTGAAGCTCTTCACCATCCTTTGCTGCTCCAATGATTAACCTCTGTCTCTACAAAGAAGACCAGTAGGAAACAACTTTGATACCCCTTCCCCTGGATCTGGTGCGTGCAACTCGATCAGAGCCATCACGTTGCTTAAAGGCCTGCTCTTTCTGAAGCTCCTGATGGTGCCTGCATTGCTGAATCCAGAAGTGGCGGACCCTCCACTGCCTGGAACCCAGATACACTCTGTGTTGCACTGACCGGAGTGTCTTCACACCAGGACATGGGGCACATGCTCAGGCTCCATCTCCCCCATTTGACAAGCTCCAGGTGCCTATCCTGGCCCCTGACCTGCAGCCGCACCACTAGACCTGCCTGCTGGTCTTCCCTCCGCGGCTGCCTCCACTCCGGGGTGATTTCACAGAGATATCTTCAACCATCATTCTTCCCAGGGATCTACTCAAGCTGAACCCCGCTACAGCAACGGAATCCTGTGCCAGGGGATGATGGAGAGATGTTGCACTGCCAACCAAAGCCGACCACAGTCCCTTCACATTTTTACTCCTTTGATTGGACCTTCAACCCAAGAACCACCAAATCTCAAATAACCATCCTTACCAAGGGCCTTGGGGTTATGCTTGCACTGGTGTGTTATCACTGGAGCCTACAATGGTCGCCAAACAACGTGCACAGCGACTGCTTCTGGAAACCGCAAAACCCCCTGTTGCAGAACTGCTTTTTCAACCCAGGATATTGCTCTTCTGCCTCTCTGGCGCTGCAAGTCCTTCTTCCCATATAACTTCATCCCTGGGTCTCCTCTTCATCATGAAGAGGAGAGCCTCATGGGTCAAATTAATCACACGTTTTATTCACCCTTTTTATGGAGCTGTTGGGAGATCTAATGACTGAGAATGGTGTTTCTATAAGTGCTCTGGCTATATCCAATTTTATTTCAGTGTGTCATCGGTGGAGCTAGTGCATCGCCTCAATTGTTGCCTGGGGACGATTGAATCCTGGATGCTGGCTGCAAATCTAAACGTCAATTCTGGCAAGGCAGGGTTTCTCCTTTCCACCTCTAGTGCAGCTGATGTCAGGCCTGAATCTTGACTTTCTCTTCTGGTTGAGGATGGCATCTCCCCAACTTCTTAGTTGCCAGCACGATCCATTTAAATCTGTAGGTGCTTAGCCAGTCTTGTTTTTTTCTTTGCATTCTGGGAATTGTAGGCCGTGCTTTATAATGAGAAAACCAGAATTACAAGTCCCAGAATGCAAAGAATAAACAGCACTGGATAAGCACTTTTAGATGGGAAATGATCATGTTGGCAACTGTGCAACTCCTGTGCTAGCTGTGTTAGTTATTACTGAGGGATCATGTGGGATCATGTGTCAAAAAATACAGAAGTTGCTCCGCCAGCTATCCCCACTGAATTCTAGTACCTGCCAGCAAAGATCAGCACAGCAACTCAGTCAATAGGTCTATTAGAATGTTGGTTATGGCCATTAAATTTAGCGCCTCATGCGCCACCCCGATTACTAGACCACCAGAGCCCACCAAGGACCAGACCACCAGATCGCCCCATCCCGAATACCAGGATTCAATGTCAAATGTATTGCTTAGTTTTTAAAGTTAGTTTCTACAGCGGCCTGAATGTCTCTCGGCCAAATGACAATGCTGCGGGTACTCGAGTGACCTAGAGAAAGCCTCTGGCACTGCACCATACTCCAGATTTAAAATGCCTGGACTCCAAATCAAGGCTTTTCGTGTCTGCTTCTCAGGGGCTTGTAATTCCTGTTTCTCTGTATCCTGACCCTTGTTGACTCCCATAAAAGGTTTGTTCACTGATGGGCTGTCAATGGATGATTGTTTTAGGAATGTAATGTTTTTATTTGCCTTCTGATGGAAGATTTTGAGGTGGGGTGGGTGGCTCTACGTTTCGACTGGGGACAAGGATCTTTTAAAGGGTTTGTCCGTATTGTTATGTTGCGTGCTCTGTTTCGTGAATGCACTTGTTATCCTTTTTTAAACTTTTGGTCTTACTCTGCATCCCCCCACTTGCTTTAGGGCCAGGATTTGCGCTTTAATAAATGCAGAACATAAGATCCATTTTATTGTCAAGAGGGCAAAGTTTGCCCAAACGCCATTTGGCACTGGGAGTGGCCACAGAGGTACAGCAGGATTTAAAAAAAAAAGACATGGCATGGAATAGAAACCGGAACTAAAAAATGAAGTTCAGAAGCCAGAAAAAGACCCAAATGGACAAGATCACAAAACAAGCTCTGCATGGCCTGGTTAGCAAACACTGCCACAATTCTAATGAATGTTTGGGAGGCTTTCTCTCTGACCCTATGTTCAGGAGTTGTGGAATGCAATGCTATGATGCCCAGTGAATGTATGCATGGATGACCATACAGCTGCTTTGGTAATGATGTCTTAGTTGAAAGCCAGGGTTGCCTCTGTGCCTCCAGTGGAATGAGCTTGGGGCTTGTCACTTAGTGTTTGTTAGCAAACGTGCAGCATTCTTGAAGGCAGCGTCCAATGGATCTGGCTATTCTGGATTTGCTTTCAGGAGTGCCCTATTGCCCTGATGCAAGAGACACAAACAATGGCCTTGCTTTCTATATGTGTTTGGGTCTCTCCATACAGATCATTACCCCCTCGTACATTCAGTGATTGTAGCAATGTTTCTCAGCTGGATTCCGAGTTCTGAAAGAATGTGGGTAGCTCAACTGATTGATTGACATGAAACTGGTTCCATGGGCCTCATTCCGAGTACGGCGCTAACCAATGGCGCTATTAACGCCTTGGTTGACGCCGTACCCGGACCGGCAGCGCCTTGGTGGATGGCGGAATCACCGCCCCATTCCAAGGTTGGCGGGGCGGTAATTCCCCATTCACAAAGGCTCTTCCCCATTCCCAAATGAGCCCCCATAGGGCTCAATGGGAATGGGGAAGATGCAAATAACGGTGACCGTTCATTACGGTCACCGTTATTGGCTTGGAGGCCCCTTTGCGCCCTCGACTTTAACACCTGCTCAAAGCAGGCGTTAAGGGCGAGGGCGCAGAGGGAACTCGGAGTATGGCGGTAAGGCATTCCCGCCACCGGTCTCGTTACCGGTGGCCGCTATCCCTTACCGCCATACTCGGAATGAGGCCCCATGTGTTAATATCCCTGCAAAAATATCGCCATACAAGGATGGAGACATATTTTGTGCGACGATATTAACCCATTAAATCTATGGGGGACACCCCTGCAACCTCCATATTATTAAGGGCGAGGTATCCCATCCTCGGGATTACCTCCCTGTTGCCAAGGACGAGATACCTCGAGATACCTCGTCCTTGGCACTTAAGGGGTTAATGAAACAGAAAACGTTAGAAGGCATTGAATGGAGAAATACCAAAATCACCAAAAAAGGTCTTTGCACTGGGGGGAAGGAAACCATGGCAGCTAAAGGGTTAAAGGGCCTGCAAACCCCGCTCCCATTTACCTCAAAAATTATCCCCACTAATCACTAATAATATTGTCTATGGCCGTTCCCGACGACCAATATATATGGCGATATTATTGGAGGGATAATATTACCTGCTACCATGAAACCTTGAAGTTTGCTTAGCAGGGAAGAGAGGATGTGTTCTGAACAACATTTCTGTAAATGGTGATAAATAGTTTATTCACTGACAATGCTTCTAGTTCGCTAACACTTCTTATAGAGATAATTGCAACTATGAAGGTCCCCTTGTAGGTTAGATACTTTGGAGCTTTTGTGAATTGGTGCAACAGATGGGAACAGAATCCTGTGCAATACTGTGTTCAGGCCCCAAGTAAGAGCCTTTAGCGATGTTTTTATTATTGACGGCAAAAACATTGCTGATTATAATTGTGCCGATATTTTTACTTGCCACATTTTAGTATTGGATTCCATTATTTACATGGAAGAATAAAGTAGAAAAGAGATCCCAAGGACCGGAAAACTCAAGTTATGTTGGGTGGAGGAGCAAACTCAGGCTTTTTAGCACAAAGGCCCAGTTTGCAAAGATTAACCTCTGCTTCTCTCCATGTGGAATCGATTTCCCTTTGCGCTTATCAGTTTGTGGCACTGCTTCCTGAGCGCATAGTTTCAACTTCCCAAAATAGACATCTTGCAAACGAAGCTGGAAACCGACCAGGAAACAAACAGGCCCGTGATTTGCCAGATGAACGAGTTGCACTGCGGGCAGAGGGCGCAAGTCCTAGAGGGAGCCGTGTCTGGGCGTGGTCAGCTGATGATGCGGCTCTGCTGTCTGAGCACGCGGAGCCTTTAGGGAGGGGTTACACTCACTATGCTACAGGGTGGCCTAGAACAGTTTCACTTCATTCTGGGTCCTGCGCGTGCCAACCCCCGGGCCCAAATGTACGATCATTTATATTGCAAGGCATTCCTGGAAAGGTTGGCTTCATTAGGTGGCTAAGTGGCCTAGTAGCTAAGATTGCAGTTGTTAAAGAAGGAAGCCTGAGTTTAAGTCCCAGCTTCCTCACTGGTCTGTCCCGGCGCCACGGTACATAATATGGTCCAGCCACGCCACCAGATAAGATTTTGTAGTGGGAGTATTTTTTTTAATTCAGATTAAAATAATGTTTTAGGGTGTAAAACATGCAATTCCCATTGAAATTGGGATATTTTTTAGGTGGGAAACATATATTTAACTCAAAAACAGATAACCATTTTTTTAAGATGTTTTTTTCAGTGGGGGTATTTTTACTCCATGTTTTTTTGTGGGGAGTATTATCCTGTTTTTAGGGAGTAAAAATGGCATGTATGCAACTTATGTGCAAGGCTGAGTGCATGATACCAATGTTGTCAATCATTAATTTTCTAAATTGTGTGACCCTGGGCTGATCGCTTCATCCACTTGTGCTTTGGTTCCCTTGCCTGCCTAAATACTAAATGACCATGAAAATGGCTGAAGTGGCGCTATATAAGACCCAATGACATAACAAAACATAGTGGCTATCCCCAGTATTAAGTGTCATGGAAACAAAAATTGTCCAAGCCTAAATCTCTAGAGTGAAGGTATTTAGGATCCATTCTTGTTTTTAGCACACCATAACTTTCTTGGTGTTGTGTGTATGTGTGTGTATAAATATATATGTGTGTATATATGGGATACATTACTCACCGTAATCGTATTTCTGATGCTTGTATCTGCTTAGATTCACATGCTGTGCATAGGCCGACATCTAGTGGAAGCTGCGGAGTATTACAGTTTGTTTTTCGAAACTCGAAAATGGGCGTCGACACAGGCGTGCCAGTAATACTATCCCTAGTGTGACGTCCACTGTACCCAAGATCCCTCACGCGTCTGGGATCCTCAGATTGTATTTTTTCTGACATGAGGAAGCATGAGGAGTAGCGTGAGTACAGATAATCCAAGCAGATAGACAGAAAGGTAAGACTACAAGCAATCATGCGCCTTCTCTCGGAGGGGAGGAAGGGTGGGTCGCATGTGAATCTAAGCAGATACAAGCATCAGAAATACGATTACGGTGAGTAATGTATCCCTTCTGAGGCTTGTGGAATCTGCTTAGATCACATGCTGTGCATAGATTAGCGAGCAGTACCCGAAGAAGGAGGTGGGATGTGAGAAGGGTCATGAGCAAACAGGTGTCTTAGAACCGCTTGTCCCACTTGTGTATCTGTCTTGGAATGTGTGTCAATGCAGTAATGCTGAGTAAAAGTGTGAATAGAGCTCCAAGTAGCTGCTTTGCAAATGGTGTCGAGGGGAACATTTGCAATGAAAGCCAGAGTGGCACCAATGCCTCTAGTAGAATGGGCCCTTGGCGTAAAAGGCAGAGTTTTTCCAGAAAGAGAGTAACACAGCTGTATACAGTTGATAATCCACTTCGAGATCGCGCCTTTAGAGACGCGATCCCCCTCTCTGCCTGTAGCTACGGAGACAAACAGTGATCTGTTTTTCTTAGCGGTCTGGTTTTATTTACATAGTAGAGGACCGCCCTACGCACATCAAGGGTGTGTAGTTTCACCTCAGCCGAGCTTTGCGGGTTCTGGAAGAAAGCCGGAAGCTCGATGGACTGGTTTACATGGAATTTAGATATAAATTTAGGTGAGAACCTAGGGTGTGTGCGTAAAACCAGTTTGTCTTTGTGGATAATAAAGAAAGGATCCTGCACTGACAGAGCCTGAATTTCACTGACCCTTCTTATGGAGGTAATGGCTACTAAGAAGGCCGTTTTATAAGTCAGGTGTTTGAGACTACTTTTATGCATGGGTTCGAAAGGGGGGCCCATGAGCTTAGCTAGCACCACATTGAGGTCCCATCCTGGCGGTGGGTTCGAAATAGGAGGGTGAAGTCTCTTTACTCCTTCCATGAAGGCTTTAACTACTGGTACTTTCCACCACGATACTTTGTTATGGGATGTGGTGTAAGCCGAGAGGGCTGCCAGGTGTACTTTCAGAGAGTTAAAAACCAAACCTGCGTCTAGCAGGTGGAGCATGTATGTTACCACGTTGGAAGGAGTGCAATCAACTGGGTTGATTTGTTTATTCTGGCACCAAATAACGAATCTCTTCCACTTGTCAAAGTAACAGTGCCTTGTGTTTGGTTTCCTGGATTCTTTTAGGGTGTCCATACACCTCTGTGGTAAATTGAGATGCCCAAACTCTGACCTCAGGAGCCATGCTGCCAGGTTCATTGAGTTGGGTTCCTGGTGCACTGTTTGACCTTGTTGCTGGGACAGTAGGTTGTACCAGGCTGGGAGTTTGATGGGCTCGCACAGCGCCATCCTCCGTAGGTGTGGAAACCATGGTTGTCTCGCCCACATGGGAGCAACTAGGATGAGCGTCATCGATTCCTTGTTCATCTTGTACACCACCTTCCTGATGAGAGGAGTTGGTGGAAAAGCGTACGCAAACATCCCTGACCAGTTCATCCACAGGGCGTTCCCTTGGGAGTCTGGCTGGGGGAACCTGGATGCAAATCCTGGGCATTGTTTGTTTTTGCTTGTGGCGAATAGGTCTATAGTGGGGAAACCCCACTGAGAGAAGAGATCTTCTACGATCTCTCTGTGAAGGACCCATTCGTGTTCTTCTGGGAGGGAGTCTCTGCTTAGGGCATCCGCTAGGGAATTGAGCTCCCCTGGAACATGTTGTGCTGACAGGAAGATGTTCCGTCTGAGTGCCCATATCCAGATTTTCTGGGCAAGCTTGGACAGATTTGGCGAACGAGTCCCTCCTTGTTTGTTCAGATAGAACATGGCTGTCGTGCTGTCCGTCCGGATCTGCACCGACAAGTTTAGTAGATGGGGCTCGAACGCCCGAAGCGCTCGGAATACTGCCAGAAGCTCTAGCAGGTTGATGTGGTTCTTGGCTACTGAGTGAGACCAGAGACCCTGAGCTGTGTGATGGAGATGGTGAGCTCCCCACCCAGTCAGGCATGCATCTGTAGTTACCACTGCTTGTACTTCGGGATCGTAAAAGGGTTTTCTCCTTGCGAGATTCTCTTTTGTCCACCAGTGTAAGCTCTGTATGAGTGTTGGCGAAACGACCACTAGATCGTCCCACTGACCACTTGCCTGAGACCATTGTTTCGCCAACCATTCCTGCATGGGACGCATGCGCAGACGCGCGTGGGGGACCAGGTAAATGCATGACGCCATCATGCCCAGTAACCGCATTGCTTTGCGTACCGTTATTTGTTGACCTGACTGATAATGTGGAATTTGCAGTAGTATATTCCGAATTCTCTCTTCCGAGGGGAAGGTCAACCCTTTCTGAGTATCTAGGATTGCTCCTAGGAACTGTTTTGAGGTGCTTGGCACCAGACTTGACTTCTTCTCGTTGATAGAGAAGCCTAATTCGTGGAGGAGGTCGATAGTCCTCTGAATGTTTGACCTGAAAATTCTTGGGGTTTCCCCCGTTATGAGCCAGTCGTCCAGATAAGGGTACACTGGGATTGCCTCCCTGCATAGGTGTGCAGCTGCCACCGCCAGTACCTTGGTGAATACCCTTGGTGCTGAAGCTATCCCGAAGAGCAGTACCTTGAATTGGTAGTGGCGACTGTCCACTTTGAAGCGCAAGTATTTTTTGTGCGCTGGGAGCATGGAAATATGAAAATAAGCATCTTTCATATCCAAGGTTGCCATGTAGTCCCCCTTTTTTAGGAGGGGTATTACCTCTTGTAGCGTGGTCATACGGAATTTTTGGGGCTTGACATACTTGTTGGCAGGCCGTAGGTCCAATACTGGGCGCATTGTCAAATCTTTCTTTGGCACAAGGAAGTAAGTTGAATAGATACCCTTGTTTACCTGGTGTCCTGGGACGAGTTCTATCGCGTCCTTTTCTAGCAGAATGGCGATCTCCTCGAGAAGGATCTTCTGATGTTCTAAGGAGTGTATTCTTTGTCGTGGAGGGTGGTTCCGGGGACGCTGCAGTAATTCTATACAATATCCTGTGGACACTGTTGACAGCACCCATCTGTCTGAGGTGATCCCTTCCCAAGCCTGGGTGAAGTTGGAAATGCGTCCCCCTACTGGGGTTGCGTGAGAAGGGACCCTGAACTGAGCGTCACTGCTTTGGCGGAGGCGTGCCACCTCCCTTGTTGGGGCTGCCTCTGCCTCTTCCACGACCTCTCTTGTTACCCTTGCTGTAACTTTGGGTAGACTGCTGGTTGTTGTTCCATTGTGTACCCTGTCCTTGGGCATAGTTGCCTCTTTGTGAATTTTGGCCGCGTGGGCGACGAAAATTACTGTTCCCCCTCTGGTTCGGGGGTTTGTTGGTAAGCTGGCCAAGGGATTTGAGAGTCTCATACTCGTCCTTGGCATTCTTAAGTGCGTCTTCGACCGCTTTCCCAAACAATAGATCTGGTTCCACCGGCTTGTCTATTAATGAAGCCTGTGTTTCTGTTTTGAACCCCGACTGCCGTAACCACGCATGTCTCTTGTTAACAGTACCTTCTGCTATCAATCTTCCTGCGTTGTCTGCAGCGTCGAAAGTTGCTTTTAATATGCAACCAGACACGGCTCTCCCTTCTGCCGAGATCCGAGCCAACTGGCCCTTTAACGGTTCAGGAGCCGAGGCTATGAGCGCCGCAACCTCTTCCCATTGATGGCAGTTGTAACTTGCCAACAGGGTGGTGGAGTTTGCAATCCTTGCTTGGTAGGCGGACGTTGAGGCTACTTTCCTGCCAAACCCGTACAGTCTTTTGCTCTCCTTGTCGGGAGGAGCTTCTGACGACGATAAGGGTGTCCCAGCCCTCTTCCGAGTGTTGGTAACCACTAGGGAGTCTGGTTTAAGATGACCTCTTATATAAAGAGGGTCAGACTGGGCTGCCCGAAAAAGTTTTTCGACTCTGGGGTTGACGGCTCTGGTGAGGTTAGGATTCACCAGGGATGGATCTATTCTACGTTGGATGGATTTAAGGATAGGGATGGTCTGAGCGACCGGCCTCCTCTCCCCCACCAACTCTTCTGCGAAGTCTCTTTCCTCCTGTACACCGTGGGTGTCGATGTGAAAATGTTCTGCTGCGCGAGCAAGAACTTCATTAAGGAGGGGTTGGTTATCAACTGGCGAGTCGGTAACTGGGGCTTCGCTCTCTACCGGGGAATCTACTCTGTAAATTTCCTGCTCATCTTCTACCTCCTCCAGGTCCTCATCCTCCGCATAGTATTCAGACCCGGTTCGTTCCTCCATAATTGTAAACTCCTGGTCCCCTTCAGGGAAAGGTTTTCCTTGGTATCTGGGGTGTGGAGTAGAGTATGGAGTAGAGTAAGGCTGCACCTCGAAGGGGTCAGGTCTTTCGACCCGGGCCTTTTTACTTAGGTTGATAGGATCAGAGGAGCCTGAGGGTGTGGCCCCTTGAGGGTCATACGAAAGGAAATGTTCTGGGTTTTTGTCATAAAAATCAGCTAAGGAAGACCTCCTTGACATGACCCTGTCTATGTCCTCACTGGACCATTCTTTGGAACAGGGTATGACTTTAGTAGGCAACTTAGAGGACTTATCAGGGGTACCCTTGCTGGATGTTGAAGTCCCAGTAGATTTATGTTTATCTGTCTGCTTGGGGTGGAAGGATGGTCTTACAGGAGTGGAAGGCTGAGCTTTCCGCTGTTTCCCTCCCTCCCTGTGCATGGAAAAATGTTTTCCCTGCCCCTTGGAGGCCCCAGAGACTTTCGACGCCTGGCGCCGAGGGTCGGGAGAGGTATCTTGTTTCGAGCGTGGGGCCTCGCTGGTGTTAACTGCGCTCTCGGTCTCTTGGAGCGCAGCCTGGGGGTGGAAGTCGTCTTCGTCTTCCGACGATCGAACTTCCGTTAATCTAGGGAGCGAGGCACTCTTGGCAAGAGTGGATGATTGCCTTGCGTCATGAGGCGATCTCGATCGAGAGCGCCCAGAGGACACCGAGTCGGACCGTTCTATCCGTGCCTCTTTCCGAGAAGTCGACGTCATCGAGGTTCGGTTGGACTTAGTGTGCTTAGTGTGTGTAGGGTGTGTAGCGCTTGCGTCGCCGGGGGTCTTCCCCATAGCCACCCTGCCGGACAACCTTCCGAGGTCGGGGACCTGCGCTCGGCAGTCTTTCGACGCCGTAATGCCCTCGCCGTCCGAAAGTACGGCGTCGCTGCCATCGCTGAAGGCGCCCTCCGCTGCCATGGCTGCCTGCCTGGCGTGGTGGGCCCAACGCTTTGTCGAACGGTCCTTAAGTGTTTTAGGTTTAAACCTACTACACGCTCTGCAGTTCGCTTCGGGGTGGTCCCTCGGCAAGCAGAGATTGCACGTGGCGTGCCTGTCGACCCAAGGGTATTTGCGGTTGCACTTGGGGCAGAATTGGAAAGGGGTACCCTCCATACGCACCTTGAGGCAGCGGGCTGGTAAGTGTAGGAAATATATAAGGTGTACCTATATACCAAGAGTGAAGAGTATGTACCACCCCCCACTCTCCCTACTTGCAGGGCCGAGGCCAGCGGCCTACTAGGCCCGGGCCGAGGCCAGCGGCCTTCCGAGGCCCAGATCCGTCGTGCAGCAGCCGACGGTCGATGTCTTCTCCAGCCGTCGTCGAGTCGATGGTCGACGTTGGGGTGGGGAAGGATGTCAATAAATAATTGTAAATTGCAATAATTAGCAAAAGTATGGCTAAGGCCAGGGGACTCCGCAAGATGCTTCCGACCAGTATGGCGGAAAAAAACAATCTGAGGATCCCAGACGCGTGAGGGATCTTGGGTACAGTGGACGTCACACTAGGGATAGTATTACTGGCACGCCTGTGTCGACGCCCATTTTCGAGTTTCGAAAAACAAACTGTTATACTCTGCAGCTTCCACTAGATGTCGGCCTATGCACAGCATGTGATCTAAGCAGATTCCACAAGCCTCAGAAATATATATATATATATATATATATATATATATATATATATATATATATATATATATATATATATATATATAGAAGTCCTTTTGAGCCAAGTCACACATTCCACAACGCCACCTAGTAGCCATCGCTGGAAGTTCACCTCCAGTTCAAAGCCACAACAGAAAGGCATTGTGGGTATGCAAATGAGCTGAAACGCCAACCTTTATATATAGGAAAGTTATCTACAATTTTGCAAAAGATGATCTTACATGCCCAAATTATAGTGAATGGAATGCTTACACCGAAGGCCTCAGCGCTGGACACTTTCTTTTAGATTTTCCAGGTGCTAGTTGTAACTTGAACCCCCTGCTTGATAGGCTGGTCTCTCCTCGCCACATCTGTTGACCTGAACCCAGAGTTTGGTCCATGATATCTCACCCCATGATCTCGCCGTTGAGAGCAATATCCTTCTCGGGAGAGTTTATTCTCTTTTAATTTCCTTTCATTGCGGGTCGGTTTCCTCTTTTCGACTAAATGTCGATGCACCCGATATCCAGCTCCACGCGCGGCGTCCGCATGGTAGGCGCTGCATACGCCTAGTGTTTTTATAATTCGGGTTCTCACGGCTGTGCTCTCCAATCAGATCGTCTTGTGTTGTTGCACCGGTTCTGCAGACTATTTTATTAGCGCAGGAGTCTTATACACGGACTGCTTCTAGACAGGGGTTCCTTAGCTTGAGTATTGTTATAAGAGGAATTCTGGAGGCTCAGTGTTGCTATAATAGGGATTGACTGGCCGATTTAATAACACTGGTCTTGTGGGCTGGAATTTCTGATGATATATTTTTGTCTGACTTACTTAAAACAAGAGTTTATGTAACAGGTGTTCTTTATGCTGAGTGAACACATAAATAATTGAATTAATACAATGCCAATATAGCGTGACTGTACGTACTGATTTTACCTTCAGGAATGATGAGTTTTGAGTTTACACTGAATGAGTGGTGGGTGTATTGGTTGATGAGGGTCAGCAGGTTTGTGCTGTAGCCGTGATTTGCAGAATGAGAAGCGGTTCAGGTCTCGGCTGTCTAGTAGGTATTGGTTGGATGAACTCCAGGGATGTCCAGGGAGGTGGTTCCCCATTGTGTTGCTGAGGTATTTTGTGGGCTTTCCAGGGGTCTATTTGTGGGTGAGGCAGCTGGGTCGTCAAGGTGAGTTGCGGGTTGATGGGAAGAAAGTGTTGTGATGTCAGGGTTGGGGGGATGGACACTAAGAGACTCAGCTACCAGGCTTGCTGCACGTCCGTGACCATTAAGGCAAGAGATTGGATGCTCTGTCAGGCCAAGGTGGAGTGCCTTGCTACGGACGGCTCACATGGAGGGCACATCGCAGATGGCATTGGAAGTGGTGGTGTGTGTAAACCACAGTCTCCATCTGTGATGCTGAGAGCCCTTTCTGAGTTGTGTGATCCTTAGAATGGTGACTTTGTTCTTCGACATGCTTGACTGACCTAGGATAGGTTGCAGCGTTTGGATGCATGGGGTGGCAGGGTGGTGTGGGTGTGTGGCTTGATGACCGATGGCTTTGTTTTGCTTTCATTACATTTCAGGAAGTTCCTTGGCATCCATTATCCAATGGCAGACATGGCTTCAACGCACTGGTGTGGGTGTCGCTTGTTCATGACCCTTAGGTAGAGTTGGATGTCACCGGCTTACGAGCGGTAGAGAAGACTGTGGTCACCTGTGATCTCCAGAAGGGGTGCTAGAACATTTCAAAGAGCACTGGCAACAGGAGTGGCCCTTGCAGAACCCCACAGGAGACCTGGGTCGAGCTCAACTAGAAGATGTCCAATGTAGGATTAGGAAGTGAGGTAGGGAGGCTTCCAAGCCTGTCAGTATCGCGGAGAGATGAAGAAGCAGGATCTTGTGTATTGTTCTATAAGCCACACTGGGTTCGTTGTGAGTGTTCTTCTAGCAGGAATAGGATTGGTTTTAAACTAATAGAGAATCCATAGGCTGATTGTAGGTTTATCGTTTGATTGTTCTTTCACCAGCAGTGCAATAGGAGTTTCTGAATACATTTACTGATGGGCTGAGTGCGTAGCTGGTTGGTATAGCAGAGGTTGTCTAGACAGGTTGTTGTAACATGCATTGTATGGTATGCAGTGATTATAACGAATAAAAAACAGAGAATACCTTTAATTAAGAAACAATAATAATGAAAAAATGTTTGTTTAAAATGTATATGGGGTGTGGTAAGGGGTTAAAACAGGTGGGGGGTTTAGGGTGGGTTTAAAAGCATAGGGAAACAGAGGGATAGGGGGAACATCAAATAAAAAAATAAAACATTCAATATTTGTTGTTATAAAAGTTCGTTATTAAAGCATTCTCTGTGATTTAATTCGTTATAATCACGTTACCATTTTTATAGAGTGATATTTCTCATGATACAGAGTCTCATTACATATTGTTTAGCTGTTTTTACAACATCGTTATAGTACCACATAGTTTCCTTTGTAGCATTTCAAGCATGATTTATAGAGTGTGTTTAAAGCATGAAATACTTACTAAATGAAAGTATTTCTCCGTGTCCAGATCCTTTACTGCAAGGAGAAGAAACAGAAGGACAGGTGGTTATCTCCATTTGAGCCAAACGTAATATTTGCTGTGTACCACGAAATTGAGTGAGATTCAAAAGATAACACTGTGGCAGACTTGCAAAGACGTTATGAGTAGCTCCGACTTAGTTCTGGAGAAGGCTATTTGATTGACGTATTTGTGACTGAATCTTAGTAAACCCGTAGTAACGTCCTTGTCAGAGTGTCTCATAGTAACTTACTTCTGAATGAGTAACTCCATATTACATATAGTAACATATTTCTGAGGCAGTCTTGTATAGTTATCAAATAAGAAGTCTAAAATAATCTCAGCTTTTAATTTCTGGTGGATAGTGTGACGTTTCGCCCTTGAGCACAAAACATACCTCAGTAATTAGAGGTGCCCTTGAAGTGATTAATAATTACAGAGACGAAGATGAGGGATAAAGTCAAACGAAAGTGGGCTTGACCAGCTTGGGTCAGCAGCAAATGCAGAGATGGGTAAGATAATTCTACTTCATAGACTGGGAAGCTCCAAGATAAGGTAAGGTGTCAAGGTAATCTCAGAGTGGGATAACCAAAGATACGAGCTCTAATTGGCTGGTGAGAAAGGGTGGGTGGGATGGGGTGGGATGGGGCTGCACTTACTGATAGTAGTGCTTGTGAGAGCAGCTAGGACTGTCTGTACCCAAAACAAGGGCCATTCGTAATTATTGATTTGAATGGAGGAAATGGTGTTTCCGAGAAAGTGTCAAATTACTAGAGCAGCCCTCCCCCCAAGTCATGTGAAGTGTATAAGACATACGTGTGACATTTGAGCTGGCTTATTAATGTCTGTAGCCTCTTGGAATATTACGTCACAATCCATAATCTCTTTATACACTTAGAACAACTGCTTTGGGAAATTACATCTCCACACCATCGAGAACGCACAATCTGCCTACTTCAATCAGTGCCAGATCCATGCCAGGAAGTAGCCTTATTGGTTCTAATGGAACAAAACTCCTTTTGCCAATTGGAAGTCCTCTGCTATGGTGAAAACATCTCAAACCAATTAATACACCCATCAAAAAGATCACTCTATCTCCGGAAGGAGGCCTGTCGCTTTGAGGACACCCTGGTGTCCTCAAAGGCATCTAAGAGACCAAACACACTATCCCAAATGAAGATCTCTCCTCCCCAAAAAGGGGACTTTCTTACACCAATCTGGTAGGCTTCTTAATCCCACGTGCAAGACACAGCACATATCAGACCGGAAGACCCCTCTATTAAGAAAGCAGCCCTCTGCCGCGTTTAGTAGATCTGCCTATCCACCGGAGTCCAAACAACCTGGACTTCTCCATCCACAGGAAAGACATTTACAAAGAAATGAATGACCCATCTCATAGCACAATAACAATGCTATCGCAACCAGCTATTCCTGTTCATAGTCCCATCGACAACTACCACCACAACAGCAGGTCTACATGGCGTTCGCTAACAGTTTTGCTGCTATTAGCGCTGCATTTACTTGCTCCAGGAGATAACAGGACGCAGTACATCAGCAGGAGTTACAGGCATACGTGACATGGTTACAAGGAGAACGTGGTGTCCCTTTTATCAATAGTCATGTTATTGACTTTTGCCTTGGAACAACAGGGTGTTGTATTATGGGATTTGTTCCTGGTGAAGGGACCTACTTAACCCAAGTCTACCTACATTTAAGATTAAACCACCACCACATTCTTCTGCCAGACACACGATGAATGCCCCAGCCCGGGAGGGAGACCTTTGCCCCTTATAGATCTGCACCTATTCCACTACTAGCAGGGACTACTACTCCCATATTGCAGACCTCTTTAACGCGAGAAGAACCCGCGAGAACCTTACCTCTGCCTAAAGTGTCATCTCTGTGGTCTTTCAGGCTCATTGCTAACGAAGCACCTTCTGGGATCTGTGGGAGAAAGGAAAACAGCGTAGTGATGAGCCAATATCAGTATCTTGCAGACCAAACACTGAGCACACATGTCTGCCTACAGTGGGGGCGAGCCATGATTGAGCTCCCTCAAAAGGTATTCCTAAATCAATTTAAGATCTCTTGGCTAGAAAAAAGACTTACAGATATAGTTCTATTGGATACCTATCTTAGGAGCATCTTCTGACTTTCACAGATGAATATATTGAAAATGTTCACTGTACTGTATCAACATGTTAGTAACCTATGTGCTGCTACGAGTGGGGCGGGAGGGCATCATTTCTCATCTGGGTCCATGTGTACGTGACGTACTTTTCCAGTATGGATAACAACAGTGGGCACATGGTTGGCAGGCAGAACCCGGGTGGGATGACAGTGTATGGGTGGATGTGTTAGTGTCTTTCCAAACAAATACGTTATATAATACATACTTTCTGTTCTCATCTGAGTGCCAACACCTAAATAGGTGGAAACTAATCATCAATATTCACAAACGAATTCAGGGTAAAATAGCTTAGAATATTCAATTAATGGCCACATTTTATCATTCACCCACCAATCCCTAATAGGGCCTCCTAGCAAACCTTGCTACGGTTCTGCGCACAGATCACAAGTAAGGCGTACAACATGCGCTATTTTGCATAGACCACTACAAGATACGCTTTTCTAAGTAGATCCTTAAGATCTCATTATGATTTGTTGACTCTGGCTTTGGAGAGATGATTGGATCCACTCTAGAGGGGTACACGAGATCCCCACACACTCTCAGCTGATAAAGAAGTATATAGTGGTCTCGTGTGGCACATACTGCAGAGAGGGTTTGAAGAATATGAGTTGTGTGGTGGTCTCTGTCTTAGGAGTTGAGGAGAGCCGCTCCGATATTGACATGACAGAGGTGGTCTTGGGCGTGCTCTACAATTTAGCCAGAATATCCTGGGTCTGAAATGGGGAAGTAAGTAGCCGATGCCTCGTGCCAGCAGTGGCCTTCTGCAGGAGCGAGCTGGTAATTGCATGTTCCAGGGAACTGAGGATTTAACCTTGGGGAAGGGATATTTTCACGAGCTCAGTGATATCTTTTGAGAAAATCCTTCATCCATGCAGCAAGTCAGGGTTCTAGAGGTAAAATAATGGCAGATAAGGCAGTCTAGGCCAGATGCCTGCGACCGTTGGCTCTCCAGATGTTTTGGATTGCAATCCCATTAGACTTAGCAAGGAATTCAACGGCTAGAGATCATGGCAGTTGTAGCACAAAACATATGGCAAGCTACATCTTGCAGGCCAATGAGCCAGACCAATCTATGCTTCCAATCCCTAATGCAACAGAGTAGACTGAATTTAGTCTGTAACTCTCCCTTTGCTCTTCCACTGAGTAGTAGTCTATTGCACCTGTGCCCTTCAACTGCAATGCTACTGATTACAAATAGGCCACCTGGTTTAATGACATGTTTCTTTTATCCATCTGCATTTGGACATTTTATGTTATGCTCCTATTGGTACTTGCTCCCATCTTATTTTTGTTCTGGTTAAGATGAGTGTGAGCTATTTGTTCATATTTCATTTTGTAGTGATTCCAGGGATTGTACCTATAATGGAAGGAACTGCCTATATTGGTCAGTGGACCTGGCAGAGGTCATTGCAGGACACTTACTGGGGCAGTTATTATGACAAATCAGACTTTTACAGTGCCCATAATCATGTTCCCTTTTTCACAGTTGTTACGCATATTATCATGCCTCATCAGGCACTAATCATGACACCAAATGGCTTTTGGGTACAGAAAGAATTTCCTGTCGGATGCTTATTGTAGCCATAAACGTGCTCCATCACACAGTTATTGAATCATTCACTATCTGCGCCATTCCTAATATATGCCGATCTAACACACTCTATTTTGCACTCTCTTTTGCACTCTGTTGTGCTTTCTCTCTCTCTGTGCTCCCTTTCTCTCTCTCTATCTCTGTCTGTCTATTTGTATATGGGCCAGAGCCACGTTGTCAGGTGCATGTTTTCTGGAGCAACCCCAGCCATTGTGGAGAGCAATGTGGCCGTGGAAAAAACATAGGCAACTGTAAAGGGATTGGGGTAATGTTTTTTTTTTGTACAAAGAAAGCTATTCAAAATAAAAACAAAAGAGGAATTATTTAACTGTACTGACATTGTAAACTGGCACCTTTTATGATTTTACAATGTTCATTTCTAAATATCCTTTCCAGTATATACTGTAGTCATGATAAGAATGTTACGCTTAACCTACTGAACAAAGCACATAATGAAAACCTAAAAAAAAAAACATATTATTTTCTGTAGGTTATCATTCAAAAGATGGACATTCTGGTACATTCCTACTACACTCCTTCAAAATACCGATTTGAGAAAGAGGAAGGGAAAAATAGCACCAATGAGGTTTCCGAGCTGCTTTGTATTAAATTCAAGAACATTTTGGCAACATAGTAATGGCCCGAGTTCCTTATACTTGATAAAAATATCTGTGATAAATGGGTTGCATGTTTGATTCACTAAGTAAGGACTTCACACTACTTGCGGTGGTCATTTAGTTTCTCACAATATTCACACTGATAAAAGTGTGTGTAACCATGAGCCATACATACTGGTTTGATAGTTCTCTTTCTCATTTCAAAAGAAAAGGGGTCCTCTCCCCTCACAGAATTTTGGAAGAAAGGTCTAATGGGGGAAGCTGTGTCTCATGATAAGGATGGCTGTTCACATACAATGCACCAATGCACAGACATCCTTAGATAATTATAATTATAGGATTGTACCATTAATCCTACCCCGTCAAGCAGTTATTGTAACTCCCATTAGGCTTGTGATTGTGATTGTACCATTAAGCTGTTATTGAGACAGTAACCATGTGACATTACCTATTCTGCTCCATCAGAAAGTTAACGTGGCAGTGATTATGCCTCGTCGGAGGCTATTGTGGCTATGTAAGGCCTATCAAGGAGTTACTGTGCACGCACTGAGACTTCACATCTCTGAGTGTCATTATGGCCAAGAATGCCCAATGAGACTCATGGATTCAGAAGAACCAGCATAGCCTCTCAAACTTAACGCCAAGGCTATTCGATCGTACGTGGAGGCACCAGTGGCGTGACTGTCTTATGTTCAGGCAGAAGGAAGACACATGAAAACGTATGGGCTTGTAGATTCTGGAAGGCTCTTTAGGTAGGTGGCACAGTAAGATTAGGTGGCCATGGACGTAGCGCAAGGGCTGTGGGCGGCTTTGTATAGACTTGAAGGATAGGTACCCTCCCAGACAAGGCTGGAGTGTTCTTTAAGGTATAACATAACCCTTCCCTGTCCTGTAAGACATCTGGTAACTGGGAGAACCAATCGAGCTTGGGGGGCTACTGTGCCTGATAATGAGCTATCGTGTTGAGTTTCTTCCTGCCATCTTCCATCAGCGACGTGTCATCCAGGTCCCGCAGGATGTAACTGCCTGTGGCAGCAAACCATTCTGTGGAAGGAGAGGAAGACGACAGTCATAATGTGTCAGTAAGAAGGCCCTGCAATCAGCCGTAACAGAAGATAACATAGTATGACATAACAGGTGTATTTGTGGAGTGCGCTTTCACCCCAGTAGAGGTATCTTGGCGCTATAGGCCGATAACAGATGATCATTGTTACTCAACCCAATGGTAGCTAGCCCCGTCAATGCTTCTTCTTTCAGCAGACCTCAGCTGATCAAGTATCTGGGAGGAAGAGGGTGATAGCCACCTAAATGGATATCATGAAACCTGCCAATGGTGAGGCATATGATATAGCACCCCTAGTGTTATATTATTACACATTGCAAATGAGGGATTGGCCAAGCGAAGGGCAGGAGATAGCATTGCTGTTCTGCAGGAGCCTCTGACTAGAAGAGGTCCATGGTCGGTCTGCCATTGTAGAGTGGAGATGATGAGGAAGAAGCACAAGCGGCATATTATGCTGCTCGGTGTCTGAATACAGGTGCAAAGGGAAGCTGTGCTCTCTTCCATTGGAGAGACCATATCATTCAAACATAGGAAGTGTGTCTACTTCACCCGAGAGCCCAAATTATTCGTGGAGCGGTCTTGCATCCACCCTTCTTTGCTGATCATAGGTAGGCAAGCCTGAGTTGTACTTTGTAGGCATTGGTGAATTGTGAGTGCTGTAAGAGCGCAGTCAGTCAATCGGTGAGTGTCTCAACACGGTTGGGGAGTCAAGAGCCTGGTGCGTGGGAGCCCTTGGCATACTTACCCAGCTCCACGTCCTCCACTCTTGGCCACTGGGAGAAGGGGAGGTTCTTGCAGAAGGCCTCGAGGATCTTGTCTTTCATCTGGCTGACCGAGTCCATGTCCATCACGCGCACCGTCAGCGAGTCCATGCCGCAGCCCTGGAAGGACACGTTCAGGTTCTGGGGGTGGGGAGGGTTGGAAGGGAGAGGTCGATGATTACCAAGGAGAGGGCCAGAAGGAACACACATCACTCATATGTTATCAGTCCGGCAGCTGATCAAACAACCCCAGCCGAGTTATCTCTGGCAGGCAACCATATTCTGATAAGGTTGCTCTGCATGGCTCAGCGCCACCTCATCGCTCTTGCTGGTTGGTCTTTACTGAGAAACATTTATCAACATGTGCAAATGTCTTCATGACTCTAAAGGTAAAATTGCAATAACGGAATGTTTGAATTTTTTTGTCTTCTATTTTTAATTTGTATTTCTCTAAATGTGCAGCTCACCTGTCACCATTGTCATTTTGTTCCATCTTTTCCCTGTTTTATGTTCTACACTCTGCCTGTCATTATTTGGACTATTTCAAAAGGGGTATAATCCAGCCTCCTACCACCAAACTGTCCCTCTGACCCTCCTTACTCAATTCTCTTCTGTCACTTAAGAGACATATCCTATTTCTGGTTGCTCCCTTTTTTCTATTGCTAACCTGGAAGTGTAAATACTGATCATAGGTATAATTTATGATTCTTGCTTGTAAATAATTGATGTACTCTGTTCCATGTACAATATAATACCATTTTTAAAGCTGTCTGTAACCACGCCGTGACACCCCAAGGTCTGGGCGTGTAAGAAATGTAATACGTAAATAAATAAATAACCCCTGCACTCTTTGTTGTAGTTTTTGTTTGTAATTTGTACTTTTCAATGCATTTTGTTTTTCTGACTTTCGTTTACAAACATACATGTACCCAACTTTAATTTTCAATATTCTGACCAGATACAGTATCTCTCATCGCCCGCCCTAAAGCCTTTGACCTCCCACCTTTACAGCAGTGGACTTTTCTAACCTGGCCTGGCTTCAGCGTTCTCAGAATCTGTCCTGCACATTACACAGGCCAGGCACATGTGGCATTTTAGAACAATTTTGGGAGTTCTCCTTGTTTTGCAAACACTGTGTCTACAGAAGCATGCACCTTAGAAAAACCAAATGCTTACACATATTGGCTTAGGTTATTGAAAGGGCACAATGTAATCAGCTTACCAGCTCGTTGTGCCTAAACCGGAGCTTGGTTAAGTATTTGACAATGTGACTTATGCGATCAAGAAACTACGCTGAAAGGTGTCATCGATATCCGTAAATAGATTTTTCAAATGTTTAACCCGTCACAAAAATCTTCTGGATTAAGCGCAGTTGGTAGTAGCTGGTTTTTAGACAAACGTCCTTTGTGACTATATATTGACAAATGTACTTTTTTCCCCATTGTTACAATGGAGGTTTTCCTCCTACTAACTCATTCCAATCGTCTGCTCTACTTTCTCTCTCCTATTTCCTTTTTTTTAATCCCTGTGCTGCCCCCCCTCACTGACTTTACAGGGGCCCTGCACCCTCTCCCGTTGCTTTATATGCTGTCCTCATTGCTCAGCACTGACCCTCTCATCCCACCCTTCCCCTTTTACTCACTTACCTTTCCCTTCCCTCTTCTTACCAATGTTGTCAATTTCTCAAACAATCGTTCTGGCAGTTTTGAAATTCGTCAGAGATTTTTCACAATTTCGCAACAATAAATTCGTCATTATGACTTATAACAGCACTGAATAACAGCAGCCATACGGAAAAAGATCTGGGGGGATAAGGGGGTCATGCCTGGCCGGCCACAATTTGCATCGAGCCGAAGGCCCGTGATTGGGCAGTGGATCAACCACAGATGTTACCACTTACAGGCTGTTAGTTCTGGATGGCCCCTGGAGGCAGACTATGTGCGAGTGAGCCAATGAGTGTGAAGGGGAGTGTGTGAGTGGGTGTTAACATGAGGGGGGAGGCAGTGCAGTCGGGTGGTTGAGCTCTCAGCCACCTCTGTGCACCTGCGTTCCAATCTTTAGCCTTCTTTCACCTCCTCTTGACCCTTGATGAAGACTCCTGGCTTATCCGACCTCTGTTGGGCCTCCTCCTCTCCCGACGCCAAATTTAGATGGATCCTTGCATTGAAGTTGGTGAGGATCTAACTGATATGTTTAATGCCC
Organism: Ambystoma mexicanum; assembly: GCF_040938575.1. NCBI lineage: Eukaryota > Metazoa > Chordata > Amphibia > Caudata > Ambystomatidae > Ambystoma > Ambystoma mexicanum. The sequence continues at coordinate 172,058,509 of NC_090923.1, read as the reverse complement.
CGAGATGGAGCTAATACTTGCCCAGGCTTGGGGCATCACTGTGACCCTAATATGAATAGTGTTTAGCTGATTGCTCCTGAACTGTGCAAATCAGGGCATCACAGAGTGCCGCGGTGCAAAGCAGTGCCCAATTAGAGTGACAATGTACATGGTACCCCGTAGTAAACATGCATGTTTCCCACAGCAACATGTGAAACATGAAATAGGACAACAAAGAAAGAACACCAAGCTCAAGAGTACCGCCATCTTGAAAGAACAGCCATTTCTATGGAAGAGGGGCCCATGACCAATCTACTTTTCCATTGATATGAGATGATATGATTGGTTATTTATAACGTGCTTAATACCCCGAGATTTCTAAGCGCAGACCGAACCTGTGTTGCTCCGCGTCGTCTTGCTTCCAAGGCGAGCATGTTGCCCCTGAGCTATCCTCCCGAGACAAGGATGTCATTCTATGGCTTTTATGCTGGGATACACATTCTCCTTGAAAAGTAAAGTGAGTGATGGATTTATCCAACGGAATGCAACAATCCTGCACGGCCCGAGAACTTTACCCAGAAGAGACGACGTGGTGGCCCTGAGTAATGATTCTGTAGGGCAGTCTCGTCATGCTTGCCTCGCGTCTTGCTTTGAGAGACTATCCAAGAAGACAGAGTGCCACCCACCCTACCACAGCCCTAGCCCACACAACAAGCAGAGCAGGGGCTGCAGAACACAGGAAGAAGTATATTTTCTTCTGAAAAAAGTACAACAGCAAACGTTTGACACCCAAGGAAGCCAGATCATCTTTGAATGAAATAGAAACAGCATGTTTTACCTACTCGAGAATGTGTTCTGAGGAGCTTATCCTCCACAATGAGTACTTAGGGCCTTCTTCAGAATATCCACATATGCCATCCTCTTATGGAAGAGGTACTTCGGACCTTTGCCACAGTGGGTAACTTGGGACATCTTCTGAAGGTTTACACTGGACTTTTGTCTCCAAACCGTCTTGAGATTTAATACTTTGGACTGTCTCCATAATGTGCACATTGGACCTTCCACTGTAGGATGTGTACTTTGTATCTCTTCCAGAACGGATTCATTGGACCTTCTTCTAGAGGTGAACACTGGACCTTCTACTCTAGGATGGGTACTTTCTAGCTCCTCCAGAATGGGTACTTTGAACCTTCTACTCTAGGATGGTTACTTTCTAGCTCCTCCAGAATGTATACTTTGGAACTTCTCAAAAAAGTACACACTTGACCTTCTACTCTAGAATGTGTACTTTCTAGCTCCTCCAGAAAGCATACTTTGGACCTTCTCCCAGAGGTGCACACTGGACCTTCTACTCTAGAATGGGTACTTTCTAGCTCCTCCAGAATGAATACTTTGGACCTTCTCGCAAAGGTGCACACTGGACCTTCTACTCTAGGATGGGTACTTTCGAGCTCCTCCAGAATGCCTACTTTAGACCTTCTCCCAGAGGTGCACACTGGAACTTCTACTTTAGGATGGTTACTTTCTAGCTCCTCCACAATGTGCACATTGGATCGTTACCTCCAGAATGGGTACTTTGGTTTCTCCAGAATGGGTGCTTTAGCGTTCTCAAGAATGTGCACATTGGACCTTCTAGTCCAGAAAGGGTACTTTACACCGCCTCCACTTTGGGTACTTTGGTTGGTCTCCAGTATATGCACACTGGATATTCTACTCTAGAATGGATGCTTTTGAGCTTCACCCGATTTTGTGAACATTGGATCAATTCCTCCAACATGAGTACTTTAGCCTATCTCAAAAATATGCACTTTGCGCTTCCACTGAATGCGCCTTATGGGCCTTTGCTTGGTGCTTGTTTTGGCTTTTTCTTCTCCAGAATGTAAAATGTCCTTCGGCATGCATATTTTTGACCTCGGTGTACCTTGTCACTAGATGTAGAGTGCAAACAACTATATTACTAATTATTTTAGAAATATTACAATGAACTTAAGCCCTTTTCAGGGCAGGCAGCATTTCCTGATACTTGCAGCATCTAGTGATAAAACTGAGATCTCTGCTTGAGTACTCGGCTTAGCATCCCACCTCCACCATTTTAAAAGCTTGAGAGCCCTCCCCTATTTCACCTGCACTAAACCTGCCGTTTCCCGAACTCTTCCTTTTACAGAAGACTGGTGTGCAGGCAATATTATGCAATAATGCACTGCGGAGAGAGTCTACTTTGAGACGATGCAAATCATGCTCCCTTCTATGCAATGTACTGTAAATCCCCCATGCAGAACATTGATGCTAATGTAATGGAACCACATATCAAATCATGACATCCTTTCCCATGCACTGCCTCGTGAGGGACTCCAGGAGGAAGCCTGTCTGTCTGCATATCTTACCAGCGGCTTGGCCTCAATGTTCTCTCTGAGCAGCCACTCTTCATTCAGGGTGTACCTGGCCTTTCCAGTCAGTGCGTCAATGGAACCCTTGTTGACTTGTTGCTTTATAGCGCATAGAAGCAGGAAGAAGGGCTCGCCCACTGTCTCCTGAGAAGTATGGGGACAAAGACAAGAGAGGTAGTGGACAATATAAGTGTAACAGCTTAATCTAGCTCCATCACGTCCTCACATTTGATGACCATTCCATTAACCAACTAAAAGATCCATCCCTCCCTCCATTTATTCCCCAGATATCAATGCTTATATTTGCTGAGCTATCTATCTACCCAAGCATCCATGCATGCATTCTCTCCAATTATGCATCTGGTCACCCATTAACACCCGACTTCTCCACCGGGGGAACCCCCCACCCACCGGCTCATCCATTTGGCTAGTTGCCTACTCGTGCACCGATTGACAGATTTGGTCACCCATCCAAGTGTTTACTCGTTTATTCGCTAACCCACCCAGACTCTACAACCATCCTCAAGCTCACCCATTAGCATCTAACAATATACCCATTATGCATCCATGTACCCATCATCCCAATTTACTCCTTCACCCACACAAATAAAACAGCACCCCTTTACCCATAAACTAGCCAAAAATGTACCCATCCAAGTAATCTCCATTACATCTATCTGCACACCCTCATACATGTCTATTTATTAGCCTTTACACGCATGTACTCGCTCACCTGCGCACTCGTGCTTGCTTCTAGCCTCTCTTCATCCAGACGTGCCTCCGCTCACCATCTGCCTTCCAGTGTATGAATACCTCTATCCAGTAATTTGCCGACCGTTCACACCGACGCATCGACCCATCTGTCTACTCATACAATTGCGACCTTGAGGACTGATTCATTCATCAACCCATCCATTGTAGCTACTGATTTCTTGCTCCTACATTTCTCTACCAATGTCTTTTGTGTCCACCCAGTTCATTCATTTCTGATTCGCCCAGGCGGGCATCCATCGCTCAATCATTCATTCATCCAACCCATCACCTCAATTTCCCAATCACCCACCTTTTGGTTGTACATTCACCCATCCATTGCTAATTTATGCATGCATCCTACACCTCTCCTGTTCAATCTCTACTATCTACTGAAGACCATTTCACTTTTCGCCGGCTGCTTGAAACTACTTTGTTCTAAGCCTTTCCCCCCTGCTGTTGTTACCTTACTGTTTTTTGATTCCTCCTGCTGTAGCCAGCGCCAAGATGCCTTTGGGTGTACGTGCGCTTTACTAAGTTTACATTACATAACATAACATAACATCTCTCACCCTCTCATGCCATCCTTCTCTTGTTTTACCATTGCCTCTACCCATCTTGCATTCATCCATTCCCACCAGGATATCTTGCTTGCCCACTCATCTGCAATGAATTGATAAACCACTTTCATCGCTGGATAGGCCATTGACCGCATCTATCTCTCGATTATCCATTTGCCCCATCTGTCGTTCGCCCTCACCCTGTGTCACTTGTGCATTTCTCAAGCCATCCATGTGATGCTCATCTATTCACCACTGTAGCTTACAATCATTCCTTGTGTTCACCTCTCACTCGTTCATTCATTCAGACTATAGACCCGCCGCTCATTACTCCATTCACACAATCCACCGCTCCTCCTGGATTCATTCATCCCTTGGCCTATCATTCATTGCTTCCATTCAACCATTCTTCTGTTGCTCATCTATGTTACCATCAATCTCTCATTCATGTGTTAAATCTGGTGATCCTGGAAACACCCAGTCACTGCATCGACCTTTCATTAGTACAATCAGCCATTCCATCTCCTATTCATTAATCCATGCAGCCATCATTCATTGTTCTACTCCTGTCCTCCAAGTATTCACTCCACTGATGGTGCATTCACTGACCCTTCCATTCCCCATGAGTTCACCTCACAAAACTCTCTTTGTCCTTGCACTCCCATCTGTCCATTTAGCCTCATATACCTCATTCTACCATTCATTTTATATTCACCTCACACGCCGCCCATTCACCCATCGCCCATTTCTTTCTGTTGCTGATTTATTTGGCATTGTGGGCATGCTGCTTCAAGGCGTCTAACTCATTTGCCGATGTATGCCACCCATTTCTGGTCTGCCCAGCCACACCACCCACTCTCATTTGTCGGATTTTTCGCCTGTCCATTCACCCAACCCACCTACGGTCCACTTTCCATAGAGCCAACTCCCATCCACCATTTCATTCACTCGCCACTCTTTTGCTCCTCTATCCACCCATTCGTCATGCATCCTTCACAGCACCCATCTCTTACCCACCCATCCATCATCCACAAACTCATCCTTCATTTGCCAATCCAAATATTCATTGAATCACTCTATCACTTTACTGACCACTCCCCAGGCAACCCATCCCTCATCTGTCCACCTGCCCATCCCATTCATCGGACCCATTGCTCATATGTCTTTTCACCCATATATATCTCATCCATCCTGTCATCAAACTCCACCCATCCACCCACTTAACATACTCCCACTCACTTCTCACCAGACCCATCCAACCCTTCTCTTATTCATTCATCCATTCGTTCACCCACCACTTTTCTAATACCCAGTGCTGGTCATTGGGCCGGCTCTCAGTGGATCTGAGATCCGGCACCAGATATGGAGCCGGGTCTCGGGATCCGGCCAGGGTCAGCCGGCCAAGCCCATGAACCACGCTGGAATACTTAAAAAAGAAAAAAAGGAAAAAAAAAGCGCCCGGGCACCTCCCCGCCCCCAACCTCCTCCCCCACCCCGGCCCTTGTGTTGTGGGATCCCCCACCACATTTTTTCCATTTACACCACTGCTAATACCTCTACTTCCCCCGACCCATACCTCACCCAGGCACTTCATCCAGCCCATCTCTCACCCACCCACTTGATAGTGGCCTTCTCTCATTCACCCATTCATCCAACCCAACCAGTGTCTGGCTCTGGACTCGACGTTCTCGAGGTCACCACTCTGTGGGAAGGACTTTTCAGAAAATCATGCCTGGCCTTTTAGGAGGAAAGTCCCCCCCTTTGAAATGCGGAAACTGGGGGCTTGGAAGTGTAGCCAGAGTCAGCAGAGGCGGAGGAGGCTGCTGCCAGAGCCAAGGGCTGCTCTGGGCTGCGGACGGGAAATCTGTAAAGGATCCCAAGCGTGGCCTACTGGGCTGAGTGTGGGAAAATTCAGCAGCAGCGGTCGGCCGGGAGAAGGATGGGTTTGGAGGAGGGTCAATGGAGCCGCCCTCTGCATACACACTGGAGTGGGACCTAGCCAGAAACTGACTCAGCGAGCTGACCAAGTCTGTCACCGTGGCCAGAAGACCCCTCCCGCAACCTTCCACCCCCATACCCACTGGGGAGTGCTAACTAACTAAATGCATTGTTATATAGCGCAACACTAATCCAAAGGTCTCAGGGCGCTTAACTGCAGGCTTGTGCTGAGAATGGTGTTTCTAGGTGCGGTGTTTATCATCTTTTAAAGTGGAACAGAGCCACTAAGGTTTAACTGGTGAACGGTGGTGGTAATTAGGGGAGGTGGGGGGTTGCCGGTACGGAATGACGTGAAAGGTGGGCAGAATAGCCGGGAGGAAACAGAGAATGCAGGCGTCGCCAGCGTAATATCCGTACTATGATTGAAGCAGAGCAAGCGCGAATACTCCGTCCATTTCAAGTACTGTTTCCCCAAACAATGAGGTTTGCAATGGGGGCAAATCCAACCAAATGAGGGGTGGTGGCCAAGTGTGCTCGTCATATACGGTCTGCTCAGCAGATTAGGCTTATGCATCAGGTGGGGTCTCCACAGCATCAATGGTAGACTTATCAGGTAAAGGTGTGCTGTGCAGATGTGCTATGTTCATCTGGTGAAGTATGCTCTGCAGATGTTATGCTGTTATGTTAAAGGTTCTTATAGCGCGCACTGACACCTGCGTGGTTCCTTGGCGCTCTGGTGGATCTGTAAAGCAAGAGGCTCAGGGTGGTGAAAGTAGGACTGCGAAGGAGAAAAGAGCAAGGGAGCTGTGTTGTGCTGTTGGAAGCTTCAGTACGGTTTACACCGTTCGCCTAGCGTAGGTTTGATTTGTGGTTGGTAGCAGTCATGTGCTACTGTGTGTGGCTATGTGTGGTTTGTTTCGTTCTGGTGTAGTGAAGTGCACGTGGTTTGTTGTGCTGTAAAGGTATGGTTGCGTTTAGTTCAGAGTTTGAGCAGTGTAGGCAGAAGGGTGTGCTTTTTTAGTAGGGTTGGTTAGTGGCGGTACCCTATCCTACCCTCACTGTTTTGATTGACTGTGGCACGTGGCCTTTCCCCTGTTGTATTCTCTGGAGTGCAACACTTACTACTCCTATGTTGTGTGCTGAAGAGTGGGCACTCAATGGGCTATTCAGTGGTGGTACCTTTCCACCCACAGCATGCAGACCAAGTGATGTCCGTATCCCGACCCCTTTAGTACACCGAGGTGTGCAGCAACCACCACCCTCACGGGCTCCTCCAGGGGGGGATGCGCACCTTGTGCCCGTGGTCTATCAGTTCCGAGATCGAGGCGCCTTTCTTTCCCCATTTTCCTCTAAGGCTCCACGTCAGGAGTCGAATTAGGTTGGGCTCATCTTTCTCCCATGTTTCCCACTTTACACTCTATCGGGAAAGGTACACCTAAATCTCCCTCCCGTTCGGATGGCTCTCTTCCTCTCAGCACTCCTTTCCGGTCTGGCTTACTCCCCCATTCTACTCATGGGTGAACACTTAGGTTTGTGACTCAACAGCAAATGCAGTAACACCTAGGTTTGAAACATAGCAGTCAGTGATAACATGCTAAAATGTGGGGTACCTAGATAAATAGAGAAATGCCTAAATGTGGGAGCCAATGCAGTGACACCTAGATTTGAAACAGAGCAGTCAGTGATAAAACACTCAAATTTGGGGTACTTGGATAAGTGGCAAAACGCCTGCATTTGGGAGTCAACAGTCAATGGGGAGACATCTTACTTTGCCACACAGCAGTGATTGAAAAATTAATTTGTTGTGTGAATACAATGGGTGTGCTTACGGTAATAAGGGTGGTAGGGCTTTGCTACAATACAGTAATTGCTGTACTCCTCACCCAGACCACACTTAGCTTGTCAGACGCTGCTGTTTTACGGCGGCTGGCTTCACAGGTAAATTACGGACAAACATGGACTGGAGCAGCTTCTTCTAGAGCTGCCATTTGCCTTGGGGCCCTTAGTCGAGGGCTGCTCAGGCAGGGCTGCCCTGGTTGGGTGTTCTCTAATGGGTCTCTCGAGCCAATGGGAGCAGGGGTGTGGGAGGAGAGGAGGGTGGAAGATGGAGAATCAGGAAGCGGGTCGGGGAGACAGCACACAAGGTGCACAGGTGCAGAAACAATACAGAGCAAATTTAAAGCTAAAATGGGGGCCGGGCAGCACAAAGGGCACAAGCTCACCTGCCACACTGGTGCTAAAGGCAAACGGATCCAGTGAGGTATGCTCAGCAGGAAAGGTGTACTTATCAGGTAAAGAAGGTGTGGTGTGTTCATCAGTTTAGGCATGCTCACAGGATGAGGGTTATTCATGGGTATACTCAATGGGTAAGGTATACTTATCAGGCAAAGAAGATGTGCTGTGCAGGTCTGGTATGTTCATCTGGTGTGGTATGCTCAGCAGATAAGGTGAATGCATCCAGTGAGGTATGCTCAGCAGGTAAGGTAGACTTATCAGGTAAAGAAGATGTGCTGTGCAGGTCTGGTATGTTCATCTGGTGTGGTATGCTCAGCAGATAAGGTGAATGCATCCAGTGAGGTATGCTCAGCAGGTAAGGTAGACTTATCAGGTAAAGAAGGTGTGCTGTGCAGGTGTGGTATGTTCATCTGGTGTAGTATGCTCAGCAGATAAGGTGAATGCATCCGGTGAGGTATGCTCAGAAGATGAGGCATACCTATCAGATAAATATGGTGTACTGTGCAGGTGCGGTGTCATCATCTGGTGAGGTATGCTCAGCAGATAAGGCGTATATGATATGGCATTTATAACACGCCTATACACAAGTGTATGCATCCAGTTAGGTATGCTCAGCAGGAAAGGTGTACTTATCAGGTAAAGAAGGTGTGGTGTGTTCATCAGTTTAGGCATGCTCACAGGATGAGGGTTATTCATGGGTATACTCAATGGATAAGGTATACTTATCAGGCAAAGAAGATGTGCTGTGCAGGTCTGGTATGTTCATCTGGTGTGGTATGCTCAGCAGATAAGGTGAATGCATCCAGTGAGGTATGCTCAGCAGGTAAGGTAGACTTATCAGGTAAAGGTGGTGTGCTGTGCAGGTGTGGTATGTTCATCTGGTGTAGTATGCTCAGCAGATAGGTGAATGCATCCGGTGAGGTATGCTCAGAAGATGAGGTATACCTATCAGATAAATATGGTGTACTGTGCAGGTGCGGTGTCATCATCTGGTGAGGTATGCTCAGCAGATAAGGCGTATATGATATGGCATTTATAACACGCCTATACACAAGTGTATGCATCCAGTTAGGTATGCTCAGCAGGTAAGGTATACATATCAGGTAAAGAAGGTGTGCTGTGCAGGTGTGGTATGATAACCTGTTTAGATATGCTCTGCAGAGGAGAGTTATGCATCGGTGAGGTATGCTCAACAGGTAAGGTAAACGTAGTAAATAGGTTTACTTACTGGTGAGTCCTAAACAGGTGTGCTGTGCAGCTGTGGAATCCTCATCTGGTGAGTAATGCTCAGCAGATGAGGGTTATACATCGGGTGAGGTATGCTCAGAAGATGAGGTATACCTATCAGATAAAGCTTGCAGTGACACCGAGGTATGTTGTGCAGGTGTGGTGTGTTCATCTGACAACATATGCTCAGCAGATTAGGTGTTTTGTATAGGTGAGTTAAGCTCATTGGGTACGTTGTGCTGTACAGGTGAGACATGCTCTCACCAGGTTAAGTGCACTGTGCATGCTAGGCATGCTGTGCAGGTGTGGTATGCTAATCCGGTACAGTATGCTCAGCAGGTGAGGTGTTCTGTGCAGGTGATGTATGCTCATCTGGAAAGGTGTGCTGTGCAAGTGCGACCTGTTGTGCAGGTGTGGCATATTAATCTGGTACGGTATGCTCTGCTGATGAAGTGTGTTGTGCAGGTGAGGCATGGTCATGGGGTAAGGTGTGCTGTGTAGGTGCAACATGCTCACCTGGTAAGGTTTGCTGTGCAAGTGAGGACTGCTGTGCTGGTGTGGTATGTTAGTCTGCTACGGTATGCTCAGCAGATGAAGTGTGAAGTGTTTTGTGCAGGTGACACATGCTGACCTAGTAAGGTTTGCTGTGCAAGTGAGGCAGCTGTGCAGGTGTGGTATGTTAATCTGGTACGGGATGCTCAGCAGATGAAGTGTGTTGCACAGGTGATGCATGCTCATTGGGTAAGGTGTGCTCTTCTGGTGCAGCATGCTAACCTGGTGTAAAGAGTGATGTGCAGTTGAGGCCTGCTGTGCAGGTGTGGTATGTTAATCTGCTACGGTATGCTCATCAGACGAAGTGTGTTGTGCAGGTAATGCATGCTTTTGATGCATGGCCGTACTGGCTTAAAGTGGTGGAATCACTCGGGAAATGTTTTGTTACTGTGGCACAGCATTTCCTATTGCCAACGCCAACAAGAGTTAATTCTTATGTGGGTATACTGGCAGATACTGGAAGAGCCAGCCTGCACAGGTTTACTCATGGTATCATTACTAGCATTCTGTGCAATGCAAACATGAGTATGCACTTATATGGGAATATTGGTATGTAGTGTTGCAGCCAACATTGACATGTTTGGACACAGGCAAAATGGAAGGTTTGTTTTTCAGCCTGTCAAGCCATTACGGAAAGGGAAAGACAATATGCAAATCAAGCTTGGACCCACCCCAATTGGGGCAGTCCAGTCCAAACTGCCAGGCGACATCCCTTCTGTGAGAGACCACAAGCAACCCCATATGTCGTTTGGCCAGATTGGGCACCGTTAGTGATGCCCAGCAGCCCTGGGACCCACGTCAGCCATACACTTCCACGCTGGGTACTAATGTTATATATGGACCCGTGGGGTGTTAGTACACGCAGCTTTATCCAGGCAATATCATAGTTCTGTCTTTCTGATGTAGATCGGGCCCTTTGCCTTACCTAGTCACCTCTGCCACAGAGACGCCCTGCCCGGCAGGATACGCTCTCTGGCCCAGCGACGACATGAACTAGGCACTGAGAGTGAGGCTTGTGATGACACTGCTGTGACTGCCAGCAGCTTTTGGACGGGTTCTGCAGTACAGATGTTTGGGCTTGCACAGATGTTTTGAATAAGTATATTCGATGGGGATGTGGTGAGGATTAAAAAACAGACTGAAATTGTGACAAAGGCGTTGGCTAATATCCATCACAAAAACAACAAAAAGTACCTTTCAGTGCATACGCACACACATCACCAACGTGTGTTGTGTGTGCTCTCTCTCTCTCTCTCCCTCTCTTTCTCTCTCTCTCTCTCTCTCTCTCTCTCTGTATAGGTGTAACACAATGGAACGAGATGATGTCATGATGTAAGATACGCCTGGCTCAGGTGCGCTATACAAATAAAATAAACAACCAACCAAACGACTATTCTTGCTTTACGGAAGGCGGGCTGGGAGGGAGCGGAGCGGCCGGCCGAGTGGTGTCCATACCTTCAGGCAGCTGTACATGCAGATGGACATCCAGTTAGTGAGCATCTTCTCCACCACAGACTCCGTCCTCCGCAGCATCAGCTTGGGGTTCTTGGAGGCCGAGGCATCTATGAGGTCCACCAAGAGGTCCTTCATGATGCTGGTGTAGTACTCCAACTTGCCGTGGAGGGCAATGGTGAGCAGAGAGGCCAGGTTGCATCTGGAGGAACAGGGATGCAAGGTGAAGCCTCAGCAGGAAGTGCCATGTATGCCAAGGAAAAAGCTTGTCGTGCTAATACATTCCATGCAGAGGTGTGTGTGTGTGTAATCGGAAGCTTTACAGATTCGAACTCTGATTGGACTTGCTCAGCCTTTCTCCCATGAAAATACAGTGAATAACATCGAGTTGGGAAATACTAAGTGTCAGGTTGTAAACTTTGCATGGAGTGCCAGTTGCACCATGTTCCATCTTTTATTGGATTATTCAAAAACGTGTTTCATTATCTTGTAAATTGGTTACTGGCATGTCATTGTGCAGTGTTGTGTTCACACCTTTAAGACTCTATTTGAATAATCACATTATATATACTGCCCAAGAAATTGTGTGCTTGCTACATCTAGGAATGAGAAAAATTGGCCAATTCTTTTTACAGTTAGTTTCATGAAATTGTACTCAAAATATTGCCATTTCATGAAATTGAAAAAACAACCAATTCCCAATTTGCAAAAAAACAAATTCTCAATGTTCATTGCAAAAATAGTCTTTAACAGAGGTAAAATATGCAAAATTGAATTGGCTCATAATTCAAACTTTGCTTTACTAATCCAATAAATTATCTCTTCAAAAACAACAAAGCAAGCTATTTGGTCTATAAATCACAGTATTGAAATATGAGATAAACCAACCATTATTTTTACATGTTATGCATGTCATTTATATATATTTTTTTTAAACAAACGTTTTGGTGGATTTTGATTTATAAATTGCATCCACAATTGTAAAGGTATGAAGTACTTTTTTAACTTTCTACTAATAAATCCCAATTCCAATAATATTTATAACTTTTAAAAAGATTGCCTGGCCAAGCATTAGGAAAGTAAATCCAGTCGGTTGCCAACAAATGCCACCTTTTCCTTGAACTTCATTATAGTTTATAATTTTTAAAATAAATATTGTTTGGTTAATACAAAGTTTTAGAAAAGTGAATTGTAACATTTTACCAATCAAAAACAAATGACCTTTCTTCAAAGAACCAATAAGATGTTTCAAAATGTTTTATCAACCGTTCCCAAACATTTTGTGTTTTTATAATATAGGAAACATTGTTATTCATTACCACATTAAAAGTAATCAATTTATGAATAATGTTATTGCTTGCTTTCAATTGAGTTGGGCAATAAGCACTATTTTAAGTGTGGGAAATTCATCATGAAGCACTATATACAAACCTGATATTATGTAAAACATGATTACTTTTGGATTTTGTTATTTGAAATGAATTTATTATTATTTCACATATTTTATTATTTCTGATGTTTATTACATGTGTTAGCACACTTACAATATGTAATATAAAATAAAATAGCATAGGGTCAATTTGGCAAGGTTTTGCCAAGCGTCAAACTCACAGCTGGAAAAAGTATGAACTAGCAAAATATGCAATAAATTGCACCCGTTCAAAATAAAGTATTTACTCGCGATTCAGAAAAGAGCACGCGGGTAGAGGAGTATGTATGGACATACCACACAAAATAGTAACTTTATGTGTCGAAAATGTATGTAAATGGTGGCGATATGTGGAATTAGATGTGATGTAAACTATTTTGCAGATAAAAAAGTGCTATTCTTTCCTGTCTAGCATGGCACTTTCAACCTATGCCATTTCAAGCCATATATGTTGTGCGTCAGAGGGGTTTTCTTCTGAATCACAGGTAACGTATACATTTTCTGATACTATGGGCCTCATTACGACTTTGGAGGTAGCCATGGCGCTATTGGCGCCATTGCTGCCTCCAAAATCGGGTCCGGGTCCCCTGAATGAGGAATTACCGGGCCATTCCGAGTTTGGAGGGCCCGGTAATTCCTCCTACAGGGAACCCGGGCCCGGTCCTTCCCCATTCCCATTTGAGCATCCATAGGGCTCAATGGGAATGGGAGTGGGAGTTAACAACGGGCCGATTACGACCGGCCTGTTGTTAGCTCCCTGGTCCCCTCGCGGGATCCGCTCTGGATGTCTGGTGAAACCAGATGTCCAGAGCGGGTCCCGCAAGGGGACCTCGTAATATTGCAAAATGGGTTTAACAGCGCGGCCACCATTAGCGGCACCCGTTAACCCATTCCGCAATAGTTGTAATGAGGCCCTATATGTGTGTGTGTGTGTGTGTGTGTGTATATATATATATATATACAAGGTTCCCTGTATTGTATTTAATTCCCGCTATAGCAGTAAATTACACCTGATTTTCTGTGAAGACAGTTTACAGTTGTAGGTCACTGCCATTTATAGGGTTAAGTTACAAGTAGCATATCTTGCATTGAACACTGGATTCTTTGTAAAATGACCCTAATACATTTGATTTCAAATATAATATTTTACTGTTTTCATATATTTATATAAGTTAATTAATAGTGTTATTAATTGTACCTACACTGCAAACAATAGGCACATGTATGTCATTAATTTACAACATGTTGTCACTTTTAAAAGCAATTGTTCTTCACAACTACAACCCCCAGCACAAGCATAATGGTTCGCCCTTTTTGGGATTGTCCTTTTTGTTGAATGTGCATGAGGGGGAGACTGCTTCTGACTTTAAATTCATTTTAATTACCAACAGCTCCCCTTAAATAAAACCGCTGTTTTTCAAATAATGTCAAGGTCCATCAGGTGTGGCCTCAACGATGTCCCCTGTCCAATGAGCAAACATTAGGCACATTTCTGGTAGGTTTATTTTGAAATGTTCCTCTTCGTGAAGGTCAAAGATGGGCGACCTAGCAGTGCCAATGTTGTTTAGTGGCTTTAAAAAAAATAAAAGCAATGATAAATAAACCGTTTTATTGGTAAATCCATCAAAACACATTACTTTTTTTTCTTACACTTTGTTGGCAGTAATACTGCACATTAACTTTTAAGAAGAGATACATTTTGGCCACAAAAAAATGTTTATGTGCGATTTTGCTAGAAAATAATATTTGAGCAATTTCATGAATGCAACATCATAGATTTTGTAAAATTTGCACAATCACAATCGGAATCGAGCCGTTTCCTAGTTAAAGCGATGTACAAAAGATTGAGAACTAGAATGTGTTTTCCAGTTTTTCTGGTATCTCTGTGATATTCCATTGGTCTGTACAGTAATGTCTGAACCATGGAGGGAGTCTACGAATCAGCCGTTCAGTGTGTCCTCTCAGGCGAAGAGCAAACCAGACGACCGGTGTGTTTACAGATTTCAATTTCCGTCACTCTACCCTGTCAACAGCCTTTTCACTGACAGGCTCTGGAAGATTATGGTTAGATTTCTGGTCAGACTTTGCCAAAACTCCTGCAGGAGCAGCGTGAGCACACTTCTGCCCATTACCGCCAACATCAATTATTATGTCATTTGTACAATGCGCGAAAAATATCTATATTTCATTTGTTTTTCCACAAACTTTGAGGCCTGACCATATAGTAAATACGTTGAGGACATGAAGAGAGCTCATGGCCATCAACATTGCTCAGAAACACGAAGAGTTTGGTTAAAATGGAGGCTATGCAGGATGCAAATGTAGGCAGAGCAATAAGACGATTCGATGGGACAGGTGGCTTTTCCTCTTATCACTGTCAACATTTCTCAGCAAATAAAGGATGCATGGTAGGAACTAGAGAGGCGACGCACCCCAACGATGATTCCATTAGTCCCAAGGGTGTCCTGTTCACTTACGGTCAATCAAAAGCTGAATGAAATTGCCCTGTTTTTCCGGATTTTTCCTGCACTCTTCGAGCATCCAAAGAGCACTGACATCCTCTGATGTGGATGTTTTTGAGCCTCATTCTGTGTGACGTTGCTGGGCTTGGCTTCCTTTTCTGCCATTCTCTGCGAATACTTTGGCATGTGCTCCGAGCATGGTGGTGACCCAGCGAGGGACTGAATCAGAGTGGCAGTCACCCAGAGGAAGACTGATCGGGGCGGTACTCACCCACTGGGAAATTGATCTACTGAACAAGTGTGAGGAAGCCTGCTAATGCCAGGGCCAAGTCAATCAGATGTCAAGCAGGGTTTGGCACGGAGCTGAGCCAATTTATAAAGCTCTTGATATTTCTGTGGACCAGTCTGTCTCTCTTGTGGCCCTTCCCAATAACAGCTCCTCAGGTGTCAGAGCATGCCTCATGTCTGTTCACTGCACCAAAATATTCAGACTATGTTCCATGCTGCAGTATTTCTTCCATGAATCTGGTCCCTGCTAGTGTACATTTTAAGTTCTACCTACCACCAAAGACTCTACTGTATCCTCTTAATGTGTGTTCTTAGTTGTTGGTTCAATTAGACAATATTGATAGAATGATCAGGGCATGGTTGCCGCGCCATCTTAGTTTTTCTCCCAATCCAGGGCTCAGGAGCTAACTGGAAATTGTCTTAAGGACCTCCACCATTTATTAGTTTGTTCATTCGTCGGGTTATAGACTGAACTCACCTGTCTCGCACAGCAAAGTCCTTCTGGTGTTCCAGCGCATGGACGAAGGTGACCAGAAAGTGCTTGTTGTTGAGCAGGGTGGAGAATAGTGCGATCCCTTCCTCCATGTTGGTTCTGCAGCTTTCAGGGACCTGGGAAAAGAAGCCAGAGTAGGATAAGGACATTGCTCATAGGTGGGATGGCGAGAGTGGGCTGGATTCTGTTGGCGTTCACATACATCCATGCATGTTCCTGCGGGAGAGTGCGTGTGTGTATTGTGAGGAAGCAATCAGTTGCAAAGTAACGTTTTTTTCAACTAGACATAGCTCAGTTGATGCTGTTGAATTGTGTCTCTAGAATGAATGCAGTTGATAATATTTAATTATTGTATTGCTCTCTTGGTGCACTGCCCTTTTTGATCTTCATTTGTCTTATTTTATCCACAATTTACTTGAACTAAGTTATTCTTCTCCCATTTTGAAGCCTTTCGGGTCTGATGCACAAAGAAGTCACCATGAATAACTCTGATTTAACCTGTTCGTATTCCTGGAGACAGTGGGCCTCATTACACGGTAGGCGGTGAGCCATGGCGCTATTAGTGCCATGGCTCATGCCGGTAAAATACCGGCACCGCCTTGGCGGAAAGGGGGTTTACCGCCCCATTCCAAGGTTGGAGGGGCGGTAAATCCCCTTTCCGCCATTGCCCTTCCCCATTCCCATTTCTGCCCCATAGGGCTCTATGGGACTGGGGAAGGCGCTAATTACGGAACCGCAATTTTGCGGTGCCGTAATTAGCTCCGAGGTCCCTTAGCGGGTTGGATTTTAACGCCTGCAAGAAGCAGGCGTTAAATCCTCCAACCCGCAAAGGGACCTCGTAGTACGGCGGTAAGGGTTAACGGTCACCGTTGCCATTAACGGTGACCGTTAACCCTTACCGCCGTCAGTGTAATGAGGCCCAGTAACTCAAAATACAAAGAGCCTTCTCTGGGAGTAAGACCGCATTACTTAAAATAACTTCTTTGCTACGCAAATGCCCCTCTTTGGGAGCCAGCCCAGGGGACAACAGTCATTCACTGGGTCATTTTGCACTGAGTGGAGTGCAACATAAAAACGTAAAAGAAATGGGGCAATGCTTTTATTCTTTTATGTTGTGCACCACCTCAATTTCGTGCCCTTCCAAAGCATAGGAAGTGCACAAAGTGGAGTTGGCATCTCCATTTTGCTTTCCTCCGTCTTGGAAGAACACCAGGTTTTACACCTATATGAGATTTTCATGCAGACATAAGACAAATGGATTCCTATGGAATACATTTTGCATTTGGCCCTGCTAATGAGCAGTTGGATTCCATAAGAAACCATTAGTGAATGCAACTTGCAGGTGGCTTTTTTATTTTTTTCAATTTTTTAGTGTTCATTGTTTATTATTACAAACCTTATACTGTACAATCTCTAACCGTCTCAAAAACCTCGACCCTGCCTTCACTTCATTCCCCATTGACGGCGCCGTCATACCCATCCTGAAACATGTAAAAACACTGAGAGCCTACCTGGATGCAGGACTGTCTATGACCAAGCATGTTAATGCATTGGCCTCCTCCTCAGTTTACACCTCCAAGCTCATCTCCTTGGGTTGTCAATTTCTCTCCCAAAGCAACTGCCTTACACTCTCAAGAGCCATCGCCATCAGTAAACTGGACTTCTGTGACATGCTCCTCAAGGGTACCCGTGCGCAAGCCTTGCTAAGCTCCAACTTCTTCAAAATGAAGCTCTGGGCCTCCTTCACTCCGACCACCACCCTGCAACTGGGCGAGAGGTCCACCTGCTTACCTGTCAAAGCCTGCATTAACGTCAAAGGATTGTCCATTGCACACCGTTGTATCTACAAAGAAGACCACCTCTACCTAAATGACAACATCGCCTAGAAACACCTTGTGCGCTCTCTGCGATCATCCAACATCACTGTGCACAATTCACGCTTTAAAACCAACAGAGCCTGAGGCCCAAGTTTATGTCACTGCACGCTCTCTTTGGAACTCACTACCCCCAATATCAGAAACAAACGCTCCTACTCAAAATTAAAAAAACTTGTGAAAACCCGGCTGTTTAACAAATATGAGTAACTGTCTATCTCACGTGTACCACAACTGTTTATCTATTCACCCACTGCTTCTCCTCCACTGTACAGACGCCTTGATAACTCTGGGTTTGAGAGTTGCACACGTTATTTATTTATTTGTTTTATTTATAAAGCGCACCAAGCCCGTAGGCAACTGGCCACTGGTGACAGTGGTAGGAACAGCCACAGTACACATGTTTATTATATATTAGAAGTACGTGAGAGCTAGGAGCACCCCTAAACCCGCTACCTACGCTGCATGGCCTGTCACAAATTCAAGTAGCCTTAGAAAGACTAGTGAACATGATCACTGCTATGAAAGGCGCGTGCTTACTACATGGAACCACCACTAACATAGTCCGATTCCTGTAGTAAGGCCCTGTGGCTACGTAGAACACTGGTCACAAGTTCAGAATCTTAGCTCATTCTGGACAAACAAAGGGGCCGGCTCGCTGTTTTTGTTGCGTCTCCCCCGTCAAGCGATGCTCAGGAAGGGGTTAACGCAGACTTGATCTCGAAGCAGTCGCAGCGCTGCAAGGGCTCTTTAATGAGGACTGTTAAGGTGACATGTGAACACAGGCACGGAGCAACGAGTTGACGAGCCTGGCCTCGAGTTGGCAATGATTTGTGGCCTGCAAACATTGCTGCTGAGTGTTGCGAGAGTGTTGGCCCAGGGCTCCCCTGGGGGGAATACTCACTTTCCACTCTCCCAGTAGCAGGGGATGGGTTTCTTGAGCCTGGCTCCCCACTTGGGAGGGCAAGATGTACTGCTCTTCGTTCAGAGAGGAACACTAAAGGAAAAGGACAATAAAACACGTGTGAAGAAAAGGAGAGGAAAGGTTGGATGCTTCCTAAGAGACCCCCCATGCCCACCCCCCCTCCCGTCTGCAACCCCCCCCGCCCCCCACCAGATGTGGTCTGACAGACTCAGACTTCAAGATAAAGGCCAGGCAAGAAACCATCCCTGCAGAGGGCCACCAAAGGAGGCAGGGGCCCACTGCTCCAAGCCACTAGGGGGCAGCACACAAGAACACGGGATGCTGTAGGGGAGGATGGGTCAGCAAGGCTCCAGATATGTGCATATTATAATAATAATAATATTATATTAGCCTTTGCAAAGCCAACAGTTTTGACTTTTGGTTTGTAAAGGCAGGCATGTTTCCACATACATTTTTTTTAATAGTATAACCTGTGTACTCCATTTTCTACAAATCATCTCCAGTATATTAATAACAGGCAAACATTGTTCTAAATCTACTCAATGTGAGAAGGGTTTCGATGAAAAGGGAATGTGCCACTAGTCATGCTACTGGCATATGTGTATCCCCCAACAAATGGCAGAAACAAAGCTACATGCCCACATGCATTTACCATAACACTCGGTTTTCCTCATACAGCTGCTAACACAATCTCCCTGAGCCAAAACTAGCGGAATGGGGCCTTGCTTGTGTTTAGCATTTGCTGGCAGTTTTGCAGGTGCATAGCATCGCAAATAAAATCTGAGCTGTCCCTTTCCAGCATTCAAACCTGTAGAGTACACACAGATTCCGCGACATGTGCATTAGCCCCTTGCGCTGTTTCAGTGAGCGAGTGAATGGGACACTTGCATTCAGCAACATGAGAACAGAGCCTCTGGTGCAAATCAGACCATAACACTGGAACTCACGAAAAACAAGAGCCCTCATTATGAGTGACTCGGGCTGGAAAAACGTGCCAGTAACAACGGTTACCGACCCCTTGTCTGGACAGGCTCACTCTGAGTCTGTCGATAGGGGCTGTGAACTACCGGCAGGCCTGGCCTGCCACTAGTTCAGGGCCCTACCAATAGAATTTTCACTGAAGCACTGCCACGTTACTAACGGTGCCGGTACTTCAGTGTTCCCCTTCCCGTGGAGTCAATTGGAAACTTACCGTTCCTCCACTGCCCGTAATATCCCAGAATTACCAGGATATCAGGCGGCAGAAACGGTAAGCCAAGGTTTCCAGTAGGGCACCGTCCTTCCCGGCAACCTTGCAATGAAGGCCAAAGAGTGGTGAAAAAGGAGTCATATGGAGGACAAAGTGGGCTACTTCATTAATGTGTTTGTGGTGAGGAAACCTTGGCACATTGGAATGCAAGGTGGCAGGCTGCTCCCCCAAGACGCTCTGAAGGCTTTTATAGATTCTCTCTCTCTCTCTCTCTCTCTCTCTCTCTCTCTCTCTCTCTCTCTCTCTCAATCTCTCTCTCTCTCACTCTCTCTCTCTCTCTCTCTCTCTCTCCCTTTCTCTCTCTCTCTTTCTCTCTTTCTCTCTCTCCCTCTCTCCTCTCTCTCTCTCTCTTTCTCTCTCTCCCTCTCTCCTCTCTCTTTGTCTCTCTCACTCTCCTCTCTCGCTCTGTCTCCTCTCTCTTTCTCCCTCCCTCCCTCTGAGACTGAGACAATAAAGGCGCTCTGTCTGTGGCAGTGCTTTACAAAAGGCCTCTGCTACATTTAAAAGGGGCACCTGATTAACCTGTGGAGAAAGATGGCGTCCAATCACTCTCTGGTTGACCCACCATGCCCTACTGGCTAGCTTGGTTCATTCTCAATTGTTCCCATCCCCATCGGCTAACCCTAATGTTTCGGTTGGTTTCCCCATGAAAGCTTCCTTTTGCATTTTCTAGGTGGATGACTCTTGACCCTTGATGAAGTTTTCTAAAGTCTTCTTTGTAGTCCTAACCCTGGCGAGGAGGAGCATTAGGGAAGGAGGGAGATCTCAATGGTCTTCTAGTTGGGCATGCCCATGTGGTAGTCATGATCGAAGAATGTTCCCTGTTTTAGGGTGGTATGCCCTGCCAGGACTCGGGCATCAGGCCCCTTACGCCTTCACTCCTTGGATTCAGTGGTAACACTACCAATACCAGAGCCAAATTGTGCCGGAAGGGTTGGTAGTTTTGTGGAAAGCAGGCATCTCCTACTTACTGGCCACGTGACTGAACAGTTACGATGGATGACAGAACAATATGGTATTTATTAAATGAATTTATGGCACTCTTGTGCCAAATGAACAGGAGCAACGCAAGGCATGAACAGACTGGAGGAAATCTGCCCAGTATTACACTAGTAATGGTGGGGACAAATGAGAGCGATGCTGTAAAAAAAGAACTAAAGGAAGCAGGATTGGAGGTGGAGCAGAGTCAATATGGATGAACATTCTAGAATTTAGGAGCATGGAAGGAGAAAGAATGGAAACAGGACTGAGTACAGAGAGCTTGAGGGACCGCTAATAGAAAGTGAGATAAGGATCGAAGCGGGCCAAGGGGGAGAGAAAACCGATATAAGAGAAATTACATAAGCAGGAGTTAGACCATTAATACATTTGAAAACAATAGAGAGGCGATTACAATGAAGATGGGCAGGGAGAATTTATGGATAGCAGGGTAGGAGAACGTGTGGAAGTAAAAGTAGACGACAACAATGAATATAAGATGAATAGCAGAACTACAGAAGAGGATCAATGAAGAAAGATCATAGGCTGAAAATCCCAAAAAATGGAGGAGCAATTTTCAGGTCAGTAAAAAAACAGTTTGAGGACAAGGGAATCGAGTCTGGTAACCAGCAATCTGGATCAAGAGTTGGGATATCCCTTTCCCTCGGGATTTACTGGGATCCCCACATACTAACTGACAATCAACAGGCCTTACCTTTGGGAAGAAAGTGCGCGTGACAAAGTGCTTGTACTCCAGGAAGGGTATTCCCTGGCTGCGGTTCAACTCCTTGGTTAAGTCCGTCATATCCGTCTGAAGTTCTGCAAATCCTGGACAATGAGGAATTGGCAAGGTAAGAGAAGGGACATTCAAGTGCGGAACACAGTATTCATCTTCACAACAACCAGCCACCTCCAATCTAAAGGCAAACACTAGGATAAGAGAAAGGAAGCAGAGTACTAGTGGAACATGTAAGTATTTTCCAACAGACCGCTGCCTTCCACATGCCGAATGGACTGAGGCAGAGTCATTTGTACACCAGCCGCAGTTGACCTGCAACTGACTTTGTTGGAGTAAACCTATCAAATTGGCTTTTACAAATTTACATTGTGTTTTTAAAAATGTATACTTTAGGGCAGTTTTGGTCTTCTCTAATTTACATTTTTAGGGGATGTGGGTGATGATAGGAGTATGCTGTTGAGTTGGACTACCCTTCTTAGCACTGTTTTGATTTAAAAGGTATCCTTTGATGATGTGGTCAGAAGGATAGCTCAGGTGCACCGCGGTCACCTATGGAAGCAAATTGACACAGAGCAACAACAGGTTCGATCCCCAGGTCTGTGCTTAGAAATCACTGTGCATTAAGCGTGTTATAAATAACCAATTATTATTATACAAAATTAATCTATGAAAATTTGCACCCTCGGTTCATTGCTTTACCTTCTTTTGGGCCGGGAGGATAGCTCACGGGCAACGCATTTGTCTTGCAAGCAAGACAACGCATAGCAACACAGGTTCGAATCCCAGGCTTGCGCTTAGAAACTGGTCGCTGGTATTAAGCACGTTATGAAAGAACCATTATAATTTGCTTACGCCATCTTTGTGTCAGATTCTGGGAAAGTTTTGAAATTGTGTAGCTGTCACTGGGTGGAAACTCTAGTGCGATGCATTGTCTCCCTATTTCCACTGCCCTTTCCTGCTGTGCTTCAGCTCGCCACCTCCACACGAGTCCCACGATGAACGCATGCATTAAACATAGGTTTCAAACCTGTACAGGCGGCCCTTATATAGCTGCCATAACCCTCATCCGGCGGGACAGCTTTTGTTTTTTTCTTCGGATGCTCATGTTCTCCTGCTAGTGTGGTGTTTGTCTCTAAATGCATGTTTGCTCTTTTTTCTTAATGTTGTATTTTGTTTTTTCATTTGCTTTCCTTTTCTCCAATTGCTCCTTTTTGTATTTTTTTAAAGATAGATAAACCTTAGCTTTTTTTGTGAATTGGGCCATTTACTCTGTTTTTTGAAGTACTTCTGAGCATCAATGCTTACATTACACTTTTTAAGTCTCGAGCCTGTTCCCATCCTCATTTCTCTGTGTTCTGCATGTACAAGGATCCATCTACAGTATATAAGGTGCAGGAGAATGTAACTTGATCTCTGCTTGGATCCGGGGCGCCATCTTAGGTCAGAGCTCTCAGGTTTCCCCATCCTTTTGCATTCTGGAACTTGGAGTCCGAGTTTCGAAATGTGGAAAGAGAGTCTTCAAGTCCTAGAATGCAAAGAATAAAACCAGGAGTGGATGCCCTATTCTCGCATGTATTGGGGGACAAGTGGGGGCTCTGCTAGTTATTGGCACCAGACACACTGCATTCAGAACTTTCTCATCAAGGGAAAAACATGACGGAGCTCATTTTCAATACTCAACGTAATTCTGTGGCGAGACCTTTTACGTTTGCCCTTTTGTGTGTACAGGTCCCCGCCACTCAATTTTCCTCATGTGCACAGTATAGTGCAAAAGGGGAAGGTGTGGTGGTGAGGGGGTTAAAAAGCTGGCATACACACTTGTACACTGCCATACAAATGAAGTAAATGCTGCCTACCTTGTGCACATGGCAGGCAGCGTTTAAAGTGGATTCCTATGCAGTCCGCCTGCTTCTTGCATCCACAGTTTGTGCCCCGGGATGCAAATTCATGCCGGTGCAAATGCTGTAGTATTTGCATTGCAGAGAGGAAGGGAGCGTCGGAAAGATAAGTTAAGATCCGTCCTTCCTCTCCGTCTTACAATTACATGAAAAATGAGCTGTGACGTGAATGAATGGCGTAAAAGCCTTCATTAAAGTTACGTGCACATTCAGAATGAGCTCCGATATGTGCTAACAGCCTCAACAACTGCCTGTTGACCCTTTCTGTACGGAAGGTGTCATTCACACTCCTATGCTGGGATGTCATTGTGGGTTGTGCAAAGGAGGTCATTGAGGGTTGTGCATAGGAGGTCATTGAGGGTTGTGCATAGGAGGTCATTGAGGATTGTGCATAGGAGGAGGTCAATACATAGGACAGGGGTGCACAACTGATTTTGACAGAGGGCCGAAAGTACCTTACATGAGGGCTATAGTGGGCCGAAAAGTAAATGTGGGCGGGGCGGTAGGCGGGGCGTGGTAGGAGGCTTTTTAAACCCCCAATTTGTACTAAACACATGGAAAAAGAATGTTTTTGAGAGGTAACGATTTTTATTTGCATTTCAAACTTACATTTTGTACTACACATTTTCCATTGTTATAATTTATTTCTATTTAGTTATTGTATCTCGCCTGTTTAATTAACTTATATATATTTTATTGACCCTAGATACACTATGCCCCATGGCCCCCTCACCCCAACCAAACACTATGCCCCATGTCCCTCACCCCCAACCAAACACTATGCCCCATGCCCCCTCACCCCCAACCAAACACTATGCCCCATGGCCCCCTCACCCCCAACCAAACACTATGCCCCATGTCCCTCACCCCCAAACAAACATTATGCCCCATGGCCCCCTCACCCCCAACCAAACATTATGCCCCATGGCCCCCTCACCCCCAACCAAACACTATGCCCCATGTCCCTCGCCCCCAACCAAACACTATGCCCCATGTCCCTCACCCCCAACCAAACACTATGCCCCATGTCCCTCACCCCCAACCAAACACTATGCCCCATGGACCCCCTCACCCCCAACCAAACACTATGCCCCATGGCCCCCCTCACCCCCAACCAAACATTATGCCCAATGGCCCCCTCACCCCCAACCAAACATTATGCCCCATGGCCCCCTCACCCCCAACCAAACACTATGCCCCATGTCCCTCACCCCCAACCAAACACTATGCCCCATGGCCCCCCTCACCCCCAACCAAACACTATGCCCCATGGCCCCCCTCACCCCCAACCAAACACAATGCCCCATGGCCCCCCTCACCCCCAACCAAACACTATGCCCCTTGGCCCTCCTCACCCCCAACCAAACACTATGCCCCATGGCCCCCCTCACCCCCAACCAAACACTATGCCCCA
This sequence comes from Ambystoma mexicanum, assembly GCF_040938575.1. Classification (NCBI taxonomy): domain Eukaryota; kingdom Metazoa; phylum Chordata; class Amphibia; order Caudata; family Ambystomatidae; genus Ambystoma; species Ambystoma mexicanum. The sequence goes on along the minus strand of NC_090923.1, from coordinate 172,033,680 downwards.
TGGCTCCCTCACCCCCAACCAAACATTATGCCCCATGGCCCCCTCACCCCCAACCAAACACTATGCCCCATGGCCCCCCTCACCCCCAACCAAACACTATGCCCCATGGCCCCCCTCACCCCCAACCAAACACTATGCCCCATGGCTCCCTCACCCCCAACCAAACATTATGCCCCATGGCCCCCTCACCCCCAACCAAACATTATGCCCCATGGCCCCCTCACCCCCAACCAAACATTATGCCCCATGGCCCCCTCACCCCCAACCAAACCCCCCAACTCAGCACACACAAACATGCACCCATACAGACCCGAACCCCCCACCCCCCAACTCAGCACACACAAAAACATGCACCCATACAGACCCGAACCCCCACCCCCCAACTCAGCACACACACAAACATGCACCCATACAGACCCGAACCCCCCACCCCCCAAATCAGCACACACACAAACATGCACCCATACAGACCCGAACCCCCCCACCCCCCCATCTCCAAACCCCCACCCCCAACTCAGCACACACACTCAAGCATGCACCCATACAGACCCGAACCCCCCACCCCCCCAAATCAGCAAACTCTCAAACAAGCACCCATACAGACCCAAACCCCCCCAACTCAGCACACAAAAAACATTCAAATCAAAACATTCATACACATCCGATACACATCCGACACCCCCCCACCCCGCATCTCAACATACACACAAAATACATTCAAACACAAACATTCACACACCCCCCCACATCTCAACATACACACAAAATACATTCAAATACAAACATTCACACACCCCCCCACATATCAACATACACACAAAATACATTCAAATACATTCATACACATCCGACACACCTCCCCACCCCCGCATCTCAACATACACACAAAATACATTCAAATACAAACATTCATACACATCCGACACTCCCCCACCCCTGCATCTCAACATACACACAAAATACATGCAAACACAAACATTCATACACATCCGACACACACCCCCACCCCCGCATCTCAACATACACACAAAATACATTCAAACAAACATTCATACACATCCGACACACCCCCCCCACCCCCGCATCTCAACATACACACAAAATACATTCAAACATTCATACACATCCGACACACCCCACCACCCCCGCATCTCAACATACACACAAAATACATTCAAACAAACATTCATACACATCCGACACACACCCCCACCCCCGCATCTCAACATACAACATACACACAAAATACATTCAAACACAAACATTCATACACATCCGACACACTCCCCCACCCCGCAAAATACACACACAAACATAAAGCAAAACAAACCCGACACACAAACACAAACAGACCACTTACCGGAGACGTGCTGGAAGGCAGGCAGGTAAGCGGCAGGTAAACTGGAATCGCACTACGACTGGCGTGGTCCAAGGCTGAAATGCCTTCCGGCATCAAGCCTTATGGACCACGCCAGCCGTAGAGCTGGCCCTCCATTGGTGCAGCACACGCATTACGTGGCTCGTAGGAGCGACGTGATGCGTGTGTGTGCTGAGCCAATGAGGGCCAGTGTTTTCACCGGCCCGGAAGACAACAAAGACTTTCATTAGGAAAGTCTTTGTGCCTCGCGGGCCGGTCAAAAGGGCATGGCGGGCCGCAACTGGCCCGCGGGCCGTATGTTGTGCACCCATGACATAGGATGTCATTAAGGGTTGTGCACAGGAGGTCATTGAGGGTTGTGCATAGGAGGTCATTGAGGGTTGTGCATAGGAGGTCATTGAGGGTTGTGCATAGGAGGTCATTGATGATTGTGCATAGGGGAGGTCATTGAGGGTTGTGCATAGGATGTCATTGAGGGTTGTGCACAGGATGTCATTGAGGATTGTGCATAGGAGGTCCTTGAGGGTTGTGCATAGGAGGTCATTGAGGGCTGTGCATAGGAGGTCATTGAGGATTGTGCATAGGAGGTCATTGAGGGTTGTGCATAGGAGGTCATTGAGGATTGTGCATAGGAGGTCCTTGAGGGTTGTGCATAGGAGGTCATTGAGGATTGTGCATAGGAGCTCATTGAGGATTGTGCATAGGAGGCCATTGAGGGTTGTACATAGGAGGTCATTGACGATTGTGCATAGGAGGCCATTGAGGATAGTAACTATTTATGAGAACAACCTCATATTAAAGGAGTGCGCTCCTTATTCACAGAGTCGCAGAGCAGTGCAACCTGTTACCTTTAGTTGCAACTTTCTTCTTTAATTGCAAATCTTGCAACTCTCTGGCAAGGCTTGAGTGCAGTATCTTGCACAATGCTGGTGAATTATAGTGCTCTCACTAGACAGTGGCCCCTTAAAACCCATAGCTGCCAAGTAGCCCCTTATCATGGGTGGTCCCCTTGAGCCAATTCTGCATTCTCAAACAATATCACTTTGCATTCTGGGACATGTAGGACCACGTTTATAAAGAGGATCATTTAGTTGAGAATGGAAAGTGCTGCTGCTTGAAAACCCAGGAATGGAAGTAGGTAACAAAGATCACCTGGGCCGCGGCGGTAGTGGTGCTACGTCGAAAAAATAGACCCAAGTCAAACAACCTTTCTCTCACCAGACAGGGCCGATGACCAGCATCCTTGTTACCTTTGCGGATCTCCTCGCGGATCTGAGACTCCATTTCTTCCATCTGCACCAGCGTCTTCTGCCAATAGCGCTCCGCGCGCCGGCTCTTGGTGCAAAACACAAAGAGAGCTGGGAAAGTAGAGAAAGAGAGGGGACTGGTCAGCCCATGTCAGAGGCATGGTCCTGGCTGAGAGGTCAGCTAATCCTGGCAGGTATGCTATAAACCCTTGCACTCTAATACCACGGCTGCTTCTCACCAGCTTGCGTCCTTATGGTTATGAGACCCCTCCTGGGTAATACAGATTGAGACAACACTCCTACTAACGCCAACACTCCTACTAACGCCAACACCCTACTTAAAAGCATGATCAGTGCAAGGATATATTATATATTCAAGCACATGGGAGGTGATCTTTGCCCCCTCCCCTTTTTTTTGTGGTTACACCTGCTGGTGACACCTTAAGTAGCTGCAGACAACTGCATTGCTGTGCATCCAATCCTTCTTAGAAGCAGTGATCGAAGTGGGTGGGAGTGGTGCTCCTCTACTTTTTTAATTAAGTTTTACTGTTCCTTTGTTTTTATTTAAAAAAAAGAAACCATTCCGGAATGGCTTAGTTCAAAATACAAGTGTAGGAAGAAGTTGAAAACTGCACTGCAATGAACGTTCCCTTAAACTGCAGGCGCATTCGTTTGGGGGTTTAGATGGTGTGTGGGAGGGGCGCAATGGTGGAGGTGGTCGGGAGCGGGGGCAGGCCAGCAGGGAACATAATTCCACTACTTCATTTTGTACACTTCGACCACTGCTTGGAAGAACAGAGAGGACTGGCCTGTAGGGTATTCCGGAGAATTCCTGTGATGCTGGTGGCTCTGAAAGTCAGGTAGGGCTGGAGTTGAATCAGATCCAAGTCAGAATGATGGGCAGACTATGAAGCCCAGCCTTTGATGCTCTTAGCGGGAACCTGCCACCCACTGCTGGCAGTGTCTCAGGTGGCTGCGTACAGCCTTGACTTTGCCCCAGAAGCGCCCTGCTGACCCGCATCCTCCGTGCCACTCACCGACCACAGACAGGAGCAGAAGGATGCTGCAGATGACGATGGACACGATGATGGCCGTCTCGCTGCCGCCCAGCTGGAGCATGGCGATGGTCTGGTTGAACTTCCCCACCTGGACCTGCAGGAAGGCAGAGTTAGCACAGTCAGTAGGAGGCCCAAGGCAAGCGTCAATCAAGGCCTCCACCTAGGTCTCCACCTAGAATGGAGACAACTGTTCTTAAAATGTCTTGTTTTACCCTATATCATACACATAAAGGCAGCGGTCGTAGTGGGCGGGAGCAGTGCTCCTCTACTTTTACTGTTCCGATACGTAGAAGAAACCGTTGCAAAATGGTTGAGTTTTAAAATAAATGTTTAGGGAGAAGTTGAAACTTGCACTTCGGTGCACTACACTGAACATTCCCTTAAACAGCAGGTGCGTTTGTATGGGGTTGTGGATTACGCATAGTAGGCGTGTGGCGATGGGGTTTGTGGTGAGCAGGGACCTACTTCTTTTTCCATACACTTCAACCACTGCATAAAGGTCAATTTTTATAAACCTTTTTTAAAGTTCATTTGAAGGGGTGGGATATGTCAATTTAGTAAATTATGGACCCAATTGTCCCATTTCTTGTGATTACGAATTGCACTATGTCATCTATGGATGAATTGTATACTGTATTTGCCTGTATTTTCCCCTTAATAAATGCATGAGGCACCAGGGGCATCTAGTCCCTTGTAGATGGGCACCATGAAACGGGACATGTAGTCCCTTCTCCCTTTCCATGGCGGCCATTCGAACATTGAATGTGAAATCATGTTATGCAATCAGGGCACTGAGAGTGGAATCTCATGTCTGAATGGGGAGTACATGGTGAGCTCTCTCTGGCGGAAGGACGTTGCATGTTCCATACATGTGCTCCATCTTACATTTATGCCCTTTAACTCAAGGTGCACTAGCAAAGCAGACTGATGAGCACAGGGATCTGCAACCTTTCGCTCTCCAGATGTTTTGAGCCTCCAACCCCCTTTGGCCGAAGCGAGTATGGAAAAAACTAATGACTGATGAAAAAGACAGAAAGCTGCTGACCCATGCCATGGGGCAATATCACAAGAGGAACCTTTGAGTCTGTGCTTCCTCCTTCTAGCCAAGGAAGTGGGCACAGAGTCACGGGCTGGGTGATTTTGATGTGCAAAAACATGACAATACATTTAGGGACACAACAACACAAGCTGAGAAGTGCAACTGGTTTCACGCCAGATGGGGGATTCCCCTCACGTGAACCCTGCTCAAAGGAAAGCAAGAAGCAGCCACGTGCTTCCAGATAACATTTAACATGACTTGTGTAATCAGGGTGCGGTCGCCTACTTCCCTATCCTTCTTTTACAGCAGACCTCATGAGCAGAAGAGGGAAGCTGTCAACTCTGTAAGAAGTACTGGTGCCCATCTGTCTCTCTCACCATCTCACTAAGGAGCCCCTCCCTCTTTTCATACAGAATCAAATGCGTGGGCACTATACAAAACCACTTTCCATTACATTCCGTTACTTAAGCAATAAGCCCTGAGCTGGGGTACCATTGTCGCTTCAGGTTATGCCCAGGGCCACGAGGGCCTTGATTGACACTGGCCCCGGACATTACCAGAAGCGGGAATGGCCCCCCAGCGAGGGGCTTATTGCTATTAGTACTCCGGCCCATTAGACTGGGTTAATAATAGCTTCTTTGTTCACTTGTCGGACGCTCCGGCGTTGAGCAACTGAAAACAAAATGGCCACCATGGAATGGGATACGTAGTCGGTTCGTGCTTTCGCTGGCGTCCAGGGATTATGTCACCTGCACCTCATTGGTTAAAGAGCAGCCCCTATCACTTCATCTCCAAGGAAATCCAGACCAGGGGAGGAGGGCTGTTTCGTGCCTGCCACAAAAGAGCTTTGGTGTTTTTCTAGTCCTGACTCGAGTATGCAAGGGAAGGAGAAACAAAGTTACAATGTTTTTCGGAATAGGAAGCTCAGGATAGATCAAAGAGAGCGGGAGAGGGAGGGATCTGGCCGGGTTATGTGGGGGGAGAAGGATGTTTTAACAATGGAAGGGGCAGCACTGATGTGGGGCGGGACACATTTCTGGCTCTGGGTGCCCCTTGGATGAAAAAATGTTTGTGAGTACGAGCTATTTTGCATGGTGGAATGTGCAGGATATTTTGGTTGGCTAGTCTGGTGTTTGTGTGAGTGAAGGGTTTCACTTGTGAAGTTCTGAGGTGGATAGCTTAGTATGTGATGCAGAGACCCCTGTAATCATTTCTTTGAGGTATGGGAAGCTATTGGAGCTGAGAGCGAGCTGGGGAGATGTGTGAATGTTTGGAAACGTGCAAGATGCGTCTCGCTGCTGCATTTTCTATGGAGTGTTGTTGGGGAGTCCATGAGGATAGCGTTTCCATAGTGCACCTTAGAGAGAACCAGAGCTTGGACTGAGGTACGGAAGTCATCAAGGGGAAGGATGTGATTTATCTTGCGTAGGAGTTGCAGCTGTAGGGTGCATGCATTGCTGATGGCAGCTATGGGGGTTTGCAAAGGATAGCCGGGTTCGATGGTGAAACCTAGGCACTTGACTGCTGTGGGGAGGGAGATGTGGGGATTCTCCATGGTAAGATTTTTCATTTGTGGGCGTGGTCGGGTGTGTGTCTGGAGGAAGATGAGGTGTTCACTTTTGGATGGGTCGACTTTTAGGAAGTGGGTGCACATCCAGGTGGTGAGACAGCTGTGTAGCATGTTCAGAGGGGAAGGAGATTTTGAAGTGCATTTTCATGTCTGCAAATGTAGGAAGATGTTTGTGGTAGCGCATACTTCACTGGGGTGGGATTACATAGATAGAGGGGGCCTGGAGAGGAAGTGGTTCATAGTCATTATAACGAGAAAAAAAGTCGAAAGTCATAATATCGAAAACAAAAATCGAAAAAAAAGTCACATTTCTTTTTTTTATATCTTTTGTATTCGAAATGGGGGGGTTCCCCCAGCCCCCTTTTTTTTTTAACCTTTTTTTTTATCTACGAGAGCCAAAAAATAAATATAAATAAAAAAATAAATAATTCAACTTTTTTTTGTTGTTGACTTTTTTTGTTGATATTTTTGTCATTTGATATTTATTTTCTCGATATTTTGACTGCACACCAGAGGAAGTGTGTCCTGTCAGTGAGAAGGAGGTGAATCAGTCGAGAACAGTGGCTGAGAGCTTCATCCTTTGGGCTACGACGTTTAGGAGGGATGGTGTGGTCAATAGTGTTGAAAGCTGAGGATAGGTTGAGGAAGCTTAGAAGAGCTGTGTGGCATTTGTCAGAGAAGCTGCGGAGGTTCTTCAGGATGCTAAAGGTTGTAGCCACAGTGCTCTGGCCAGGCTGAAACGTGTTTGGGATGAGTTGAGGAGGTTGTTTGTGGTGATGGGCTATTGGAGTTGGCTTGTTCCATGATTCTGGCAAGGTATGATAAGATTGTGATAGGGCGATAGTGTTCAGTGTGCGGGTTTTGCTTTGATTGTGAGGGTGATGAGGGTGTCTTGGTCAATGGGATTGGATGTGTCCCATCTGTTGAGGTTTGGGAGTGGGTCTGTGGAGGGGGGCTTGTCTGATGCAGAGTTTCTTGACGCAGAAGCAGTCCATGAGGGCGAAGGGGCATACTAGGGGTGGTTAGGTTGTTTTGAGAGTGACTTGATGATTTTGAACAGTTTGTGTGCGATTGAGGAGAGATTGATCTATCGTCGGCAGTACACTTCACTGCTAGAGAAATGTGTAAAACAGAGGAAAATGCCTTACAAGGCACAGTAAACCATAAGATGCAGAGAGATGAGTGAGCCAGAAGCCATGGGATTTCTTTCAGTCATAGGAACACCAAGTTATTGAAAGATTCTTTGAGGATCACTAAATTGAGCCAGAAGAATGACATGCCCTTTTGAGCTATTGGTTGAGGTTCTAAGCTGAGTAAAATCTTCCTCTCAGGATACTTCTACAGGTGTTTTATAAGAAATAACCTCACATTTGGGATCACCCCATCATGCCAGAGTCCCCCTGATTTTAATTTACCGACAATCGGTAGATGAAGGACTACGTCGCCCTGCCAGCGTTTGAAAATGCATCCTGCAGGCTGAGCACAGATGCCTGGCGAGAGCACTTACCTTTCTGAACTCTCTTGCTGGCTTATATAGGGCAACTCTCTTGCTGGCTTATATATGGCTCTGGATCCACTTCTCAAGCTGTCCCCGGGAGAACTTATAAATATGGCTGTAGATGTGACTTGTTAAGTTTGCTCTGGAGTTGATTTCTAAAGCTAGTCGTAGAGTTAATCTGCAAAGATATCTGCAATATTTTGCAAAAATGTTGATGATATTTTAACGCATTACTGAGACCCGGATCCGTCAATTTGCTACTACTACCCAAGCAGCTCTTACTTAATCTAGCTCCTCTTTCTCGCTTTCTCCTCGTCTCTCTCGCCCTGGTCAAAGGACTGGTCTTCTTTTTCATCCTCGTTGGATAATCGCTCCTTTTTCCCTTTTCTCTTCCTTCCTTTGAAATCCACGTTCCCTCCTTTTCTGCTCCCTGCCTCGTCCCACACGACGTTTCTTTGATGACTTTGATTCTTTACTATCTCTTCTCTTGATACTCCTTATATTGTGCTTCGTGATTTTAACATTCACGTTTCTTCATCTGATCCAATCTCCTGTCCTTTGGTTTTTTCATCTCTTGCCTATAATCTTAATCTACTCCCATCCTCTGCCACCCACAGCAAGGGCAGGGTTCTAGACTTGAACTTTATTTCTCCTGATTATTTTTTATTAGCAATTCCATTCAAACCCTTGCTATTCCCTCAGCAGATCACTTTGTTATCCTTCTAATTTTCCTTTCCCTCTTCCTCTTCTGTCATTACACCCCCATCTGGTAACTTTTTTCGTTGGGACACCCGGAATCTCAATCACTCGCCTCTCATTGACTCACTTTCTCCACTCTTACCTAGCCTCCCTGATTTCTCTCTTTCTAGTATTGATTTGATTCTGCTGCAAGTGGCTTTCACCATGCCATTTCCACATCCCTTGACACCCTTTGTCGTCTGTCTCAGTTTAAACCTAAAGGGCACCCTCCTCGCCCCGGGCTCACAGATTCCCTCAGCTATTAAGGATTCCACTTCGTAGGGCCGAATACCATTGGCTCAAATCTAGAACTATTGCAAATGTATCTTTTTTTCCGACCTTCTGCCTTCATTTTCCCATTATCTTAAACAAGAAAAACCTCATTATTACCAGTCATTGATTCAGTTCTTCACCTAGAATCCTGCACCCTACACTAAATAAACCTCTTGTCCGTCCCCTTTCTGATCCTTCCTCCCAATACCCTCTATCTTCCTACTTTCTTTCATTCTAAGATCGAAAAAACAGATCCTCCTTACCTGCCATCAGCCTCTGGCTCCCTTTTGCCTTCGTCTGGTCCTTCCATTGTCATTTATCCCGACCACTCTTCCTTTTCCATCACATCAATAGCGGAGAATGATGAGCTAAGGCAATTTCTCGCTCCCATCCTACTGCTGCACCCTCCGACCCTCTCCATGCGCCTGTCATTAAATCTATTCTTCCTAAATTCATTCAACTTTTGACTTTTCTCTTTAACCTTTCTTTAATTTCAGGTACTTACCCTTCTTCTTTCTGAATTGCCACCATCGTCCCTCTTCTTGAAAAGCCCTCTCTTAAACCTGCTGATGCCTGTAATTGCCGTCCTTACTTTCCCTTGCTTTCAAAACTTCTTGAGAGTCTTGTGTACTCTCAACTCAGTATCTATCTCACCACTTATAATCTTCTTCCTCCCTTTAAACCTGCTTTTCGCTCTGATTATTCAACAGAAACTGCTCTTTTTTCTGTTTCTAGCTCTAGTCTCCATGCACGTCACCAAATAATTCTTCTATTCTTGTTTTACTTGATCTTAGTGCTGCTTTTGACATGGTGGGTCACTCCATCCTTCTTTCCATTCTTACCTCGCTTGGTTTTCCTAACTCTTCTCTCTGTTGGTTTCATTCTTATCTTTCTAACCACTCTTTCTCTGTTTCCTCGAAAGGCCCTTTTTTCTGTCTTTGCCAGGATGTTCCACAGGCTTCTGGGCTTGGTCCTCTCCTCTTGACCCTTTACATGTCTACTTCCAGATTCTTGATTTTGGTTTTCAACTTCATTTGTATGCTGACGACACTCAGACTTTCCTCTCTTTTCCTTCTTTTAGTGACTATGACCGTCACTGGCTTTCTTCCTGTCTCTCTGCAGTCCAATCCTGGATGGCTTCGAGGTTCCTCTGCCTCAATCTCACAAAGACAGAAATTGTATTCTTCCCAGCAACACCATTTATTCATCCTCCCTTATCTATCTTTTTCCTTTCCATCTCTCGGTTCTCATCATGCTGACAATCTTCGATTTATTTTTGATTCTTCCCTTTGTTTATTCCTGCTGGTTTCATTTATTTAACATCAGGAAAATCAGGCCTCTTCGAACCTTATCCTCCACAAAAACTGTTCTTCTATCCTTAATCTTATCACGGCTTAATTATTACACTTCCTTCTAAATTGGCTTACCCAACTATGCTCTCTTTCCACTGTGTTCCATTCTTTATTCCTCAGTTTGCATTCTGTTTTGTCTTCCCTGGTCAGCCAGTATTTCCTCTTATCTGGATCTGCTTCAATGGCTTCTAATCAAAGAGTGTCTTGAGTTTCAATTCTCGTGCCTGGTTTTCAAACCCCCTCATGCCTTTGCTCCCCCAGAGTTATGTTCTCTGATCTCCTTGTACTCTCCATCTAGAGATTTACGCTTTGTTTGTCAGTTGTGCCTCTCTGTTCTCCAACCTCCATGTGCTTCCTCCCACTTCTGTCCTTTCCAACTTCTCGCCCCTTTTCTTCGGAATTCCTTGCCTCTTCCTATTGTCTCTTGTGCTACTCTTTCTGAATTAAAAAAATGCCAGAAGCTCCAGCTCTTACTTTCTGTCTCTTACACTTTTCCAGGAACCATCTTTGTTGTATTGGCTCTTTTTTTGTTTCTTGTACTCATGTGTTTGTTCCTTGTCAAGCGCTTTGGATAAAAGCGCTATATAAGCTTTTGTAAATAAGAAGAAATAAAATAAATGTTTTTCATAAAGCTGCCAATTTGTAGGCTGGTGTGCTGTATTGTATATGGTGCTGATTTTGGAGGCTGGTCCTAACGCTTTTCCGAAATCGGGTTCTTGAGATGTTTTCTAGATTGGTGTTAAAACCTGCTTTGGTTTTACAGCCATTAACAAAGCTGGTTACCATGCTGCTCTATAAAGGTTGTTCTAGAACTGAGCAGGTTTCTAAAGTTGGTTCTAGATCTAGTTCTTATACTTCTTCTAAAGTAACCACCTAAAATCAAAGGTGGCCCTGCACTTTAAATTTAGTGCAAAGGATGCTTGAGTAAGACGGGGCTAGTACATTTAATAAAACTGGTTTACAGACCAATTTTCATCTTAAAAAGGTTTATGAAGACGGTGCTACGGCTGTCTTCTAAAATTGCTTTGTAAACTGGAGACAGTGTTTATGAAGACGGTACTGGAGCTGTCTTCTGAAGCTTCTTTCTAAACAGTCTTTCTAATTTGGGCATAACAGTGTTTATGAAGATGGTTCTAGAGCTTTATCCTAAAGCTGCTTTCAAAACCGGCTTTCTAAAGATGGTTGCAGTACCTTGCATCTCTTCCCTTCCCAGTGTGAGTTAACCTTGTTGCTGTGATGTCATGAGTGAGTGATGGAAAGAATGCATATCATGGAAGGTTCCTTTCAATAGGTTCCAGGAGCTAGGGTAGGAGATGGCAACCTGAGTGGTGGGGTCCGGTGGTTCTTCTCCTTCTCCTGTACTTGTTACTTGTGTACCTAAGACATAATAAAGGAACCTACTTCTATCCTCTTGAGCCTGCAAACTTTGTATTACTACAATGGTCTTAAAAGGGTTTGACATTTCTAGAGTGGTCTTAATTAACTGTGTTTATAAAAATGTTTCTAGAGCTGTCTTCTAAAGCTGCTTTCTAAATATGCTTTTTAAAATTGGTCTCAACAGTGGTGTTGAAGACGGTTCCAGAGCTCTCTTCTAAAGCTGCTTTCGAAAACGTTTTTCTAACTAGGTCTTAACAATATTTATGAAGACTGTTCTAGAGCTCTCTTCTAAAGCTGCTTTCGAAACGTTTTTCTAACTAGGTCTTAACAGTGTTTTTGAAGACGGTTCTAGAGCAGTCTTCTAAAGCTGCTTTCAAAACAGGCTTTCTCAAGATGTTCTTAAGTTTTTATGATGACATTTCTAGAGTGGTCTTCTAAAGCGGATTTCCAAACAGGTATTCTTAAGATGGTATTAATGGTGTTTGTAAAGACGGTTCTGCAACTGTCTTTAACGCTGCTTTCAAGAACTATAATCTAGACCTGCTTCACAGAGTTGGCTGTGGAGCTGTTTCAGGAATCTCGTTAGAGACCAGTTTTTTTAATGCGGCTGTTTATCTGCTTTTTATGGTTACATTTGTCTAGATGTGGTTCTAGAGGGTAACACATTTGCTGCTAGTGCGGTTTTTCTAAAGTGCATACTAAATCTGCTCCTTAGGTTCCTTTCTAAAGAATTTTTATTGGAGCCGGTTTTGAAGTTAGGCTCTATACTTGTTTGGTCAAGTTAATTTCTAAAGCTGACCAACAAGAGTTCTGAAGCTGATAGTAAACATGCTTTCTAGACCACTACAAATAACAAACTTTTAATAGGAAACGATACGTATGCTTTAAGAGATGCTTTGGGAAATGGAAGCCGTTTTGTGACTTTATTTGGGTAAAAAAGACATGCCCATATATACCAACACAAGCCATTCCACTAGGGAGATGCTAGGCCAGTCCTGGTTTTAACTTTGTATTCTGGGAACTGTAGTCCTGGAGTTGCAATGGGATCATACCAGGCGTGTGTGTTCCAGAATGCAAAGTTGAAAATTAGAACTGGACAGACATCTTTCGAATAGGATGGATAACGTTAGCCTATATGTATGCCCAACAAGCATCATCTACAAGTGCCGCTAGCAGCTCGGCACTAGGCCTGTCGATAAACCGAGCATTGTGTTAGAAACAGCTCACTGGTTATAATCATAACATCATAGGACTGAGTGATGAAGATGAACTGCCTTCTACCATTGGTTCGGTTCAGTTCATGAGTGTAGCCCTCTGGTCACCCACTTGCAGAGGTGCTCTATGGACCATGGGGGAGAGGATATACTTTGCGGCGGTCGCCTGCTTCTGGATAAGTCTGCAGGCTGGAATCAGAGAAGCTTGACTTGGCATGGCACATACTCTGCCCCCAGTCCCTGCAGGGCATTCAGAGGCACGAGCCTGTCGAGGAAACCCGTTTGCTAATGATCCGGTTCACCTTTGCAGTGGCGGAGCCTCCTGTGTGGGCTCCAGGGTGGTGAGCAGCACTGCATGCACCGGAAACCCCTCTCCTGTAAACCAACAGTCACAGCATGCAGCGCCTGTCAGCACTCCACACTCAGACACTGGGAACTGGAGCTCTGCGCGGCTCGAGGTTTCCCCCATGGCTCCCGCTGACCCCAGGGCCGTTCTTTCCCCTGAACAGTCTTGCGCTCTGCTCCTTCTGAATCCCATAGTGGGCTTACCCGTACCCACCTACGAGTCATCTGGTAACAGCCTTAATAGGTCACTCAGAATGCTCCATCCCACAGCAGAATCACATTTTTTCTATTCTGTACCCAATGCATTCTGGGAGGTGTCGTTTTTATGTCCACTCTTTGAACCAATAGGAGCAAAGTACCAGGTTGCATTCTTTTTTGTAAATCAGAAGCCCAGCACTGGAACACAGTGCGCCTGGGTCCTGGATCCAGGCAGTCAGTCACACCTCTCCCCAGTCCCCACCAGCAGCCACTTACCGTCACGGGCAGATGGCGGTCGGATGTGCTCAGCGAATCGTTGACGCTGCAGTGGATGACTTTGTCCACGACGATGAAGTTCATTTCGCAGGAAGTGAGGCCGATCTTGACCCGGTATTCCTCCAGCCGCAGGCCCAGGTTATCAGGCTCTTTCTAAGGGCAGTGATGAGACAGGACATTTTAGCAGTTATTCAGACAATAGGTCAATAGGTGACACCTGATAAGAAACACTTTGCAGGATAAAATACTGCGGCTCTGTCAGCCAATCACTTTCTGGCAATGCCTACAATAACTACCAGTATCTTCTTGCAAACGAGCGATATTGGTTGCTGCCTTGTTTGTTTGTTTGTTTGTTTATTTATTTGGTAATGCGCACCAAACCCTGAGGTAGCTGGGCGCAGCAGTTACAAGGATACTTAAAGCTTAGTTACAAGATACAGATAGTTACAAGGATACATGAAACTTAGATACAGAATGGCCTTGTTATGCCATGGGTGGTGTCATTCATGATATGCCAGCGGTGCACCTTGCAGAACCAACATAGGTCAACAGTTGAGTATGAGTATGGCCAGCACCTTCCGTGAAGGCCTAATATGCTGCTACGTGAAGCCCAGCTTTCTTAGTTGGTGCCATAAGAGGAAATGTGTAGCCTTTTACATGTGGGAAGATCCATCTTATGCCAGTTGTAGCCTCACATGCCAGATATTGTTAGAAATATAGAAAGCACATTGCCACATACCCAGTGCAGCCTGGCATGTCCTAATAATGCCATTTAACATCTCAAATGCCTAGTATAGTCCCCTAATTCACATGTGCTGGGGCTGCCATCATATGGCCATCATATGCCAAGTGCTGCCTTGGTAATGCAAGTTAACACCTCAGAATGACTGGTATACTCACCATATGATAGGTAGGGCATGGCACATATATATAATTTTTCTTTTATAACACGCTCAATACCTTAATACCAGAGACGGTTTCTAAGCGCCAGCTGTCTTGCTTCCAAGACAAACGTGTTGCCCTTGAGCTATCCTCCTGACTAATCCAAGTATAGACTCTAATGTATTAGTACTGTCATTTTCCACTGGCAATGCATTGTCTGGCATAGTGATCGTATGCGAGCAGGTGCTTCCATGATAGCCAATTGCAGCTCAAAAATGCCATTTAATGGCAGTTAATGCCTCATATGCCTAGTAAAGTCACCATTTGTAATGTAGAGCTTAACATATCTAGGTGTAACACCTCAGCACTGCCTGCAAAGTACCCCCCCAGCGCCCATACTGCCCACCGTACTACTGTTCACAGGTAATGAGTGAGGGTCTCTAAGATACTTTTAATATTTTTCTGGAGCAGTGAGCGAGGATCCATAAGGATCCATAAGACTTCCAGGGCTACACAGATGACACACAACTCATGTTCAAACTTTCTGCTGACCCTCTTGCATCTTCCACCACCCCTGACTGCCTATCTGCCATCCAGTCCTGGTGCCTCAGCGCCAGCAAGATCATTCCCATTGGGACCCCTGCTTCCTCTTTTTCCCCCTCACACTGGCCATCCTTTATGGGATCGCCGCGTGCTCCTTCTTCTGAAGCCAGAAACCTTGGAGTCACCTTCGACTCCTCTCTCTACATCCTCCCTCACACCCAGGACATTGCTAAGAAGTCCCACTTTCGGTACAATGTCGTTTTATCGACAGTCATTTTTTCGGCGGGTGTTTTGTTACAAAAAAACTCTAAATTTGGGGGGGGCTGAAAGGGTGATAAGGCGTTTGAGGGGGACTGGAACAATTCAAAATAGATGGTGGAGGTGGGGCTTGGGGGGGGGGGAACCCCACAAAAATAATTGTACAAAAATTGGATTACTTTTTTCACCAATATACATTTGTAAAAGCACCCGTCGTAAAAATCACTGTCGATGATATGACATAGAACCCCACTTTCAACTCTTTCTTCTCAAAGGTATTCTTCCTTTTCTCACTTTCCCCCAGAAGCTCGATGTTACCCGAGCCCTGGTTCTCTCTAGGCTTGACTACTGCAATAGCATTCTCCAGAATCTACCTTCTTCCACTTTACGACCCCTCCAGCTAATCCAGAACAGGGCAGCAAGACTTATCCTTGGCCCAGGGACAGCATCTCTCCTGCCCTAAAAACTCTCCACTGGCTCCCGATTGCGGCACAGATTAAATTTGTATCCCTCTGCCTCATTCACAAGTCTGTCTGGGGCCTGGGACCACGCTATCTGCAACTCTCTCTCACTAAATACTCTCCCTCTAGACCCCTGCTGTACTTTGGCACCAACTCTCTATGTGTAAAGCGTTTTGCTAAACAGAGAGCCGAAGGCCGATCATTTTCTTCAGCGGGCTCACTCTTATGGAACAGCCTCCCCCTCCCTCTTCGTCTTGAGCAGGACCTCCTCAAATTCCAGAAACTCCTCAAGACCTCCGCTTCGCCTCCTCCTTCCCTTCATCCCTTCTCTGCTAATCTCACAGTTGCTGTGATTGGTGGCCAGGACCCTTTTGTATCCCTCAGGGACCTGACCTCCTATACGCAATCGCCCCAGCCTCTGCCTACCTCCGGCCCCATTTCTGTAGGCTTAAAGTCTTTACCCAAGAGCACTCACCATACTACGCACTTCAGTTGCTGCTCACCCACGAGCACGGACGTTCGAGCACTTACCCCGAACCCCCATGTCGCCTCTTCTCCCTGCACTTGCAAGTTCTGAATACTCACAAGGCATAGTAGGCCCGTCTCTATCTTCCACTGTATTCGTTTTTTCTTTTTGAACCCCTTGCTCCCTCCCTGTTGCCCTGTGGGCGCTTTGAAACCGAATGGACTTACTCTATAAGCACCTAACAAATGCACAATACATAAATAAGACACATGCATGAAACAGTGAGTAAGGGTCCTAGTGATACATATGAGTGAATGATGGCGTGGGTTGGAGTCCCCTAGACACATACATGGACTGGAGTAGTAAGAGTGGACCCTTGACACTCTCCCATGTGTGACTGCAAGTGTGATCAGTGCGTTACAGTCCCCGAGTCACCTAGATGGAGGTTCAGGGCTGCAATGCAGTGCCCTTGGAAGTATGGACTATAGGTTTGAAGCCAATGCTCAGGCACCCTAAGACACTGACGTGTGTGACTGCCGCAGTTAGTGAAGCTCCATGATGTACTTACATTTATGACTCGATCCATGCATTAAATTGCCTGCTGCTGGCAGTCTGAAGGTGCAATTGATTGTCCCTTGAGGGCCTATGTTTGAAGCCATGACTTACGCCCCTGAGACACTTACATGTATCACGAGTGTGAGCGGCTCCCCTGCGTGGTGCTTGATCAACTTCTCCTTCTTGGCGGTGTAGATCTGAGGGTCAGGGTGGTACTCCATGCTGAATCTGCTGCTGTGGGCCACCCCTGCCGGGTACATGTACTCCTCGGCCTTTGGGTTGTTGTCCTGGTAGAGGATGCCGTTCATGAAGAAGTCCACCAGGGCCGGATTGTCTCCAGAGGTGCTGCTGGAGGCTGTTGGAGATGGGCAGGTAATTGTGGTAGGGCTTACCACCACACAGTTCTGCGAGAGGGAGGGTTCAAGTTAGACCAGCATTGACTGAGCAGACATCAACAACCAAGAACACACAGCTAGAGTACCAGGGCAATGAGATCTGAGATTCAAGAGCCTCCTGGGTCCAGCCACTGAGCAGTCATGAAGCACTCCCCCAGTACACACTGGCTAGAGTAGCACAGTAACGAGATCTGATATTCAAGAGTCTCCAGGGTCCAGCCACTGAGCAGACATCAACCACCCACCCAGTACATACTGGCTAGAACAGCAGGGCAACGGCCTAGAGTCTCTGGGGTCCAGCCACTGAGAAGACATCAACCACCCAGTACAGACTGGCTAGAGTAGCACGGTAACGAGATCTGAGATTCAAGAGTCTACTGGGTCCAGCCACTGAGCAGACATCAACCACCCAGTACACAATGGCTAGAGTAGCACGGTAACGAGATCTGAGATTCAAGAGTCTACTGGGTCCAGCCACTGAGCAGATATCAAGCACCCACCCAGTACACACTGGCTAGAGCAGCAGGGCAACGGCATAGAGTCTCTGGGGTCCAGCCACTGGGCAGATATCAACCACCAGGTACACACGAGCTACAGTACCAGGGCAATGAGATCTGATATTCAAGAGTCTCCTGGGTCCAGCCACTGAGCAGATATTATCAAGCACCAGGTACACACTAGCTAGAGTAGTTTACGGCAAGGCAGATTCAAGAGTTTCTAACCCCCGAGTTCAAACCTTTGGTAAACGTCTGTAAACATTATTTTATCAAAGTATTTGGTAGCATAAACAGAATTCTGCCAGCCCCCCCTACACCCCCCACCAACCTTGCTCACATTGTTGCACGGTACTTTCACACCAACCTCACATGGTCACTAGGCAATTGTTGCCCTATCAGCAACAATGCTACACTGTAACTGCCCCAGGCCTTTTGATTCTTTTCCTACTCCTTCTGTTGGGAGTGTTTTTAGTTCTGGTTAGAGAGCTTTAGCTCTCTGCCAGATCTCCCGGAGAAGCAAATAGATAGACAATGTGTCAATTCGCCGGTACTTGGGGCCTGTCACCGAACGCTGCATCTTGCTCACCCTCCTTCGCCATTCCCCATTATTCTATGAATTCACTATTCTTTTTTTGGTTAATAAAAGGTTTCTGCTTGCCCAACCTCCAAGTGTCTCAACATAGCCCGTCCCCATTTAATGCTGCTTTGTTGCTCTTCCATTCGCTTTAGTTCTCGCCACAAATGTAACTGCCTCTATCACATCCCTACCCCGATCATATTACAAGTGTAAAAACTCTTGAGCCTCTCCTGATAGGGCAGGTAGTTTAAACTTTACACACTTTGGGCATCCCTTCACTGGATTGCCTCCAATCTCTCATGGTTTTGGTGCAAAGAGAGCAGAGCTGCCCCAGGCTTGATAGGTCCAGATACTTGGAAGAATAAGCATTAGCAATGCCAACAGTTTGGGCTTTTGTGTATGCTTGGCAAAGGCACTTGCCAGGCACTGCCCTAGTGGTATTAACTGGCCATTGATGGTCGCAGGTTCAAAATGGTGCGAGTACCTGGGCATCTAATAGCAGTGCCTGGCAAATGCTAATACTTGTACGCATGCCAAAACTGTTGGCTTTGTCAATGCTTGTTTTTAACAGGACTTCAGTGAAGGACACACGTAGTACTTATAAATTCGAAAGTCCAAAGGCAGACCTGGTTAAGACATTTTCATAGCACCGGTCGCTGGTTTTACAGCTCCAATTAAACCATTAAGTCTCACAGGACTGCTTTGAAAAAACAATGGCATGCAATTCGAATGCAAAGTTTGATGGTAAGGCTTGAATAAAGCAAGCTCAAAGAGTTTGCATGAGGAAGTGTTTTGGGTGGGGAGGGGCAGGAACTGAGTGGGAATGGCCAAGACCAGTCAGTAAATGGGTGGTCAAATAAACAAACAACACCTACAAGCTGTGTACGCCTCCTCATATGTCATTTCTTGCAATCTATTCGCTAATGCAATGGTTTCGGCTTATTGATGGCGAAAGTGCCAACCAATGGCCCAAACTAATGAGGATGGACACTATCCAGGGAGAGCTTAAGAGGATCGATTAAGCCTGGCCATGACAGAGCAGGAGAGGCTTCCCCCTTTCCCTCTGAACTCTGTGAGCCAGCAGCCTCCATGCAAGCCTCAAGGGCCTGCACCCCACCTTGCAAGCCAAGCTCGGCTTTATGTACGTTCACTAGCGACATCCAAGAGTAATTGGCTTTTCGCGCCCAGGAACACATGTGTACAGGCGCGTTATAAATGACTTATCATATCAATCTCCATAGATGTAATTAGTTATATAATGCACATATGGACAATATAAGACAATGAAAAACGTGTTTCAAATAAATACACAGTTCTAGTGCTAACCTACTCTCATTCACGACTTCAAGAACCGCAACATGCTATTGTACACGGACTTTTCCCCACAAGATATAAGCAGATGTTGGTGTGCGCGCTTGCATAGGAACCCGCCTCCATGGTGCACCTGTGCAAGGTGCGATAGTAGCATCTGAGCATGTCTTCTCCTGTGCACAGTTCCCTAGAGACGTGCAACTAGTTATCAGGCACATCAATGCACAGCAATACTATCAAGTGGACCCTCCTATCGGCAGTGATCGAAGTGAGCGGGAACGGTCGGGAGCGGTGTTCCACTACTTTTATTTTTTTCTGTTTACCATTCCACTACTTTTTATGACCATAGTCACCCTTCTATACAGAGGAGGTGTCCATTCATGTCCCTGTGCAAGTGTAAAGTTGTAATAGGAGCCTTAGTTACTAGTCACTTAGACCATTATAATGCCCCAGCCAGCAACACCTGGTCACATGTTACATGTTGCACTATGCTTCCGCTTACCCTCTCCCCTGCCGAGACCACAGTTCCACTACTTTTTTCGGTACACTTCTACCACAACCTATCGGGGGTGGGGGGGGAAGATTGACAGGATGAACCAGTTTCTATTATGGGTCCTTAGTTTGGGGCACTATTGATGTGAGCGTACCTTTGGTAGGAGGGGCCTATTGGTGCGATGGGCTTGTCTATGGGAGAAACAGAGTAATAGGATGGACTGGGTCCTATTATGTCTCTGTAACTTTTGGGGGCTTTTGAAGTGAGATGCCTGTTGGTAGGTGGCTTCCATTTGTAGGGCACAGTCAGTTGGTAGGATAGCCTATTGGTGGGAAGGTCTGTTCATGGGATGACCTGTTGCTGGACTATGCCTTCTGTTAGGATGGACCTGGAGGTGAGATGGGCCTGTAGGCAGGTTAGATCTTTTGCCAGGCTACGCTTATTATTAGTATGGATCTGCTGGAACAATAGCTTTGTGAGGAATTCGACCATCCGCATGGGGGGTGTGCGCTCACCTGGGCATTTTGAAAATTGTAATTAAATGGAATGATGGTAGACCCACCTCATGAAAATATCTGAGGCTAATCCAAACACATTTTCTTATGCTCACACCACGACAAACGCATAGACTAGTGTACTGTGGGTGGACAGAACCTACTGGCACAGTCCGCCCTGTCATATTTAGTTCGAATGTGACAGCCAAGAATACACTATGTCATCTCCAGGAAGGGGGAGGACCAAGCTTCCCCCCGCCATGGCGGGCCTGTTTAACAAAGGCTGCATTGTTGGGCCCTGCAACTGGTGGCAGCGATTAACATACAAATTATATGGTACTTTAAACAGGCTGACATGGGTCCTGGCTGCTAAGGTTAACAAAGGAGACAAGAAACCCAACCACCTTTCAAGTGTAACTGTGTCAACCTGAAGCCAGCTCCCACCCTCAGTATCAATGACAGTGAGCTGTCATGTCTGGGACTGTGTGTTTACAGTTCACCACCCTGGTAGGGGGACCCCATTCATAAGGTACGAGAATGTGGTTGCAGGAGCCAGAAAGTCTGGTGTCGTTGCAGCTTCAAGGGCGACCTTAATCAGGAACCACAGAGAGATCCATTAACCAGAGATACTCTATGATCAACAACAGACAGGAAGACGGGTGGGACTTAGTATCACAAGTTTTCATCCCTTTAGCTTTCCGGTTGCAAAGTACTCTGGTTATGATCTCATACATACACAAGAATGTTGGTAGGGACCCCATGATTGATAAATTAAAGTAGGCTTAGCCTACACCAATCACTGTGGCCCACTTGGCTTTAAAAGAGGACCGAGCTCCTCTTTTGGCAGATCATCTGACGACTTCACCAGAAGTAACAAAGAAGAGCTCAACCTTGGACCCTGGCTGAAGGTACAGTCTGTCTTACATCTTCTGCTAGTGAAGGAAGGCCAGGATTTCCAAAGAGGGAAGCAAGATCCCTCCCCATAACATCTCCCAGGGAATAGAGGGAGATTCATAACTCAAAGGACCCTCCAGCTGCTCCAGAACCGGTACCCAGCCAGCACACAGTGTGGCCTGCGAGGCTCTTCAGCAAGCTTCCTAGGTAGGAGGTGCTAGAAGGTCTCTGAACCTACAACCACGGACAAGGCAGCTGCCTGCAACACACTCCACAGCTGTGAGCCATCCACCTACAAAGACAACAGAAGCCCTTTGAAGAAGCTGGGAGAAGTGCCTTGACAAGCATCTTTCGGCGTACGCCTTAAAGGAAATTTTTGAGCCAGTCGAGTTCCTTGAGCTGCAACCGACGGCAACACTGACCGTTGTCAAGCCACAGTCACTTAAATACATCTGAGATGTCTCGACCAGTGCTTCAGAACCACCAATCAGCACTGAGACAACGATTCCTGACTGCAGAGCCACCGTGTAGCTCCGCTAACCGAACCGTCTTGCCGCCTGATACCCACAGCTGACTCCTGTCTTGAACTCTGTCACAGATCCCAGCAATTTGCCCTGAAGCCGACTCGACCCTGTCGAGCACCAAGAACAGCTACAGCACAAGGTACATTGTGGTTCTGTCCCCCTGGTCCTTCCCGGAAGGCCCCGAGAGGCATATTAAGACCCATTGCCCCCTTTGTGCCGAAGCCAAGTAACCTTACACTGTTGCGATTATTAACCATACCAACTACCCTCCTATTAGTATCCAGAATGCATCCCTTTTCCTTCTTTGAAACGGTCTGTCCTCTGCATTCCTTTACAGGGTGGGTTGTATTTCGTAATATTGCTAGAACTGTCTGTTGTGATATAAAGAAAGTAGATATTTTTGATACAACCTATACTGGACCGTCCCTTTTATCATTGGGTATTTGTATTTTTGCTGTGTTGCAACTAACCAACGATCCACAACCTTTTGGGGAGAAGCCTCCCGTTCCATCCACATTACAAACATTGGACAAGGAGGTTTATAATTTGCGTGTTATTCTAATCTGTTCAGATCCCTTCTGGTGTACTAGAGGTGTGGTGCTGATTGATGGTTAAGAAACCAATATTCAGCCCTGGACCACTGGTACCCCGGAAGTTGATTCCTCACACGGTTTGCTGCTGGAGGGTTCGGGGGGACTTATTGATGTGTATGTGTGTTGGTAGATGGAATCTATTAGGGATGGCTCTTTTAGAAGTGGGTGCATATTGTTAGGATGTGCCTGTTGGTAAGATAGGTCAGTAGGTACAGTAGATCCTTTGGAAGTATGTGCCTGTTACTTGGCATGTTAGGACAACAGGCTTGCCAATAAAGGGGAGGTGGGTTGTTGATGGGAAGGTATGTTGACAGGAGCTGTCTGTTGGTAGGATAGACTTGTTGGTAAGTTTAGACTATTGTTAGAAGTGGTCTGTAAGCAGGAGGGACCTATTTGTAGGCTGGGCCTAAAAGCATGCTTGATCTGATGGTACTGTTATGTTAACTGAATGGGCTATTGGTAGGATTAACCTGTTGGCTGTTGGGCTTGCTGGCAGAAGGGACCTACCGGTAGAATGAGCCTGTTGGTGTGGTGGCCAGAGGGATAGTTGGGCAGACCAACATACAGCCTAAGGGATAGATAGAAAGATCAATAGACAGTAAGATATATAGATGGCTAGACTAACAGACAGAAAGAGTGCTAGATGGGTAGACCAACAAAGAGGCAGAGGGATAGATGGACAGACCAGGAATCTGACAAAGAGTGAAATGTATATATCAACATATACAATACCGGATGGACTTTAGGATACATAAATAGAGGTCTAGAGTTACACCTTAAAGAAAATGCTTGGCTCTTAGTCAACGCATATTGCTTCCCCTCATTTTTTCTCTTCCTTAACCTGCGAACCATCTGGAGACCTGCTGGAAACAGGTTTAAGCCCATCCGAGGATGGTATTGATAGGTTATTGTTACATCAGTTAGAGATTGTTTAGGTTGTGCACACATTATAATCAGGTCTGATTTGGATTAAATCGTCCCTTTCATCAACATGTACCTTATTTTCTCAGTTTCCTGTTTAGGTCATAGGAAGAGTTGCATACCTTGCTTCATGATTCCCAAAGCAGCCTTAGAGGTGAATGACTTCCCAGTCCTACCAGCCTTTAAAATCTCCAAATTACATACAATGCTAGCCACCTCTCGCTCCTAATACATAGGCACAAACCATGGCAGTTTTTGTGTGCCTCTCACAGATGTTGAGTGAGATGACTTACTGTGCGCTCCTTGCCAACGCTGTGGACCACCATGGACATGTTCTGGATGATGTCAAATCCTTCTCCCACCAACGTGATGAGCCGCCCGCCGCTGCAAACGAGACAATTGTATCACAATTGGAGTTTAGGATTGTGTGTCAATGCCAACCAGTACAGCAGAACTTAATATATATCTCTAACCAGTCTGAAAGTGCACATATATCTTACACGAATCTCCTATGAGGATCTTGCATGGATCTCAGATATGGATCTCATGTGGATCTCCCATCCATGTCACACAGATCTCACATCTGGATTTCACATCTAAATCTGAAATGGGTTTATTATCTGAATCTCACATGGATCTCGGATCAGGATCTCATGTAGATTGTTTTTCTGGATGTTATACGGATCTCCCACCTATACATCAAATGGATCTCACATCTGGGGCTTGTGTCTGAATCTCACATGAACCGCCCATCTGGACCCCACCTGGATCTCACATCTGGATCTCACATGCATTTCCCATCTGCATCTCCCATTGTTCTCACATGGATCACCCATCTATATGTCAAATTAAACTCACATCCGAGGTTCATGTCTGAATCCCACATGAATCTCACATCTAGATCTCAAATGCATCACCCACCTGGATCTCAGATCTGGATCTCTGGGAAGGATCTTATGTAGATTGCTCATCTGGATCGCTCAGATATATGTCAAATGCATCACACATCTGGGTTTCATGTATGAATCTCAGATGAATCTCCCATCTGGACTAGATCACACCTGGATTTCACATGCATCTCACATCTGGATCTCAGATCTGGTCCTCATATGGATCTCATATCTGGATCTCACATGAACCTCCCATCCATCTTTCTCATCGAGCTCACATCTGTATTTCAGATCTTAATCTCCTATGGAATGCACATCTGGATTTCATGTAGATCTCTCATCTGATTCTCATATTTGGATGTCAAGTGAAGATCCTATGTATATATCATATGGCTTTTACTTATGGGTTTCCCGCTTTGCATCTCACATGGGTGTTTCACATGAACCACACACCTGGATCCCATGGCTCTCACATTTGGATTTGCATGGTTGTGTTCTCTGTGAGGTTTGTTACAAGTGGGGGAGAGATACAAGCTCATCTGAGTATAGTATGGCTGCTTGTTTCCATCTGGTTGCATGAGAACTCTGTCAAACTGGCTTTCTTATTGGCTACAAATTTCACAGACACCTTTTACAATAACAGTATATTAAAGAAGTAGGCTTCATTGTCAGCCTCAGGACTGAAGTTCATAATGCTCCTTAAATAGACGCCATATAGATCTAGTATTTGTGATATATTTGTAATATGCAAACCAAGGGTACTTCTGGTCTGCATGCAGCAACACAGCAGCCAGCCTGTGTGTATCAGCTTATTTAGCACCGTGTTGTGGGAGATTGCATTCATCCATAGATCAAAATCCATAGGTCAGGACTATCTGAGGTGGAACAGCCAGTGGCTAGGAGCTTCTCGTGGCTCGCCCAGTGTTGGACCACAGCAATAGCAAGCCCAGGAAGGCATTGCCACTTCCCACCATGACAGAGCACTGGGTAAAGTTGGGTGTCACCCGCATACTGTGGCATGGAGAGCCATAGTCCCTAAACAGATCTTGCAGCAGCTCCATGTAGTGGTCTAAGACAAGCCAGGCAGGCTAGAACCTTCTAGCTCACTGAAGGGAGCACAAGGGCATATAACCTTCCCCACCATGACAATGTGAGACCGATCACTCTAGAAGCAGGAGAAACAGGTGAACACAGTACCCATAGGGTCTGCATGATGTGTAGCAGAACGTCCCGATCTATTGCATCAAAAAGGGTAAGGAGGAGCGCGTTGCCTGGCATCTACTATATTAACTATTTCATAGTGGCTCTCTTCTTCAATTTGCCATGGTTGATTGTTGCAGTACCCATTTACCCTGAGCCCCACCAGAGGTTTGGGCGTATGAATCTGTTTATTCATTTTTATTTAATAAAATATATAGTCCTTCTTTTCTTTCCATATTCCCTCCAAAGTGTATGGTTCCATAATTCCATGGAGACCATTTCTATACATTCCATGTTCTACAGAAATTGCCTCTCATATCCTAAAAGTAGACTTCCTATCTAATCATTCATGTCATCTCTTCTGCGTACACACCACAAGATGTGCCCTGCTTTTAGTCCTATCTAGTTACTTTATGATAAATGTCCAACACTCATTAAGGCAGAATTCTTGTTTCTTTGCAGGAAATTCCATGTCCTGTGGTTAATGTGACCCAGGGTACATTGTTACTGCAACAATCAATAGCAGAGAGATTCAGAAGACAGCACATATGTAATAGTCAAAGCCCACTGAGAGGATTGAACGGGCATCACAAATCTGCCTCCAGCTTACCCCCTCGTGGATTCTTGAGTGAGGACCCCCACATGAGTTTCCACAGGGGGATGTATGCCTCCGTGTGAATTCTAGTTGACCGGCTACAGATGGTTTCTATTCGATCAAGTTGCTCATATATGGGCTTTTGGACATATGAGAAGTGTTATGGGTGAAATCCCAGTGGATTGTAACTTTGACTGATGTCTAATGGTTCCAGTTGGCATGCATATTTGACTAGTAGATTTTACTCTGATTTATTTGCCTGGCCCTATGAGGCCTAATGGTAAAAACTCTATATGTGGAAACTGGATCTAGTAGAAGCCATTTGCAAATGGTCAAGTGGAATTTGTATTTGCCTGACAGTTGACCTTCAGCTGTTGGTGCTGCTAAAGGACAGCTAACGGTCACCAAGTCACGTGGTGTAATGAACCCATCAGAGACAGCATCGTTCTTGCCCCATACCTTATGTGACTGCTAGTTGGGCTGAAGCTGTAGATCTGGGGGTTCTTGCGGTAGTTGAAGACCAGGCTTGCATTGATGCAAGACTGCCGTTCCAGTTGTACGCAAACGCTGGTAGCATCCGGTGTGGGAAGTTCCATCGCTGGCATGGTGCAGGTGATGCTACTGTCCGTGCGTCTAGAGAAGAGGAAGTGCCATGTGGTTAGAAATAGTGGTCTGAAAAGAGTAAATAAAGACTGGCTTCTCCTGACAGGAGATGATTAAAACCTCTATGCTATTGTAAGATGCCACATGATGGTGACTAACTGATACTCCACTTGCTGTCCCAGGATGCCATACGTGGACTTGGTAGGACCTAAATTGCCCATTAGTCCTTGGATGATGGTGATCAATGCTATATATTATATCAGACAGCATTGAGACTAGACTAGACACAACTGGACATCTAGTATACAATGGTCAAGGAATGGAAAGAAGGGTTTAGAAGGTGTACCTACTACACTTGACAAATTCAATTTAAATGTCATGTGCTTAAGTAGCATTAATCGATATTCATTGCATGGTACAACCCGCCTAGTGACGGGTACAGTCCCTAACTGTGAATAACAAGAGGTCGGGAGGATAGCTCAGGGGCAACCTGTTTGTCTTGGAAGCAAGACAACGCAGAGCAATACCGGTTTCACTACATTGGGGGCAGCAATGCAGGGGGGCACATCGGGATCTAAATAGAACCCCAGGGGAGTTGTACAACCCCCTGCAACCTATCTCCCCACCAGAAGACTCACTTCCGCAGCTACTCCCCCCAGAGGTCCACTTACACCAGGCGTGTGCACTCTCTGCCCCCGTTCACCAGCACACGGAGCTCTGATCCCACGCTGAGGCTCTTCCCGGTGAATGTGACCCTGGTGCCTCCAGCCAGGGGTCCTTCGGTGGGCTGCAGGGAGTACAGCTCCGGCACCTGAAAAGAGAAGACACTAAATTGGTGTATAGACAACGATACCAACTGTAGGAATCCCTGCTTTCATGATACCAACTGTAGGAACCCCTGCTTTCATGATACCAACTGTGGGAACCCCTGCTTTCATGATACCAACTGTAGGAATCCCTGCCTTCATGATACCAACTGTAGGAACCCCTGCTTTCATGATACCAACTGTGGGAATCCCTGCTTTCATGATACCAACTGTGGGAACACCTGCTTTCATGAAACCAACTGTAGGAATCCCTGCTTTCATGATACCAACTGTAGGAACCCCTGCTTTCATGATACCAACTGTGGGAACCCCTGCTTTCATGATACCAACTGTAGGACTCCCTGCTTTCATGATAGCAACTGTAGGAATCCCTGCTTTCATGATACCAACTGGAATCCCTGCTTTCATGAACCCCTGCTTTCATGACACCAACGGTAGGAACCCCTGCTTTCATGATACCAACTGTAGGAACCCCTGCTTTCATGATGCCAACTGTAGGAACCCCTGCTTTCATGATACCAACTGTAGGAACCCCTGCTTTCATGATGCCAACTGTAGGAACCCCTGCTTTCATGTACCCCTGCTTTCATGACATCAATGGTAGGAACCCCTGCTTTCATGAACCCCTGCTTTCATGACATCAATGGTAGGAGCCCCTGCTTTCATGAACCCCTGCTTTCATGACATCAACGGTAGGAACCCCTGCTTTCATGAACCCCTGCTTTCATGACATCAATGGTAGGAACCTCTGCTTTCATGACATCAATGGTAGGAACCCCTGCTTTCATGTCATCAACTGTAGGAACCCCTGCTTTCATGAACCCCTGCTTTCATGACATCAATGGTAGGAACCTCTGCTTTCATGACATCAATGGTAGGAACCCCTGCTTTCATGAACCCCTGCTTTCATGACATCAATGGTAGGAACCCCTGCTTTCATGACATCAATGGTAGGAACCCCTGCTTTCATGAACCCCTGCTTTCATGACATCAATGGTAGGAACCTCTGCTTTCATGACATCAATGGTAGGAACCCCTGCTTTCATGAACCCCTGCTTTCATGACATCAATGGTAGGAACCTCTGCTTTCATGACATCAATGGTAGGAACCCCTGCTTTCATGAACCCCTGCTTTCATGACATCAATGGTAGGAACCCCTGCTTTCATGACATCAATGGTAGGAACCCCTGCTTTCATGAACCCCTGCTTTCATGACATCAATGGTAGGAACCCCTGCTTTCATGACATCAATGGTAGGAACCCCGCTTTCATGAACCCCTGCTTTCATGACATCAGTGGTAGGAACCCCTGCTTTCATGAACCCCTGCTTTCATGACATCAATGGTAGGAACCCCTGCTTTCATGAACCCCTGCTTTCATGACATCAATGGTAGGAACCCCTGCTTTCATGACATCAATGGTAGGAACCCCTGCTTTCATGAACCCCTGCTTTCATGACATCAATGGTAGGAACCCCTGCTTTCATGACATCAATGGTAGGAACCCCTGCTTTCATGAACCCCTGCTTTCATGACATCAATGGTAGGAACCCCTGCTTTCATGACATCAATGGTAGGAACCCCTGCTTTCATGATGCCAACTGTAGGAATCCCTGCTTTCATGATACCAACTGGAATCCCTGCTTTCATGAACCTCTGCTTTCATGACATCAATGGTAGGAACCCCTGCTTTCATGACATCAATGGTAGGAACCCCTGCTTTCATGAACCCCTGCTTTCATGACCTCAATGGTAGGAACCCCTGCTTTCATGAACCCCTGCTTTCATGACATCAATGGTAGGAACCCCTGCTTTCATGACATCAATGGTAGGAACCCCTGCTTTCATGAACCCCTGCTTTCATGACATCAATGGTAGGAACCCCTGCTTTCATGACATCAATGGTAGGAACCCCTGCTTTCATGATTCCAACGGTAGGAATCCCTGCTTTCATGATACCAACTGGAATCCCTGCTTTCATGAACCTCTGCTTTCATGACATCAATGGTAGGAACCCCTGCTTTCATGACATCAATGGTAGGAACCCCTGCTTTCATGAACCCCTGCTTTCATGACCTCAATGGTAGGAACCCCTGCTTTCATGAACCCCTGCTTTCATGACATCAATGGTAGGAACCCCTGCTTTCATGACATCAATGGTAGGAACCCCTGCTTTCATGAACCCCTGCTTTCATGACATCAATGGTAGGAACCCCTGCTTTCATGACATCAATGGTAGGAACCCCTGCTTTCATGAACCCCTGCTTTCATGACATCAATGGTAGGAACCCCTGCTTTCATGACATCAATGGTAGGAACCCCTGCTTTCATGAACCCCTTCTTTCATGACATCAATGGTAGGAACCCCTGCTTTCATGACATCAATGGTAGGAACCCCTGCTTTCATAAACCCCTGCTTTCATGACATCAATGGTAGGAACCCCTGCTTTCATGTTTCATACATAGACTGCAACGTGCTTTTATTCTTCACTCTAAATCCATACACAGACATGTCCTCAATGCAACTGCTCTTGCTACACGTGTTAGGACAACATGACTCGTGCATGTGTTCCTCTCTCACGCTGTGTTCTTTTTTTTTCACTTCATGTTCCCATGTTGTAAGCTGAGCAATAGGATTACACGTCTTTGCAACGAATACAATTACATCTTTATGTATTGGCATCTACTATATTTGTGTATATTTGTATCTTTTTTCCTATATCGTTTTTTCTTTCATGACATCTGTTTTGATTGTTTCCTGGAAAATGAGCAAAACAGATAACACGCAATAAAAACCCAATATCTAATTCACACTTCTGTTAACTAGCCGGGTACAGAAAAAGTACAAATGTATGCATGTATAAAAATGCATTATTCCCGAAAGACAGTATTCATGCAAAGTATGCACGTAAACACTACTAATGAATGTATTTTTGTGTATTTGTTTTTGGGTAGTTATATCATTCTCGTGACGGACTAAACCATATAGCGACACAGCAAGAACAACAAATTCAAACGGAGCAAGAAATGAGCCCATAGCAGGAACAGCAGTGAGATCAACAACTATAGTGAGGTGTTAACCTTTATCTGAACAACAACGCCATGAGAGCTTTATGAAATTGATAAAGTGATTCAAGGGTCCTGATTTCTCTGGAGATAGTATTCCACAGTTTTGGACCAACGACCGCAAATCTTCTGCCTCCCGTTCAGATGCAGGCTGAAGGGGGAACGGTCAGGAGTAAGCAGTCTCTGGATCGTAGGCATCTATATGGTTGATAACGTCGAACCTTGTCTCTCAGGTATGCTGGGGCTAGTACGTTCAGGCATTTAAAGATAAGGCAGGCCACCTTAAATTTAATGCGCTCTTCCACTGCTAGCCAGCGCAAGGCACACCAATATGGAGAGACATGGGCTGTTTTACCCAGCCGGAAAACCAGTCTGATGGCCGCATTCTGGGCTTTTTGGAGCCTCTGAACTTGCTTAGCCAGGATGCCCATCAGCAGCAATACTACTGCAATAGTGCCTATTTCAGTAGTCCAGATGGGCTTTCATTAGAGCGCCCACCACTGAGGCATGATCATCAGTTGGAATAGATGGCAAGGCCTGCCGTACAAGTCTCAATGAAAAATAAACTGCCTGGAACCTGGCTCCAACCTGGCCTTCGCTACCACGATTGTCCTGCCAGATGCAGCCTAGGTTCTTGACCTTAGAGTCAAACCTCAGATTGGCGCCCAGGAGCGTAGGGATAGGCATTTCCTTAGCAGCGATAAGTAGATGTCTCGGTCCAAACAGTATAAGCTCTGTTTTAGCTGCATTCAGTTGGAGCTGATTACTAGACATCCATTGGCTAACTTCCTCTAGGCACTGTTTAAGTTTAGTGAAAGCTTCATTAAAGTTGACAATCCTGATGAAGATCTGAGTATCGTCGGCATAGGAATGATAACTCATCCCATGGCCCCTCAAAATCTCCATCAAAAGGCGTAGGTAGAGATTAAACAATGAAGGTGAGTGAGGACCCCTGGGCTACTCCACAACCCATCTTAGTATGGTCCGAAATGTACTCTCCTAGCCTCACCTGCTGTTGACGATTGGTCAAAAATGATGCAAACCATTTATTGGCATGATCAGAAACCCTACCCACCCCTCTCAGTTGGTCAAGAAGGATATGATGCTTCACTGTAACAAAGGCCGCGGATAGGTCCAGCATCACCAACAGATTATGCATTTTTATTACATGCTGTGAGCAGTCACATAACAGTTATTTTTCATTTTTGCACTTGACCCAAATAAGGGCACTTCTCAAGACTTAACAAGGCTTATGGCGAAAGCATTTTGTGTTTGGGATCTATGTGAAAACCTATAATCCATTACCGCAAAACCTATTTCGACGACTTTTTTGTGTGCATTTCATCACAAATGAATGCGGTGGGAGCCCGCCCGTAGCCCCCTCCCACATCCCTGCCAATTTATTAAACACCCTAAACCCCCCCCTCTATATTTTGATGAAATGTGCTGAAAACGGGTCCGCAAAATCTACCTTGAAGTAATAGATTCAAGGTTTGGGTATGATACCTGTGTTAGTGTACCATGCGCAATGCCAAAGGCAAATTATGATTTGATAAAATGTTACTCACATAGGCTATAGACATGTATGCAATTAGGAACTATAGATACTTTTTACATTGGAGTAATTGATTATTATTATTGTATTTATTTAGCACGGACCTAGCTTCGAGAAGCAACAGAGTGCTTTATAGAGGTATACATGATACAGATACATAATGGAGCACTTTACAGAGGTATACAACAGTACAGATGCATAACAGAGCACTTTTCAGAGGTAACAACATAACAGATATACAGCGGGGGTGGGATATAGAGGGGCACAGAGGAGGGGTATAGCTGTACCGGGTGGGAGGGATTAGGGGGCAGGCGGCATCTAGTGTGTCAGGGGACACGAGGGGTGATGTCATGGCCTAGCTGTTGAGGCAGAGAGATTCCTTGAAGAGGTGGGTCTTGAGTTATTTTCTTAATTTTAGGAGCATGGGTGCGAGTCTTATGCTCACAGGGAGGAGTTTCCATAGTCTTGGGATGTAGACAGAGAAGGCTTGTTTTCTGCTCCTTTCCTTTTTGCAGCAGTGGATTTCAAGTCTGCATGTGTCCTGGCTTCTGGTGGTGCGCTGTCCAGCAGCGGTGTCTTGAGGGTGACTGCCTTAAAGATGAGGCAGCAAGACTTGAGGGTGATTTGTGCATGCAGTGGGAGCCAGTGAAGTTTGATGAGGGTCGAGGTGATGTGGTCGTATCTGCGTAGACCCTTGATGAGACCATGTGTAGGACACTTCTCAGGGGCACAAAGAAGGGCGACGTGAGGCCTTCAGGGTGTGCATTGTCCCCATCCAGGTGGGATAGAGCCAGTGCTTGAACAGTGGATCTAAAGCTGTCTGGAGAGAGGAATACCAAGCTGTCTGAGTATTCTTAGCTATGTGTGTCTTGAAGGAGAGGTGTTTGTCGAGGTGGAACCTAAGGGACTTGGTGCAGCAGGTAAGCTCAGGTGTGAAGCCAGCAGAGTTCATGGTTCATAGCCAGGTCTGTATGTCTGGCTGGGTGTTTAGTGTTGTTGTGTGGAGTAGGAATTTGGTCTTGTGGGGGTGGGGCTTCAAGTATGCACTGGACATCCAAGACTGGATCAGCGAGAGGCAGGCTTTGAGCCTATGGATGACCTTGAGAGAATCGATCTTGAGATATAGCTGTGTGTCTTCTGCATATTGGTGGATGTCTAGAGGGGCTCCCTGTATGCCTGTAGTAATCAACTCATTAATTGTTGTACCTTTGTGATTCGGCCCCAATGAACTTGGATGGCAGGATCATACATTGCATGCCGTTGCCTAGTGGTAAGGCAAGAGTCTCCAATGTACTCCTGCTTTCCCTGTACCACTGGAACCTATATACTATATACAGCAGCGATGCGCTTCCATAGGGGTGAGAACTATCTCGTGCCACTTTCTAACTAAACGTACCTACAATTTGAGGTACACTGCAGTTAACAAAGCAATGTGAAAGAGTTCATCACTGTCCCTACGGCCTGGAAGCTCAGATGTTGGACTTATACTCAGTTGCTGGTAAGGCTGGAGTTGGGACGGGAGTGGAGAATGCAGGCAACCTTCGCCTTCCCAAGTTTGCTGGTGAAGCAGTGAGAATGTATGCCTTCGGTGCCAGGGGGCCATCGGGGCTGTGTCTGACCCTCAGCCCATTCATCTATGCTGGGAGGGCAGATAGCTACGGGGCAACCTGGGGAACAAGATGATGTGCACAACATGGGTTTGATGTTTGGTTTGGCACTTAGAAGCAGGTGGTGTCTGGCATTAAGAGTGATATTTCAGCAATAATAATAATCCCATACGAACACACTAGGTTTTCCTGACAGTATATCATTGCTTCAAAGAGTTGAGGCAATGAATGGCTCCAAATGGAGCCATACTACTCTGTAACCCACGCTAAACTACTATGCAATTGCAAAACGCCCAGATACCTCTGGGTTTGGCGCGCTATACAAATAAACAAACAAACAAACACATGATGTCATGAAGGACTGGCCATTCTTTTGGTCCTCTCGATATGGCTCTTGCCTTTACGTAGCCTGTATCTGTGGACATACTATACCCCAACATGGAGGAGGTGAAATCCTAGGAGTAGTTTTGGACCAGAAACCTTTAGGAAGTGCACAAGTCGAGCAAGTAAGTGGTATGTATATAAAGGATTTATAAAGTGCAAACCGAGGTGGAGAGCAGCCTATCACTATAAGTCATTAGTTTGTGTAATCTCTGACAGCAGTTGTCTTTACTTGCAATAACTATGGCAATGCCGCTATGTGGGGTTGGCAAAGAAACTCATTCACGGTATATAGATGGTTCAAAATATGGCTCTCTGCAGTGTTCATATCTGAGACCGCCCTGTGGCACTGCTTAAATGATTGCACTGCTAGTACGAACTTTCATCTCCTTTTAAAAGGTTATGCCTGGCGCATCGTTTGCAACCGCACCTGGCCCGGGGTTGCAAAAACTATTTGGGTGGTGGGGGGTACTATTTCTTTTTTGACCCGACATGCAAATTGCATGCAGCCACCAACCTTTGCACTTATGTGCTGGTGGGTCCTTTGATTGTACTTTTAAAACATGTGCAAAGCGGAAAGTAAAACTGAAGAGTAAAGCCAGGGAAATCGCCTCTTTCCTTCAGTTTCACTCACCTATGGAATCCACCTGCTGTTTAGCAGGTGCTAAATTCTAGTGAGTTTCCTAGGAATCCAGTTGTTTTAGGCCTGCATAAAACGAACAGCCTCATTTTAAGTGAGGCAGCAATTGCATGAAGGGGGCCACCAACATTAGGACTGACGTTCTGTGGGGACATCTGCATGCAATTTTATAGGTCCACTACGTGGAGTGGACAAAGAAAGAGTAAAAACGAGGAAAACCGGCATTTACGCTTCCGTTTTCCACTCCGTATCATGGAAAAGTAAACACTGCCTGCAAATAGGCTTTGCAGGCGGTTTCTATTCAGGCACAAGTGTGGGGGGACTAATTAACACATGCTCTGGGAAGCAGCATAACCAGAAAATAACATATCAAACCAAAATATGCACATTTCATTCATTTGGCTTTGCATTATTGCACAAAGTTCACAGCACAATGGGCGTTTGCCGTTCATAAGATCAATACACACAAAATAACCCAAGTGATGATATACTGCTATAATAGTGGTGGATAATTATAAAAGGCGAACGCGTTTTAATTGTCCCAATAAAAGACGTGTTTCTTTCACTTGTTTCCAAGTTTACATATGGTGTAGCGCTGACGTGTCCGACCTGTGATGCTGGCACCCTGGGTTCACATATGCAGCACCCTACCAGTTGCAAAGACAGAATAAATTGTTAAGTTTAGATGAAATGGCGGCCAGTATCCTGTTTTTACTCATGGGCACAAAAATATACAAGGGGGACTGCGTCCGCCCTCGGAAAACAGTGGGCAGATGCCATCCACCCATTTGAACCTTTCGACTCCTGTCTTGATCCCCATGGAATCACCCTTGATTTGACCAGGTGCAAAAACCGAGGCGGATTACATAGGAATCCATTCGTTTTGCACCCGCATGGAAATTTCGAATATGAAACTGCTCCATGCCCCCTTGTGACTGTCCTTTTTTAATATAATGGTTTTGTAGCTGTGTGAACTCTAAAGGGCTGCAGTGTGGAATGGAGGCGTAAAAGCATTATGTGTTGATTTTGCACCTCCATTTCACGCTCACTCCATTTAAAAATGACCCCATACATTGGAGGGCTTGCAACTTGCCACCATATAACATAACATGTATGTTCCACTGATCTCACTTTGCCCACTTTTGGGTAGCATTATTTACGCGCACATATATGCTTGCAATCCCCCCACCACAGGCTGCAGAGGAGCCGGGGCGAGGGGATGGCTCTCAAAGTCCTGTCTCGTACCCAAAGCCTATGACAGCCTTTGAAGAGAGGAGACCAACATTATCCATTCCATTTGTGAGATACTAGACCAGTCCTAGTTTTAACTTTGCATTTTGGGACTTGTAGTCCTGGATTTCCCCATTAGAAGCCGGGACTACAAGTTCCAGAAATGCAAAGTTAAAACCAGGACTGGATTCATTTCTCCTGAATGGAATGGATAATGTTGGTATGTGTGTGGAATTCGACCATCCACACGGCGCGCATGCTCTCGCCTGGACTTTTTGGATATTTTTTTATATATTGTCAAGTGTACTCTGGGGGGACACAGACTATAGGCGTAGCTCTCCCTGTCACATTTAGTTGGAATGTGACAGCCAGGAGTACATGAAAAGCATCAAGAGAAGGAGGGCAACACCTTCCTCCTGCCATGGCCAGCCTAATTACATATCAAACGCTCAATGGATCTGCCCTGCCCATTGTAGTTCTGTGTGGTGGCAGTGCATACTGATGAGAGTTAATTGAAGCAGGCCTGTGAAGAGGCCTGGTCACAGAACTAACAAAGGGCAGGAAAGCCCAACACCTCTTTCATATGCAATGTTCCAAATTGAAGCTAGCTCCCACCCCTCTGTATGAAGGGCAGTGAATGTCATGTCTGGGAAAACTGTTCACAGTAGACAACCCCTGCAAAGGGACCCCCTTTCAGATGGAAGAAATATGTGATTTGATGGAGACAGATAGTCTGTTCTTCGCATAGTTTCAAGGGAGACCTGCACTTTGATCATGAGCCACGGAGAGCTCAATTAACCAGAGAGACACTTTGATCCACAACAGACAGGAAGATGGGTGGGATTTAGTAGTACATGTTGTCACCCCTTACCTTTCTTAGAGGTTATAACCTCACACACCTAACAGAAGATTGTTGGTGGGGACCCAGGATTGGTTCCTTAAGGTAACCTTAGCTTGCACCAATGACTGGGGCTCATTTGTCTTTAAAAGAGGGTTCAGACACTATTTTGGCAGATCATCCAATGACTTCGAAAGGAGTAAGAAGGAGGACTTGTTTGGACCCTGGCTGAAGGTACAGTCTGCCTTGCAGCTTCCGCCAGAGAAGGAAGGCCAGGATTTCTAAGAGGAAGAAAGATCTCCTCCCCTAAACATCTCCCAGGGAACAGAGGGAGATACCAACCTCAGAGGATCCATCCAGAAGCTACAGAACCGATAACCAGCCAGCACACCTGTTGCCCTGATAGTTTCTGCCAGCAAGCTTCCTAGGTAGGAATTTGCCAGAGAGTATCTGACCAAAGGACAAGGCTGTTGCCTTAAAAAACACTCTCCTCATCTTTTAGCCATCCGCCTTAAAGGATGACGCATGCCCAGCAAAAGAAGCTAGGAGGAGTACCACAACAAGCATCAACCAGCATCCATATTTGAAGGACATTTTTGAGGCAGTCGAGTCCTCAAACCATGATCGGCGGCATCATTGACTGTTGTCACGCTGCAGTCACTAAAGCCGTCTGAGATGCCTCGACCAGCATTTCAGATCCGCCAACCAGCACAGAGACAGATATCCGCAGGTGTCTCCAATCTGGAACTCTGTCGCAGGAGCTGCAAGGTGTCCTGGAACCGACTTGACGCTGTCGAGCATCAAGATCCTCTCAAGCACCAGGTATATTGTGGTTCTGTCCCCCTGGTCCTTCTCCGAAGGCCTTTAGTAGCATGTACGCACCCTTGCTCCCTTGGGCTGAAACCAAATAACGTAGAACAGGTCGCAGGTTCGAATCCCAGCAAGGCCAACTCAGCCTTTCATCCTTCCGAGGTTGATATAGGAGTACCAACTTCGGTTGGGATGATAAATGTATGTAAATATGTTCTCTGTAAAGCGCTATGGCTTAAAGCGCTATATAAGTAACAAATCATCATCAAATCATTATCATTATCCTCCTGTCAGTATCCAGAGTGCCTCCCTTTCCTTCAGGAACCTGTCTGTCCTCTGTGTTGCTTTACAGGCTGGGTTGTATTCACAACCTTGACTGGATAGTTCCTTTTATCATTCCGTAATACTTGCATTTTCACCGTGTTGCAACTAACCAACGATCCACGACCTTGCAGAGATAAGCCTGCCGTTCCGTCCACGTTACCAAAATTGGACAAGGAGGTTTATGATTTACTTCTGTTCCACTCTGTTGGGATTACTTCTGGTGTACTAGTGGTGTGGTGCTGATTGATGGTTTAGAAACCGATATTCATCACTGGACACTGGTGCCCCGGAAGTTGATTCGTCACAGTATGCATAAGGAAAGGAGGAAGTAATGAGCTGGGATGAGGGTACAGCATAAGGGCATACTGCTAGTGACGTGACAGCGCTTTCTGATTTCTAATATTAAAACATGAACATAGTTACATCCCTCAACAACACACGCACGCGGAGCGTATTGTGGCGCAAGTTACTTTACCACTTTGTGTGCACATTCCTGTAATGGAACTTTTTGCGAATTATTCAAATCTACGACATTATTGGATTTGTGTTTTCGAGACGTTTTCAAGCGCCACGCACTTCCGCAGCGCTATGAATCCTCGGGGCCACTTACTGTGCAGCCGCACGCAATGCTGGTCCCGTGGACGGATGCCAGAGGTCGAGGACCCTGGCCTGGCCCTCCTTAGCTGAAGGCCTGTTGTAAGAGCTCGGCTTTAACAAGCCGCCTGAAGTGCTGCTAGTTTAACGCAACCCCCCAGTTGTGGCTTTAATGCGTTCCAGAGTTTAGGGCCCTGCGCTCACGGCGATCGCTGTGTAAATATTGTGAATAATTAAAAGAATAACACAGACGAGGAATGTGATTATATTCCATTAACGTGATGTTTGCATTACACGGCGCGTTAATTTGCAGAACCTAGTGCACTAAGCAGGGGGAACTAAAATGCACTGCAGCAGACCGCCATCCCCAGCCAGCGGGGGGCTCCCAGGGGTCACGGGGAGCGGGTAATTCAGGGCTCAAGGGGTTAACTTAATTCCGAGCGCTAACTCATCACACATGGCTCCCCTTTATTGCAGACTGCTGTTGGGAATACCGTCCTCCCCCCCACCCCCCACAGGGGCCTCGGTGAAGGTACTTGGCAGCAAATGCTTGGCACTTGGCAGCAAAGTCATTGTAAGGACCTAACCTGAACCAATGTTGCTGTTTCACGGAGGGGGGTCTCGCAGGGCACAGGCAAACCTGGATACATATAAATATTCTGTGGTAGGGGGTTTGCCCTAGGCCTGGGCTCTGCAAGTTGCGGGCATACAGATGTTTTGAATGGTGGCTTCCATGATACCTTGTCATTGACTCGGGCTAGTAGGAGTTGTTGTCAGGGCTGGGCATTTTCCATATTGGGAATTAAAACCCCCAGCCCCACTTCCACCGGATTGTGAGATTTATGTGAGTGGGTGTGATGGGCAGGCCAAGGAGGTTCAAATATTGCAGGATACCCCGAATGTCAGATGCAGGCTGTTTTGCATAATCTCAAAGTGCATTTTGGGAACATAACAATGGCTACCAATTTGTCAGATATGTTTGTGATAGTAATTTGATGCATCACGCACCTTTGGACGCTTTCACGCTATGGCCTGGGCCTCCCTAGTGAGCAATGGCCGACTTTTCAATACTGCTTTTGGTGGGATTCAGGCCTCCAAGGAACCAGAACAAGGCTGGAGTGCAGACCTGTCTTGTGCTGGCCGAATTTCTTGCCTGATTGTAGTGCAACACATTTGGAGAGTCAAAGGTTGCAGATCCCTAAAGGCCCCAATGTGACCAGATGGCACAATGACGCTTTTGGTATCATGAGCTTAAGTTTGATTCTCTGAAATGGATACTTTAGGCTAGGGAATAGAGCTGCTACACTAATGGATCACCCAATGGTGGTACTTTGTCTAGGGCTGTTGCACTAATGAATCATTGCAGGGTGCTACAGGAATATAGCTGCTACTCTAATTGATCATCCAATGGTGCTACTTTGCTTAGAGCTCTTGCACTAATGAATCATTGCAGGGTGCTACAGGGAATAGAGCTGCTACACTAATGGATTATCCAATGGTGCTACTTTGTCTAGAGCTGTTGCACTAGTGAATCATAGCAGGGTTCTACAGGGAATAGAGCTGCTACACTAATGGATCATCCAATGGAGCGTCTTTGTCTAGAGCTGTTGCACTAATGGATCATCAGAGGGTGCTACTTTGCCTAGAGCTGTTGCACTAATGAATCATCACAGGGGGCTAGAGGGAATAGAGCTGCTACACTAATGGATTATCCAATGGTGCTACTTTGTCTAGAGCTGTTGCACTAGTGAATCATAGCAGGGTTCTACAGGGAATAGAGCTGCTACACTAATGGATCATCCAATGGAGCGTCTTTGTCTAGAGCTGTTGCACTAATGGATCATCAGAGGGTGCTACTTTGCCTAGAGCTGTTGCACTAATGAATCATCACAGGGGGCTAGAGGGAATAGAGCTGCTACAGTAATGGATCACCCAATGGTGGTACTTTGTCTAGGGCTGTTGCACTAATGAATCATTGCAGGGTGCTACAGGAATAT
Organism: Ambystoma mexicanum; assembly: GCF_040938575.1. NCBI lineage: Eukaryota > Metazoa > Chordata > Amphibia > Caudata > Ambystomatidae > Ambystoma > Ambystoma mexicanum. The sequence continues at coordinate 171,993,096 of NC_090923.1, read as the reverse complement.
AGCTGCTACTCTAATTGATCATCCAATGGTGCTACTTTGCTTAGAGCTCTTGCACTAATGAATCATTGCAGGGTGCTACAGGGAATAGAGCTGCTACACTAATGGATTATCCAATGGTGCTACTTTGTCTAGAGCTGTTGCACTAGTGAATCATAGCAGGGTTCTACAGGGAATAGAGCTGCTACACTAATGGATCATCCAATGGAGCGTCTTTGTCTAGAGCTGTTGCACTAATGGATCATCAGAGGGTGCTACTTTGCCTAGAGCTGTTGCACTAATGAATCATCACAGGGGGCTAGAGGGAATAGAGCTGCTACAGTAATGGATAATTCAATGATGCCGTTTGTCTAGAGCTGTTGCACTAATGGATCATCACAGGGTGCTACTTTGTCTAGAGCTGTTGCACTAATGAATCATCGCAGGGTGCTACAGGGAATAGAGCTGCTACAATAATAGATCATCCAATGGTGCTACTTTGTCTAGAGTTGTTGCACTAATGAAACATTGCAGGGTGCTACAGGGACTAGAGCTGCTACATTAATGGATCATCCAATGGAGCTACTTTGTCTAGAGCTGTTGCACTAATGGAGCATCACAGGGTGCTACTTTGTCTGGAGCTGTTGCACTAATTAATCATTGCAGGGTGCTACAGGGAATAGAGCTGCTATACTAATGGATCATCCAATGGTGCTACTTTGTCTAGAGCTGTTGCACTAATGGATCATCACAGGGTGCTACTCTGTCTAGAGTTGTTGCACTAATGAATAATCAGAGGGTGCTACAGGGAATATAGCTGCTACACTAATGGATCGTCCAATGGTGCTACTTTGTCTAGAGCTGCTGCACTAATGGATCATCACAGAGTGCTACTTTGTCTAGAGCTGCGGCACTAATGGATCATCGCAAGGTGCTACAGAGAATAGAGCTGCTACACTAATGGATCATCCAATGGTGCTACTTTGTCTAGAGCTGTTGCACTAATGGATCATCCAATGGTGAGACTTTGTCTAGAGCTGCTGCACTAATGGATCATCGCAGTGTGCACCAGGGAATAGAGCTTCTACACTAACGGAGGGCCGCATGGCGCTACTTTCACTAAAACCAATGCACTAATGGATAATCCCATGGTGCTACTTTGTCTAGAGCTGTTGCACTAATGGATAATCCCATGGTGCTACTTTGTCTGGAGTTGCTACGGTGATGGATCATCCCAGGGCACTACAGGGAATAGTCTCTCTAAACTACAGGTTAATCCTACCTTGCAGCAGAGGAGACAGCGCCCTAAAGCTTAATTTCTTCCGACAGGTTTACAGACAATGAAATGAATGAATTAATAAAGCGGTTCTTCAGCAGTGTATAGATGAGACCTCTGAGCTACTGGGATACTCCCAGAGTGCCACAAAGAACAACACAGCTGAGCTCTTAAAGAACAAAAATTATTCCGTTCTACACAAATAAGCATTGCATTTTATGCCCTGTGCAAGTCTGGCGGCCGCCCAGGGGAACAGACATAAATCTTGTAAAGGGAACAGCCTCTGTGTGAGAGGGCAAGTTCCTGGACGCCCGCGAGCAGATCACATTTTACTTATGACTCACTTGAAAAACACAGGAATCAAAACACAGAAATTCAACAATGTATTTCTTGCCATTGCAAAAGAGGGCCGTTCATTTTTTGTAGGAGGGGCGCTGGGGGACTGAATGATAAAAAATACAGCACAGAGAAATGTTATGTTACGTCAACAGATCTTATAGAGCGCAGCATTCACCAAAGTGGCATCTTGGCGCTACTCGGGAAAGAAGAGGAAAGACAGTAAAATAGACGGGTTTTCAATGCCTGACGGAAGTAAAAATGGGTGGAAATTGCCTGCAGCGTGTGGGGGAGAGAGTTCCACAGGGAAGCCGCTGCGACAGAAAAGGAGCGTCCACCATGTCGACTAGATTAGAACCTCGGTATAGGGACGCGAAGAGCACTCGCAGAGCGCAGTGCTCGCCGGGGAACATATGGATGGAATTTTGACTGAAGGTATTCTGGAACACTTGTCTATAGTAGGCACGCTGAACTAAGCATAGTGCCTTGAATTGAAAGCGCTGGGCTACCAGAAGCCAATGAAGCTTCCGTAGTACAGGCGCGATGTGGGCATAGCAAGGGGTGAGGGCAGCCACACGGGCAGTAGATTTTTGAAGGACTTTAAGACGTTGCAGAAGATAGGCAGGCTGGCTAAAAACAAGGAATTGCAATAGTCAGTGGAAGAAGTGAACAAAGCAGAGACTACTGGAGCACGTAGCTGCACTGGCATAAGTGGGAGAACCGTGCACAGCATTTTTAGATGGAAGTAGCCCCGCTGGCAGACTACACCAACTTGGGACTCCATGAAGAGTGAAGCAGATATGTTCACACCCAAATCCTTGACTTCAGGGACTGGGGGAGGGAAGGGGCTAGAGTAGGAGACCAGAAGGCTGGGTTCCAGAATGAAGACTCAGTAGGAGGGCCTACCACCATCACCTCGGTTTTGTCACCGTTCAACGTTAGCCAATGATTCCCCATCCATTCCCCCATGGCCTCCAGACAGTTCCTGAAGCTGGTAGCCGACTCAGACGAAGACAAGTCAAGGCGAACCAGGATCTGAGTATTGTCTGCATAGGAATAGCAAAGAAAGCCGTGGGAGAAGATACGTCTAATCAGAGGCTGAATGAACATGTTGAACAGCGTGGCTAAGATGGCGGACGCTTGAGGGGTGCAGATTGTGTAGCATTATGGAACTTGCAGATTCTACTTACTTTGGCTAAAGTCCTGTTTGAATTTCAGAATAATGGAACACAGCGGAAATCTGCGACCGTGAAGAGAGTTTTGCTTTTGTATAGAAAACACCCACACACCCACACACCATAGTAACATTACTACTCAAGCAACACTACCAACCTGTCTTCTAATACCAAACCACTTCACCAACATAACTTCTCATACAGCCATATCAACTACACCGAGAGCCAAACAGCACTACCACCCGGCCAAAACAGGCCAAGACCCTCAACTAAATTACTCAGTGTAACAGTCCTACCCTGTGCATACTCTGCGAAATTGCTCTGCTTCCTTCAACATGCAACTATGTCAATCTGCCCTCCAAACTATACAGCTGTGCCAATCTGCCTCCCGAACCACACAGGCTTGCCAAACTGCCCCCGGAACCACACAGCCCTCGAAATATGCCTCCCGCAACACAAAGTCCTGACAATCTGCCTCCCTAACCACGCAGCCCTGTTGATATGCCTCACAAACCACAGAGCCCTGAAAATCTGCATTCCAAACCATCTGCCTCCTGGACCACAAGGCCCAGCCAATTGGTATCCAAACCACACAACCATGGCAATTTGATGCTCGAACTACTGAACCCTGGTAATCTGCCTCCTGAACAGCATAGTACAGCCAATCCTCCTCTTAAACGGGCAACACAGCCAATCCGCCTCCTGAACCACACAGCCTTGCCAATCTGCCTCCTGAACCACACAGCCCCGCCCTGCCAATCTGTCTCCTGAACTGCGTAGTCCTACCGATCTGCCTCCCAAACCACAAAGCAGTGCCAATCTGCCACCCGAGCGACACTGCCCCTAAAAATCTGCCTCCTGAACCACACAGCCCTGCCAATCTGTATCCTGAATCACACAACCCTGGCAATCTGGAGCTTGGACTACCAAACCCTGCCAATCTGCCTCCTGAAACCCACACCCTTGCCAATCTTCCTCCTAAACTGCACAGCCCTGCTAACCATCCTCTTGAACCACAAAACCCAGCCAAACTGCCTCCTTAACCACACAACTTCGCCAATCTGCCTCCTGAATCACGCAACCCTGTCAATCTTCCCCCCGAAACACACAGTCCTGTCAATCTGCCTCCCGAACCACACAGCCCTGGAAATCTGCCACCCGAACCACACATCCTTGCCACTCTGCCTCCCGAACCACAAATCCTTGCCACTCTGCCTCTCGAACCACACAGCCATGCCAATCTGCCTCCCGAACCACACAGCCCAGGAAATATGCCTCCTGAACCAAACATCCTTGCCACTCTGTCTCCCGAACCACACAGCCCAGGAAACTTGCCTCCCGAACCACACAGCCCTGGAAATCTACCTCCCGAACCACACAGGCCTGCCAATCTGCCTCCAGAACAACACTGCCCTGGAAATCTGCCTCCCGAACCACACAGCCTTGCCAATCTGTATCCCGAACACCACAACCCTGGAAATCTGACATTTAAACCACTGAACCCTGCCAATCTGCCTCCTGAAACACATAGCTTTGCCAATGTTCCTCCTAAACCGCAACGCCCTGCCAATCCTCCCCTTGAACCACACAACTTCGCCAATCTGCCTCCTGAACCACACAGCCTTTCCAATCTGTGTCCCGAACCATGCAACCCTGGCAATATGCCACGCTATGCCAATCTTCCTCTTGAACTGCACAGCCATGCCAATCTGCCTCCCGAACAACACTTACATGCCAATCTTTCTCCTGAACCACACAGCTCTGCCACTCCCCCTTCTGAACACTTAACCATGCCAATGTGTCTTCTGAACCACCTAGCCTTGCCAATCCATCTCTCGAATCACACCGCCTTGCCAATCTGGCTCCTGAACCAAACAGCCCTGCCAATCCTCCTCCTGAACCACACAACCATGCCAATGTGCCTTCTGAAGCCCACAGCTTTGCCAATCCATCTCTCGAATCACACTGCCTTGCCAATCTGCCTCCTGAACCAAACAGCTCTGCCAATCCTCTTCCTGAACAATGCAGCCCAGCCAATCCGTCTCCTGATCCCCACAGCCAATCTATCTCCAGAATCACCCAGCCCAGCCAATCTTCCTCCTGAACCACACAGCTCTGCCACTCCTCCTTCTGAATCACTCAACCATGCCAATGTGCCTTCTGAACCACACAGCCTTGCCAATCCATCTTTCAAATCACACTGCCTTGTCAATCTGGTTCCTGAACCAAACAGCCCTGCCAATCCTCCTCCTGAAACACACAACCATGCCAACGTGTCTTCTGAAACCCACAGCCTTACCAATCCATCTCTGGAATCCCAACGCTTTGCCAATCCTCCTCCTGAACCACGAAGCCCAGCCAATCCGTCTCCTGAACCTCACAGCCAATCTGTCTCCTGAATCACCCAACCAAGCTCATCTGCTTCCTGAACCACACAGCCCAGCCAATCTGCTTCCAATACAACACAGCCATGCCAATCTGCCTCCCGAACAACACAGCCATGCCAATCTGCTTCCCGAACCACACAGCCATGCCAATCTGCTTCCAACACAACACAGCCATGCCAATCTGCCTCCCGAACAACACAGCCATGCCAATCTGCTTCCAACACAACACAGCCATGCCAATCTGCCTCCCGAACAACACAGCCATGCCAATCTGCCTCCCGAACAACACAGCCATGCCAATCTGCTTCCAACACAACATAGCCATGCCAATCTTCCTCCAGAACCACAGAGCTCTGCCACTCCTCCTTCTGAACCACACAACCAATCCGTCTCCTGAACCACACAGCCAATCCTCTTCCTGAACCACCCAGCACAGCCAGAGACGTGGTGCCCTTTACTCACCATGTACGAATACTGCTCTCTTGACCTCCCTTCAGACTTCCCATCTTTGCTGACGTTCACTGTCACAGGTGCCGAAAGGATACTTGGAACCCCACCCGTCCTGCATACAATCCTGACGAGGAAAGGAAAGAACCACATGTTATGTGAGGTATATTCTGGGTATTGGTTAAATTTAAGAATAAATATGCAAGACTTTCCAGTTGGCGCTATTCCATCAGCATTACCTACATGCTGTTTAAGCGTTTTATTCACAGGGACTTGCATTCTGGGAAATGTAGTTTGTAAGTATGAAAGTAACTATGCAAAGTGTTGTAGGCTAAAAAGCCAGGACTAATAAATGTGATCCAGACGGCATGTGATCAATACACAAATCTGCTTTAGATGCTACAAGCGATGCAGGCAGCAAGGCAGGATTCATAGCAGGAAGTCACTGATATAGAGACACTCTTCAATGGCGGATGGAACTCCAGCAGAGAGGCCACTAATTTGTGTAAGAGAGAGCTGGTGGAACAGCCAAGAGACCGCCAGTTCCCCTAACCATGGAGTGACTAAGAGTATTCCCAGAATTGGCACCTAGGCATGGGACTTTATCTAGGGACGTTTTAAACAAGACAGCGTCGATTTCTGTTTTTCCAATTTTTGTGCATTCAGATCTAAGGACGTCAATAGTAGAAAGTGCACAGAGTATTTCTGAGTTCTCAAAATATCTGTATCGTAAATGACAATTTTCCATGCAGTGCTCCACTTTCCTTGTTTATCAATGAAGTAAGTGCTGTTTGTCGACATGCGTTTCATGCCAACCTTCACCTTATCAAGGCAAAGTAAACTATTATCCTTAATGTAGTCTCACAGATGGGGTGTACCAATGGAATTTTTCTTGGCTCTGCAAGGCCCAACTACTGGGATCTGTACGTCACGCAAAGCACCTTGATTTTCATTCTGAACCAGACATGTGCCTGGTAGGAAAATCTATGGCTTTTCAACATTTACCTTGCCCCTCTTGCCCACCTGATCGCCACCTTCTCTCCCATTTCCAGTGTAAAGTGTAATGCGGATGACACACAGCTCTCCTTTAAGCTCCCCTCCTCAACCTCCCATCCTTCCTCTCGCATTCCTGACTGTCTGACTGCTATTCAGGCTTGGCACGCTCCTAATGATCTCTGCCTTAGTGCCAGTAAGACTGAGATCCTTCTCATCAGGACTCCTGCCCCCTCCTTCCCTCCTACTCTCTGGTCACCCTCTTTGGGCCTTCTACCCTCACCCTCTTGTGCGGCTAAAAGCCTGGGTGTCATCTTCAACTCCTCTCTCTCCTTCTCACCTCACATTGCTGACCTTGCCAAGAAAGCCCACAGCCCGCTTCACCTCCTCAGAGGCCTTCTCCCTTCCCTCCCCTTCCCACAGAAACTCAATGTCTCCAGAGCTCTGGTTCTCTCCAGGCTGGATTACTGCAACATCCTCTTCCTTAATCTGCCTCTTTCCTCTCTCCACCCACTTCAACTAATCCAGAATAGGACTACGAGACTTGACCTTGGCCTCCAGCCCAGGGACTGCACCTCTCAAGAAGTAAAATCTCAAATTGAAGACCCTCTGCATCTTCCACTAGGCTTTCTGAGGCCTGGGACCTACCTACATCCAACTTTCTCTCCATACATACCTCCTTGCTAGAGTCCTTTGATCTTCTAGCTCCAATTCTCTGCAGAAAAGACATTTCTCCCAGCAGAGAGTGGGGGGGTAGATCTCTTTCTTCGGCAGGAGCCTCTCCCTAGAACCGCCCTCCTGTCCCTCTCCAACTTAAGCCGGATCTCCTTAAATACCGGAAGCTTCTCAAGACCTTCCTCTTCTCCTTCTCCTTTCCTCTCCCCCTCCTTGCTGACTCCACCTGCTGTTTTAACTGGTTCCTGTGTCCCTTGTGAGTCTTACTGCGGAAAGCCCTCCTTCGACCTGTCTTTGTGCCCCCTGTTACTAGAGTTTGCCTTTGGGCACCCTTCCATGACTAGCTTGCTGAGTCTGGTCTATGCCTGTCCTCGCACTAGTTGACCCCCACCCATGTTTCCTCTGGCACTTGCCCTCCTGGGCTCCGCTTAGCACTTGCCCAGCCCTCTGGGCCCCCTCCCTCCTGCACTTCTCCCTCTCCCCTATATCAGCCCTTCCCTCTGATCTCCCCCTTCCACAGCCCTTCTTGTTACTGCTATTGCACGATCCGAATGTCACAAGGCCTAGTAGGACCGTTATTGTTGATTGATCCTCTGCCCCACTCCCCCGCCCCCTGTCTTGTGGCACCTTGAAACTCTTTTTGCTGTTTAGGCGCCATACAACTGTTCAATACATAAATAACAAAATAAATATGCAGACAACAGAAACAATGCAAGAAAGCATTTCAAGAACTTCCTCAATGCAATAATAATCTGGGTTATAGGAATGATGTATAGGAAAAATGGAGGCCCGGCAGGGAAGGGGAAGAGTTAGCCTTATGCCAGTGGAACCTGGCCTAGAACTGATCGCTGTGACCCATGTTTGCCTAACCCTAGAGGTGGGGGAGGAGCTTCTTGCTTACCCCCACCATGCCTAGGTGGCTAGGGAAATTGTTGTATGAGTGCCCCTATATGGGAACGGTACAGCGCGAGTAGTTCCCTGAAATATTCAGTGCTCCAATAGCCAGGTCCTTCCCACTTAGATCTGAAATTGTCATGGAACGGAAGACGTGTAAAGTGTCCTTGTCTAGTAAGGGAGTATTGCTGCCACATTGCAGTGCCGAAAACTATGAAAGTAATTGCCCTGAGCGAGAACAACCCAGCAAGAGTCACCACTCTAGAGACCACACCTGGAAACATCCAAAATGGGGTGGGGGGGCAACCATTTTGTCGACTCCAGGTAAGCAGCAACACATCTGCAGTGTTAAAGAACGGTAACCAATTAGAGGAGACAGTTCAAACTCCAATGAGCTCACTGGAGCAAGGTCGGTCCGGAAAAGTGGGGTCGAGCCCCTAAAGGCAGAGTACTGACAGAAAGGTGTGGGTGCCAGGAAAAGCAGCAGAAGCCCGCCGTTTGCTGAAGGAGCTGGAGTGTTTTGAGTGGAGAAAGAGAGGACAGGAGGCAAGAGATTAAAGAGAGGCAGACAGAAAAAAGGAGGGTGCAGGGAACGGAGGAACTTCAGTAAGATTAAGGATGCTGGTGCACAGAGAGAAGAGGAGTAGCACCAGTAACAGCAGGAGGATCAGGGCTCAAGTCGAGGGTACATGCGGGTGGACCGAGTCCCCCCACTCTTTTCAGGAGTCCCCCTCACTTTTTTCAGGGCACCTTGGTATGCTAATTTCTGGTGATGCCACATTCAATTGGTATGTTAATTGTTAATGAGTCCCCCACTTTTTGGTTAGGTCTTAATCCCTGAGGAGGATGGTGAAAGGAGTGCAGAGAGGAGATGAGGAAGAGCAGTAGGTGGAAGGTGGAGGGTGTTGGATTGGATAGGAGAAGAGGGGAAACACCAGTAACAGGAGGAAGGATGGTGAAAGGGGTGTGGCGAAGCAGAGGAGAACAGCGGTAAGAGGAAGATGGAGAGTGAAAAGAGTGGAGAGGAGGCATACCACCAGGAGTGAGGATGAAAAAGAAAGTGAGGCGGCTGGAAGAAATGGTAACTGTGGAGTGGAGGAGAACCCTGGAAAGAGGAGAATATCAAAGCCTAGAAAGATTGAGGTAGCAGAGGCAGATACGAGGTGGAGGAACGAGGATGTCATAGAATGTCGAGGAGGTGCAGGTGAAGCAGGACAATAGCGAGAAGGCAATAGAGGAGGTTCCCTTAGGTATGAACCCCAACTCAGATCTACAAGTCCAGGCCTGTGACCAAGGGGAGATGGTTTCACCACCCAAGTGAGCATCAAAGAAACATCCAAGAAAACATGAAGATCAAGAAAGATGCATCAATCCTAAGACTGCGAGTAGAGGCACCGAAGACCCAATTCGGACCTCGAAAGACAATTGCAGAATTGATGAATAATAAGACATCTATTTAGCCTTGTTAATTCTCCTTTGCTCAATCTTATAAATATCCTCAGTAAATCCTTCATGGCTACATTCCTGGCGCCGAGCCTTTTGTGGAGTGCTCTTGGCTTCCTTGCATTTTGCATCAAATTCTAGCAGCCGTTCAGAAGGACTGGCTGTCAGGTATTTTCCCAATTCTAGTTTAGGCCACACAAGCAGGATTCCAAATAGCTTAACTGCTTTCTCTATGAACTAGGAATGCCTAAAAGGTTACAGGATACCAAACTGCAGTTGCCGGGAAAGGCCATGATTGAGCCATCGGAACAGTGTCTCTGGCTGGCTGCGGGTTCTGCCTATCTATGTTGTGGTTTAATAGATGATATTGGGTTCAGGCAATAGCTAGTAGATCACTTGCTCAGTAATCTGCAATGGATCTGGAGCACACCAATTTCCAATGACCTTGTGCAATCAGGAATTGTGTGATATATTTGCTTTAACTTGAACTCCATGTTGGATCGGTTATAGAGTCTCACACAGGGAATACATGACGGCCCTCTGTGTTCATGGACTCTGTTGCGGGTGCCTTTCACATGGAATTTATCCTACACGGTGCAGAATTGCTATAGGATGGAATTGTGTGCTGAGCATCCAAGAGATCCATCTCTGTCAGGGCGTACAATTGTACAATATTTCTTCTGGCGCTGTACGAGACAGGGAAACGGCTTGACTTTCTCGAGGTTGCATTCTCCGCCCCACACCTCCTCTGCAGGCCCAAGAGACCTAGCTGATTGGCTCTCTGCTGTATGTGTCCCGGGCCTATCTACTCTGTTACCACCTGCAGATGAAAATGTGCCTCCGCCTGACCTCACTTATCTGGACTTGTTGTGAACTTGTTCAACTGTTGTCCTCTGGAAGAGGACTACGCGGATAACTCCAAGGGGGAAGGACCCACCAACAGGCCCTACACATTGCATCCCAGTGGGGCTGGGATGAGACACAAGCACCGAGCAGAGCAGAGAGGCGGTGCCAGGAGTTAAACAGGAGCAAAGAGATAGTAGTAAGAAAACAGAAGAGCAGGCCCGGGAAGGGAGGCTAGCTCAGTGCCTGAAGGAGGATAGCTGGAAGGGGAAGCTAGGCAGTGGTAGTGATACCCAGAATCCGAGGGGGAAGTCTTTCCCTCTGACACTTCAGCAAACCTACTAAGATCTGGACAAACATGGGCAAGGATGTCCTCTGTGGCTATAGCCCTCCTAGCAGTGGTTGCCTCGATCTGGAGAGGAACCAGGTTACGGCCCTTAGACCCAGTAGCAAAGAAGATGACGCTGGGAGGACTGTAGAGAGATTGTTTAAAACACACCTCAGACTCCGAAAAGACACCACCCCCCACGTATTGCCAGGCACTGAGGCTCTTTTTACTAAAGAGAGTGACTTATTACCTTCTTGATTCAACCCAAGGAGAAACCCTCTATACATTTGTTTGCCTTACCTTGTACCTTTTCTTTTGCTAATTATGAAGAAATGCTCTTTAAACCCTATCTAAGTCTCTGTCTCTCCTTGATCCTCACTCGGCTTTGCGACAATACACAACCAAACATTTCAATTTTTTGCACAGAGAGTATGTGTGGAGGTGGTCAACAAGACTTGTATGATATGGAGTGTGTCTTTTAGGGGCAGAAAGGGGGGGACAGGGAGCTTGGTACAGTACACATAGGTTACAAAGATGCAATAACACAGATTCAAGGCTTGGTACAAGCAACTCACTGTACAGAGACCAGGTACTGCTCTGGCAGAGGGGTGCACTTCACGCTGCCGACCCTCACAGCATCCTCGATATCAGCGAACCTCTGGCCCAGGTTATTCCCTCTTATGGTGAGCAGCGTCCCACCTTCCAAGGGGCCATTCAGGGGGTCAATCTATAAGGGATCCAATCGAGAAGAGACAGTCATTACAATTAACATAGCAATACATCCACCCTGCCTTATATGTGCTGTCAAGGCCTTCAAGGCTTTATGTCCTTATGTCACCACCCTGTCCCAGCTGCTACATTTAGGATGTGTGGTGGATATTCCTAATGGGCAGTCTGAGATTAAGGATGTGTGCACACTACTGGCAAGCTACTTGCAAAGTGCCACAAGAGTTTGCAACAAGCAATGTTGTCCAAACCCCAGATTTGGACTCACCTGTGCGGATTCGACCTCCAAAAGGCCAGACAAGGCTGAGCACATTCGACAACTGTCGAGGACTGGTCTGTTGAGAAATCAGGAGGTTTCCAATGGCCAGTCTGCTCCACTCTCTGGTTCAAATCCCATTTGACCTGTTGTAAATGTGTTTGCAACAGACCCTTCTTTGGTGGTCCGTGGGCTTGTTGCGGTCATTGCAACAAGGATGTTCTCCTATATCCTGTTATTGGCATGTGGGTTTTGACGTTTGACGTCTATGATTTCCAACCTGGACATGCTTATTGATATCGAGTGGTGACTTTTTGGTGCAGATGGTATTTCTATTTAATCAGTGCAATTACCTTCTCGATTCCTCTGGGCCTGTCATCCAATACACAAACCCTTATCTGCTGCGACTGAGTCAAGGAGAAAGCATTTGTAACTGGTCAACTTGAATTCCCACCTGGGCGTTGAGTGCATGTTGATAACGCATGCCGCTGTTTGTGAGGGATTAGATATCCCTGTAGGGAACCAAGTGCAGAGTGTGCAGTGAGTGACTTTGTTGTACGGTTTTCCTTTCCCGCTAGTAGCCCTACCAGGGAGGTTGAGTGCTTCAAAGGTGGCCTGCTTAAGTGCATGTGCACACTGTCATGCTATATAGTGTGCCTCAAGTTTCGGACCTCTGGAGCATGGCCCATGTCTGGAGATAACTGTGCCCGCACTTGTCGGTGTCAGCACACAATGTCCACCTACCTTCTTGATCTCCGGAGATGGACAGGTGATGGCCGTCAGCTGGGATTCGGTGTTCAGCCTGCAGCTGGAAGTGCTCTCAGACCAGGTGCAATGATGTCCCAGGTCTTCCCGCCCCATGCACTGCGAGCAGTCTGCACTCCCGGAGGCGCAGTTATACACGCTCACTGAAGACAAGAGAAGTTGATTGGACCTAAGGTGCATGCTGAGATTCCAACTACATACATCTGAAGCAGTGGTAAAAATGAAGCGGCATGACAGTGCACACCGTACGGATACTGAGACAGACCTGACTCGGCTGCTCTAGACTCAGGGCCATCCTTCCATCAATGGAAAATATATTGCAACAGGAAATCAACTTGTAATCCTGATGATTGATTGTCCTCATCGAAGGACCTCACAGTAGCTATATTCATTAACCTTCCTACCAGGAAACCTATCACTCTCGTAACCTATAACCGACAATCGGCTCCAAAAGATTAAATCTCTCTCTTCAACCCAAATAGTGATACTTTACAATGTATGATTGCCTTGATAAAGACCCAGGAGGGTCGAAACACGTGTCAGATACAGAATAAATATTGTTTGCTTAAAATCAACAGAGTTTGCTTGTTGCTATGAACCCAAACATCAATGTCTTAAACTAATACTTACCCCTGTGAGAAGGGCTCTTTTCTGTAGAATTGTAAAAATGAAGTGTGTGGTAAGAATATTTAGTGAATGGCATTTAGAACACCAGATTTTCTAAATGAATGCTTTGCTGGTATAGCTGCCACTTTTTGGGAAGTAGAATGATTAAGACGTTACTTCACTCTAAATTTTTTCCATTAATTGCCATATTTACAGTAATGTGGCTCAGGGGGTTGGCTGCCTGCTGAAAAGATGCGTTGCATCCTGCAGGTCCTTGCTCTGAATTACGGCAGAACCCCTTATCCTTTTAAGGAGTGTGCCCTTTCAATGGTTCATAGAACACAGCTTGTGATTCAGCAAGTGCGGTACCCATTTACAGCATGCTAAATGCTGCAATCACATGGTATGGTTACTGCTGCATGTCTGGGCAATGAGAAATACAGTGGTGGCCGTATTTAGCCTACAGTAATTATCTTACACTGCCTGGTACATGTGGATTATTTGCCCTGATCCACATAATAATGGTATCTACACTGTCTGGCATCATCTGTGGAGGACCTCAAGGAATTCCCACAAAACCTGCAGAACATCCACATGGCTTTGCTGAGCCTTTATTGTAAACCCAGCAGTCACATGCAGGACACCTATATATATCTCAAACTCCAGACAGGATCTAGAAAATAAGAGTATTTCCATAGGTCATGTTATCCAGAACCTCCAGCATCACCTGCGTAGTCCCGCAAGTGTCGCCATTCTCACCATCCTCTTCAATATCTACGTGGCTTCACTGCCCGGGGGAAAAATCCAAAAAATAAGATTCTTCTGATAGGTCATGCTATCCAGAACCTCCAGCTTCACCTGTGGTGTACCGCAGTGTCACCATTCTCATCATCCTCTTCAATATCTACGTGGCTTCACTGGCCGGGGGAAAGATCCAGAAAACAGGATTCTTCTTGGAGGTCATGCTATCCATAACCTCCAGCATCACCTGTGGAGAATGACTCCCTTTTCCTGGTATTGGTTCACACACTTCAATATTGTTTGTGCCAAAGCCAGGGGGAATGACTCCCTTTCCCTGGCGTCTTTCGATCCAAAAGGACTTTCAGCTTCCGCAACTTTCAGAACCAGGAGAATGACTCCCTTCTCCTGGTATTGGCAAAGTCCCCTCCTCGGGGCCTCAGTGGACTTTCCCCCTGCAACTGCGGCATGGATGCTTTCCTGGGATACTTGATATACTTCTGTCAGGATCCAAGGCCCTTCTCCGATGGCCAGTGGTCTTGTTTCTGCCACTGCAATGAGGAAGCTCTCCTCTGATGCTCAATATACTTGACTTAGGGTCCCAGACACTTCTCTCAAGGTGGATGGGCTGGTTGCTGCCACTGCGACAATGAAGTTCTCCTCTGATGCTCAAGGTACTTGGCGTAGGGTCCCAGACCCTTCTCTGGTGGTCAGTGGGCCTGTTCACTGTGACAAGGAAGTTCTCCTCTGATGCTTAAGGTACTTGGCGTAGGGTCCCAAACCCTTCTCTGGTGGTCAGTGGGCGCAGCCACTGCGACAAGGACGTTCTCCTCTGATGCTTGGTGCGCCTTTTCCAGTAATTTGACTGCTACTACTGGGTCGACGAAGTGCACCTCGAGTTTTCCTGTTCACACCTGCTGACCTCATACCAGTACTAGCAAAGTAAGTCATCTTCATGTCTCCTGTGCTCTTTTTCATTCTGGTACTTTCTGTTGTGTTTATTTCTCCTACAGTACAGAAATACAGGGACCTACTCGCAAGGAATTTGTTTGGCATTTGGGGGAGTTAGGTGAGGTTGGGGAGTGATGTTGGCAAACAGGCTATACCCTCAGCGATCGTCCTTATCTCCAGTCGGGGAGGCCCTCCCCATAAGATCCTCCTGCATTGTACCACCCATGAGGAGACTATTGGGTAGCAGCGGCACCTCCCTAGCCTCATGGAAAAGGTCTCCCTCTTGGAGAGAAGTGATGATACTTTTTGAATCGTTACAGTATCCAGCATTAACTAGTAACCAGGAGCTACCACTGGGGAACAAGGAGCTAGTACATAGCACTCAGCAAATCTACCTTCCACATAAGATACATACGTATCAGTGTGTGCATTATTTATGACCCCTTATGATTTTAATGCTGTGTATTTATGGATTGGCCCAAATGCACAGAGTCAAATTCACAACAGCTGGCCTGGAAAGCCAAAAGTAGCTCCTGGTAGCTGTTGGTGTCAAGGTAACCAGGCTCTTCTAGGTTACAAGCAGGAGTTAAATAGCTCCTAGTCCTCCTCAATCGAACACTGCATCTAGAAGGTAGTACATCATCCACAATAGTTGCAGTGCGCATCTGGCTATGCCAGAACTGTGTGTGGGAAACTGAAGCCATCAATGTAACATTGTGTTGCTCCACCGTCAGCCAGACTACACTCTGGTGTGTTTTAGAATGTAGTACATGCTCAGATATTGCATCTTTTACAAAAGGAGTAGGAAGAAGTTCAGCCAACTTTCTATTAGTTAGACGGGGAGTGGAGATCCAGATTGTATAGAATGATGAGGGGAAGAAATACACAGCGCAGATGTGCTGTATATGGGAAGTTCCTAACCTCCATCTCACCCCTGGGCATCTCCACTGATGCATCTGAGAAGAACCATGAGTACGATCGAGATAAAGCGACCCATCCAACTCAATGCCCACATGATTTCTGATTTCAGTGATCCCGAGGAGCAGAATGATGTAAGGCGATGCCATAGTTGCAGTGACTTTAGCACGAGGCAATGCTAATCTTCCAGCTTTGTACAAGGTCTTTCAAAAACAGCCTGGCAGATGTTAAAGGGAAAATCAGCAGCATGTGGCAGCCACACCACTTCTTCCACTAGGACCGTTGTGGCCAGATACGCATAGACAGGCACGTCTTATTGGCCCAGCATGAACATTAAAAGTGTGAACATGCCTCGGGAGGATAGCTCTGGGGCAACACGCTCGTCTTGGAAGCAAGACAACGCAGAGCAACACAGGTTCGATCCCGGGGTCCACGCTTAGAAACCTCTGGTTATTAAGTGCGTTATAAATAACCTATCATATCATTCATCATACAAGAGAACGTACAGCGGTATCAGGCCACATGCAATCTGTGAAAGAGAACTGTGTACTGGGAAAGGCTAGGATTAAGTAGGCTATCCATCTTTGCAGAGCTATACAATGTGACCCCATGATGACCTCTGAAGACCTCCACTTGGAGCTACTCACCAGTAGTAAGTCACCAAATCACCCCTAGCCCATACTGACACCACCGAAAACGTTGCTTCGGTGCCATAGTTCTACTGACTGACTGAAGTGGTTACTGCCATTAACAGTATGAGGTCCCATTAGCGTCATTACTGCTCTATTCTTGAGTGTGACTTCTGTTATCTTACACCCAGAGTAATGCACAGCGAGCCACCTTCTAGCGTGGTATGCAGTACCCCTGCTGATTTTTCAGTTTTCCGCGTCATAAGAGAGCCGAAAACATGACACTATTTTGGCGAATTCAGGCACTGCTGCCCACCAAAGTTCACCTACCAATGAAGCACATGATTTCTCAGGCATTATCTTTCTTTACATTCCACTGCTTTGCCTGCGCAATCATTTGATGTGGTGTATTTTAGTATTCTTTGATATTAACTACTTTTAGGGGCTTATCCAAAATTACAAACATCTGACCAGTTGCTTCAGAACACATACGATCAGACCCAGGCAAGAGAGCAGAACTAACCAATACAATGTTGACGCCATCTTACTAGACTATCTGGTGATGCGCTATACCTGCAAACACCTACTTCTAAGTGATAAATGTTTGGCCTCGTATTTATTCGGAACATAAAATACTAACATTGGATTCTCAAGTTACTTGATGTACTTTACGAAGATCTCCACCATTTCAAATACATACTGTGCTTTCTTCCATTCATAACAAAAATCAAGAAAAGAGGATCCAAGATTGGAACCCTCCCGTCCCCTGCACACTATCATATGCCGTCATCAGACAGTTAAAGAATCAATTCAAAATGTAGAAATATCCATTCATGAAAGATGATTAAACATCACAAGGGGAACATTCTAAGCTGGCAGCATTTTGCATGCTGCAGATAAAACCTGCAAATATGTAGGAACAGTGCAATATCATTTACTGGATATCCACCTCTGGATGATAGTGTAACAGTATTGCAAGTGCTTTCCCAGGGGAACATTTGGTCACTTGCATTGAGTCTGGGTTAACTCTGATTAGCTCTGATTAACTCCTTGTTTATCTTTCGTCACTCCCTTTTGAAATCTGAAGACGGTAGTACAACAACTTCCAAAGTTGCATTATTTCCAAAAGCCAATAGGTTGTGAAAGAGCCCTTTGCACCTCACTGTGACCCTCTTGCAAAACTGGATAGCTACCCCCCACAATATTTGGGGACTATCCCTCCAGCTCTCAGTATGAGGGTAGTGGACCCACCCACCTCCCCCTCCTAAAATCTTGCCCAATACCATGCCAGTGAAATGCAAGGCAGTAAGATGGTGCTGTAGCATGTGTCTCTCCATGGCATCTTGCACTGCCGTGGGGTTATTGTGAGGAACCTACAGACAATTCTCCATTGATGAGGGTGCTGTGGAAGCTAAAATGCAGTATCATGTGCTCGTACGTTTCTCTGGTTCCCAAGAAATGACACTTCCTTTGAATACATGCCTCATCGAATTGTTATAGGCTGCATGCCTTCACCTCCATCAATTTAAGTAATCCATCACAAATAACAAGGTGGGCGCTGTCATGGGTGGAAAACTTCATAAGGGACCCCTAAACCTCTCTTTTCCCCTCTGGAAGGGCAGGCTCATGAGGCCGCTGCCTTGTGCTGGGTCATCTGCTGTGGCATCACCTACATCTTCTCCACCTGTTGCTCTTCCATTCCCTGCAGCACCACAACCTGCACCTTCTCCTGGTTCCCCTCCAGGCTGCCACACAACTCTCCTGCATCCTCTACCTGCGTACCATCAACTTCTCTCCAACTCCAAAGCTGCTTATGGTATTTTCCAGCAACAGCCCTAGTGTGTTCACAGCTACAGTGACCTCTTCATGCTTTAAGTCATCTGGGGCTGACCAGTCCTCAGACATGTCATCAGCTGCTTCCATCACCTCTGGCACTGCCAGCACTGGTATGGTTACCTCCAATAGCTATGCCCCCTTTACCTCCCCCTCGGCTTGCTCCGCCCGCTTCTCTGATCGCGGTAAACTCTCCTCTGTTAGGCCTGTGTCCTCCTGCTAATGTGGCAGCCGCACAACATCCTTCATCAGTCATGTCTTTTTCACCCCCTCCTCCACATCCATCCCGTTAGCAGTGGCAAAGCCCTGATTGGGGGATTGCTCAGGAAGAGGAGAGGTGTCAGAGCTGAGGCGGCCCCCAATCATTGTCTCTCCTTAGGTAACACCTGCTGAGGTTGTGGAGTCTTGAGTCTCCATCCACAAACACAACAGTAATGCCATTCTTCTCCAGAACCTGTGAAGCAATATCTCCGCCCTACGGTAGGTGATCTCCTCCTCAACCTCTAGCTCCAAATGCAACTCCGGGTTCAGCTAAAGGATGTCAATGATTGTCCAAGGAAGGAAACCACTGGACAAAAACAGTGACAACAAAGGAAGGACTAGGGCAAAACAAATGGATCAACATGAGACTCACACAAACAATTGGAAAGGGTCCCGGGACAAACAAAGGATGGTGACTAAGACACAGGAAGGATTCTTAGATCCACAAACAAATTGGATTTGTTTTATTTCATGCAAACGCGAGGAATACAAACGGGAGCAAAATATTTCTTCAGCAAATGTCAGCGTAAGAGAAACACATTGAAGACGTCACAAACGGCCAAATAGGACAAACAGGTATCACCCCATTACTGCGCGGCCGAAAATACCGAAGGTCAAAATACAGAATTTTAAATGTCACATTTCACTGCATCTATATGTGGGGGGGATGGGTTAGGGTGATAATAAATATGGGTGGGTTATGGGGAGGGGCTACGGGAGGTCTCCAACTCGCACAGCCCCAAAGTGTAAGTGAGCCGGTCCTTTCATAGGGAGCGTCAATTTCCCAGAGCGGCCCGAATCACCCCAGGAGATTTAACCCCCCTAATTGGGCTAACAAAATGAAACCTGAGCCACTGAGATCTTGTGAAGGTTGAGGGGAGCACTTGGGCTGCTGGAGGGACCCCCATATCTCATTTATCCATCAGTCGCCGGGTTTCAGGGTGAGCAACCGGATGATCTGGAAGGAAGTTCACCAAGCTCTGCTCGTCAAATAATCGCCCTGCCATTAAAAGCCAGCAGGCCCGCCCCCATAAGAAGCTATTCCATTGAATGGAGGAGCTCCCATAGATATAGAAACTCAACAACTCCCGCCTCCGACTTGGTGGAGTGCTGAACTACTCGGGAATCCGGGGAGGATAGCTTAGGGGCAATGCTCTGGTTTTCTAAACAAGACTACACTGAGCAGCACTGGTTTGGCACCTAGTCCCAGTACTGCGCTTCGAGGCTGGAGTCTGGCATGAAGCACCATATAAGAAACTGATTTTATTTTTTGACCCCCAGGAGTGACCAGTTTCACAGGAACACCCCCCAACATAATGCATGAGAATAAGCCTTTCCTGTGCACCACTGAAAGATGGGGAACAGAAACGCCTCTCTTCCTCGTGGTTGCCTGAGCGAGGACAGAGTGGAACATTACAAATGGTTTTGCGTGCCGACAGGGTTGTGTATTGAGCTGGACACAGCACTCGATCTCTTCCACTTTGCCGGTATATATATATATATATATATATATATATATATATATATATATATATATATATAAAACCGTGCTGTGCACGTTGCAAATACACTCTACCACCACATAAATGCACAAAATGACAGGAATCCGATCCTTTGGCAGCAAACAGTCCTTTTATTGTGGGTTCCTCAGTTGGGACAACAGAAGCCAGAGTTACGCGTTTCGCAACTTCTTGTTGCTTCGTCACATACAATATATATTTCACGGCTCAGCAGGCAACCACCATCAGGGCCGTAGGAATACTTTTTCCTTGTTCGTTCATGTAAATATTAACACCCTGGAATTCACCCACTATATAAGCACATTGGGCCTCATTACGCGGTTGGAGGTAGCCTTGCCGGTTTTACCGGCAAGGCTACCTCCAAACTCGCATATGGGTCCAGCCAGACTGGATAATTGCCCTTTCGTGGGTGCCGGGCCCGGTACATCCCCATTCCCATTGAGACCCATATGGCTAGTAACGGTACCGGTGTTACCATCATAATCTACTTGCGGGTGCCGGTACAGCCACTGTCAGACCTGGTGGCTGCAAGGGCACCCGCGAGCAGAACTCTTAGTATGGCGGTATGTTAGCAACGGTGCCGGTAGTGATACCGGTGCCATTGTTGCCTTACCACCGACTTGTAATGAGGCCCACTTGTTTAAACTGGCAAGGCTACCTCCAACCTCGTAATGAGGCCCAATGTGCCTCATTATGACCCTGGCGGTACGGTGACAACAGTGCCGGTAAGTTTACCAGCACCGTTGTCGCCATACTGCCACACTACGAGTTGTGCTCGCAGGTCTCGCTCGGACAGTGCGGCACCCGCGAGCACAACTCGGGATGCACCGGCACCGTTATGAACGGTGCCGGTGCATCCGAGCTCCCCATTCCCATTCAGCCCTATGGGGCCGAATGGGGATGGGGAGTCCCTTATTACCGGCACCCGCGAATGGGCAATTACTGGGTCCACCGAACTCAGAATGATCCAGTAATTGCCCATTCGTGGGTGCCGGTAAAATGATAGGTTTGGCGGCAGCCGTGCCTGTGTTACAGGCAGCTACCGTCAAACTCGTAATAAGTCCCAGTGTTTTTCTCTATTGTGTTTGCCTTTCGAGCCCGGTTGGGCATTGTTACTCACCAATGCACTGTGTCACCTGCAGCAGTCCTGGTTTTCAGTTTCATGGCCATTGTTACATTAGAACACACTGTTCGCGCGGGTGACTCAGTTGCTAAGTGCCAGATCTCTAGTTTGTTTCAGAGTAGGGCTCTAGTTGGTCTTGAAACCAAAGCCTGGGTCCATTGGAAGCCTCTTTCACTTTAAGAGACCCGAGCACATCAGGTTAAAAATAACCATTTTCCTCATATGTTGTTGATCTTGGAAAACGTGAAAATCCGAGCATAACAGGATAAGAGTTTAAGTACATGGGCCTTGCATTGTTTTGGTCTATTTCCCTCGAGTCCCCGATATTCCTGCTCACCCCGAGATCACCAAGCAGGGTCCTGTCCTCCTCTTAACCCGGAAGTGCTGTGAGTGGCGAGATGCAAGCTGGGGAGGGAAGACACTGGGCATATAACGTCACAGAAAGACCCTAAATCAGCTTTTGATGATGTGGCGGTGTGGCTGCTGTGCAAACATACCCTCCCTTTTCTTCACTCAGTCGTGAACCGCTTCCCGCGTGTTTTATCAGGTGCAGCAGGCATGAGGGATCTGACGTGTGACACCGATATCCAGCCCCCCCCAGTCCCGTGCCCCCATCTCTCCCGTGTGAGGGCTGAACTTCCCCTTGCAAAGGAAGCTACAGATCATTGTGGAACAGCATTTCCACTAGCAGATGACCTCATTTTGGTAAAGAACTCGAAGCAGAGGCAAGCACTCCCCAAATCCAGACTGCGTGACCCCAAGCGGGAAATGGAGATTGGCCGACACTGCTGGGGCAAGGCCCGAGACCCCTCCTGTCACGTGTCTTGGACGGGGTGGCAGAACTTTCCACTCCCAGGGGCCAGCAGCTGGGTCCTCCTCGCTCACTCCCTCTCATCTCCATTAGTCTGCATTCCTCGCCTGACCCTGGGACGAGCCTTGCGTTGTCTGCCTTGTAATGCATTGCATGGAAGCCCCTAGTGCTGACGCCCCTGGCAGGGGATCTGTCTGTGCTGTCTGTGTGAAAGAAGCCAGGGCGGTGACACACTGCCTCTCTGTGCCCTTAGCCCTCCCTTATTCGAAAAGCCGGTCCCTGGGGGTCCTTAAGGGAGAGGTGGGACACACATGTATGGACTCTGCACCAAGAAGGTGTTTGCTTCCCTGGGTTTATAAAGGGCGTTCACCAAAGCACTCTACAGAAGTCCAGCAGAAGGCAATCAGCGTGCAGCTGGAGGCGCAAACATGTGGAAGCCCCTCAAATGGGAACTAACACAGCCAGAAAACCTTCACTAGACCTTTCACAGAATAGAACTATCCACGACCAAACGTGTTAGGCCTCTACGCACAGCTTTCAAATACAAAGCGGGAGCCAGGGTATGCTCAACCTTCCCTTTATTAGGCCTCCGGTACAACTGACCGTTCCCCTCTCCTGTCCGTCGCCTTCCTCCCACCTCCCGCTTCCCTCCCATTGTCCCAAGTCCCTCCTCCTTTTAGGAGATCTTCTTCTTTCGTCCTGTAACAAACTCATACGCGAGTGGATGGATATATCACCTGCGTCGAAGGCACAGTGAGCTGAATCTGCAGGTTAATTGGCTGAGATCATTCTCAGTAGAGGGGCACCTGCTTTTGTGTATAATTTGAAAAACGTGAGGTTTAGCCTTCAGTTAACAAGGGTCATCCAGACGTGGGGTCCTTGCTCGCTGTGCTTACAGAGGCTCAGCTCCACCTCACTGATGAGGCCCGACAAGGACGAAACACGTGTCTGGGGTTGCTCATGGTACTCTTGTTTAGAGGAGATTTGCCTAGCGTTTAGTTGCTAGACTGTCCCTGTGGGTGGGGCCAGACTGATATGAAAATGGATATTTCTTCTCTTTGAAAGGTACAAATGGCTGTACATCCCCCCCGGATGTATGTCTTCCCAGAACAGGTTATTTGGCAGTGTTCGTTCTCAGTAGAGGGGCTCACACTTTCTTTGCATAACATGCAGCTAAACGTCGACGTTGAGAAGAGGATAATGGACAGGAATTCAAGGAAGAGTCAAAAGAGTCAAGAGTAGGTGCCGAACGAACCAACAGAGGCAGCGTGTTCCACTATTTAGGAGCAAGAAGAGAAAATTAACTATAACAGGGACTGGTCACAGGGAGAAGTAGAAACAGCCAGGAGAAAGAGAGAGGAGGCACAAAGCGTATGAAGGGGAGTATAGACAGAGGTACAGGGGATCGAGTCTATGAAGACACTTAGAGTCAATACGCATGGACAGCCAGTGAGGCGCAGCTAGAGACAGGGAGATGTTTGAACGAGGAGAAAGAACAAAGAGGGCGACTAAAGTAGAGAGATCCAAAAGAAGGATAGAGCAGTAATCTAGGTAGGCAAACACTATGGAGATTGTACGAATTCTAGCGGAACAGAAGGATTAAAAAAGTTGCATTTTGCAGGTATTAAAAAACTTATAGCGACAGATGCCGGCAAGAAAGGAATCCTGATCAGAGAAATAAAGGAATGACTTAAAAATGACACCAAGATTCCAGGGATGAAGAAAGTGGAAACTCTTTATACAGTGTCGTAGATGGAAAGCATTAGAGGTCTTTGAGTTGCAGGTGTCAATAGTGTTACTATCATCAGTTGCACTCGTATTGCTCATAAAGTTGATAAATTGAGTCAAAACACCACACTTGCGTCCGCTTGCGTGCGCACAACACACACACACGCCCTCTGTTAATGTCTTTATTAGATAAAGTATCATACTACAGCTACCACCTAGGTTGGCAGGTAAAAAGACTCCACAAATAAAGAGGTTTGCAACTCCATCAGCCCTAGTCAGATTAGTCAAAAGTGAGCACCCATGGGAGTCGTAGTCCAAAAGATCTGGCGAGTCGCAGGTTCTGGGGAAGGAATACAATTCCCTATGGTCTCGCAAGTGAGAGGGATTAGCCAGTCCTGAACTCAGACGTGAGGCTAGTCCTCCCTATGGAGGGATGAAAGCCTCAACAAAGAGCAACGTTTCTATCTGACTAGTCTCCATTAAGTAGGGAGGATGCTCAACAGAAGCTTATACATGTGATGTCAATGTCAACAACAGCCTAGATGGACCATGTAGCAGCTGCATTAACCGAGCTGAAAAGCCAAGTGCATACTTTAACGGGGCACTACATGCATATATGTATGTTTGTTTTTTAACATTGATGCAATCACCAATTGCACCTTTGAGAAAAGCTTTTAACTATGATTTTTTTTTAGTCAATTACATGAATATTTAATAATAACAAACTTATTTTTTTCATGATTATATATTTGGTCTAGTCCATTTTGTCAGGACTGGAGGCATTAATGGTATAGAAACGCCTTTTTTCATGATCATTGGTATCCGTTTCTCTCCTTTGTTATATTATAAGCTTGGAGAAAAACAACACACCTGTACAGATATCATAGTTCAACCCCAAAAACGAGTGTTATTTGTGGCTGCGAGAAGATGATTTACACTGAGTCTCTGCAAGTGTGCACATTGTTCTGTTTTACAATGTATCAAATTTAGGCTTCATGAGGGGAAATTGATCTTCAACTCTTCGGAGCTATGTCTTTAATAAATGAGTTCACCGGGCAGACACCAAGTTATTGGCTACCCGAATCGATACCAGCCTAACCCAGTATGGGTATGTCTACAGGAAGACTTCCAGAGGCAGAAACGTTTTTGGCATTCTGCCATATTCCCTATGAAGCTAGACCACAATAGATATATAGTATACAAATCTGCATGCTACACAACATAACTGGACATGAGGTGAGGTGGAGTTGTGTCCTAACCTGTCATGAGATCCGGGCTGTCGAGGAACCGTCCAGGCTTATTCTTCAGCTGCAGGCTCAGCGGGAAGAGATGGTCCTTCTCGGCGGTGTGGAGCTGCAAGAGTAGACCAGCAAGTCATCAACGTAATATCAACTCGACATGAAGACGCTAACAACATACCGAGCCATCAGTCCCAGCAGATCCTTCCGCTGCTAAGGATTGGTGGCCTTTACAATTAGACATGTGCATTGTTTAGGGATGCCTTTAATCATTTGGGATACTGTTCAGGGAGCTTTAAGGCGAATGAGGCTACAGCACAGTGACATTGACACTGATGGTAGGAGGTAGAGAAAAGACCACCAGACCCAAACTGCCTGTTTTCGCTGGAGAAATGTCAGAGACCTTGCTGAGTCTCTCGATTCATACTTAGAATCTAAACATATTTGCTACAGAGTGTATCCCAAGTTGTGTTATTTCTAAACCTGCTTTCATCCCATCCCCTGGGAGACTGAATTTGGATCAAGCCACCTGTGCTCCCATATTTGTTTTTCAAATGCTATTTTTCATTCTTTTCTTAAACTCAGTCTGGAATCAGCAGGGTGATTTACAAAAGGATTAAGAAGGAACCATGTCATCCCCAGTGTGAACATTGATTAAGACGGTTTAGCTGCCAGAACTGCTTCAGGAATGTCGGCAAATTGGGAAGGAGTTTGATAGGTAAACAGTTATTAAGGCTAGAACTGTCCAGATTTACTTTCACCCAGCTTCATGTTGATGGGGTAAAAGTCTGGCGGGAAAGAATTTATAATGAGCCAAAAAAAACAGGAAGGGGAAATACTAACATAACGGATTCTCATCACCTAGTTAAAAAGGTGAACAAGAGGGAAGGTGGGGCACAGCGATATGCTGTGTCGTGGTTGCTGGGTGTTAGTAGAGGGTAGATAAATTGATGATGGACTTGGCTCAGACATTCATAGAGTTATCATGGCCAATGGACAGTTAAGAGTAGTTGCATGAAAAAAGACATCAATTTGGGAGAATCATGAAATAGAATAGAGAAGGGGACCTGATGCGGGGTGAAGAATGGATGCCAATGGCTATTATTCTCTGTTGTCTTTAGTTTAGAGCCCATCCAGGGACGCTTTGCTCATTCACCGAGTTAAACAGTTGTCATCATTCAAAAGACTCTTTGAACAATTCTGACTTCAGCATTTTACAAAAGGTGAAATAGTTCAGATGGTTGTTCAAGGTGGGATTGAGGGCGAACCACAGTTTGGGGGCACTGGACACCTACAGATTTCCCCCATACGTTTCTCATTGGAACTTCTGTTGTGAGGTGGTTTTCAACTTGGCCGAGCCCAGCTTCCTAGATGGGATGTAGTGGGGGTGTAATGGACAAACCGTTCAAAGATGGTCCCGGTGTTGGCCATCAGGCCCAGCTCAAACTGATGGATTTTGGAACGAGTTTGTGGATTATGAGAAACAGCAGGCGGAGGCGCAGAGTGAAAACTGTTTAATAGGTGAACATAGGAAACAAGAAAGGCAATATGTGTGTTTATTCATTTTGTGATGATAATCAATGTTACTAGAGTGGATGTACGCTTCTGGGTATTTCTATGAATCGACAGAGAAGGTTGTGGCTCATTGCAATTATTGATTGATTTTGGCACATAAAGCATCTGTGCAGCATAATATGATGACTACATAAGGGAACGCTTGGTTTGAAGCTCTGTATTCTTGGTCTAATCATGACCAAATGGTCAATGTCGTTAGAGGTCATTCAATTAAACAAGGATTGGCCCGCGTCTTCATGACTGAGTCGTCATCATTCTACAGTCGCTATTGCATAAGTGTCTCTGATGCTTGAACAACATGGTACACCAATATGAAAGGCCCCATCTGTTTCTTAATGGCCTCTCTCTCTCTCTCTAGGGAGGACTTCTGTGTCCAGCATTGATTATGTTTTTCAAGTGTCTTTTTTTCAGATGCTAGTGGGGTATGGAATTTCCATGTTCAGCATACAATATATTTTACTTCAGCAAAAAAGGTTTCTCCCAATTCCCATAAAATCCCAGCATGCAGCATTTACACTAAGAAAATGTTTTTTCTCGGGCTGCTCTGGAAGTTAGGACCCAGTTTCATAGCATGCAGCGTGAACACAAAAATAAAGATTTTCAGTCCGTTCTGGTAGTCGGACTCAGTTTCCCAGTATGCAATGTTGTCTCACAATAAATGTTTTGTCAGTTTGCTCTAGGGGTTAGGACAGTTTATTTGACAGACTGTTTCAGTCCATCAGTCCACTTACCCGCAGTACTGATGTCCCTCGTTACTCCGTGCACTCCGCTTGCTCCCGCACAGTACATCACGTTTTCTAACTTTTCTTTGCCAAGGTGCTTCGTGGCTCATACCCCAGATCCCAATACAGAGCTGACTCTTTGGACTTGTTCTTTCTTGGCTGCCGGCTTTGCTCCCTCCTCTTACCCTGTATTTGGGTGTGCGTCTGTAGTTGATCTGCCTCGGCCCTGGTTGAATGTTCACCAGTGTCTTCGTTCTATCTCTGTTTGTTTCCTGGCTCCACTGCCAAGAGTGAATGTATCTGGAGTACCACGCTCAGCTACCGTGATTCCGTTTTCTCCCTCTGGTTCCGCTTCTGCGTGCTGTCACCATTCTTATCGTCTTTCAGCATTTGTCAGGGACTCTCGACTCATCCTCATCAGTGCTGACAGTTTCAGTATCAGCCATCCAGCTGGCACCCAGCCTCCTCTCCTTGGATCTTCTCCCATATGACAGCCAAGAGGACACAATTCGTCAGACTACTACTCTGGTCGCTGATGTTGCAGCTGGTGGCGCGTGCTATGCACAACTTCTCTCAAGCATGTTGATAACCCTGCCTTTTCCTCTCTGATAGGTTTTCCCCGTGGCCGTGGTGTGGCAGGTTGCGTCACCTGACGACAGCCAGGGAGAAAAGACTTCCGTGAGTGGGACTCTCTGCCAAGTTCAGATGCTGATTAATCCCACAGGACATACGTAAGTCAGCTGAGAAATAACACCTGAGAAGCTGATGTTGATTGAAACCCCACTAGTCCTCTGGCATGCCAAGCAAGGCTAAGACACAGTGGGAAGTACATAGTGGTGTGAGCTGGTGGTTTGTTAAGATGATCAGTTCTTTCTCAAGCGGTAGTCGCAAGAAACATCGTCTAAGTCAGTCACTGTAGGACTGATTATTTCCTACCCACATCTTTGGTCAGGTAAGGTATCTGAAGCACATGAGATACACTCATTAGCTCTAGATCTCACAATGTGTTCATGTTGGGAAATCTGCACTTAGATCTCAGGCCTCCTGGTTACACCGCCAGCAAATTAACCGTGAGACCACATATCCCAGACTGTTTTCAGAGATGTATTGAACTGGCCATGCTTGCCTGCAACCCACTTTAGAAACGTGCTAGTTGTGAGATACTGGACTGCTGGAGGCCTACGAATAGTCGCAGGTTAGCCAACATGTTTCGCTCCATGGATCCTACTGTACTGCAGGACTTCATTTAGGTCAGTGCGGATGAGCCCCGGTGGTGTTCTAGGCATTAAGCTACTGCAGGGAAGTGAAACATGCCTAGAGTAGCTATTACTGTTACACATTTGCTCATACGGAAGAAGAACAGTGTGTCATTTCAAACAGATATGACTTTCAGAGGAGTCGATGACAGAGAGCCTAGGGAGTCCTAGGGTAACTTCCTACTGTGGCATTTTCTTCTGCTATCACTAGCACCGCTACTACTAACACCACTATTGCTAATGCTGCACTTTTGGGGAATGTGTGAGCATCTCTTCCTAATGGCTGTACACTTTCACCAATGTGTGGAAAAGCCATTTTGAATTGACCGATTTCATACAAATGTTTGCAGCGGGTGCTTGTATATTGCGTTACCATACAGTATGCCACCTGTCACTGATACCAGCTCGAGAGGATACTGCGTTAGAGGCAGAACACATATCTTCAGATGCTTGCAGCCGGGAGAATATTGTGTAATTATTGACAATAAATTAGCTTTTAAAAGATCACATGTTGCCCTCTAATCTAAGCACTTATAGCAAATATAAATGCCACTTCACCCTGCTTTACTACCCTACTTTTAGTCACCTGGTACCACACCAAACTGGCTTCCTAAAAGGGTGCATCACAATTTGAAATGTGCTGTCTAAAGTTTTTCTGTGTTAGAAACTCCAGGGACTGGCGAATACTAAGGAACATGGGCTCTCCTGGCTGCATATAATCCAGTCAAGGTGTGTTTACTAATCATTTAAAAGACGAAAAGCCACATTCATCTTTACAAAAGGACAAACAAGCATTGGCATAGCCAACAGTTTGGGAATTTTTGTAAGCATGAACTAGGCGTTTTCCAGGCACTACCAGACTTGCGAATGGGGATAGTACCTGGGCATAGTATGGCAGTGCTTGGCAAACGCCAAGCTAAAAACTCAAACTGTTGGCTTTTCCAATGCTTGTCTTTTACAGCCACTCATTGCAAGGAACAGATACAAGTGCACACATCTTGCTTCTAAATTATGTGCCCAAAAGCAAAATTGTTTAAGCTATTTTTATTACATGAGGGGCAGGTTTACAACTACAACTAAGCCATTACCTTTCAGAAGACTGCTTAGAAATAATACGGGCATCCCCTTAAAAACACAGAGCTAGCTCAAAGCAACCCCGGGTGGTGTTTTGGATGGGCAGGGGCTGGTAGTGGATATGATTATAAGGACAAGCACTGACCTGGGCAGTCAATGGGTTGGTAAAAAGCCAAACAATATCGACAGGCTATCTCAGATCCCATCTGTCGACTAGCTTCGTTTCTGATGCCAATAGTTTTTGCACACAGGCAATTCTCATAGAACCACTTAATAGTCAAAATGAAAAACAAGTGAAATGAAACAGGGGCATACTGTACCAGAACTTTAGTGCATTCAACTGTAGAGGAATTCAACCACCGTGCCTCAAATATTCTATCCGGTCCAAAAGTGCACTCCAGATCTTCTTCCTGAAAAAGGGAGAGAAAGGCAAAGGCTCACTGAAGGCTTGGAAGACTTACTCTGTGACCGTCACCGAGTCTCCAAGGGCCAAGAAGAGAGCATACAGGTAACAGTTGTGCAGGAACATTGGAACTTTAAACAGAGTTGGTCTGAGTCAAAAAGGTTTACGCTGGAGCAAATCAGGAGATGGCCTGAACATCTCAAATTTGCTCCTCATACCTGATTCACAAAACCTGAAGGGGGGGGTCAATCTGGAGCTGCCTGGGGCATTTCTGAGATGCTCATGTGCAAATGCGATTCGGAAATATTTGCTCAACGGCATCTGAGCGATCTCCAGATTTGCGCTCGCTTTACGCTTTGTGAATCGAGAATGACTGATCAAGTGCCAAGCTCAGATGCTCAGGGCATCTACAGAGTTGCTCCAGTAAATGCTTTGTGAACTGCGCCCTGCAACCTTAAAACAAAGAGACCACTGCAAAGACTGACCTTCAGTAAGCCCCCATTACACATATACGGTAAATCCTCTGCATTCTGCCCTATTCCCGCACTGCCTCTATTGTATAGCAATATTGAGAGCAGATATGGGCCTCATTACAAGTTTGGCGGCGCAGGAACAAAGTAACGGAAATCCGCAGAATGACCAAATAGTAAATCTGCTGATTCTAATAGAAAACGTATCAGGTTCACCTCCAGGGTGCAATCCATGTCACCAAGTGGCGTTAACAATAATGGAGTTTGGCAGTGTTTCATCAGATTTACCGCCGGAATACCGCCAAAGCCGCAATGAGACCCATAATGACTTTATGAGCCCAAGTACATTGTAAACCTCGGATTCCCAAGATTCAAAAGAGTGAGGCTGCCTTAGGATGCGCCGGTCTCTGCATTGGTCATATTATAATGTGTTCTGTATTGACGTGTGGGTGTATTTATTTGCATTAATATGTATTTGTGGTCAGGCCTATGTAGTTATTGTGTGTGCCTTTCTAAGCGTGATTTGTTGGGTATGTTTGTGTCTGCTCTTTCCATACTGCTGTGAGTCTGAGAGTGTGTGCAAGTGTGTCTGGCATGTGTGTCTATGCGGGAGCTACTGTGCTTGTGGTATATATGTGTTTCTATACCGCAGTTTTTTTAAGCATGTTCCTGCATGTGTGTGTACCTGGGTGTTTTGAGCGACTCCTCTGTTTAAGGCTTACCTCCGGGATTACTCTCGCTATTACATAATTTTTATGTGGCAAAGCCTTTATACTGCACCAAATCACCACCGTGGTGGTCTCAAGGTGCCTGTGTTTATCTGGGAGTTGGCGTAGCGTGACCACTCTCAGAATATCCAGATCTGAGTCTGTGTAAGGAGAAGGAACATGCCATGCCGATATTCAATTGCGTGTGTGGGCATGTTTTATGTGTGCAGTTATTTGGTCACACATGTCCCTGCGTTGTTCATGCATGCCGAAGTGTGCCGTGTGTTTAAGCATGTGTTGGCGTGTCATGCTTACGGTTGTCTGCCTGCGCATATTTATTTAAACACCTGCATAGTTCTGTAAGTGGTTGTCGTTCTTTGTGTACTGAGTGTCTGCCTGTTTGCGGTTTGTGGGCACTGCACACGTGGTTATGGAGTGTGTTCACTTGGTCTCATGGGAGAGAGACTGTTTAGCCAGTTTGCGGCTCTATTCCCGGAAACAGGAACCCTGAGTGAGGGCAATGGCGGTCTCACGCCCACCCCTGCAGCTGTACACTAGGAAAATAGGGCACTTCCCCCGCGGGTGAGCGGGTTCTTTCCCTGACTCTGCGCACCAGACTCTGACTCACAATTTCCCCGCAGCAAAAGTAAGATTACCCGTGCACAGCCTTGGGTTTATATGCCGAGTCAGCACAAAACCTTTGCTGCAATTCGAAAACCATAAACAGAAAAGAAAAGAAACTTTGAAAAAAGAGATGGAGGGCGAGACATGACGCAGAGGGCATGAGGCAGAGAGATACAGGGAGTGGAAGAGATAGGAGGGAAGGAAGGGATAGGGCGAGAGAGCGTGAAAGAGGAGAGTAGTATACAAAAGAGAAAGAAGGTATGAAATGAAGAACTAGAGATATAAACAGAAGAGTAATTGAGAACTCAAGGGAGCCAGGGAGGAGGAAAGATAGGGGAATGGATAAAAAGATGACAGATTCCAGGGTGAAGTAACTGGAGAGTTGGGGGAAGGAAGGATCAGGGCAGATACACAAGATTAAATTGAGAAAAGAGCGAGAAATATGAGTGAAGAAAGGGTGAGGGGAGGAAGGCCAGGAGAGGGATACCTTATGGAAGCATTTGGAGAAGGGTACGAGAGAGGGTTGATGGGAGAAAAAAGGGGAGCTTGCAGATAAATGAAGGGTAAGGCGAGAGAGGGAGGACTCAAAGAGGGAGGGGATGGGGAAACACCAACGAGAGCATTCCATAATGCAATAAGCACTCTAGGCTGAATGTATGTAGAGTTACAAAGAGGCTGATGTGGGTTTACTCCGCAGGGTTTCATCACTAACGCGAGTAAGGATTGAAATGAGTGATACATACTGGTATCATGAATTTCACTAATCGGATTAAGCAGCATGTGAGTATAGACACGATAGAGCGCTTGAGCACACATTTGAACCCATATAATATGAGTCATTGCTTTGTAATTGAAAAATGGAGTAAAAATAATACAATGCCTGGTTCTTTCATTGTTTTGTAGTCATTAGGTGAATTTTAGATTGGGTAAATATACATTTAACCATGTGGGACGAGCTACCTGATGAAGGCCGGATGTGGAAGTGGTCGAAACATGCATGTCGACGACGTATCATTATGTAAGGAATTTGATAACTGAGCTTTCCTTTCTCTTCGCGCTTTATTTATCAGGCACATCACTGCACTTCTTGGCACCTCCTTTAAATATCCCCATCTGCATAGTTTTGAAAGTCAGATGTCAATATGTGTATTTTACGTCTCTTTCTGAAGTATATGTATGTTCAGTATATTTCATAAATTGTCGCTATATTTTTTCCGTGTCTAGGTTTCTGTGTATGCGTATGCAAGTTTGGACAGGCGCAGAATGTGGTGGGATATCCTGGTAATGGGGTCTCCCACGCCTTTCCCACAATTGTTGCCTTACATGTATTTAGGGTTTTCTATGGTGCAAACCTAGCTTATGTTCACTATATGTACCACCCCTAAGGCTAAGGCTTCCCCAGCTGCAAATGACACCCTCACACTTCACAAATACACAACCCGTGTTTTAGATCTCCAAAACACAGAGATGGTGAAATGTTACTTTCATGTGCCCCTCCTCACCTTATGGCTGTTTCATCCTGGTTGAAACTCTCTTCTTTTCTGTCCTACAGACAGTGCTCAGGGGCCGTGAATGGTCGCTTCTTCTATTTGTTGCAGTGCTGTACGGACAGTGCTCAGAGGCCATGAAGGGTATCCTCTCCTAGTTGATGCAGTGCTCTACAGGCTGTACTCGAGGGTCGTGAATGGTCTCCTCTTCTAGTTGATGCAGTGCTCTACAGGCTGTACTCGAGGGCCGTGAATGCTCTCCTCTTCTAGTTGTTGCAGTGCTCTACAGACTGTGCTCGAGGGCCGTGAATGCTCACCTCTTCTAGTTGATGCTGTGCTCTACAGACCATGTTCGGGGGCCGTGGTCTCCTCTTCTAGTTGATGCAGTGCTCTACAGACCGTGCTCAGGGGCCGTGAATGGTATCCTCTTCTAGTTGATGTAGTGCTCTACAAGCTGTACTAGAGGGCCGTGAATTGTCTCCTCTTCTAGTTGTTGCAGTGCTCTACAGACTGTGCTCGAGGGCCGTGAATGCTCACCTCTTCTAGTTGATGCTTTGCACTACAGACCATGTTCGGGGGCCGTGGTTGCCTCTTCTAGTTGATGGAGTGCTCTACAGACCATGCTTGGGAGCCATGAATGGTCACCTATTCTAGTTGATGCAGTGCTCTACAGACAGTGCTCGGGGGCCGTGATTGATCACCTCTTCTAGTTGATGCAGTGCTCTACAGACCGTGCTCAGGAGCCGCCAATGGTCTCCTCTTCTAGTTGAGCAGTGCTTTACAGACCGTGTTCGGGTCTTGCCCCTTCTAGTTGATGCTGTGCTCTACAGACCATGTTCGGGGGCCGTGGTTGCCTCTTTTAGTTGATGCAGTGGTCTACAGACCATGTTCGGGGGCCATGAATGGTCGCCTGTTCTAGTTGATGCAGCGCCCTACAGCCCATGCTCCGGGGCCATGGTTGCCTATTCTAGTTGATGCAGTGCTCTACAGACCGTGCTCGGGGGCCACAGGGCCACGAATGGTCATCTCTTCTAGTTGATGCAGTGTTCTACAGACTGTGCTCGGGGGCCGTGAATGCTCACCTCTTCTAGTTGTTGCAGTGCTCTACAGACTGTGCTCAGGGGCCGTGAATGATCATCTCTTCTAGTTGGTACAGTGCTCTACAGATTGTGCTCGTGGGCCGTGCATGGTCACCTCTTCTAGTTGACGCAGTGCTCTACAGATCATGCTTGGGGGCCATGAATGGTCGCCTCTTCTAGTTGATGCAGTGCTCTACAGACCGTGCTCGGGGGCCACGCATGGTCACCTCTTCTAGCTGATGCAGTGCTCTGTAGACTGTGCTCAGGGGCCGTGAATGCTCTCCTCTTCTAGTTGATACAGTGCTCTACAGGCAGTGCTGCTAGGTTGCCTCCTCCAAATGATGTGGTGCTCTAGTGATTGTCTCTGGATGTTCTAGCATTCACTTACAGACAAGTGCTGAAGTGGTCTCTCCTGCGGGACATGTGACCCGCTCTATAGATGATGATGGAAGAGGTAGTCCTCTCTGGGTGATGTAGCATACACATGAGCACTCAAGTTGTCTTTCCAGTCTTCACCGTTAGGAGGGCATCACGTGTGCTACAGGAGAGGCAGCTAGAGTGCTCATGTGTATGGGAACACCACACCACCATGAGGAGACAATCACCCCAGTCATCACCTTCAGGAAGTCATCACATGTTCTACAGCAGCGACTCTCCTCTGGGTGTTGCAGCCTTCGCCTACAGGCGGGCAATGAAGTGGTCCCTCCGGCAGCACACGTGAGGACCTCCAAAAGGTAACGACTGAGGTTATCTTTCCCTGAGTATATTGAAGCATTCACCTATAGATACGCGCCGAAGTGATCTCTCCTGCAGATCATGTGATTCCCTCCCACAGGTGGACCCTGGAGTGGTTTAGTCGCACAGATCATGCAGTGCCTTTTACATACAAGGCCTGCAATGACTCCAAAGGACGAGGTTTCAATGGTTGTCTCTTGTGGGAATCTGATGTTTTCATGTGGATTAAGCTTGGACCGGTTGTCATGGGCGTAGCCATTATGGTATCTGACACAATGCTGGGGTCACATCCACCTGGTTGGAATGCCATTCCTCTTCTTGCAAGATGCAGCACAGTCAATAATACCCAAGGCCAAATGAACACAAGAAGGAGATAACAGTGCGGGTTAGCTTTTGTTGGCTTGCGGTGCTCTACAGACCGTGCTCAGGGGCCGTGAATGGTATCCTCTTCTAGTTGATGTAGTGCTCTACAAGCTGTACTAGAGGGCCGTGAATTGTCTCCTCTTCTAGTTGTTGCAGTGCTCTACAGACTGTGCTCGAGGGCCGTGAATGCTCACCTCTTCTAGTTGATGCTTTGCACTACAGACCATGTTCGGGGGCCGTGGTTGCCTCTTCTAGTTGATGGAGTGCTCTACAGACCATGCTTGGGAGCCATGAATGGTCACCTATTCTAGTTGATGCAGTGCTCTACAGACAGTGCTCGGGGCCGTGATTGATCACCTCTTCTAGTTGATGCAGTGCTCTACAGACAGTGCTCAGGAGCCGCCAATGGTCTCCTCTTCTAGTTGAGCAGTGCTTTACAGACCGTGTTCGGGGGCTGTGATTGCTTGCCCCTTCTAGTTGATGCTGTGCTCTACAGACCATGTTCGGGGGCCGTGGTTGCCTCTTTTAGTTGATGCAGTGGTCTACAGACCATGTTCGGGGGCCATGAATGGTCGCCTGTTCTAGTTGATGCAGCGCCCTACAGCCCATGCTCCGGGGCCATGGTTGCCTATTCTAGTTGATGCAGTGCTCTACAGACCGTGCTCGGGGGCCACAGGGCCACGAATGGTCATCTCTTCTAGTTGATGCAGTGTTCTACAGACTGTGCTCGGGGGCCGTGAATGCTCACCTCTTCTAGTTGTTGCAGTGCTCTACAGACTGTGCTCAGGGGCCGTGAATGATCATCTCTTCTAGTTGGTACAGTGCTCTACAGATTGAGCTCGGGGGCCGTGCATGGTCACCTCTTCTAGTTGACGCAGTGCTCTACAGATCATGCTTGGGGGCCATGAATGGTCGCCTCTTCTAGTTGATGCAGTGCCCTACAGCCCATGCTCCGGGGCCGTGGTTGCCTATTCTAGTTGATGCAGTGCTCTACAGACCGTGCTCGGGGGCCACGCATGGTCACCTCTTCTAGCTGATGCAGTGCTCTGTAGACTGTGCTCAGGGGCCGTGAATGCTCTCCTCTTCTAGTTGATACAGTGCTCTACAGGCAGTGCTGCTAGGTTGCCTCCTCCAAATGATGTGGTGCTCTAGTGATTGTCTCTGGATGTTCTAGCATTCACTTACAGACAAGTGCTGAAGTGGTCTCTCCTGCGGGACATGTGACCCGCTCTATAGATGATGATGGAAGAGGTAGTCCTCTCTGGGTGATGTAGCATACACATGAGCACTCAAGTTGTCTTTCCAGTCTTCACCGTTAGGAGGGCATCACGTGTGCTACAGGAGAGGCAGCTAGAGTGCTCATGTGTATGGGAACACCACACCACCATGAGGAGACAATCACCCCAGTCATCACCTTCAGGAAGTCATCACATGTTCTACAGCAGCGACTCTCCTCTGGGTGTTGCAGCCTTCGCCTACAGGCGGGCAATGAAGTGGTCCCTCCGGCAGCACACGTGAGGACCTCCAAAAGGTAACGACTGAGGTTATCTTTCCCTGAGTATATTGAAGCATTCACCTATAGATACGCGCCGAAGTGATCTCTCCTGCAGATCATGTGGTTCCCTCCCACAGGTGGACCCTGGAGTGGTTTAGTCGCACAGATCATGCAGTGCCTTTTACATACAAGGCCTGCAATGACTCCAAAGGACGAGGTTTCATTGGTTGTCTCTTGTGGGCATCTGATGTTTTCATGTGGATTAAGCTTGGACCGGTTGTCATGGGCGTAGCCATTATGGTATCTGACACAATGCTGGGGTCACATCCACCTGGTTGGAATGCCATTCCTCTTCTTGCAAGATGCAGCACAGTCAATAATACCCAAGGCCAAATGAACACAAGAAGGAGATAACAGTGCGGGTTAGCTTTTGTTGGCTTGCGGTGCCCTGATCTCTTCTCCTCCAATCAGACTTAACACCACACATCTTGCTTCCCAACACTACATGTAACTCTCAGAGTTGCTCGTGCTTACACTATGAAAGTCGACTTTTGTTGACCAGAGTATCCCTGAAGGCAGAGTGAGCACAGCATCTAAAGTCACACAGTAGCCTTTTCATTGTAGGCACTTGGGAAAATCGGACACATCCTTCCCTTTTGCTTAGCATCTCTGACCAATCAGGCTCCTCATTGGGACTGGGTCTGTGATGAGATCTCATCTGTCAGGATGTGAAATCCCTGGCTTTTTTTTCATTTCTAATAATATTTATTTATTTATTTGTATTTATAAAGTGCACTGGCAGCCCAAGGGCATCGAGGCGCTGTTACAAGAGAGTGACTTAGTTACAGGTTACGGCATTGCTTACTGGTCACATGAGGCGCAGCAATGTTGGAGCAGATTACATGCACGTGGGTGGCATAGTATACACATGGTATACACATGGCACAGTCAATAGCATGAGAAGCAGTGAAACCTGCCGGACAGTTCAGTGCCTATATAATGATGCATGTAAGTCTGTCACTGAACGGAAGACCTGCTCATCAGTCCCTGTTTCGTAAATGCATCAGGGCAAAATGATGGTGCACACATGTGCCTTTGCTGTAACCAGCCTCCTACATTCTAGCACACCAGCTCTGCAGTGCTACCGCATGGCTCAATGGTCGCATATGCATATCTGGCAGCTGCCATGACCCACAGTTCCTGCAGGCCGAGGGGACTTCTTAACTATCTGAACCTCAGATATACCTTACAATACATGTGTAATTGGACCTATCTGGTGGCAAGCAGACATTTAAATGCTTGTTAGCCTGCTCACCACCAATGGCAAGTCTCTGCTTCTCTGCCTCCGAAGTCACTGAGTTTTCCAGCACCCCCAACGTGACATCACCTGCTATTCCCAATTTCTGGACCATAGTGACTTTTAAACACTGCCGTCTCCTCCAAGACATAACGTTGAACAGTGACCTTGTTGGCAATTGATTGCCTTAAGACCCCTTCTTATCTACCCAGATGCCCTTTCACAAATGTCTGCGTTTTCTACAGGGGTAGTGTTTCTTAGTGTTTCCTTGTTAGTTTACTGCATTTCCATTAATTAATTAAAACTCTATACATTGTTCTAGATCCTGGATCGGACATTCTTTTATTATGGAGTCTTTGTGCCAAAGTTGTTTGGGTTGCTACTGCTCCAGGCGCACACTCCTGCGGCTATCGCCTGCCCTCAGCCTGTTCTACCACACATGGAGAAGGAGGTATACCTTTCAGACAGTTCACGTTTCACCCTTATGAATGAGGTCACTGTTGGTTTATTATTTTCCATTTCCTTTAAGTTCTGGCAAAATATAACAACATTTGCAATAATCAGCTGCCGATTTAGATCTAGAACTTCTCTCTCCTCTCACCCAAAGACTCTTCATACTTGTTCACATCCTTAAAACCAACTTCTTACACTGACAACATCCCCCTTGCCACGATCCTTAAAAAACAAACCGATTATGCCTTAAAGGCTCATCTTGGGTTATTGAACGCCTCCCTCATCAAGAGTACACTCCCAGACGTCTTAAAAAAAAAACTCCTGAAAAAAACCTACCCTCTGCTCCAGGATTACCAATCCGGGTTCGGCCCCAAATGCAGCACTGAAAGAGACACCATACAGGTGGTCGATCATGCCCTTCAGATTATCGATAAAGCAGGCTTATGCCTACTAGTCCTCCTGGACCTTTAGGCTGCATTTGACAAGGTAGACCATCACACACTACTTACCCTTTCTGCACACATCCTGGCCTTCTCTGGCACAGTCCTGAAATGATTTGCATCCGACCTATCGGGCAGGCACCAGGTTGTCCAGATGGGCTCCCTCAGGTCTGAACAACACTGAGTCACCTGTGGAGTCCCTCATGGTTCCATTCTTTCCACTGTCATCTTAAACCTCTATATTGAGAACTGCTGGGCTCCCTCCCAGACAACACCAACATTCTGATACACCAGAAGACAGATGATGCACTATTGTACCTAAAGTAGAAGAGCCCATAAGATATAATTTGCATTTGCTCATGCCCTGAACATATTTTAACGTGGATGATGAGTGCCATCTTTAATCTTATCCCCGCCAAGATCAAATTTGTATTCCTTGGCCACCCCCCCCCCCCAAGCAGGAAACCAATCAAAGGAGGCTGGACTAAATGCACCTTGACGGGTTCAACCCTCAACTCACCCCCTCAGCAAAATCCCTAGGGGTCATTGTAGATAGTACTCTAGCCTTTCAACATCGCATTGCTAAAAAGGCTCAAATTAATTGGTATCAGATCTCTATACAGCAGAAGATCAAGCCTTTCTTCCAGCCCCATGATTTCTGAATGGTGGTGCAGGCCCTGGTAATCTTGCATATCAACGGGGTAACGCCGTCATCCCATGGCTCCTGGCATCACACGTGGCCCCCTCAATGTGGCTCACTATGCCACAGCTTGCCTCAGCACCGGCTTTATGAAATTTGACCACACTACCTCCACCTTGTACGAATTACACTGGCTCTGCATCTCTAACCCATCTGGTTCAAAACCACGTGCCTCACCAACAAGACAAGCACTACTGGCCTACCTGATGGCCAAACTAAAAACATTGGACAGCACACTGTCTCACGGTAAGACCATCACCAGACTGGAAAATAGACAAGAAGATATCTAGGAAACAACCCTTCTCAGCCTGCACTTCAGTCCTCTGGAACTCCAGTCTGATGGCAATACAGAGAGCTTTATGTCTCCTTCAGTTTCATAAAGAACTGAAGACCTGGCTCTTCCAACAACACCGCATGTAACCCTAGATTCCTCCTATCATGTGCACACCTCCATCAGTATATTGTACATTATCAAAAAACATTTCTTTACTAATATTTACTTGATGACTTGTTAAAATCTTGCTACCAATGTTTTGCTCTATGACCTGTGCCGTGCTCCATCACTCCAGAGTTAGGTTGGCACTATTAAAATATATATACCAAAGTTTAAGTCATATTGGAAGATAGTGGGATTGGATTGCTACCAACAATGGGCTGAAACAAGGCTGTATTCTGGCTCCTACTTTGTTTATTTTATATCTTTCTGACATTGGGACCGCTCTGTCTAATCCCAATAGTGTCCCACGTAAATTGGGAGATCGTAATCTACAATGAATTTTGCTATGCAGGCGATACAGCCATCATGGCCAGCACACCATGGGGCTTACAAACCTCACTAAAACATCTAA
The DNA here is from genome assembly GCF_040938575.1 of Ambystoma mexicanum. Lineage (NCBI taxonomy): Eukaryota > Metazoa > Chordata > Amphibia > Caudata > Ambystomatidae > Ambystoma > Ambystoma mexicanum. The sequence goes on along the minus strand of NC_090923.1, from coordinate 171,952,492 downwards.
GCGAGTGTGCCTCCTTGAGAGGTCTAAAGATCAACACAAATAAGACAAAAATTATAGTCTTTAGGCCTAATGGGTATTCAAAGGGAAATAATACAACCTTGGAGATTAATCTAGAAAAGGTGGAAGTTCTTCAGCAATGTAAATATTTAGGTGTCTGCATTGATCAACTACTATGTTGGAAACGACATAGGGAAAACATAAGGCTGAGGGCCTTGCAATTGATTGGTGCCATTATGGCCTTCGCGAGAGGTCAACAGAGGTCTAGAATATACCATGCCAGGAGTGAGCCTCTTATAATTTGTGTTGGCGAGATATGGTCTTATAAACATGTTAGGAACTTACTTTTTTGAAAGCCTTGCCGTGAGTACCTAAGAATGCTTGATAGACATGAACTTGGTAGAACCACCTGAGTTTTAATGTTGTAGTGACTAACCAATGGGCTGACTAGGATCATGCAAAGTTGTTGTTGCCTTTTAAAAATTAATGTTGGTGGCTGTATATGTAATGTATTAAAAATCATATTGATTGAATAATACTAAATAAAAAAATATACATATATTATAATAATATCATCAAATACAACACCTACTGCCTGCCTCTCTCATTCGCACCCAGGGAAGGACTCTCAGCCAATCACGTGGCAGGAAACGCAGGCGAGAACACAGTGTATCGCCTGTGTTTTACAGCCAAACGAGGCCCTACCCTCAGCGCCGCCATCTTGATTGTCGGAAGGCAATAGGGAGCTTCCGCACAATTATAGACAAACTACAACAGCTTTAAAAAAGACCCCAGGATTATACACCTATAATGTATGTACCAGCTGCTCTCTGTTTAGAAAACTGTGGCTTTGATTCCTGAACAAGCAAGATCTCCTGTTTAAACTGCATGCTCCTTCCTCTCCCCCAATTAGAAGGAAGATGAAATGACAATGAAGCAACGATACAGAATGTATGACAGAAAAGGATGGTTAGGCTTTGGATCATAGATGTTTCTAGTGACGCCGAGTGGGGCAAAACATATTGGTTTGTATAGTGGTAAATGGCAAATGTGTATGAATACACATTTCAGTGTGTTACTCCTTCCTGTTGCATGTTTTGGCATTGTGATGTGCTAAAAGGTGAGCATTGTGGGTCTGATTTATCTCTAATTGGTTGAATCTGCTACCTTTTTAATGTTTACGGTACTAGACAGAAGAGTGTTTAAATCTACTTTTGTGTATGTCTTGTGTGCCTGTTTTGTGTTAAGTTTTAATGCTGGTTCTCATCTAAAATGGTGTGAAGTGTATCGTTGCCCTTTCGGGATGAGGTTTGTTGGTGCTCTTGAGACAGCAAAACCTATTGACTTCTCCAATGGTTTTTTGTGTGTGCGGGGGTGGGGGCAATCTGGCCTCCTGTGATTGCACACCAGTACTCACCTGGTACGGTGAGACATTGGCAAGTGACACAGTGATATCTTGATAAATCCCAGAAGGCGTTGGATCCAAAAGCGCTGGAATGATCCGGGGACAGTCACTGCTGCTCTGTAAAAGAGAACACAGGTTACATTCTTATGGCATGGGTTCAGGGGCTGCTGTATGCCACCGGCTGCAGTGAATTGACTCACAATGAGTGTCTGCTACATACAAGTACCAATTCTCCAACCCTGAGCCCGCCCACGATGCCTGAGCCAATGACAGGCCGCCAGACTGTTCAGAGGTGTGGCAGGGAAGCATATTTCCAGGAAAGTACTTTTTCATCAACCAGTCCATTTTTAGGACCACCCCCCCATGAATTTATCAGTTGGTTGCCCCATATTATCCTCCTGCCCTCTCCTATGATCAGTCTACCAGCCCACCCCCTGGGATACCGTCTCAAAGGATTATCCCACCCGCTTACGTGATTGTCATGCTCCCTTATACATTCAGCTGGCTTTCTCATATGATCATCACACACGCATAGCCCGCCCCGTGCTGCTTGGTTGGCTATTGGTCACCTGTGCTGTGAGTGTGCCACAGCTGATGCCCTCTTCCACTCCCCCTTCCATTCACTATTAAGGATGATGCACTAGAGGACTCTGCAGCTCACACCTAACATGGCCTAGTAAGTCTGCTGCATTGCATTATTTATCAGACAACTATTAGAAAATTGCCTTGCAAGCAGAAGCGTTATGGGTGTGCTTCGGTTCGTGTGGTTTGGTATCTGCTTTGGGTACCATTGGTTGTGTTCTCATAAAGGGGGTCCAGGAAGACCTGCTCAATCGTGGGTCTCCAAGCAGGTTTTCTTTGGAGGTCAGTCTCAACCCTGCTATTTCCAGGACCCGGACATGGCGCTTTCCCCTGAGATGTGCCCATGAGCAAGGAAGTTGGCAGAGAATACCACCATCACTGTTCCACATACACAAAAGCCCACTCACACCCCAGAGGAGAGCCTTGGCACTGCCTGTCCTCGTCTTGCCTTATATGATGCTTGGTTCAGGTAAGGAGGACGTTTGGAACTGTTTGCAAACATGGTCTATAAATTAAACCAAGGATCACTTTCAATGAGCTCTGTTTTCTCTGTTTAATGGTGCATCCCATTAAAAGGTAGGTTTTTCCCTCCATGTCTTTGCAAACCTTTAGTTGACAGCGAGCTGAGATCTCCCAGCTTATGGCGCTGGGCATTGCGGAGAAGAGTATTGTGTGGTTTGCAGATCTCCTCATATGTAGATCTTAGGCAGTATCACCTGGGGCAGTGTTTAGGGGCCAGTGTGACCTAACCATGCTGCCCATTATTCTCCATGGCCCGTCGAGGGTAGGCGAGCCATCTTTGGAGAGTGGGCAAGACAAGAGTACAGGGTCACACAGTATAACTTGGAGTAAAGCAATGTCCACACGGAGGTGTAGGCTTGGTGTACTTTATGTCTTACATCGGGTAGGTAAGCCTACGGGTGTTCAGTAGCAGCCGAGTAAAGTACATTTGGATATTCCTATCTCTTCGAGGGGTGCGTTCTTTAGTTGTAACATCAAAGCCGGGACCTACAAATAAACCACTTATTATGGGAGCAGCAGGGGTACCAGAGAGCCTGTGTCTGCTCCATTATGGGGTTGCATTGCATACAAAATCACACGGGCAGGCTTCTTATTGGCTGAACAGGATACCGGTGCTCTAATGTTTTGTAAAGGCCCAATGTGAAAGACAGTGTCAGCGTTAGACATCAGAATCCCTTAGGCGCCTTTCAGTGAGGAGCCCAGGGTACTGTTCCTCAAGATTGGGCATCGAAAGCAGTTTCTGCCCATGGCTGGTCAGCGAGTAAGTCCATTAGAGGTCAGTGGCAGAAGCTCCTGTTGTTTAAGTTTCTATTGGCAGTGGTGACACAGCTGTCAGGGTATTTTCAAGCATGATAGACAGCCGGGGAGCCACTGAAGAAGACATGTTGCTGAAGCTGGGCTCTGCAGCAGACCACCTGGTGCAGTGTAGGTGCAGCCTTGGTGGCAGACGGTGCAGGCATGTGTAGCCATCGGTCACAGATAGTGTTGGTTGCTGGTGTGTGTGTGTTGGCTGGTGTTGGCTGGTGCCCCTGCTTCTTCATGTCAGTGTCGGCACTAGGATCAGGCCACAATGGGATATGAGGGCGGGGATGCTCGCTGGCGGATGTCTTGCCTGTCTACACGGGGTCAAGGTAAGGGAGCACCACACTTGATCTCTCTCTCTCTGTCACTGGCTGATGGAGAGACAGTACAGACTGACAATGAACGGTGGTAATTTGCCATTGGAAGGATCTTGGAGGTTTTCAGGTTTATACAGTGCTTACTCATAATTAGATTTTGGGGTGGCACCCTTTTCCATGCTTCCAGGACCCGTCTCAGGGTTTTACAAGTAACTGGGGCAGATTCGCCACATGTAGTGGCAATTGTGAGGCAGGGGCGTTCACAGGGTTGCATCCATTCAAACACGATGGGAGCCCCCAATTAATTGTGGTATCCCACATTCAACTTGGTGGTTTCTCTTTGATGCGCTCAGAACATTCAGGGTGGAATCCCAGAGGCCATTCACATAATGGCTTTGGCGACCGTAGCACATGCTTTGTGAGACAGGCAGGGGTCAGGGGCAAATATGTCGGGTCTGTGTCCCAGTGGACTGATTCATCCTCTGCAGGGATGTGTGCTTAACCTCATGGTCACAGGTTCGAATCCCGGCAGGTCCACTCAGCCCTTCATCCTTCTGAGGATGATAAAATGAGTATCATTGAGTCGGGTAACAATAGACGTCTAGTATCAGCTCCAAGATGACACGCTGGGGTGAATGTGTGCTCTATAAATACTCTTGTTATGGTTACGTCTGACCACCCCCCCCGCCCCACTCTCTCATAGGTCCACTGCTGGGCATGTTCTTTGATTTGACATGGGGGCCTCTGGAAAGCACACCACTGTGATATAGCAGGCTGTACCCGACAGGCTCATGAACGGCCACCAGCAATGAATAAAGGCCACACAGCCAGCCATGCAAGGAGGTATGCACAGGCAAAGCAGGGTGACATTGTGAACTCTGACAGTGAAAGTATTACAACACTCAGGGGGAACATGCAGTATTTGCGCCCCATGATAAGGCTTCAGAAGTGGACTACTCAGGCAGAACGTCTGATAAACCAACCAGGAAGCAGTGAAAAATAAAGGCACACTATGCTTGGTACTGGCCTTAGCGGTGGCAGCACCCTGGGCAGTACAATACCAATGTGGCACTCTGCCCCGTGCACCCCTGCTCAATTCAGCGGGGGAGGGCAGCACATTTGTTGTAAACTCCCTGCTCCGGCTTGGGAGCAGGGAGTTAATAACTGGAATAGGGTGCCGATGCAAAAGCATCATCAACCTATTCTAATGAAAACCGCCCGCTCCTGCGTCGGAGCAGGAAGGTACTCACCTCAATAGGGTGCCGATGCAAAAGCATCAGCATCCTATTGTTATTTGCTGCATCCCGCGCTGGAAAGCCTGGCGCCAGCACAAGAGCGGGACGCATTTAATTTCAATAGGGGGCCTCCCGCGCCTTTTCCCACCACGACAGCTCGGTGGAGACCTGAAAGACTTCCCCCGAGCTGGTGTGGTGGGGGGCTAACAGCGCCCCGGTTAGTCACCCGGGCGGCCCTGTCCCAAGGCCGGCCCTGACTACTAAAGTGGGAGAGTGGGACTTGTCATCTCAAAGCATGCCATTCCCAGATTAGAGAAGATGGTCTAATCCCCAGCGGGGTGGCCGTCACCCGCAAATCTGCCAATCTTCCTAGAAAGCCACTCTGCGTTTCAGCAACTAATTCTCCAGATGTGTGTCCAGTGGTAAAGGCAAGCCTTACAAACTGATAGACCACTAAAGCAGGTCAGGATTCTCTCTTTTAAGTACTATGGTACGCCTGGATTTTGAACATACTCCCACCTTGAGCAAGGGACTAAAGGGCCACAAGCCTAGACAATGGCCTAGCATTCTTTTAGAGTTTAAAGCTGCCATCAAAGCTAATACAGGTTCATATTGGTCACAAAGGTCATGTGGATAAGAAAGAAGGAAGTGAGAAGTGGATGAACCGTGCCAAGGCTCGTAGAAATCTAGCAAAGTGAAGGTAGAAAACACCTGCGAGTAGAACACAAATTCATGGCTGAAAGACTTTGGTGGGACCAGATCCAAAGAATTCCATATCTGGAACACACCTCAGACCAGGAATTTCCAAGTCTAGTCCTCAAGAGTCCAAACCACACATGGGCTTCTGCATAACCACTGTGTAAATAACCTCCATTCAGATGTATTTGAATTCGTTTTGTGTGGTTATGCAAAAAACTGGAGTGTATTTGGCCTTTTAAAACTGAACTTGGAGACCCCTGGCGTAGGCCCTAGTGGGAGAGGTGTTCTTTCTGGACCAGCGTGAAATTTCTCCAGACCAAAAACCATCATACATAACATGTGCATTCAAAGAGTACATATTCAGCCATGCAGCGGTAAATTTTTGCTGTAGACAGATAACAGGTGTTCGGTGTTACCTAACACCATAGGGCTCATTTTATTGACCTCAAAGGGATAAAGGACTGAGTGATACTGCCTGGAATTATACCTATGACCATGAGATCAAACACAGATCCTTGCAGTGGGTGCATTAATCAACTGAACCCAGACCCGGCTCAGCGTTGTGGACCTTTTGTGGCAAGTTTCCCAAAACCGACATCATGCAATAAGGTCCCCACTTCCTCTTAGAAACCCTGTGACATCCTCCAAAACCACCTTAAAAACAAACTCATAAACATCCAGAAAGTCATTATCGCTATGCGCAAGCACATAAGCATTGATATCCCCACTGACGCATCCCTAGAAGCATCCACAATGCTGAACTGGGACACCGCAATCGCCACAGAAGACTTTACTAAACTGGTGAAGGAAAGCAATTAAGCTGGCACCCTTTCAGAGGCCTGCTCACCAGACATCTACAAGAACATCCTCAGCAAAGGATCACCTGCACTATATTCCCACAAGCTCATGAACCACTTGCTGAAAATGGGAACTGTCCCCAGAAGCTTCAAAAACGCCTACATTAAACATCTTCTCAAAGATTCAACAGGAAACACAGACATCCTCGCCAAATACCAGCCAATATTTGATCTCGTTCATCACAGAACCCTATGCCACTACCTAACATCAGTGACTCGATACCCCCAGGCAGTGGCCAGCTGGATTGCCTCCTTCCTTGACAACAGATCCTCCAGAGTCTTCTCGGGCGAGGCAGCTACCCGCCCAACACTGAACACATGTGTGGTCCCACAAGGCTCATGTGTCTCCCCTACTCTCTATAACATTTATACAAAACCCCTCTTCGACCACCTCAACAAGCTAGGCATCTCGCTTATGAATTATGCAGATGACACACAAACTCTTATCCCTCTCTCAGGAATCTATACCCAAGACTGCTCAGCTGTAAAATCTGTCTATGAAATAATCCAAACTTGGATAGTCGGTGTGAGAAACCTGAAGGTGTCTCACTTACTAGTCCCCATGGATCTGTCATGGAGGTGGCCAGGACACGCCCATCGCTATTGGATCCAGTTCCCGTGGGTGGACTAGAGCAGGAGGATCGCCTGGATGGGGGTTCCTCTGGGAGTGGAAATGGGACGCCGACAGGTGAGACGCGGTATCCCCTTCTTTCTAACACTTTTTCCCCATTCTACCCTGTAGGATATTTTGAAGCACTACTCCCCCTTTTCCAACATGAACACTTTCTTGCACCATAACAGACAACAGACGAACACCAGAGCCATTTAAGGCAGAGTCAGGCAGCTGACAATAATCACACACACCTGATGGCCCTTCACCTTCCCCACAGGGATAAAAGGCAGAGAGCACACCACGAGCAAGGCGGAACACACGAGTAAACAGCTACACCAAACAGGCAGTTCAAACAGGGGCGAAAGGTGGCGAGACCTGGAAGGACGACAAAGGGGGAACTGCCCATGCCCTTTTCAACCCAGTCCCGCAAATCCTCCTAAAAGGGAATTGCAAGACTGGGAAGTACAGCTGCTGTGTGGAGTGACCGATGTCAACTGTGCAAAGGGGCCTCCCGAATTGAAAACACCGGTGGTGAGGCACGCTGGCTATCGTGGTACCATCCTTTACTACAGAAACAAGCCAAACCAGCAGACCTGACACAATTGGTGAGTTGGAGGAAGCTGACAGCAAACTGAATTGTATTAGGCCCACAGTTGCAAGCGGCAACATTAGATGAATGCAAGAAGTTGGAGAGTGGTCAGGTGCTGCAGAAGTGCTCATTCGAAGGACTCTCGTTGGCCCCTTTTTTTGAACTGCAAGTACCAGTACGCCCTAGGAAAGGGTCGCGTGAGGTGTCGGAGTGGTCCTACAAGGGTCACGTCAAATCCCTTGTACACTCGAAAGACTCTGGCCCATTGACAAGAGAAAGCTAAGGGAAGTGAACTCTGCATGGTGAGAACATAAAGTGAACTGTATATTTGGCAAACGTGAAACCCAATTTGAGGGATGCCTGTGAGTTGGGGTGAAAGGTAATACACCCGTGCACACAAGAGTGAAACCGGCCGAGGGTTGAGCGCAGTGTGAAGTTGCAAGCTGCATTTGAAAGGCAGTAAAGAACCCGACGGAGGAAGGCCCAAGTTGAAAGAAGGATCCGAGCCTGCAGAGGGATATCCAGGGGGCGAAGAGCAATCGCCCAAGGTACAGAATTACCAAAGAAACATTTGTTTGGTTGGTTGCTGTTTTGGTCCAGTAGGCCTTCTAAGGCAAGAGACTTTAAGGAAAGAGACTTGACCCTTGAAGTTTCTGATATCAGTGAACTAGAGTTGTGAACCTCGTCTTGGAGAAGCCCAGGAGTGTGCTGTGCTCAGAAGTCCTGCCTTGTCTCATGCTAAAAATGTGGGGGAGACCCAGCAATACCATCCTGATTTATCACTTTGTGAACACCTCTTTCTTTTCTGGGGAACATTATCCCACACTCTTTTTGTAACTTAGTGTTAAGGATTGGTAATAGTTTTTCTTTTAGTATAGGCCCTTTTTATTTCACAAGACGCCACTAGGACTGCCTTATTATTATTTGATGGTCGTAGCTTTCTCCCATCTTAGATTTGGGTTTAGATTAGGCCTTTATCTCACCCATTATAAAGTTCAATAAACACCGTTTAACTGTGATACTTGTGTCTGTCTTTACTGTTGCCACCATGAGTTCCTTACTTTGGGTATAGCATGTGCCTGAGCGATGAGAAGACAGAACTCCTACTAGTTGGTTCTCACTGGCACGCCTCACCAGTCTTGGCCCTACCTATCAGAGCTTCGAAATAGATCACAAAATCTCAGTCTCCCCATCTGGAAAAACATTGGGAGTTTATCTTGAACCATCCCTGAATATGTCCCGCCAAATCAACAATATCTCTTCTACCACAGCCTAGACCACCAAACTTATGAAGGCAAGCAGACCTTTCATGTCCCCCTCTAAACGGTTGTCTGTGGCCCAAGCCTTGATAGGATCCACATTGGACTACTGTAATGCCTTCATCTGTGCAACATCTGAAAAAAATCTGAGGAAGTCTACAAACAGTCGAAAATAATGCTCTTTGAGCTGCACTTGACTCAAATAAAACTGACCACACATCGGAAAAAAGAGGAGCTGCCCACTGGCTCCCTGTCCAGGACCGAATGAAATGTAAATGTCTCACCATTGCCCATCGCTGTCTATCTAACGACGCCCTCCTACCTCATCTAGAAGATCACCAAATACACACCAGGGAGATCTCTCAGATCACCCAACAGCCAACTTCTACTTACCCCAAGATTCAGACGGAAATGAACAGGGGTCTCTAGCATCCCAGTGTGGTACCGAACCTCTGGAACAATTTGCTGAAACACCTCCAATCTGAAATCTCAGGCAAACTTTTCAGAAATAACCCTAAAAACACACCTATTTAACTAACCCAGGACTCCCACCAATCTACTATTGACTTTGTCTTTGGAAAATAGCATGTATGTAACTATGTATGTAACTCTTGTCGTCCACTCTTGTTTTTTTTCCTCCTGAATGTAGCTAGCGTTGAGATGCCTGAGGGCTTTGCGCTGCTATAAATGCTCAAATACATAAATAAATAAATAAATCAATCAAACATCCCTTACCCAGCCAAACTCCTAGAAACTTAGGTATATGGAGTCCTAACAGACATGGAAATCAACCATCTACTAGAACAAGTCAGTTTAAGACGTCTGAGAGGGACTGAACCGGCATTATTCTCCATGTGGGACAATCCAAAAATGAACTCGTACTGTAACACCACCGCCACACTGATAATATTAGACCTTCCAGTGGCTTTTCACACAGGTAACCTTGTAACCCTCATCAAAACAAGAGAAGAAACAGGGGTAAGCAACAATGCACTACAATGGATGAAATGCTTCCTGATGCAAAGAATGATACGCTTTGCTACGGCCATTCAGTGGAATGCCACGCATACCTGCATGTGGTCTTCTTCGAGGCTCATCCATCTGACCACTACTCTTCCACATCTAGCCGGATCCTCTCATGAAAATCATCAAAGGACGCGTGCTTGCATGCTACAACTACGCAGAGGTCACTCAAATCAGCTACAAGGTTACCCACCAGCAAGCACATAGACCAAAGCCCCGTCAATTGCCATTCAAAAGTCAATGCATGGATGATCAACAACAGCCTTAAAGTCAACCTGCATATCATGGTCACGCCCAGCAACCCTTCTATCTAGACGCTCAATCCATGGCCTACGGAAATGGGAACCAGATGAGAAGCGGTTAAAGATCTGAGAATCCTGATGGACCATGAGGTAACACTGGAACCACAGGTTAATGCAGTAGTAAAGAAACGCTTCATCCACCTACTATCTATCAGATGGATAGAAGCCTTTCTCAGTTATTCACACAGAAGGCTTGTCATGATCTCACTTGTCATGTCAAGAATAAAGTATGCTTACACATCTAGCTTGGCATGCCTGAGTACCTCATCACAATGCCACAATGACCCCAGAGCGCTGCAGCAAGACCTCTTCTCAGACTCAACCAGGGAGAACACATCACGCCAGCACTAAGACCACTGCACTTGCTACCATTCAGGGAAAGTACCTATTTAAAAACAGTGCAGTGCTCAGAGAGCAATACGCGGCTAGGGGCAGAATTCCCGCCCCTAAAACGATCTCCTTCTACAGACCAAACAGAACCCGAGGTCTACTAATGACACATGACACACCTCAAACCCAAACATTATTCAAACACGAAATACTGTGAATTAGCATTTTCAACAAAACTTTGGAACACCCTATCAGAGGGAATAAGCACAAAAAAAGGAACACACGACCCCCAGGAAAGGAGTGGCTGTTGAATATGCTGAGTTAACTCGCAAACCATAGGCCATTGCCAGAGAGAAACCAAATATAGTTGATCATGGCACTCAGGGGCCCAGTTAGCCAATAAACTACCCGTCCAACTGTGACTTAACCTGATTCCATGCAAATCGCATTCTCTTGCCACCACTAACCCGTACTAAAACCCTCCATACTCCTGCAAACGTGCCAAACACAAACCGCCCCGATGCCGGCTGGCTTACTGCGCGGTATAAGCTTATAAATAAATAAATAAAACCAACTATGCCAGACACACCTATAACAAGCACCCCCTCCCACGCTTCTATCAAACCGGAGAACTCCATGCCTTCCCCAATATCTAAGCAATCTCAACATGGCCAAGGAATCCTGGCACCACAGGCACACAAGACCTCCCCTATATGAACTCAAGTGCTGCGCGACCACCAACCCAGACCACGCAGACGTAAACTGAACTGAAACTACCGTCACCGCAGCAAAAGCACTTGCGCGCTCAACCTCTCCTCTCACTAACAAATCCACGCCTCTCTTATTTTTAGATCCGCCAGTGCGCCTGGACGCCATTCAAATGGCAGCGGTGCGCTGTAAAAATCCCACTAATATAACATAACGAAGAACATGGAGATCCAATCGAGCCTGGGCTGTTCGAGTCAATAATCCTACAGAAATACCATAAATGACCTCACTGCGGGACAACAGGAGCCAAATTCAAACACAAAGGCCTTTACACATTTCTTTAAAAACTGCTAGTATGCCCTTTAAATGAGCCCCTATTCGTGTGCGGGATCATTAGAAACCTCCACTCCATTCCCAATAAATAGCACTGGAGCCCTGGGGCAGTCTGTCTTCTTTTCGGGGGCTGAGTTAACTCCCTGGACGTCCGAGCGCCCTGGCACTGTAAACATGCCCGCAGGGGCAGTGCGCTATGTTGGGTGGGCCGTGTGACCTCTCCCTCTGACTCCAGCACTCCCCCCTCCAAGAGAAATACATCTCTCCTGCTATCGTGACAATGATCTTAGCCAAGCCCAGTAGGCGCTGCCTCGGAGGGGAGATTTAGTGGCAACGAAAATACAAGGCGGAAAGAGGGGAGTACAAGCAGAAACGAAACGAGCTAAATTAAGTTCCCGAGGCTTGGATCTCTCACATGAAACGAGCGCTTTTGACGAATTAGGAGTGCAAAAACAAAGCCACAAATTAGGTTTGAAGCGCTTCATAAGCAAGGCCTGGCCTCTGCATGTCAGAGCAGCGTGCTATGTTTCCTAAGTAAACACACGCGCGAAGATGGATGGGCTCCGAGCTCCGAGAGGCCTTTACCCTCTCCTTGGCAGCTCCACTTCCCGTCCCCTGTCGCCCCCACTTCTTGAGGGTCCCTGATCTAACGTGTCATGCCCACGCGGCCTCACCCGCCAGCAGCGGTACCCTTGTCTCACATAGGACGATGACCGTATATCGCTCAAGGCATGCGCTTTACACTCCGGGGCGCCACTGCGCTCCTCATTTGCCTATCCACCTGTCTCATCATAGGACCAACACTGCCGTGACTACAACTTGTATCGCTCAACAAATGCACTTTACAATGTGGGGTGCCATTGCACACCTTCTGTGCCTGCCCATGTCTCACATCAGACCATCAGCACAACCATGACCTTATATCGCTCAACACATGCACTGTACAATGCGGGGTGCAGCTGTGCTCCTTCTGTGCCTACCCTAATATCAACATAGGACCAGCACCACAGAGACCACCTTATATCATTCAACACATGCACTTTAAAATGCGATCACTCACTGCATGCACTTTAAAGTGCGATCTGGAAGCGCGCTACTTCTGTGCCTATCCTTGTCTCCTCATAGGACCAGCACGGGAGAGATCACCTTATTTTTGCATTTTTAAAGCGCTCACACAGCCCGCGGGCATGGAGGCGCTGTTACAGGAATTGTTTTTTTTTAGTTGCGTAATTGTTTTGTCTTAGGTGCGTATTTATAAAGGCTTAAATACCCAGAGGTTTCAGAGCGCGGACCCAGGGATCGAACCGGTGTTACTTCGTGTTGTCTTGCTTTCAAGGCGAGCTTGCACGTTGCTGCTGAGCTATCCTCCCGGGACGAACCTTACATTGCTAAATTCATGCACTTTACAATGCAGGGTGCAACTGCCCTCTGTCTGTGCCTAGCCTTATCCCAACATTGGGCCAGTACCACAGAGACCCCCTTATACCACCCGATACATGCCCTTTACATTGTGGTGTGCCATTGCGCTCCTTCTGTGCCTGCCCAGGCCTCACATAGGACCAGCACCGGAGAGACCACTTTATATCGCTCAACACATGCTCTTTTCAATGCGGGGTGCCACTGCACCCCTTCTGTACCTACCAATGTCTCATCAAAGAACCAGCAGAGACCCCTGCTGTGCCTGCCCAGGTCTCACATAGGACCAGCACCGTAGAGACCACGTTATATCGCTCAACACATGCACTTTTCAATGCGGGGTGCCACTGCACCCCTTCTGTACCTACCAATGTCTCATCAAAGAACCAGCAGAGACCCCTGCTGTGCCTGCCCAGGTCTCACATGGGTCCAGCACCACAGAGACCACTTTATATCGCTCAACACATGCACTTTACAACGCGATCGCTCAACCCATGCACTTTACAGTGCAATGTGGCAGTGCACTCCTCCTGTGCCTTCCCTTGTCTCCTCATAGGACCAGCACCGGAGAGACCACCTTATATCGCTCAACACATGCACTTTTCAATGCGGGGTACCACTGCACCCCTTCTGTACTTAGCAATGTCTCATCAAAGAACCAGCAGAGACCCCCTTATATTGCCCAACCCATGCACTTTACAGTGCAATGTGGCAGTGCACTCCTCCTGTGCCTTCCCTTGTCTCCTCATAGGACCAGCACCGGAGAGACCACCTTATATCGCTCAACATATGCACATTTTAATGTGTGGTGCCACTGCACTCCTACTGTTCCTACCCTTGTCTCATCGTAGGACCAGCACCACCCGATGGCCTTATATCGCTCTACACACCCCACCACCCCCCCCCCCCCACCTCCCCACTCATCTCAGTGCCTGGATTTGGTGCTCGCTGACAAGACTCAACTCCCTTTGAAAATAGCAGGGTGAAGGTATAAAGATAACGGACTGATTCACAGCCATTTACAGGCTACACTATATTCCTGAATTCTCGGGTCGTCTTTTCTAAGTGCCAAGGCTGCCCCCTACTTCCCCCTTTCCCCCTTCATCCTGCTACATTGTCACCAGGGCAGAGAGTGGCATATTGTAACAATGTTTGCACTGTTTTTCGGTGTTATTGTCTGCTCTGACATTTTTAATCACTCTGTTTTGTTCGGAATAAAATGACTGGATACCGAAAAAGCGTGTGCTGTTATGTTATGGGAGTTTGGGAAAGAGTTATATCGCCAACGATTTTGCTTTATGGGGTGCCAGGCTGCCCAGTAGTGGGTTATTGAGTCAAAAACAATGCGTTAAGGCTTTGCCAAATGGAAATAGTGCTTCTTAGCAAGGGAGTGCTAGCGCCCAGAGGCCTGGCAAGAGAAGGCCCAGTTTCCAAAACCACTTCATTTGCAGCAAGGATTTACAGCTAGTTTTGAGGGGAGTGTTCTGAGATGCCCATGGGCTGCACTGACCCTGCTTGCTTTGGATAACTTTTGCAAAAACGGTTCTTGGTGGTAGCCTGGTCCAACAGTATCAAAAGTGGACCACCTGTAGAACCTATTATAAAGCAGGGAAACAGGAAGTGAGTTTTGGGAAAAACTATACCAAAAGAAAGCTTTGAGACAAACATAATTGGTAATTGGTGTGCCATGCAATAAGTTGGCACTAGGACACTAGGTGAGAATCTGGCACCTAGGTCTCCAGGTCCAGTTAAATGGGTGTATGAGAGCAGGGGGTAGGTTTCGCCCAAGAACTGATCAATGAAGCTACATATTCCTCCAGCAAGTCACACAAGAGTTAATGATGCCCACAGTGGGGTGAAAGGTGTGAGGACACTGGGTGAGAATCTGGCACCTTGGTCTCCAGGTCCAGTGGCATGGGTGTACGAGAGCAGCGGGTAGGTTTCGCCCAGGAACTGATCAATGAAGCTACAGATGCCTCCGGCAAGTCACACAAGAGTTAATGCTGCCCACAGTGGAGTGAAAGGTGTGAGGACACTGGGTGAGAATCTGGCACCTTGGTCTCCAGGTCCAGTGGCATGGGTGTACGAGAGCAGGGGGTAGGTTTCGCCCAGGAACTGATCAATGAAGCTACAGATGCCTCAGGCAAGTCACACGAGAGTTAATGCTGCCCACAGTGGGGTGAAAGGTGTGAGGACACTGGGTGAGAATCTGGCACCTTGGTCTCCAGGTCCAGTGGCATGGGTGTACGAGAGCAGGGGGTAGATTTCGCCCAGGAACTGATCAATGAAGCTACAGATGCCTCAGGCAAGTCACACGAGAGTTAATGCTGCCCACAGTGTAGTGAAAGGTGTGAGGACACTGGGTGAGAGTCTGGCACCTTGGTCTCCAGGTCCAGTGGCATGGGTGTACGAGAGCAGGGGGTAGGTTTCGCCCAGGAACTGATCAATGAAGCTACAGATGCCTCAGGCAAGTCACGCGAGAGTTAATGCTGCCCACAGTGGGGTGAAAGGTGTGAGGACACTGGGTGAGAATCTGGCACCTTGGTCTCCAGGTCCAGTGGCATGGGTGTACGAGAGCGGGGGGTAGGTTTCGCCCAGGAACTGATCAATGAAGCTACAGATGCCTCAGACAAGTCACGCGAGAGTTAATGCTGCCCACAGTGGGGTGAAAGGTGTGAGGACACTGGGTGAGAATCTGGCACCTTGGTCTCCAGGTCCAGTGGCATGGGTGTACGAGAGCAGGGGGTAGGTTTCGCCCAGGAACTGATCAATGAAGCTACAGATGCCTCAGGCAAGTCACACGAGAGTTAATGCTGCCCACAGTGGGGTGAAAGGTGTGAGGACACTGGGTGAGAATCTGGCACCTTGGTCTCCAGGTCCAGTGGCATGGGTGTACGAGAGCAGGGGGTAGATTTCGCCCAGGAACTGATCAATGAAGCTACAGATGCCTCAGGCAAGTCACACGAGAGTTAATGCTGCCCACAGTGTAGTGAAAGGTGTGAGGACACTGGGTGAGAGTCTGGCACCTTGGTCTCCAGGTCCAGTGGCATGGGTGTACGAGAGCAGGGGGTAGGTTTCGCCCAGGAACTGATCAATGAAGCTACAGATGCCTCAGGCAAGTCACGCGAGAGTTAATGCTGCCCACAGTGGGGTGAAAGGTGTGAGGACACTGGGTGAGAATCTGGCACCTTGGTCTCCAGGTCCAGTGGCATGGGTGTACGAGAGCGGGGGGTAGGTTTCGCCCAGGAACTGATCAATGAAGCTACAGATGCCTCAGACAAGTCACGCGAGAGTTAATGCTGCCCACAGTGGGGTGAAAGGTGTGAGGACACTGGGTGAGAATCTGGCACCTTGGTCTCCAGGTCCAGTGGCATGGGTGTACGAGAGCAGGGGGTAGGTTTCGCCCAGGAACTGATCAATGAAGCTACAGATGCCTCAGGCAAGTCACACGAGAGTTAATGCTGCCCACAGTGGGGTGAAAGGTGTGAGGACACTGGGTGAGAATCTGGCACCTTGGTCTCCAGGTCCAGTGGCATGGGTGTACGAGAGCAGGGGGTAGGTTTCGCCCAGGAACTGATCAATGAAGCTACAGATGCCTCAGGCAAGTCACGCGAGAGTTAATGCTGCCCACAGTGGGGTGAAAGGTGTGAGGACACTGGGTGAGAATCTGGCACCTTGGTCTCCAGGTCCAGTGGCATGGGTGTACGAGAGCGGGGGGTAGGTTTCGCCCAGGAACTGATCAATGAAGCTACAGATGCCTCAGACAAGTCACGCGAGAGTTAATGCTGCCCACAGTGGGGTGAAAGGTGTGAGGACACTGGGTGAGAATCTGGCACCTTGGTCTCCAGGTCCAGTGGCATGGGTGTACGAGAGCAGGGGGTAGGTTTCGCCCAGGAACTGATCAATGAAGCTACAGATGCCTCAGGCAAGTCACACGAGAGTTAATGCTGCCCACAGTGGGGTGAAAGGTGTGAGGACACTGGGTGAGAATCTGGCACCTTGGTCTCCAGGTCCAGTGGCATGGGTGTACGAGAGCAGGGGGTAGGTTTCGCCAAGGAACTGATCAATGAAGCTACAGATGCCTCAGGCAAGTCACACGAGAGTTAATGCAGCCCACAGTGTAGACAAAGGTGTGAGGACACTGGGTGAGAATATGGCACCTTGGTCTCCAGGTCCAGTGGCATGGGTGTACGAGAGCAGGGGGTAGGTTTCGCCCAGGAACTGATCAATGAAGCTACAGATGCCTCCGGCAAGTCACGCGAGAGTTAATGCTGCCCACAGTGTAGTGAAAGGTGTGAGGACACTGGGTGAGAATCTGGCACCTTGGTCTCCAGGTCCAGTGGCATAGGTGTACGAGAGCAGGGGGTAGGTTTCGCCCAGGAACTGATCAATGAAGCTACAGATGCCTCCGGCAAGTCACGCAAGAGTTAATGCTGCCCACAGTGTAGTGAAAGGTGTGAGGACACTGGGTGAGAATCTGGCACCTTGGTCTCCAGGTCCAGTGGCATGGGTGTACGAGAGCAGGGGGTAGGTTTCGCCCAGGAACTGATCAATGAAGCTACAGATGCCTCCGGCAAGTCACACGAGAGTTAATGCTGCCCACAGTGTAGTGAAAGGTGTGAGGACACTGGATGAGAATCTGGCACCTTGGTCTCCAGGTCCAGTGGCATAGGTGTACGAGAGCAGGGGGTAGATTTCGCCCAGGAACTGATAAATGAAGCTGCAGATGCCTCCGGCAAGTCACGCGAGAGTTAATGCTGCCCACAGTGTAGTGAAAGGTGTGAGGATACTGGGTGAGAATCTGGCACCTTGCTTTCCAGGTCCAGTGGCATGGGTGTACGAGAGCAGGGGGTAGGTTTCGCCCAGGAACTGATCAATAAAGCTACAGATGCCTCCGGCAAGTCACGCGAGAGTTAATGCTGCCCACAGTGTAGTGAAAGGTGTGAGGACACTGGGTGAGAATCTGGCACCTTGGTCTCCAGGTCCAGTGGCATGGGTGTACGAGAGCAGCGGGTAGGTTTCGCCCAGGAACTGATCAATGAAGCTACAGATGCCTCCGGCAAGTCGCGCGAGAGTTAATGCTGCCCACAGTGGGGTGAAAGGTGTGAGGACACTGGGTGAGAATCTGGCACCTTGGACTCCAGGTCCAGTGGCATGGGTGTACGAGAGCAGGGGGTAGGTTTCGCCCAGGAACTGATCAATGAAGCTACAGATGTCTCCGGCAAGTCACGCGAGAGTTAATGCTGCCCACAGTGGGGTGAAAGTTGTGAGGACACTGGGTGAGAATCTGGCACCTTGGTCTCCAGGTCCAGTGGCATGGGTGTACGAGAGCAGGGGGTAGGTTTCGCCCAGGAACTGATCAATGAAGCTACAGATGCCTCCGGCAAGTCGCGCGAGAGTTAATGATGCCCACAGTGTAGTGAAAGGTGTGAGGACACTGGGTGAGAATCTGGCACCTTGGTCTCCAGGTCCAGTGGCATGGGTGTACGAGAGCAGGGGGTAGGTTTCGCCCAGGAACTGATCAATGAAGCTACAGATGCCTCCGGCAAGTCGCGCGAGAGTTAATGATGCCCACAGTGTAGTGAAAGGTGTGAGGACACTGGGTGAGAATCTGGCACCTTGGTCTCCAGGTCCAGTGGCATGGGTGTACGAGAGCAGGGGGTAGGTTTCGCCCAGGAACTGATCAATGAAGCTACAGATGCCTCCGGCAAGTCACGCGAGAGTTAATGCTGCCCACAGTGGGGTGAAAGGTGTGAGGACACAGAATTGGGTGTCGCTTTGAGCCAAGAGTAAAGATGTGTATCGCAAAGCTGCTTTACCTTATTCAGTGCCAATGTGTTTCCTAGGCATTTGACACAGCTTGGCGTGAGATACTGTCTGAAGATGTTTAGAGACATTGGGGGTCATTCCGAGTATGGAACAAGCGGCATGGCTACCCCCATACCGGGTACCGGGTCCGGGTTCCCTGAATGGGGAAATACCGGGCCATTCCGACCTTGGAGGGCCCGGTATTTCCCCATTCAGGGAACCCAGACCCTGTGCATCCCCATTTTTATTCAAGCCCCCATGGGGCTCAATGGGAATGGGGAGGGTGCTAACAATGGGCCCTGTTAATGACGGGCCCGTTGTTTGCATGCTGGACTGCTCGCGGGACCCGCTAAGGACGTGTGGTTTTACCAGGCGTCCTTAGCAGATCCCGCAAGCGGACCTCGTAATGAGGCGGTAGGGGGTTAACGGGGTCGGCAGCTCTACCGGCCCCGTTAACCCCCTACTGCCAGGGTTGTAATGACCTCCATTATGCTCACCTTTCATGGAGAGGAGGCCTCTTACTTATTGTTCACAGGTTTGTTTGGAGGCCAAACCTTTAAGAAGAAAATGAGACCAACTAGCCAGTTGACCTTTGCTAGCAGCAGCCTGCTGATAACTCACTTCCCAATAGACCATCTTGCCTGTGTGAGGAGCCTTGCTCACTGAGGCCTGCTGGTGGGCACTAGGATGTACTACAGACCTTTTTTGATGGATTTTTCGCATAGTACTAGTGTTTTGGGATCTGTAATAAGAAAGACATACTTTTTTTGTTATCCTCCTTTCTTTCTCCTGTTTTCCTTGACATCCTTACTACTAGTTAG
Organism: Ambystoma mexicanum; assembly: GCF_040938575.1. Lineage (NCBI taxonomy): Eukaryota > Metazoa > Chordata > Amphibia > Caudata > Ambystomatidae > Ambystoma > Ambystoma mexicanum. The sequence goes on along the minus strand of NC_090923.1, from coordinate 171,932,875 downwards.
CTAATAGATTTTTTTTTTATAAATGCCTGTGGTTGAACCTTACTTTCTGAAGTCAACCGCCATATGGCCTTGTGATTCCCCAGCTTTTCCTGAGCTTGGTCTGTCCCTCGGCACCCCTGGTGAATTTAAGTCTTAAGTGGGGCTGGAGGACGGAGATGGACATCGCTCTGAAAGGGTCCAGTGGTGGGTCTTCTTATCCCTGCACGCACTATGTGACAGTGGGGATGTCAAGAAGTCAAGAAGCAGGTTGACACTGGCAGTGGGGGGAGATTGAAACCAGGGACCTGAGGGTCTGTGATTAGGGGCCTGGGTGCTCTTGAGCTTGAGGGATCCAGAGAAATGGTCAGAGAAGTGTTCTGTTCTATGTTTCTTTACAAAAGGACAGATTTAATTTACATATCGCTGTGACTGCCCCAAAAAAGCTGCCGGTTATCCCAGAAATAAATGAGACAGCACTGAAACCCTTGCCGGTATTATCGTAGCTAAGACCAAGTGACGTAAGCAGGAACATCTACAGAGACACACCAAATGCTTGCAAAGAGAAACATCCAAAGCAGCATGGCAGGACTATGCGTAAAGAAAAGACAAGTGAATTCACGAGCATTGACTAGATATATGTCCAAGCATATCTTCACCAACAGCATAGCGCTTCGAGCCCAATAACAATGGCAGTAGGTATGTACGTCCCAACATTCCAGCAACATGTATCTTTGCAACCAGGATTCTCTATCTTGTGCTATGTGATCGCTTTTATTGAACCCACAAAAGTCTAAAACTTAGTGAACTAAGACTTTCAAGATCACGCGGACCACTTCTTCCTATATATGCAAGCAGTTGTAAAATCTAAAGAATGGACACGGGTGGTCTCGAAAGTTCATTTACAATAGTCTATTTGAGCTGCCTTTGTTGGTGGACTTCATCAACCAAAACCGATATTTTTGCAAACAGGAAAACATGAATTTGAGTGCACTTCCACCTGGACGGTGCACTACACACCAGTACTACAGCCTAGGAGTCAGATGGTTGAGACCCTCATTAGGACTCCGGCGGAAAATCATGGTGCTACTAGCACCATGGTCGATGCCGGAGTCCGCCATGGCAGAATGGGGAATTACCACCCCATTCCAAGGTTGGCGGGGCGGTAATTCCCCATGCCACCATGGCCCTTCCCCATTCCCATTTTTGCCCCATAAGGCTCAATGGGAATGGGGAAGGCGCTAATTACGGTACCACAAATTGCGGTACTGTACTTACCTCGAGAGTCCCTTTGAGGGCCCCTACCGTTAAGGTCGGGTCTCGCAAAGGGACGTCGTAGTAAGGCGTAAAGGGTGCCAACACCTTTTACGTCACCGTTAACCCCTTAATGCCTGGGTCCTAATGAGGCGCATGATCCCTCACCACTGACTATGTGCCAATTGATTTTGTGATTGAAAAGCCCATGTGACACCGGATCCTGAAGGGGTGGAGATGGCCTACCTGTTGAGGCCATCAGACACCAGCACATAATAATAATTTAGCATTTATATAGCGCTACAAACCCTCAGGTATATGAGTGCTGCTGATTACTACCCACAGTGTGCGCTGCTCATTTATCGACCTCGGAAGGATGAAAGGCTGAGTTTAGCACTGCTGGGATTTGAACCGGCGTCAGCAGGATCTGCACAGATGTCAAAGGGAGCACTCTACTCGTTGTGCTATCAGAGCAGCACATTACTCCGGATGCAAGGACATCCACGCTGTAGCAAAAGCCGTCCATCTTGTCAACAGGTCAAGGCAGAAGGATTGGTATATGGGGAGCCAGGGACATTTATCACCAGGCCAGCGACCCTGAACTGCTCACATCTTTGAAGGGGAGTTCATCAGTCTAGTAAAAAGACCAGAAGAACACCTTCAGGGACGGGATTGATCGCCTTCATTATGGAGGGCATGCATGTGAAGTCCGAGCACGTCAACCCACAGGGGACCTGCCCCCTTACATTGGAACTCATATAAGAGTCATACATCTGGGGGTCTGTACTGGGGCAAACCAATCTGAACATTCCTGCTTTGGCTAACACAACTCATGCAGTCATTTATTCAGCCAACGCACGGTATTTAGAAAAAATGAAAAAAGGTATTTCCATCCCGTCGACAGGCTCCGAACTGGCCTATAAGGCACTGGAGCTCACTATATGTTCCCCGGTATCCCGCCAGTAACCCCAGGAGGATAGCAGGGAACTATCGTACTGTGTCCACTGCCCGATATCCTGATGTAACTGGGATATTCAGAGCGGCGGAGACACCAGTAACTCCCAATTCCCATGGAGTCCCATAGGAGTTCATGGGGGCAGTTATCCGCCGGTAGGTCACTGCCCCTACTGGCAGACTTGTAGTTTGGCTGCCGGAAAGGTTCCTGTATATGATATTACCGGCACCTTATTTCCAGACCAGCAAACTTGTAATGAAGCCTGACGTGCCAAACCATAATTCTTGCATGGGCCAATTTTTTGGGGGGCAGAATGGGCCACTTTTTAAGCCAGAGAGGGGCAGTTTCATATGTAGCTACACTAGTTTTAACTAATGTTAATAAGAGAACATGCTTTAAAATACTTTACTTGCAAAATATTTTCCCAAATACCACCTTGAGTGGTACTCGAACGCTCTGTTTTGAAAAGTAACAAATTGTGATATGTGTATTAACTTTTATATAGCGCTTTACGCCAAAGTGCTTAGGCGCTTTTTTATTGGTGCCTCGACCGATTCTATGCCCCAGTCCGACCCGGCTTGTGAATGGGGGGGAACTGCAGTGGTTCATGCTGCTGCCCCATGAGGACCAAGAGGTACAGGAAAGGTCAGCGATGCCCCTATTGGGCACTGCCCCCATCCATGTATCTTGGTCGTTGCAGGAGAACACGTTGATTCTCCAGGCCGTAGGGAATGCCTGGACAGGCCACCTCACACCTCTGCCTATTGCCCATTGGTGGACCAATTGCCCCAGCATCTGCACAGCTGTAATGCTCACATTCCGATGACCTTTGTGTGGGGGAGGTACCATTTGCTCAACAAGTCACAGCAGTGTTCTAATGCATCCCTTCGACGGGGGCCCCTATGTTTGGGTCAAGAAAATAATGTCCCCTTCATCTTTTTGGTGGGGATAATATTATTAGGCCATTCCAGGGCTTTTCCCACCAGTATTCCTAGATGTAATTATGAGATGTTTACCGCATGTAGTATTTTCCTACTTACCACATGGTGTAAATACTCCATGCGGCGCAGTGCCCCAATGGTGAGTACCTCATGCTAAGAAAACATGTTGCATTTTGTTTTTAGTGATGTAGTATAACTTGCAATTAAGGTTATCTGTTGTATTGCATTTCTTTTTTCTACATTTCTGTCTGTATTTCTCCATATTTATTCATTGATAATTAAGTCTGTATTCATCCACTTTTATTTTTTGCTCAGTAAAAAAGAACTGGCAAATAGTATTTTTTCATATTCGTGTTAATGAACAATGTAGTGCTTGGATGCCTTTAATTCGATGCTCACAGAGCTGTGGCCCTGCACATCAGGGAAAGTTTCATGTTCACCTTGAAACAAACGGTTGCTCCTGCTACTGCAGCTGGTTGGACAACATCTCTATAGTCATTGCTCCATCTTAAAAGGGAAATAAATAAATTATATTAGCCTTTCTATTGTGTTATTTTGCACAGCCATTGGCCTGCATGACAACTTTGAATACCCGAGAGCTAATCTAGAGATAGTGAAAGAAAACAGGATGATCTATATGTGTATTTACGTGTAAAAACCAGAAAACATGGCGCCTTATTAGCAATTACTCCCTGCAGGGAAAGACAGGGAACTAAAAGATGCCTTGGAAAGAATTTTCAAGGTGGCCCCATATTATGCATTTTGAGCAAGCCCAACCCCTTTCCCACAGGAACATCTGGAAATAAAATAGGTCCACCAGGAAATCTCCAGAGTTCCCTGTAGTCCAGTCCACCCTTGGCACGCTGTTGCTGTCACCAATTATAGACATTTTAAAGCATACTACCAATAGAAGGCCATGTGAAAATTAAGAAATGACAGCCGCCAGTTCAGATAAATGTCCCGAACAAGGTAATAATACAGAGGCCTGACTTTGCATAGGAGGTTGACTTAGCCTTACCCTGTGGATGAGGGAATCCTGGCACTCTGACGGCATGGAGACACACGAGTGCTTCTCGACACACCAATAACAATTCCACCGTGAGGACAGACAGCTGGAACACCTGCAATGCAAGGAAAGGCACTTAAAGCACAGGCCGGAAGCCTTCTACTGCACGGGAAAGTCACCCAAGCTTATGCATATCATTCAGTCTAGACCAGGCGCTTCTGAAGACTATGTGCCACATTACGAGTCCGGCGGTAACCCTGCCGGTGGGTTGCCACCGGACTCGTAATATTTTACCGGCGCCTGACTTCGGTGCCAATGGGCTATTACAAGTACGGTGGCCTGGGAACTCAGGCGCTGGTAAAATGTAAGTCCCCATTCCCATAGAGTCCCATAAGTCTCTATGGGAGTATGGACTCGGAAGCACCAGCACTGTTGTTAACGGTGCCAGTGCTTCTGTGAACGCTCTGCCTACCGTGGCTGCAGCGCCCGGCATGGTCAGACCTGTCCAGAGGCGTAGCCAGGTTTGTCTAACAAGTGGGGCCTGAAGCTAATCTAGTTGGGCCCACCGCAGTGACATTAACATCTGTAAATGCCCAATGCTGAGTGGCATTTACAGATTTTGGGTGGGCCTTGCCCACTCAGGCACAACCCTGTCTATGCCTCTGGACCTGTTGGGCACAGTGGCCACGGCAGGTAAACACGTAGTTTGCCAGTCCGTAAACAAGGGTGCTGGTGAGCTTACCAGCCCCCTTGTTTCAGTACTGGTAAACTTGTAATGAGGCATAATCAGTAGAAGGTCCCCAGCACACCCAAGGAAGCAGGAGAAGTCGAAACCCGAGCACCAAGCAAAAGCCCTCATAACAGAGGCACCTGCCAGATTTCACATCAAATTCCCAATATCCCGTTCGCAAACTCTTCTGCCGCATATCCCGGAGTGATCTCGCTCTGTGCCCTCCATTTAGGACTAATGGTTAAGGTACTCAATCAAACCTTTGGCAGTGCAGCCGTTTTCCCTATTGGGATGGGTGTGGAAGTGCCCAATATTTATAAACCAGTCTTGTTATCTGTCTGGATTTATGGCTCAATTGATGCATTTCCATGTGTTTATTAGCCACTCTTCTTTTACTAAATCTGTAGTTACCTAAGAAATATTTAGGAATGCTCCTTATTTATTCAACTCGCTTTACATTTGCTCTGAATTCATGGGGATTAGGAGGTTACCTCATGGTAGATTTAATCAAATCGAATTGAACGCATTTTTTTCATCGAATTTGGCCGTAAATATATGTGGGGGGTTGGGTAATCATTATAATCAAGATAAGGGGAAGTCAGGGTGCTGAGGGGGGTCTTCCCCGCATACGTTTGTGGCCAAATTGACGTACAGAAACATTAGCAGTTCGACACATTCGTATTCGTTCAAATCGATTCGATGAAATCACATAGAGCCAATTCATTAAGACTCCTTTTCATTTCGTATGTTATGCTATTAGTCTTGTACACTGTGAACCTCACCACCGTAGTGGTCTTTAAGCTCTGAGCCTTATCCGTATCGAGACACATTGTGACCTTTCCTAGGGTAAGAATTTGACCATAGTCTGGGAGGTGATAAGGAAACAAGGAAGACTATGAGCAGGGTGGACAAGAGGAAGGCAAGAGACAAAACAGACGGATGACAGTATACCGAGAAATATAACAGAGGGAGCGTATGATAGTGATTGCCGGGGTGATTTCATCAAACAAAAATTCGATCCAGAGAGGGAAGGAAAGCTTCCCACATTGGCAAGCAGGTATTGAAAGCCGGTACAAGCACCATGCCGTGGCGGCACCAGTTTACATCATCTTATGGATGCACAGTGGCCATGAGATCCGCACAAGAGTGTCTATGAGCTACGGAGACATCGAACCAGATGATCATCTAGAGTTCCCTTCCCGTCTGATGAAACCGGGAGGGGATCTGGTGCTGCCGAGCCCGCTGACCAAAGTGTCATAGCCAAGAGTTGGCCATGTGCAGAATGCCGGGAGACACAATGAGAAGGGTTTAAGAGGGAGGTGGACAATGTTTCCCCTACCCCCCATGGCAGATTGCCCCTAGTGAAGAGGTGTGCCTGCATGTACAGTAGAAGAAGACAGAGTAATACATGTTGTGATGTTCTTCATGGTGGCATTTAGCAAGCTAAGTTATCCTGAAACTGCATCCTTTTGTAGTGTTAGGCAGGAGTTAGAGCTCCAGCTGCCTGGGAGTGATAAAGAGTGATCATGTCTAGGGCTTCATTAAGTGGATCCACCCAGATCCTGTCCTAAAAATGTGAGGCTACTCAGAGACCCATAAAGATGCTGCCCGACGGGGTGGTAGGTTCAGCAAGGGATAGTATGTATAAGCAACATACACATAATTGTATGGATTAACGCTGTGTCTTTAATGAAGTCCTGGGACTGGTGCCATACACAGCAGCCAATCTTTGGTTTGACCTATGATTTCCTAGGAAGATGTTTTGGTGACACTGAGGCAAAAGGGGCGTTTTTGGTTTGGTGCTTGGTTTTTAATGGTCTTTGTGCTAGTGCCATATTTATAAGGCAATCTTTGGTTTTACCAAAGATTTAAGGGGCGTTATTGGGGTTTATTTTGAAAAATTTGGATTCGTGCTGTGTTTTTAATTAAGTAATTGGACAGGTGTATTTTTTAGCGAATGTTTCGTTTCTCTAAATTCACTGGGAAGTCACTGTGGTGACAATGGGATTATTTAGATGTCTTAGAATTGACTTTGTAGGCATTAGGCAATTTTGGGATTGGCGTTGCACTTACTCAGATTGCTGCTGCATTTATTGGGACCTATTTTGATTGCAGTTGGAGCTATTATGCAATCCAAGCACGGCTTTGGGCAGGGCTGGAAAATGGGCATCACACAAAAATAAGGCGGCAAAGAAACGACTTTACATCGGGACAATTTCGCATTGGCCCTGACTTATCAGAAAGACTTAGGCAGTGTTTGGACTGGCTGGATGCATTTCACCAAGTATTTGCTTGCTGATGCATTTGGTAGGCAATCAGTTTCTTGGGCAAACATTCTTGTGGCTCTAGTGTTATGACTCAAAAGCCATTGGCAAGTCTTAGGACTTCCTCTATTAGTTCTTGATTTTGGAAATGCCTCTAAGCTAATTGATATGATATGATATGATATTTTATTTATATCGCGCTCATACTCAAGTGTTTCAGAGCGCGACCAGGCAAAGGGAGGGGAACAGGGGAGAACATAAATACCGATCTTACTAGGCCCAGTGACATTGAGAACGGACAAGTGCCTGGGAAAGGGGGAAAGTGCGTGGAAGGGGGAGAAATGGAAAGTGTGGAACAGAGGAGAGAAAGAATAAATACTAAGTGAAATAAATAAATGCAATGAAGTGGTAGTGCAGCCAGCAAGTGGTAAGTGCATGATTAGTCAGATAGGGTATATCTGATAAGTGCAGAAGAAGAGTGGGGACTGAATGTGTACAGATACAATCCCAGTGCCAGAGGTGGCCCGGAGGCAGTGCAGGAGGGAAGCAGGCTGAGCAGGTACCGGGGCCAGAAGGACAGAGGGTGGCCAGGTGCACGGTGCCACGAGAGAGAAGCAGATCAACAGGGGAGAAGAGGGGCAAAGGCAGAAGCAAAGAGGAAGGTCTTGAGGTGCTTCAGGAACTGGAGATGGCTCTAAACTGCCAGCTAGTTGGTTAGTCTGCGCATGCTTTGACAGGCAAGCTGCCCAGTGCATTCTATGGTGGCCGGTTGGAACAATAGCTCTTAGTGGGAGAGTTTTACAGTACCATGCCTGTCAAGTCTTGCACACACTTGACATGTGAACTCGGCAGAAAAGGCTTGTTCATTTTAGTTCTGCATGGGACCTTTTTATGAAGTCCCAATTTTGAAAAGTGACCATGCTTTTAATGTAATGTAACGTAAAGAGATGTATAGAGCGTGAGACCTCGTCCAAAGGCATCCAGGCGCTAGCCAAACCAAATATTTAAAAAATATCTTTGCAATATTATTATTATTATTATTAACATTATTATCACTTTTACATATACAGCAAATCTAGATCAGGAACAACGGAGCGCTGTACAGGTAACAGAGCAAAACATTGTTGTTGAGAAGTTAACAAGTCACGAAGTAGTATTCGTAATAAAATAACAGTACAATGGACGGATGGGGGTGTGTGCAAGGAATCTAGGCTGCCGCTCCTGCTCCTCTTACCCTTTGCCACTTGCCTGCTTTAGCGGTCAGGCTTCGCCAGGAAGAAACACATTTTCTGTCATGGTGGAAACAAGCCAGGCATCTCATAATGAGATGCTATTACAGCCGCCCGGGGGTTGGGTGGGGGGGGGGGGACTTTTTCTGCGTCTGATGTTCTCCAGGGCAGAACGCACGCCTTGTGACCAGTGGGCTACTAGGGTCAAGAAGCTAAGTGGTTGAGCCCCAGGGAAGGAGGCTGTCCGAGGCCACAGGGAAGGAGGCTGACCCCAGGGAACCAGGCTGTCTCAGGCCCCAGGGAAGAGGCTGCCTGAGGCTCCAGGGAAGGAGGCTGTCTAAGGCCACGGTGAAGGAGGCTGACACCAGGGAACCAGGCTGTCTGAGGCCCCAGGGAAAGAGGTTGTCTGAGGCTCCAGGGAAGGAGGCTGTCTGAGGCCCCAGGGAAGGAGGCTGTCTAAGGCCACGGTGAAGGAGGCTGACACCAGGGAACCAGGCTGTCTGAAGCCCCAGGGAAAGAGGCTGTCTGAGGCCCCAGGGAAAGAGGCTGTCTGAGGCCCCATGGAAGGAGGCTGTCTGAGGCCACTGGGAAGGAGGCTGTCTGGGGCCCTAGGGAAGGAGGCTGTCTGATGCCCCGTGGAATGAGGCTGTCTGAGGCTCCAGGGAAGGAGGCTGTCTGAGGCCCCAGGGAAGGAGGCTGTCTGAGGCCACGGGGAAGGAGGCTGTCTGGGGCCCTAGGGAAGGAGGCTGTCTGAGGCCACCGGGAAGGAGGCTGACACCAGGGAACCAGGCTGTCTGAGGCCCCAGGGAAAGAGGCTGTCTGAGGCCCCATGGAAGGAGGCTGTCTGAGGCCACCGGGAAGGAGGCTGTCTGGGGCCCTAGGGAAGGAGGCTGTCTGAGGCCACCGGGAAGGAGGCTGTCTGAGGCCCCAGGGAAGGAGGCTGTCTAAGGCCACGGTGAAGGAGGCTGACACCAGGGAACCAGGCTGTCTGAGGCCCCAGGGAAAGAGGCTGTCTGAGGCCCCATGGAAGGAGGCTGTCTGGGGCCCTAGGGAAGGAGGCTGTCTGATGCCCCGTGGAATGAGGCTGTCTGAGGCCCTAGGGAAGGAGGCTGTTTGAGGCCCCAGGGAAGGAGGCTGTCTGGGGCCGCATCATTCTGCGGAAACTATGACAAGTTGATGAACACAGCCAAGAAGAACATGACGGTGCGATTGTTAGACAGTCCTCGGACAGAATTACGTCAAAATCAAGTTCTGTGTCAAAATGACTAAAGGATCAGGGACCTCTCCGAACTGTACGGCTCTATGAATGTGTGCAGGCTTATTTTTACTGACATACAATTTTGCTGATTTCTTTAAAACCAAATGTACTACTTTTTAAACACTAAATGCAGGGCGAGAACCCCTCACCTTCGTACACCCCATCTGTCCACCTTATAGATACCGTACCCCAATTTACCATCCGCATTTTGCAGTAGACAAAGTGGTAACAAGTTTGGCAAAAAGCAATACGGCAAAAAGCAATTCGGCGAAAGTGTAGGTCGGCAAAAGTGGGCAATACAAAGACTCTACTCTGTGCAAGAGAAAGAGGAATCACCTTTGTGGCAAGGTTGCAAAACACAACAATCTGATAAAACTCCCCCTTAAAAATCGGGCTGATACCGATGGAAAAACTGTCAAGAGATCTCGGACCCAGATTCTTAACTCCGGGAAATATTCAATCATCTTCTTCCAGTACCATGAACAAGGCCGTGCCACCGAATGCCCCTCCAAAGTGTGGCGAGGGCCCCCTAAATCTCCATCACCCATAGAGATACATACAGAGCCTCTGGACTAAGCTATGCCCCGTGTACCGTGCGCTTCCTGGACACTGCTGCGGTCTGCTCAGGGAACCGGTCATCGCCTTGTGCATTACACAGCACCTACCGGTAGGGTGAATTCATCATGACGGCTATACTTATTCATGGGAAATGAAAAGTGCTGTGTCAAAAAGCACTGTACACAGGACATATTGATGCCTGGAGCAGTCCCATTGCTGGACGCTTTGCAAACCTTTACAAATTCATAATACAGTGGTTAATACTTTGAGGTGGTTGGTGGTCGGGAATTAGAGGCGGGTGAAATTACTGCCAGTATTTCGCCAACAATTCCGTTCTGCTGGCTGGGAGGTTTTCTGCCAGTCATTTTGGCTTTTTATGTGTGAATAAACTAGTTTTTCTCCGAAATGTCAGGTTTTTTTGGTCTGAAACACACACAAAATGACATTTCTAGGGAAAACGAAATGTAAGGAGGCAAAATACCAAAAATTTCTAAATGAAATTTTGGGCAGGAAAAGGCCACAAACTGGCAATTCCGCTGCGATAGGGAAATTGGCGGATCAGGTGAATTTTGCTTCCAATCCGCCAAGAAGAAAAATGTGCTATTTTTCTCACCCGTGTTGTTAAGTTTCTGGTAACATTTAACAGGGAAATCACGAGACAGACTTTAAATACATCTTCAGTAATGGCGGAGACATCTACCGCAGAGTCTCCCGTGCTGTAGCCATCAGCATCTCCTGCCAGCGCATGTGATAACTTACGCAGTTTTGGGGTTGATCTCTCCGATTCTCTTGCAGTCATAGATGTTCAAGTCCGTCCAGACAATGTTTACCCCATTGACCTTCACAGCCGTTCGCACAGTCACGTGATCTGGAAGGGAAAATGATAGATTGATTTGTCAGTGGTGAAAGAGAGGATGGACACATCTTACAACAGAAGTGTATCATCATGGCTATCACATCGTTGGGTCTCAACGCTTTGGTTTCCATGGATCTGGACATCGCCTCATTAGATATCATCACCTCTAAGGCTGTCACTGCATCACTGTCACTTCTGTGTGTGTAACCACTCTGGATATAACATGTTTGTGTATCACTGCAATACTCATCACTTCTGTTGGCCTCGCCCCTTTGGATGGCATCTATTTGGATTTCAATTGTTTTGGCTGCCACTTCTGTCAATGTCACTTCTATGGGAGTAACCTCTTTGGAGATCACATCTTTGGTTGTTGTGCTAATCACCTCTAAGGGAATCACCACTTTAAATATCAACTCCTTTCTAACCTTTGGATGCCTATGCTCTATTTCCCCATTCTTTCAGCATCCTCTCTTTGGATATCACATGTATGGGTATGACTTATGTATCACTTAGGTGATCATCCCCTCTATGCACATCGCTTCTTCTGATGCACATGTTTGGGTGCTGTCCCATTACCAGTATGGGTGACATATCTTTGGATATCATCTCTTTGGGTGGCCTGACTCCATTGACCATCAGATATCACATATTTGGGTATCTCTGCCACACATATCCCTGTGTGGGCATCCCCTCTGTGGATGCCATCTCTTTGTGTATCATCTCAATGGGTATCACCTCTTTGGGTTCTACCTTTTTGTGCATCGCCTCTCTATTCATCTCCCTCTTTGGACATCACATTTTTCACTGTTGGGTTTGCTGCTGCCACCTCTTTGGGTTCTACCTTTTTGTGCATCGCCTCTCTATTCATCTCCCTCTTTTGACATCACATTTTTCACTGTTGGGTTTGTTGCTGTCACCTCTTTGGGTATACCCACGATAACTGATCCCATGATCTGCGTTTGGTCTTTTCGTGTTCATGGGCTCCACCTCTTTTAGGCAGATCAAGCTAGAGTCAGTTTTCATGCTCCTTTTTACATCTGCCACCATATTTTTCCATCTTTGCTCGTTTGCAGCAATCACGTGCTTCATTTTTCCAAATAATGATGTTGATTAAAGTGTTAAATCAATAAACACAGTTAATGCCAGGGCAGAGACATCTAATTCTTACTATTCCAAGAGATTTCCTTGACTTTTTCTGTAGCCGATTTACATTTTTCCAAATATATTTGACCGTTTTTGCTTTTTTTTACTGCCCTCCCCTCTTTCTGTATCTCTAGTCCAAACCCACCTTCTATACTTTTGCTGTAAAAAAAGGGCTAAGCAAAAAAGGGGGGAATAGCTGGCTACTCAGGGCTCTGGGTAAAGGGTGTTCCTGCATTTATGAACTCCCTAAAATTAGCACAATGTTCCCCAGAAAGAAACAGAGGCAGTAACAGCACACATGTGCGTGACCTTCTATGCCACATGCACTGCTCAGATGATGTGGCAGACCGACCAGTGGCATGAGCAGTGCCTTCCACAGAGAGGATCTCTGCTATGGCGTTGCCTGGTGGGAAGAGGGCCTACATCTTCAAAACGCTTCTTTTTTAATTCATAGGAAGGGCTAACAAGAAGGAATGCTTAGATCACAAGAAAAATGGTTCTTTTCTCAAAATTTGTATATATTTTTATTTGCTTAAAATTTCTCAATGAGGAACAAAAATTGTGTTTTACTCCCTAAAAATCCTTTACTCCCAATTTACCAAAATAGGTAGTAAAGTACTCACTCATGCCTCCGGGTTTTATCATGAGCACCTACAAAAGAGCAAACACTACGCAAAGGCCAGAATTAAACAGATTAAATATGCAGAGCACTCTGAGAAACCTAGGCAAGGGGAAATTAGTGAATCTAAGAGTGTTAAAGCAAATAGCTGACACTCAGAGATCCTCAGGGATAGTGCTTGAAAAAGGATGGGTTCAGGAGTGATGTCTCTGTTGACGTGAGATCACCAAGCTCTTTGACTTCAGTTTTAGGGGGAGGAAGTGTACGCTTCCCTTTTTGCAGTGCAATGCTGGTTTTGATTGTGGGCAGGTTGACTTCAATCTTGACCTTACCTCCTCTATCTTTGAGGGCCACTGGGGTCCAGCGGCAGATATAGTCCACCTGGTCCACCCATTCTCCTCACGTCTCTTGCCCTATTGTCTCTTTCCTTCATTTACACACCACCAAAGTCCAAAATCCAAGTCTGCTGAAGAATGTTGACACTTTGAAATGGGATAGCTAATGGGAAGTATGAGTGGCGGTTGCAAAGGTGTGTTTCTACCCACAGATGCTAGACAAGAGATCCCTAGGAAAGAGACCCATCCTGCTACAAGTGTGATCATCAGAGATGTACTGTGGCGACGCCCCACTACAGCCTTTGACTGCAATTGGAGTTCACATGGCTCAGAGCAGGCACCTACTCCTGCCTACCACCACGTGTATATAGACAATGCATAGCCGAACCACCCATGCCACTGTGAGTATGTGGGTACCACATAGCTCCACCACTCCTGCCACTGTATGTATTTGTATTTATTTGAAGAACATCTTCATTGATCAATTTCATACAGAAATGACTTACAATAACACATTTACAGATGACAGAGTCATTCACATGAAGGGTGCCTACACAATAGCACAAAGATGAGAACAAGTGGTGAGCCAGTTCATGAGGGTGTAAAAAGGTGGGACAAATACCAGGGACAACACAAAACAAAGTGAAAAAAATATGTATAAGACTTATAAGACTTCTAAAAGTAACATTATCCTATGGAGCCAGATTCTTCAAAATAAAGAGCATTATTTAAACATACAAAATTACAATGTTAAGCAACACTGGAGGTTGTGATGGGTGTTATGTGTGGGGAGAAGCCAGGGGCATCTCCATCTTTAGCAAGAAAGTGAGGTTTACACCAAGCTTTGACAAGATCCACTGTTGGACAGCCTTCGATTATTATGGCATGTGGGTTCCAGTGGACTGTGGCGAGTACAGAAAAAAAGCAGAAGAGAGAGGAGGCACAGGGATGGTATGGGACCATAAGGTTTAGTGCAGAGGAGGATCAGATGGAACGAGATGGTGAGTAAACTGAGATATAATCAGGCAGGTACTGAGGAGAAAGACAATCGATAGGTTTGTAGACGAGGTGAAGGAACTTGAAAAGACAGTGGTTGTGCATGGAGAGCCAACTAGCATGGTGTTGGTAGGTAGAAATGGGCAAGGATCTACATAGATTGTAGAGCGTGGGTAGCAAAGTTGTGGATTTTGTCTAGAGGAATGAGGAGTACATAGGAAGGCCAAGGAGTAGGCTTGCACAGTAGATAAGTATTTTTAGCACAAGAGACTGGAGATTCAAGCTTTTGTAGAGTGTAATAAAAGGACATATGTTCTTAATGTTGAGGTTAATAGGAGCAGCATAGGTAGCAGTAGTGATGAATTGTTACAGTCGTAGGCCCATACCTGATGATTGGCTACAGTGTGGCCTTCCCCAGCCCTCCACACCGAGCTGTGAAGCGACGCCGGCAATCAAGCAAGGCCAGAATTCAAGGCAACTACAGCAGATCGTCTCTGCCGGGCTCCGCGGCCAAGCCAGAGCCCCTGCTGGACCTGATCACTAAGCGTCTTCTCTCTTTGCAGGTAAGCAGAGCCTCCCTCGCTCGTTGCACTCTGACTAGGCAATGTCCCATTCTACCGCTTTGCCCAGTTAATGCTAAGCATTCCGCTTGCTGCCCCTCTCCCCTGATGATTCCTCCTTATCTCACTGTGCTCTCTTGGACTCCGCCTTTCCCAGCTACTGGCATGTTCTATCCTTACACACGCCACGCAGCCCTTACTCTTTTGTGCGATGTGGCTACAAATCTGACTTTGTGGTTGCCAAAACACTTTCCTGCACTAAAACTCGCCATCAATACCTGGGCATAGGATGTCGCCCCTACCTAGGTCGGGTGGCTTTGCCAGCAAGCGTTGGTCCTTCGGCCTTCCTCTCTATTTTATATACCAAACTTGGACTTCCTGAGCCTCGGTCTCCGCTCACGGCTCCTCATACCTGATTGAGGTGTTAACTCACGCATTAGATGCATCATTTCACTCCCTGTAGGAGGGGCTCTTGTCTGTCTCGCGGAATTATCAATATTGACCCACTTTGTCTTCCCTATGTCTCGTGCAGTTGTTCTGTTGTGGCCTGGTGCTGCGCATGTAAATTCACCCGTAACCCATCGTTCATGCTTGCTGCAGCTAATGCACTGTGCTGCTAACGCACTGTGCTGCTAACGGAATGAACCTGTAGCTTACCTATTATGACTGCTGCAGCCGAGCCAATGAAATGTACCTGTAACCTTCCTATTATGACTGCTGCAGCCGTCTGCTGCCAATGGAATGTACCAGTAACCTTCCTATTATGACTGCTGCAGCTGTCTGCTGCTAATGGAATGTACCTGTAAGCTACATAGTATGACTGCTGCAGCCTGGTCCTGCTAATGGAATGTACCGGTAACCTTCCTATTATGACTGCTGCAGCTTCTGCTGCCCATGGAATGTACCAGTAACTTTCCTATTATGACTGCTGCAGCTGTGTGCTGCCGATGGAATGTACCGGTAACCTACCTATTATGACTGCTGCAGCATGGTGCTGCTAATGTAATGTACTGGTAACCTTCCTATTATGACTGCTGCAGCCGTCTGTTGCCAATGGAATGTACCGGCAACTTTCCTATTATGACTACTGCAGCCGTCTGCTGCCAATGGAATGTACCGGTAACCTACCTATTATGACTGCTGCAGCCTGGTCCTGCTAATGGAATGTACCGGTAACCTTCCTATTATGACTGCTGCAGCCATCTGCTGCCAATGGAATGTACCGGTAACCTTCCTCTTATGACTGCTGCAGCCATGTGCTGCTAATGGAATGTACCTGTAACTTACCTATTATGACTGCTGCAGCCCTGTGCTGCCAATCGAATGTACCGGTAACTTACCTATTATGACTGCTGCAGCATGGTGCTGCTAATGTAATGTACTGGTAACCTTCCTATTATGACTGCTGCAGCCGTCTGCTGCCAATGGAATGTACCGGTAACCTTCCTATTATGACTGCTGCAGCTTCCGCTGCCCATGGAATGTACCAGTAACTTTCCTATTATGACTGCTGCAGCTGTGTGCTGCCAATGGAATGTACCGGTAACCTACCTATTATGACTGCTGCAGCATGGTGCTGCTAATGTAATGTACTGGTAACCTTCCTATTATGACTGCTGCAGCCGTCTGTTGCCAATGGAATGTACCGGCAACTTTCCTATTATGACTACTGTAGCCGTCTGCTGCCAATGGAATGTACCGGTAACCTACCTATTATGACTGCTGCAGCCTGGTCCTGCTAATGGAATGTACCTGTAACTTACCTATTATGACTGTTGCAGCCCTGTGCTGCCAATGGAATGTAGCTGTGACCTGTCTATTATGACTGCTGCAGCCGTGCCAATGGAATGTACCTGTAACCTTCGTATTATGACTGCTGCAGCCGTCTGCTGACAATGGAACGTACCTGTAACCTTCCTATTATGACTGCTGCAGCTGTGTGCTGCCAATGGAATGTACCAGTAACCTACCTATTTTGAATGCTGCAGCCTGGTGCTGCTAATGGAATGTACCGGTAACCTTCCTATTATGACTGCTGCAGCCGTCTGCTTCCAATGGAATGTACCTGTAACCTACCTATTATGACTGCTGCAGCCGTGCCAATGGAATGTGCCTGTAACCTTCCTATTATGACTGCTGCAGCCGTCTTCTGCCAATGGAATGTACTGGTAGCCTTCCTGTTATGACTGCTGCAGCCGTCTGCTTCCAATGGAATGTACCTGTAACCTACCTATTATGACTGCTGCAACCGTGCCAATGGAATGTGCCTGTAACCTTCCTATTATGACTGCTGCAGCCGTCTGCTGCCAATTGAATGTACCGTTAACTTTCCTATTATGACTGCTGCAGCCGTCTGCTGCCAATGGAATGTACCTGTAACCTACCTAGTATGACTGCAGCAGCCGTGCCAATGGAATGTACCTGTAACCTACTTATTATGACTGCTGCAGCCGTGTGCTGCCAATGGAATGTACCGTAACCTTCCTATTATGACTGCTGCAGCCATGTGCTGCCAATGGAATGTACCTGTAACCTTCCTATTATGACTGCTGCAGCTGTGTGCTGCCAATTGACCTATTATGACTGCTGCAGCCATGTGCTGCCAATGGAATGTACCTGTAACCTTCCTATTATGACTGCTGCAGCCGTGTGCTGCCAATGGAATGTACCTGTAACCTTCCTATTATGACTGCTGCAGCCGTCTGCTGCCAATGGAATGCACCTGTGACCTTCCTATTATGACTGCTGCAGCCGTCTGCTGCCAATGGAATGTACCTGTAACCTTCCTATTATGACTGCAGCAGCTGTGTGCTGCCAATTGACCTATTATGACTGCTGCAGCCGTGTGCTGCCAATGGAATGTACCTGTGACCTTCCTATTATGACTGCTGCAGCCGTCTGCTGCCAATGGAATGTACCTGTAACCTTCCTATTATGACTGCTGCAGCTGTGTGCTGCCAATTGACCTATTATGACTGCTGCAGTCGTGTGCTGCCAATGGGATGTACCTGTAACCTTCCAATCATGACTGCTTCAGCCGTGTGCTGCCAATGGAATGTACCTGTAACCTTCCTATTATGACTGCTGCAGTCGTGTGCTTCCAATGGGATGTACCTGTAACCTTCCAATCATGACTGCTGCAGCCGCGTGCTGCCAATGGGATGTACCTGTAACCTTCCTATTATGACTGCTGCAGCCGTGTGCTGCCAATGGAATGTACCTGTAACCTTCCTATTATGACTGCTGCAGCCGTGTGCTGCCAATGGGATGTACCTGTAACCTTCCTATTATGACTGCAATGGGATGTACCTGTAACCTTCCTTTTATGACTGCTGCAGCCGTGTGCTGCCAATGGAATGTACCTGTAACCTACCTATTATGACTGCTGCAGCCGTGTGCTGCCAATGGAATGTACCTGTAACCTTTCTATTATGACTCTGCAGCCGCGTGTTGCTAATGGAATATGCCTGTAGCCTACCCAGAGGTCAAAGTGGGAGGGAACTACAGAGTACGACATTTCCTTACTTCTCGTGGAAATCAGTAATAGTTCCCTTAATTTTTGTGGCCTTGGAGTACCGTTCCAGGACGGTAGGAAAGGCCACTTAAAAAGAATAAATAAGGAACAGTTCCCCTGCTGAGGATTTGAATCTATGCTCTGTGTTAACCATCCTATGTCAAGCCACACTGTGCTATCTGGCAAGCGGCGCTGGCTAATCTATGGTTATTTCAATGGACCGCTTGCACATGAAGCCTATTCCCAGGCAGCCAGGCAGGCAGCAATCTGGGAATTGCTGTAGGCCCAGGGGTGCTTGTGTAGGCACAGAGGTGTTTGCAGGTAGTGCTGGGCATATCCCCGCAGAGGTGCAATGGTGGGTGAAGGGAAGGGGGGGCTGCATAAAGCTGCATGCTGAGGGGGCAATCAAACACTAATGGTGCCCATTTAAATGTATATTCTTTCACAGCGTTTTCTTTGGTCTTGGGAGAACCTTTGTAAATCACACATTTTTGGGATGGAGGAAAGGAAAGGCAGGGCCCATGTAGGAGGTTTGAATTGGGGGCAAGGGGTACCTGTGAGTATGAGGGATTGAAGGGAGCAGAACAAGGGGTGGGGCATAAAGGGGGTAGGCCAGAGGAACATCGTTCCACTACTTTTTTATGTGCACTTCGACCACTGAGCCAACCCATTATGACTGCTGCAGCCTGTGCTGCTAATGGAAAGTACCGGTAACCTACCTATTATGACTGCTGCAGCCTGTGCTGCTAATGGAAAGTACCCGTAACCTACCTATTATGACTGCTGCAGCCTGTGCTGCTAATGGAAAGTACCGGTAACCTACCTATTATGACTGCTGCAGCCTGTGCTGCTAATGGAAAGTACCGTTAACCTACCTATTATGACTGCTGCAGCCTGTGCTGCTAATGGAAAGTACCGTTAACCTATCTATTATGACTGCTGCAGCCGTCTGCTGCCAATGGAATGTACCGGTAACCTACCTATTATGACTGCTGCAGCCTGTGCTGCTAATGGAAAGTACCGGTAACCTACCTATTATGACTGCTACAGCCTGTGCTGCTAATGGAATGTACCGGTAACCTACCTATTATGACTGCTGCAGCCTGTGCTGCTAATGGAAAGTACCGGTAACCTACCTATTATGACTGCTGCAGCCTGTGCTGCTAATGGAAAGTACCAGTAACCTACCCATTATGACTGCTGCAGCCTGTGCTGCTAATGGAAAGTACCGGTAACCTACCTATTATGACTGCTGCAGCCTGTGCTGCTAATGGAAAGTACCGGTAACCTACCTATTATGACTGCTGCAGCCTGTGCTGCTAATGGAAAGTACCGGTAACCTATCTATTATGACTGCTGCAGCCGTCTGCTGCCAATGGAATGTACTGGTAACCTACCTATTATGGCTGCTGCAGCCTGTGCTGCTAATGGAAAGTACCGGTAACCTACCTATTATGACTGCTGCAGCCTGTGCTGCTAATGGAAAGTCCCGGTAACCTACCTATTATGACTGCTGCAGCCTGTGCTGCTAATGGAAAGTACCAGTAACCTACCCATTATGACTGCTGCAGCCTGTGCTGCTAATGGAAAGTACCGGTAACCTACCTATTATGACTGCTGCAGCCTGTGCTGCTAATGGAAAGTACCGGTAACCTACCTATTATGACTGCTGCAGCCTGTGCTGCTAATGGAAAGTACCGGTAACCTACCTATTATGACTGCTGCAGCCGTCTGCTGCCAATGGAATGTACCGGTAACCTACCTATTATGACTGCTGCAGCCTGTGCTGCTAATGGAAAGTACCGGTAACCTACCTATTATGACTGCTGCAGCCTGTGCTGCTAATGGAATGTACCGGTAACCTACCTATTATGACTGCTGCAGCCTGTGCTGCTAATGGAATTTACCGGTAACCTACCTATTATGACTGCTGCAGCCTGTGCTGCTAATGGAATTTACCGGTAACCTACCTATTATGACTGCTGCAGCCTGTGCTGCTAATGGAAAGTACCGGTAACCTACCTATTATGACTGCTGCAGCCTGGTGCTGCTAATGGAATGTACCGGTAACCTTCCTATTATGACTGCTGCAGCTGTGTGCTGCCAATTGACCTATTATGACTGCTGCAGCCATGTGCTGCCAATGGAATGTACCTGTAACCTTCCTATTATGCCTGCTGCAGCCGTCTGCTGCCAATGGAATGTATCTGTAACCTACCTATTATGACTCTGCAGCCTGTGCTGCTAATGGAATGTACCAGTAACCTTCCAATTATGACTGCTGCAGCCTGTGCTGCCAATGGAATGCACCGGTAACCCACAGATTTTCAGCGCTGTGCTGTATTGTGTACTTTTAACCTACCTGCAACTACTGATTTTGACTTCCTGTAACAACGTACCCAATGTCACTAGCGCTTAGATGCTTCAGGCCTTTGTGCGCTGCTTAAAAGTAAAAGCAAATAAATAATAAATAATAAATACGTTTTGCTATTATGCTTAAAAATGTGCAGTGTGTATTTGCTGTCAATATTATTTACTCTTTATTTTTGCAGTTGTATTTTAATTTGTTATTTTTTTCACATGGAACCTACTGATAGGAGAAAAAAAATGACGCAGATGTGATGTTCCCAATCCACAATGGTCCACTGCACATCCGGATCTGCCAGAGCGCCTGGAGACCACCATGCGGTGTGTGGTATAAATCCTAATAACATACCGTACATAACCGTGGTCTCCCCGCCCTTGCAGCCTCCATTGCCTCTAGCCCAAGCCCCGCCCTCCGCTGGGCCCAGCGACTCACCTCCATCTGCGCACCTACCTTGCTTTTGCTGGAATGCAGGATACTTCTCGCGGGGCAGCGCGTGACAGGCCGCCACTTGCTGCCGGTCCTGGGAGAGCACGCGAGTCTTCAGCTCTGTGACAATATCGTTTCCATAGTCACAGGACATCCGGGTTCCTTTCAGATTTGGGATACTCCCGTCGATGTTCATGAAAATCAGCTGAGGAAGAAACGCCAGAGGACACTTACTGAGCAGGTCCATGATACATGATGCATGAAATTCATAGGGGGTTTGGGGGGCTGGAGCGGATGTGGTCTGGGATAGTGAAGTCACTTGACCGGAGCCTGGCACTGACTCTATCCGTGAGATGATGGATTACAAGGGGTGAATATGGGCACCTCCCATTGCAGTCAAGGGATTCAAGCCACCTCTTCTGTTCCCAGCCCTGTGGCTTGGGTTTAGACATCATAACTGGCCAAACAGGAGCCCTCCTGAGAGTGCACCAGTCCTGCACTCAAAACTCAAAGAAACTGTCATCTGAAGAGA
Organism: Ambystoma mexicanum; assembly: GCF_040938575.1. NCBI lineage: Eukaryota > Metazoa > Chordata > Amphibia > Caudata > Ambystomatidae > Ambystoma > Ambystoma mexicanum. Next base: position 171,911,355 of record NC_090923.1, on the reverse strand, counting down.
ACCACTTCCTGCCCATCTGCCACCGTTAGTGAGCTGTTTGATCCTTATAATAGCATAACGGGTATCTCTACATATGTATGAACGATGATCAGGAAGAACCTCTTATGAGATGTAGTCTGACCCTTCCTGGGTGGGCGATAATACTCGCAATTCTTAATGAGAAGTGAGACAACATCCCTTTTACAAAAAACAATATCATTGGTAAGGCCATCAGCTCATAATTAATATAAAATGGCATGTATTTTATACAAATTCACTGCAACTCCAAAGTTGAGGTCCTCCTAGAACAGAGGTCTGCAACCTGTGCCTCTCCAGAAGTTGTAGACCACAACTCCCATGACTCCTCACCATTGAATATGCTGGCTTGGGTTGATCCGAGGTGTAGTCCAAAGTGTGAGCATTTTTCCTCACATTGCCTATTAGCACTGGGAGATTGCTATTGACCTCCTCTCAGCCAAACAGAATGTAAGCTTTAGAGTGCAGTCAATAACTACTGGTATTGACTGCATTCTGAACATTCTGTAGTCAGAAGCAGACAAGGAAACAACAATGCAATTTCCTGACAATCGTTTTTTCAGCAAGAATGTTCCTATCTTGGAGGACATTTTCTTATACTGCAGCATGCTATTTAACACCTGAATGAGAAAACTAAAACTTTGGAAAATGCTCTCTCTTTCTTATGCAGAAACCGTTTACTTTTACATGACACATACTGCATGATCATGTTAAACCTGTTCCAGTTCAACCAAGTTGCATTTAAAATGCTTGGCTTATGAAGACAACTATGTCATTTAAATACTATAAAATAAAACCACATTTAATTTACAAACTCAGTTTGTCGTTTTCCTTTACTCACTCTTAAATTAAAATGTGTCGTTTTCCTTTACTCACTCTTAAATTAAAATGTGTCGTTTTCCTTTACTCACACTTAAATTTAAATGTTTTAGTTCACCACCAAAACATGCATTGCTGCTACTGCCATGTGGTTATAGCCTCATAGACCTCAGGAGAGGTCATTATCACTTGGGATAAGACCCTTCCCCAACGTATGGCCCTGAGGCAATGGTCATTATCATGAAATAATGATATCTCCATCAGTCGATAAGGCTATATTAATGAATGGGCAGTGCGATATATCCTCCCTTGTATCAGCCCGTGCTCTTGCAGAGGAGCTGTTACCTTTCAGTCAAGTCTTGCGTGATATGACACATCACTGACAGTACCCACGACTTACTGTGGAGTGTGATAATACATCTTCCCAACAGATGCATCCTTAATCGACCGTAGAAATGCTGAAAGATGGTTTCAGAACATGGAGCTCCTGCTCTAAACTGTACAAGATGATATCTTGCCTACAGGAAGAAACCCTCCCCTCCCCCAACCACCAATCTACTTACCTACCACGTTTGTGTACATTTTGTGTGATCTTCTGATTCTTTGCTGGTACTATGAAGGCACCAACATCTAGACATGTTCTATAGCTCAGGTGGGCCTAGTACTTTGATCAGACAGGGTCTTCAGGGCCCATATTATCAACACTCTTCCCTTGTGCAAATAAAGGGAACAAATGACTGTAGCACCAGGTTTGCTGCTTAGAAAATACGTAATGGAGCAAACAGGGTTATCCTTAATTGTTAATATATAAACATGTCTTCACCAGGGCAAAAATGGAGCAGGCGGTTTTATTTACTTCATACCATGAGCAGAACCTATTTATTATGTATGTTATACAGCTGTCTGATTCTTTTGAGCCCTAGTGAAAGAATACAGTGTTTCCTACATTACATATTTCTAAGAATTTGCTAAATTTGTAACACTGGCACATACTTTAGATAATCTGGCCTCTGGGGTTTGGGCTACAGCTCCCATGATCCCTCGCCATTGAGTTTGCTGGCTAGGCCTGATGGGAATTGTCATAAAACATCTGGAGAGCCAAAGGTTGCAGACCCCTGAATCCTTTTACCGTGAGATTGCCTCACTTTGTCAAGGCTAGTAGGGTAGTCCGGTGACTTTGATATATGATAAACTATACACCCGATGCCACATTTTTTGTTACATGTGACTAACTCTGTCACAACCCTAACAGAGGCGACAGCCTCTCGGCAAATGTCCAGTTCCAAGTAGGCTAGGACACGTATTGAAGCAATACAAAATGTCAATTGCCTAGCATATAACTTCCTCCCTTGTCAAGTGAATTAGTTGGGTAGTGGGTCAGTTGAGGAGGAGAATGGGTGAGTGAGGTGGGAGGAAGTTGGTGAGTGAGATGTGAGTGAGAAAAGGAGAGAGTTGGTGAGTGAGTTGGGGAGGGGGTCAGTTGAGGGAGAGAATGGGTGAGGGAGATGGGAGGAAGTTGGTGAGTGAGCGTTGAGTGAGGGAAGGAGAGAGTTGGTGAGTGAGTTGGGGATGGGTCAGTTGAGGGAGAGAATGGGTGAGTGAGATGGGAGGAAGTTGGTGAGTGAGTGGTGAGTGAGGGAAGGAGAGAGTTGGTAAGTGAGTTGGTGAGTGGGAGAGACAATAATAGTGTCTATGAATGAGTGAATTTCATTAGAGTTCCCTATCAACCTACTTCCCTCTTGGGGCTGGCTGGTGGCTGACAGGGCAGCTCATCCTGGCAATCTCTGGCAATAAGCCCTTACATGATGGTTCATAGCACTTGCACGACCCTGACCCCACATAGAGCTAAGTAGAGGCTACAGTTATTTATAGTGGTACTCGTGCCTCTCTTTGTTTTACAAGATTACAACTAACATTTCTCAATTTTCACACAAGTGACAAAACTGCATGACCAAATTTGTTTAACGGAAATGCTTTAAATTAGGCTTTTGTGGAACTAAAGGTGGATAAACTATTGTGCGACAATAAAATGTTTGAGAGTACTATAATTATTTGACTTCTGCCCAGTTATATTGCACTTTAAATCGATGAATTTTCAACAAAAAACATAAATGTTGCAATTTTAAGATTTTTTGCATTTCATGTCTCCAAGGACGTTTTGAAATCATTCTTCGTAAAAATAAGTGTTGCTGAGATTTTTTCCTGCAACTTGTGCAGGAAATACTTGCCATCTGCATAATTGCTTAAAAATCAATACTATAGTTATGAAATTAGGAATTTTGTACAGTTCTGACAGAAGAATTTAAATGCACAATGAGAGCTAGTTTGCGGACGCTTAGAAACAGTTGGGGTTCCGTGACCCGTTCAAAACGAGGTTAGTCGCCATCTTCATAGCCTTCAAACTAGGAATGGAAATATTGAAAAATGAAAGCCAATGTGACTGCATCAAAGACTATCCCTCACCAGCTACAACCCCACCTGGAAAAGAGAGGCTTAGCGTTGACACGCGTGTTGGTGATCGGTCATGTTGTACTTACGGGCTTTTCCTTGTCTATGCTGATTTCGGCAGGTATGATGGTCAGGTACGGGCAGCGCTGCTGTCCCTCGCTGATGCTGGTCCAGTGCATGGGCTCACTGGAGTTGCGACAATCCTGCTGCAAGGAACACCTGGAAGACAGGAGGAGAGCATTTAATGAGAGGCGGAGCAGCTTCCACAAAGATCCTGATGAAATACACAAGGATGCATGTAGAAGAAGCACGGAGAAGCGAGAGACTGACCGAAGACGCAACTCAACCATGGACCTTATCCGACAACATGTCCAATCCCTGTCGGCTGAGCAAGGGAACCAAGGACCCCCCTCTGCGCCCTCTCCAGCACTATCTGAAATGTCAGCCCTAGTACGATAGTCGCTTATTTTGTTCCTCCCCTCCCTTTCTGCACCCCTCTCCCTCACCTTTTGTTTTTCTCCTGATCTACCAGAAATGTCGTCAGGCCTAGTAAGGTAGTCGCCTGTCTGTTTCCATTTCCTTCCCACTCTCCCCCTCCCTTCCTTATCTATGTCTTAGCTCTTGCACTATATGAAATGTCGTTAGGCCGAGTACGATAGTTAATTTCACATCCTTACTGTTCATGGCCTGTAAGAATGACATTGTATTTTCTCTTGTTCCCTCCCTTGCCTTGAAGCACTTTGAAACACATTGTGTATAGGCGCTATATAAATAAACTATCATATCACTATGTGTAAAAGGATAGTGACCATTTATAAACCGTATACTGCATCTTGAATGGTCTTTCTGTACTTATCAGATATGATAATTATTGCTTTACTGAACGGCTTTGGAAATAGATATAGCTGCGTCAGCAATGTCACAAATTGAACCGACGACATGCAGGTTATACATATATCCGGGTAGAAGTCATGCAACATAATGAACTATAGTACTGGTGATCACCTTTACACCATTTCCTCTTTAGGCATTATATCAGTGTCTAGATAGTTATTTCATCACTTCCTCTGAGCCCACGGTCTGCCACGTGCATCTCTCCAGTAGTTCTGCACTACAATGATCCATCACAATTGACTATGCTGGCTAGGGCTGATGCGAGTTGTAGTCCAAAATATCTACAGGATGAAAGGTTGAAACCCCCTATTCTAAGGGACATACTAAACACCATTTTGCAATCTCTACCAATCAAAACAGTTTGTTACCAACTGTAACTAACTTCAAAACTCTTCTTGGGAAGGGGTTAAACACTTGTATTTTTCTGCTTTTTCTCAGGGAGATAAACTTCATGGGCACCACAGTTAAGGGTGCCTTGCTGCATTAAGCTGCTCTGCTACCATGTCTCCCAGCTCCAATGAACATAGAAAGAGGATGCCACTGTTCAAAGCGCGTCACTCGGCCAATTGTTCAGAGAAGTCCGCCTACGCCATTAGGTGGACGTTGAGGAAACATGTGATCAATACAGTGTAAATACTACATATGTCCTAATAGAATAGTGGCAGATGCCATACCAATGACCTCCGCTACACCTTCCTGTGGCAATACATGTTCAAAGAGTGGTTACTTGTTCACTGAGAGCATGGTAGTAGAAGAAAGACTACAGAAAGCGGACAAACCTGGCCTCCATGGTGCACCATCCGCAGTAAGCATCCGCCGCCGCCAGGCACTCAGAGCAGGTGGAGTGCTGCTCACAGTTCGCCACCTTCACACGGCTCATCTATAAGTCAGAACGGCACAGTCAGTACTAGAGTTGCACGATGAGGGACTGACAGATCTGCTCGGTGGGATCCTGGATCCCTCTATCAGCGGTCCTTCTCAGGTATGTGGAGGCTGTCGATCACTCTCTGAACCACCTGTTAGATCATCGTTTCCATTCTGCAAAACCCAATTCAACCCAAAGCTTTGCTGAATGGCCTTGATCCATCACACCATAACACAACATCTCTCCACCCGCCAAAGATATAGGAAAGGACCCGTGGCCATGACACACTGCCCTCAATGTGCACCATCCCTTGAAACGCTTTGGAAAGGATGAGGGGTTGGTAGGGTCATTGCAGGACATGGACATTGCTCCACAAAAATGAGGATAAAGCAAGGACCATGCCTTGCAAAGGTTGGGTGGCTGGATGGGTATGAAAAACATCATTCCCAGCCTGCGGCAGCATAGAAACACTGGCGTGTGCCGATTGTCATTATCATGTATTGTCGTTCAGCTATTGCGCCTTTTGCTTTGCTGTCTTTTTTGATCAGCATACACATTTTATTTATTTATTTATAACATGTTTGGAATGGCCAGAGCCTGGGGTATCACAGCATTTGGTGCAGTAATACAGGAGACTGAGGTAAGTTTGAAGCAGATTAGTCATATTTATCAAAAAGCCAGGTTTTTACCAGATTTTTGAGAGCAGCGTATGATTGTTCGGTGCTGATGTCTCAAGCTGTCTTAACTATCATTTATACCTTCCACGTGGAGTTCCCCAGGGTGCAGTGCTGGTGCACCTCCTCTTCACTCTGTACATCAGCACACACACTCGTGTGCATGCGCGCACGCACGCACACACTCTCTCTCGCTCGCTCTCGCTCTCGGTCTCTCTCTCGGACACTCTTGGCCATTGCACCGGCACGCCTATGGATACTCCAGGCTACTGTTTACATTGAGATACATCATCACATGCTCTTCATCATTCTTTTTACACCATTTAGATGTAGCCCCCACCAAACCCCCACGCACAGGCTCATGACTGAACCTTTTGCCTTCCTTGATGCCCTTCAATGAAACCCCTTCCCAATAGATACTGGGGCAACCACACCCCTTAATGCATTCAAAAGGGCCTCTCTCAGGAAAATAAAACATGCCAACCCACCGTACCACCGGGGTCTGCCGACCAACATGCAACTCTTGGCGTATCCTTGGAATTCCGTTCACGTAGTGAGCAATCCTAACATTATATGCTTAGCACATGTATTACCAATAAACCTTTTGGCCTGCAAATATTCTGGAACAATGTGCCATACATATCGCTTAGGGCTAATACACTTTGCAATAATTTCTACGCTTATATTGGGAGGATTTGGTATCTGTTTAACCTTCCGCCAGTTTCTTAGGTATTTCATTGCACCACACACCATGTGGCTAAAGGCACAACCACCCCGCCATTCAACATCCCCCCACACCCTCCGGATTATGGTTTCCGCCACATTCACCAGCTCTCGCATGGGTCTTAACTGATCTCTTTGGAGGTTCCTTCTAGATATGCTCAAGCCATTGAACAAATATTAATGGGGGCATTAACCGTTCCCGGCTGAATCTGTGTCAGGGAGAGGCACACCTCCTTGCTAGTTATCCATTAGAAAGTAAAATAGGGGGCTCCGGACTCTGCCCGGCAGCTGGGGATTAGTAATGCTCACACCAGTTGTTTATAGGGTTAGAAAGCTGGAGGAGTAAGGCAGCAAACAGTATCTGAAAGAATTTCTTAGATTACTACATCATTAACGTTATCATCATTACTAATAATAACAGATGAGCCATCACTTTGTTGCCATGAGCCCTATAAGCAATATATTATATTAATAGATTATTATTATTATCAACAATAATAATGGTAAGGATAATAGGGTTAGTAATGTGTTAATAAAAATGTATTGATAAAATGTTGATTATTTTTGTTATATGTTACTTTTTAATAATAATACATTTTATTAATGATATTATTATAATAATTATTATCTTAGGTAAGGCACCCGGTTTTATGCAACTTATTTATGCACCATTTCCATCTGTGTTTATGCATATTTATTTTCCTCTACTTGGTTCTGTTTTTATCCATATTTATTTTTTGCTGTGTAAATGTTAGAGGTACTTGTATCGGGCCCTATTGCCACCTGCGTGGCCTCTTGGTGCTCTGGCGGATTTGAAATGCAAGGATGGCGGGGGTGGTTAGTAGGACTGACCGGGAAAAAGAGCAAGAGTGCTGTGATGGGCTGTTGGCGGCTTCAGTTTGGATACACCGTTCACTGAGCATAGGTTTGATTTCCGGTTGGTGGCCGTCATGTGGTGTTGGGCGACATTATGTGTGGTTTGTTTTGTTGTTGTGGTGGTGTGAAGTATGTGCAGTGTGTGGTGCTTTAGAAGTATGGTTGTGTTTAGTTCAGAGTTTGAGAGGAGTATGCAGAGGGGTGAGTTCTTAGTACGGTTTGTCAGTGGCAGTACATTTCTTACTCTCGCTTTTCTGACTACATGCGATCCATAGCTCTTTCCCTGTCAATCATTCTAGAGTGTAGCAATTACCGCCCCCACTAGATTCTCCACAGATAGTGTGTTCTCTGTGCCCCGTGGTCAGCCTGTGGACCCCCCGGTTTCTATGTCAGGCCCTATTTATGTGTGAAGAGTTTCACCATTGGTGGTCTAATTAAGTAGGACACGTCTCGCTGCCTGTAATGAGAAGCTCCTATAGCTGGGTTCTTTCACAATCAGGCAGCCATTGAAACAACTTAACAAGGAATTACATCCCTTTATCAACCTTTCTGTTATGTTACTTTGCATAGCCGTTGTGGGCCTGTCAGGCATGTTTGCCAACTTAAAGACCCAACCAAGAGACATGCATTTCCGTTTTTATCAATTTTTTGCAAATTAAATACTGAAAGGATAAAAGAGTGATTTCTCTCTGTATCAATGCGTACAAATGAGTAAAAACGAAAATCAGGGAGCCTTAGTTATAAATATTATCACAATTACCATTATCGCCAAACCTTTAAAGAAAAGCTGGTCGCACAACGAGAGCCCCATCACCTCCAATCCTCAGTAAGAGATCATGTTTTAGAGCTCTTGAGGACATCCCGGGCCACGCACTGCTGTTTTAGGCGTCCTCACGACACCCACCTCAGGGTGAAGAAGCGTGGCAGCACTAGCCATGGCAAATCAATGGCGATTCATGCTTCTGATCGCCAGCTCTGGCGACAGTCAGACGGAATCTGGCATGCATTAAGGTAACACACAAGTAGGGGCTTGGGTTAAGTGATTTTTGTATTTGTGTTTGGGTTTATATAGCGTGAACCTAGCTAGGAAGTACCGGCTCGCTGTACAGGTAATATGGGGTTAACAGAGGTTGGCGGAATGGGATTGCCAGGTCTAAATGGCTTTGATATCCTATACTGCAGTGGTGTTATATACCTAGGACTAGCAGGTTCTAGGTAGCGCCTAGGTATTGGTTGGTAGGATGGTGTTCCAGCAGACTGGGGCATAGCAAGAGAAGGCCTATTTCCTGCTTTATAGATCCGCATAAGGTGCAGAGTTGCGGTTATGGCTATGGTTATGCTTAGGATTGGGAGTAGGATACGCTTTATATTTAATGCTAGAGAGTTTTGATTACAGTGTTAGGGAAGTGGCTGGATGATGTTTTGGTTAAGATGACAAGGTTAAGAGGTTAAGGCTGTGAGGTTAGTGTGAGCGTTAGGGTTAACAGTAGAGTTAGGGGAAATCTTGTGATAATGGTAACTGTTGAAATCCATGGCTGTGTGCATCCATCCCAGCTGCCCCCTGTCCTGTAGATCTGGAGGCCGCCCTTGGCATAGCCTGTGCAACTGCCCATGAGTTGGGACATCTCTATAGTTGACATGAGTGCTATTTCCTGCACAACGCATTGAATATTCTTCATATTGTGCGGTTACCGACGCACAATAATACACTTTCTGGGCTGTTAGTCGAGCCTAGCAGCCACCTAAGGCCTCAACCGGCGAAAATGCTCACATGCAGCTCCTAATCTAAAACTCTCAGAACCTCCAGCACATTGACGACGGTCACCAAGGGCGCCCCAACCACAAAGCGCATTGAGGCCATACAAATAGCGAAAGAGCGCTGCTATATAAATAACAAAATACAATACAATACTCCTTAATTATTGACCCACTCCTTTCTATTCAGTGGACTGCAGTCAATAGATTGAATGGCAACGGACATCCATTGGCCCGTAGCTGCTTAAAGATCTATAAGTGCCACCTGTACGTATCCATACCTGATATGATGTCATCAAGTAGAGAAAGTTGGCATCCGAGGGGTCAAAGTGCATGACGTGATGAACTGGCTGCCCTGGGGCCACAGGGATGGACTTGGTATTGACCACTGATGTGCTGGAGTTCAGGTTAAGCTGTAGGGAAAAAGAAGGCAAAATAAGGCGGTCATTCAGAGCACGCTGTCCACTGCATCCAGGCAATGGAAATTCTGTGCATCTCCAATGCTGTCAGTTATCCCATTAGGATAAGCCACTGGACTCAGAGGTCATTGCAAAGATCGCTGTGGAAGTTACCAATAACACACATGGGGCAGTGAAGTTTCTTCTGGGCTGTGTGTGAATGTTGTCAGGTAGCCAATGTGGCCTAGGTCCACAGAAATGTCAAACTTTCTGGTCTTGTGAAACACCTGGCTGCCTACCACAACTAATTAAACCACAAACAGACTCATTCTGCGCTTTGCGGACTGCCCTTAAGCACAAAAACGGCATAAGCAGTCTCTTGCACATTGCAGCCTATATAGTTCCACTCGTACACCACACTCTTAGAGCCGTGCACTTATATAACACACACTTCCCTGTGCCGTTTAACACACACCATCCTTGTCAGTGACACTCGCCAGTTTTCTATGCAGTCACTCACCTGCATCACGTGATGCGCCGCTCCACTTGCTTTATCTCCTACAGCTGTCTTGTATGTTCAGTGCTTTGAGTGGGGTGAGAAATCCAGGGGGGGAGGGGGCAGCACCGAGGGTGTGTGGCCTAGATGACGTGTCCCCAGCACAGGACAATAAAAAAGAAAAGTTCACAAGTTTTTCATTGTCTCGAGCTGGGGATTCCCCGGAGACCTGCCCGTGACAAGCCAGTGTGGAATTGCACTGTGCTGTTTTCATTGGTGCTCAATTCATTTTGTTTCATTCAATAGGCTGTGTCAAGCAGTACATGGAATGAAATCACTTAAATGCATCACCTACGAAGTAGCACAGTGCAATGTGATCCTGGCTTGTTATAGGCAGCGCTTGGGTTCGAATCCCCAGCATGGCACAATGAAACATCTGCTTCATTTTTATTGTCCTGTGCTAGGGATTCAAACCCCAGCCCTGCCGCTGACAAATCACTGTTGCCACACACTGTGCTGTTTCATAGGTGCACCATTCCTTTTGTTTTATATAATAGACTGCTTGACACATAAAGCCCTTGATGGGTTTCATGTGTCAAGCAGTCTATGAATGAGACAAACGAAATCCACCACCTAACTAATAGCACAGTGAAACGGGACAAGTTCATTGTGTTTGTAAATTTGGGATGCGCTTTTAAACGAGCAGAAACGCCCCCTGATTTGCACAAAGGGGTGGAAAAGGCCATATGAAAGGGCGCATCTTACATGCGCCCGTTCAGATGGCCGTATTGGATTGGCCTGCTCTTTTATTGGCGCAAGTGACCGGAGATGCTTGCACATTTCATTTTTTATTTTTTTTTATGGTCGTTTTTGCTATTTTTTTAATTTTTTAAAGTCGTTTTTGCTGCAATTTGTTGGATTGCAAAATCGCTATAAAATGGCAGGTCTGAACCATCAGTCAATCTTTTCTCTACAGTTCAATGTAATCCATGGTGAATATCATTGCTTCGTAGGTTGACTTCCTATCCACCATCTTCTGTAGTCTACAATAATGAATGTATGTCATGCTTTTCCTTAATGCCATGAATACTTTTTTGAAATAAAACTATTAAATAATGATGATATTTCTCGCATTCATATGATTATAGGTTGTTTTTGTTCAGGGGGATGACATATTGATTATAGTTCGTTAAGTTATAATTGAATCGTTATTTTTTAGATATTTGGCAAATATTTTCTCATGTGTTACCTTTGTGCTCCCCTTTCTATAGGAAACACAGGTCTGAGCACTGGGTGCTCAACCTGCTCAGCCATCTAGCCTTGTTAATTAATGGGAAGTTGAAATTGGCTAAAGGTTTTTTCTCTCTCACTCTCTGTAAAAACATAACACATTGGCACTTGTTATGAGATGCGTGCGAAGAAAGAGGTGTCCTATGAACAAAGGGATTTTTGCATGTGCCCATTACAGATGCACGTGTTCAGCTGCACTTTCCCCGTTGCGCATTTGTGAAAATAATGGGGTATTTCTGAGGATTGCAATCGGCATCCCAAATTCAAAACCGGATTCGCATTCAATTGCGCAGAACAAAACACGTTCTGTGCCTTTTTGGATCAGGGACAGGGGTGTTTTCAATGCGTAACAACCCTGTTGTGAAATGTGCAGAAAGTGTGAGGCCACACTTGCTGGGCCTGATTTTACAAAAGTGTTTTTCAACGAGAAAATCCCATTGAAAAACGCTTTGTAAATCAGGCCCTTACTGACACACTTGCATCTTATCGTTTAAAGGCTGGTTGCTGTGAAATGCGCTCCAGGAATCGGCTTGGATGCCGGGAACTCTCAACACTCATGTATGCAGGGGGGAGTGGCGTGTCCAGACTCTTTACACTGGGTTGGCCTAAGTGGGGCACTGATTTATGCAGGGGTGGCATGAAGTACAAGCGCACACACACATAATGATCATAGTTTAGGATAATGGGGTGGCACCTGGGGTGGCCAATCATATTCCAGGAGTACCACGTGCTACCCCAGGCCACTCCCTCGACACGCCATTGTCAGGGGGGCTACCCTGTGCATCGTGTGCTCTGCTGCCCAGCCCCCTTGAAAAGTGCAGGGGACCTTTGAAGGTCAGGTGACACGCATTTTTGATACTAGCGCAAATAATAAAAGTGCGCCATCTGTGCTTTTTTATATTTGAGCATTTTTGGAGAATTTCCCCAAATGTGATTTCCCCTACTCTAAAACATTGGATATATCTGGTGAAAATCCATCAACATAAGAGGTTTATAGGATCCAAGCCAAACGCGATAACTCAGAAAACAGTGTATGATTGATCAACACATCTAGCAGGTGTTGTCCATTGTCCTAGAAAATGGTCTATTTTGTTCTAGGAATGGCAAAGCTCGTTGCGTATGCTCTGAAGTAGAGATATTAAAGCTGCTTGATTTCACATTTTGCAAATTCTCAGCTCACTATTTGATTGGTCCAAGTCTGCTGAATTGTTTTCCAAAAACTGTAAATAGCTAGTGCCTGAATCTAATGGGATGTGCCCAGGGTCGGAATGGCCTATACGGCAATAGGCCCATGGCCGAACCAAAAACACAAAATCGTGGGGTGGGCCAGTTTATTTGGTCAAAGTGGCCCACTTTTTGGCCAATGTGGGACAGTTTGATGAGTAACTTCACTATGCGGCTAGCAGTTTTGACCAGTGTTGCTGGATAAATATTCTTTAACATGCACACTTTGCATGACATTTTTTTCAAAAACCTCCCCCTTGGGTTCTACTCAAACAGTGTCACAAAAGGAATGAATTGTCATTTGCAACTGTGGGCCACTTTTTCATTGGTGCCCGACACAATTATATGTCCCAGTCCGACCCTGGATGTGCCAATCCTACTCATACAAATAAACTCTGAGTACATTTCAGAAATGCAGGCATTCTCTGCTAGTAGAGGTGAATAATGTCATGATTTTATGTTGCTTGTTTACGCTTTATGTAAACTGACTTGAGGAAAATGGATCTGCACATACATGTGAGAAACAGGGTTCTGTGCATAGATTCAAAAATACAGATTTGAACAGCTAGATGCATATTAGCTGTGGAACTTGACGTTTTCCCAAATTAACTTTACAACAAATCAGATCAACAAAGATTGCGGCCATGCATTCCGTGCATGGTGCAGGTCTGCAGACCATGCATGGTGGAGGCCTGCAGTCCCTGCGTGGTGAAGGGCTGCAGTGTATGCATGGATGACGCCTGCAGTCCGTGCATGGTGGAGGCCTGCAGTCTGTGCATGCTGGAGGCCTGCAGTCTACACATGCTGGAGGCCTGCAGGCCATGCATGTTTGAAGCCTGTAGTTCATGCATGGTGGAGGCCTGCAGTCTGTGCATGCTGGAGGCATGCAGTCTATACATGCTGGAGGCCTGCAGTCCATGTATGTTTGAGGCCTGTAGTTCATGCACGGTGGAGGCCATTCATTCATTGCATGGTGTAGGCCTGCAGACCATGGATGGTATAGGCTTGAAGTCCATGCATGGTGGAGGCCTGACGTCCTTGTATGTTGAAGGCCTGCAGTCCATGCATGGTGGAGGCCTGCAGTCCATGCATGGTGGAGGCCTGAAGTCCATGCATGGTGGAGGCCTGCAGTCCATGCATGGTGGAGGCCTGACGTCCTTGTATGTTGAAGACCTGCAGTCCATGCATGGTGGAGGCCTGAAGTCCATGAATGGTGGAGACCTGCAGTCCATGCATGGTGAAGGCCTGCAGTCCATGCATGGTGGAGGCCTGAAGTCCATCTTTGGTGGAGGCCTGCAGTCCATGCATGGTGGAGGCCTGCAGTCCATGCATGGTGGAGGCCTGACGTCCTTGTATGTTGAAGACCTGCAGTCCATGCATGGTGGAGGCCTGAAGTCCATGCATGGTGGAGGCTTGAAGTCCATGCATGGTGGAGGCCTGCAGTCCATGCATGGTGGAGACCTGCAGTCCATGCATGGTGAAGGCCTGCAGTCCATGCATGGTGGAGGCCTGAAGTCCATGCATGGTGGAGGCCTGCAGTCCATGCATGGTGGAGGCCTGAAGTCAATGCATGGTGGAGGCCTGCAGTCCATGCATGGTGGAGGCCTGCAGTCCATGCATGGTGGAGGCCTGCAGTCCATGCATGGTGGAGGTCTGTTTACTACTAGTGTATCTGTAGTCTGAATTATCAAGGATTTTTTCCAAGGATGCTGAGTTTACCTATCTAGCATAAACCTCCCAATATGTTATCACAGATACAGACAAAAACACCAGATACCATGAATCTTATGAGGATGGCGCAAAATGCGCACTAAACAAAAAGCAGCGCTCATTACGGCCCACATGGAATCACAGATGACTGCACAAATACATCTTTATCACTGTAATGAAATGACATCACTAATGACATCACGTGTAACTTCTGCTGCTGTTGTGCATGATGTATCATTCTTTAAGAGACCATTTGCACCCTTGATACCTTCTTTCGTAAGGAAATGTGTGCTGCCATCTTTCGACAAAACAATATGAAAAATACAAAAAAAAAAGGAAATTCAGAGGAACTGCATTCTCGCCCTTAATTTCTAAATTTAACACCACAGAAGACCACCTCACCTTCAGGAAATGACTAAATTCATGGTTATTCAACTGTCAATAACTAGCACAAAGGACAATAGCAGTGACTGCAAAGAGGACTGAAACAAATGCACAAAGGTGCAAGAACACTGATAAGGGACAACTGAAGAGAAATCAAGAAGAACCAAAATGCCCCACATCCCTCCACCCGCCCCCCTCCCAGTCATGTGCTACAGCTAGAGGGATCGGCAAAGAGTAGCCATGCCTCACATTAGACAGATCAGTGAAAGACAACCCACGCGCAACATCTAGGCATTCTGGAAAGACCAGCCATGTGACGCATTAAAGCATCACTCCAGATAGTTAGGGTTGTTCAGTCACGCATCACTTCCTGAAGGTTTATGAAAACCAGCCAAGCCTCATGTTAGCTTCCAATCTTACAAGCCAAAGCAAAATTATACCGAAAAGTCTTGCTGAGTAACGAGAGACCTATTGGGTGCAACCAATCCATTGCTCTCAGAGGAACCAACGGGGGAAGATAGCCTGAGGTAGGATAGGTGGCAGCCAATGATGGCTAGCAGACCCTAGCCGGGAGTGTTGGAGGGTACCACTGAGCAGCAAACAGATGAGTGCTGGGGACATATTTTGGAGGTACTGTTGAGATCAACCAATGTACTAACCAATCCACCCCACTCCTACTCCTCCAACACAATCCACAAGCACTATACATGACTATGGGCTAGCCAAACTACACATTGACACACAAAGCATTAACTGACTTTGGCACTCAACACACTTCAGAGACACTGGACCTAACCTCAGATAAACGATACCAGTGTACACAATCCATAATAACCTCAGCCTTACCACACACAAATGCTCACCAACACAACTCCCTCAGACATGTAGAAAACAACCACAACACTAGACCCCCCTTACGGATACAACAAACCAGTGCGCCGATTATACTTCCACACTAACCGCACATGACTCAGGCACCTGCACTGAGTCTTATCCTTACGGTTACAAAACCAACCCGCACACAAGACAACACACACAGACGCCAGTATCTCCTGGTTCTGAACCTATCCTATCATCCTATCGTCACTAACACACCCTGCCTTCTTTTCTTGCAGAGCCACGTGAGCGCCTGGAGACGGCCCCTGGGTAGTAACAGTGCAGAGTATATATCAACATAACATCTATAATGCCATGTTTGAGGTATTGCGTCCTTAACGTCCATTCAACAGACGTCTTTCTCACACAATGAACATGTCTTAAATTGTCTTTGCTCTCTGTTATGCAAGCGTATGACACCTGTTCTGAAATATTGTGAATAACTAAGTGCCAATTTCTGACTGTTTCTCCTTCAGAGTGAGTAACTACTAGGGAGGCCGGATAACACCACTGAGGCACCATGGTAACAGCACTTTAGTTGGTAGTGGGTGCATACATGCCAATTTTGTGAACCAACGTTAACCAATACCATAACCCCCAGAATGCAGTTGGTTGTTTATTGAACAAATAGGACTGAAAAAATGGTGTCCCGTGGAGGTCATTTCCCTTCGGTGTACAGCGTCCATGTCTTTTCTGGTGACTGGGGTGCGGTCTACTAACTGTAAGAGATAATGTTTAGACCTTCTAATATTTATCATTGTATAGCTTAGTTTAAACATAAAAAACACCATGTTAAGAGTTGGATGCAGGAAAAACTCACATGAATGGCCGGTAAAACTGAAATCTAGCTGAAACAAGACGAAGCACATTAATGGTGAGCAATAAGGCTCAAAGGTCATCCGTGACATAAGGCTTTATATGCCTTAACATTGGTAGTGGGGAAACTGTTTACAATACAGAGATAGCAGAAAGACGGTCCTACCCTTCTCGAGTCATCACCACCGTCATGGAAAGAAATGTCACATTAATGTATGAAAGGTTGGGGCAAAACTTTTTAAATCAAAATCGTCATCGTTTATCAATCTATGGTATCTGCCAAATAATTGGTCATACAACGCGCGCCATTTACTGAAAGGAATTTTTGGTTTGGACTAAAGAAGAATGGTGAGGGAATGGAAATAGAGAACAGACTATAGCACTTTTACTGTGCACTGTTTTGACACAGTTCCAAGGACGACTCATTTATGAGCGCGACTTATTACAGTTCTAGCATTTTGTTATGGCCAATTGGTCAAGTACCGGGAAGGCCCCCTCCACCCCCACACTCCACCCCCTCCGACCGTCACTTACGTGTGTCCCTCGTATGAAAGATATAAGGAATTATGAAGATACGTGATCATTAGCCCAAACAGCAGAGGCCCCCGAGGATAAAGTCAGGCTTTCAAAATGCATGTAGCGAGAGCTAAGTGGATTAGTGCACCAAGCAAACCCTCTCTAATGGCCATTACACAGATAAGGCTGCTCTGCCTGCCCTGCCAATGAGAGCAGAGCTGTGAAGCCTCCATGTGTGGCAGGTACACCTTGCTATCTCCCTATCTTAAGCAAAGCCCTCCGGCACAATTACCCACAATGCTCGAGGGGCGCCTGCCTCATGACATCGTTGAAAGGGACACACTTTTATTTAGTGGAGCATCGATTCACTACATGTGGGGAGGCACTGCAAGTCCAGAGTTCTCTGGCCTCGCGCGTGCCGTAAGGCTGAGATGGTGGCCATGTAGCACAAGCCATGCAACTTTTGAAGCTGCCCTCTTATGCTTATAGATGATAGCTCAAAAAAGTTAAGTGCTTCCCTCAGATATGTGGATTGAATCAGACTCACCAGTTCACACAATTCCAAAAGCTAGGAATTTTACATTTTGCTGCTCTGTGGGTCCTTACGGTGCTTGTAGTGTAAGGGCAACAAGGTTCTGCTTTAATTGTGTGCTCAGGTCAGAGACTTTCACTCTTTTAATTCTTTTTCTCAGCCCCCGCCACCCTATTTTCACAATGCAGACCCGCGGTCACCTCTGTCTTGGCCAAATGGTCCATGCACCTGGAAAAGTGGTTTGTGTACCATGCACATTCATATCACGATGGGCTTACAGCAGAGGTATGGAAACTGTGTCTCACCAGATGTTTTGTACTGCAATTCCCATGAGCCATCCCTATTGACTATGCTGGCTGGAGTCAATGGGTTGATACGGCAAAGGTTGCAGACACCTGCCTTACAGTTTCTCCCGCATGGATGCCAGACGCGACCCAGTTACAGCCGGTGCTTCCGGTGGGCCTATCTGATCATTAGGGGCTGCATCGGTTCCTGAGGCATCACTGAAATGATGGAGACTTGGCTGTATGGGGTTAAATCCACATCTAGTGATATCACTGAAATGGGGAAGGCGGGGCACTATTGGGGTTGGATCAATTCCTGAAAGCACCACTTCAGAGGCTTGGCAGAGGCTTGGCTGATTGGAGTTGGATCCACTGCTAGTGACATGACTGAAATGACAGAAGCTCCGCTGTGTGGCGCTGGATCCATTCCTGGAGGCATCACTGCAATGAAGGAGACTCGGCTGTACAGGGCTGGGTCCATTCCTGGAGGCATCATTGCAATGGAGGAGGCTTGGCTGTACAGGGCTGGGTCCATTCCTGGAGGCATTACTGCAATGGAGGAGGCTTGGCTGTACAGGGCTGGGTCCATTCCTGGAGGCATCACTGCAATGGAGGAGGCATCACTGCAATGGAGGAGGCTTGGCCATACGAGGCTGGATCCATACCTGGAAGAATCACTGCAATGAAGGAGGCTCGGCTGTACGGGGCTGGATCCATTCCTGGAGGCATCACTGCAATGGAGGAGGCATCACTGCAATGGAGCAGGCTTGGCCATACGGGGCTGGATCCATACCTGGAAGCATCACTGCAATGAAGGAGGCTCGGCTGTAGGGGGCTGCATCCATTCCTGGAGGCATCACTGTAATAGAGGAGGCATCACTGCAATGGAGGAGGCTCGGCTGTATGGAGGAGGCTTGGCCATACGGGGCTGGATCCATACCTGGAAGCATCACTGCAATGAAGGAGGCTCGGCTGTACCGGGCTGGGTCCATTCCTGGAGGCATCACTGCAATGGAGGAGGCTTGGCTGTACAGGGCTGGGTACATTCCTGGAGGCATCACTGCAATGTCGGAGGCTTGGCTGTACAGGGCTGGGTCCATTCCTGGAGGCATCACTGCAATGGAGGAGGCTTGGCTGTACAGGGCTGGGTCCATTCCTGGAGGCATCACTGCAATGGAGGAGGCTTGGCTGTACAGGGCTGGGTACATTCCTGGAGGCATCACTGTAATAGAGGAGGCATCACTGCAATGGAGGAGGCTCGGCTGTATGGAGGAGGCTTGGCCATACGGGGCTGGATCCATACCTGGAAGCATCACTGCAATGAAGGAGGCTCGGCTTTACCGGGCTGGGTCCATTCCTGGAGGCATCACTGCAATGGAGAAGGCTCGGCTGTACAGGGCTGGGTCCATTCCTGGAGGCATCACTGCAATGGAGGAGGCTTGGCTGTACAGGGCTGGGTACATTCCTGGAGGCATCACTGCAATGTCGGAGGCTTGGCTGTACAGGGCTGGGTCCATTCCTGGAGGCATCACTGCAATGGAGGAGGCTTGGCTGTACAGGGCTGGGTCCATTCCTGGAGGCATCACTGCAATGGAGGAGGCTTGGCTGTACAGGGCTGGGTACATTCCTGGAGGCATCACTGCAATGGAGGAGGCTTGGCTGTACAGGGCTAGGCCCATTCCGGGAGGCATCACTGCAATGGAGTAGGCTTGGCTGTACAGGGCTGGGTCCATTCCTGGAGGCATCACTGCAATGGAGGAGGCTTGGCTGTACAGGGCTGGGTCCATTCGTGGAGGCATCACTGCAATGGAGGCATCACTGCAATGGGGGAGGTTTGGCTGTACAGGGCTGGATCCATTCCTGAAGGCATCACTGCAATTGAGGAGGCATCACTGCAATGGAGGAGGCTTGGCCATACGGGGCCGGATCCCTTCCTGGAGGCATCACTGCAATGGAGGAGGCTCGGCTATACAGGGCCGGATCCATTCCAGGAGGCATCACTGCAATGAAGGAGGCTTAGCTATACGGGGCTGGATCCATTCCTGGAGGTATTACTGCAATGGAGGAGGCATCACTGCAATGGAGGAGGCTCGGCTGTACGGGGCTGGATTCATACCTGGAGGCATCACTGCAATGGAGGAGGCTTGGCCGTGTGGGGCTGGATACATTCCTGGAGGCATCACTGCAATGGAGGAGGCTTGGCCATACGGGGCTGGGTCCATTCCTGGAGGCATCACTGCAATGGAGGAGGCATCACTGCAATGGAGGAGGCTCGGCTGTACGGGGCTGGGTCCTTTCCTGGAGGCATCACTGCAATGAAGGAGGCTTGGTCGTAAGGGGCTGGATCCTTACCTGGAGGCATCACTGCAATGGTGGAGACTTGGCCGTACAGGGCTCGATCCATACCTGGAGGCATCACTGCAATGGTGGAGGCTTGGCCGTGCGGGGCTGGATCCATTCCTGGAGGCATCACTGCAATGGAGGAGGCTTTGCTGTACAGGGCTGGATCCAGTCCTGGAGGCATCACTGCAATGGAGGAGGCTTGGCTGTACAGGGCTGGATGCATTCCTGGAGGCATCACTGCAATGGAGGAGGCTTGGCCATACGGGGCTGGATCCATTCCTGGAGGCATCACTGCAATGGAGGAGGCTTGGCCATACAGGACTGGATCCATTCCTGGAGGCATCACTGCAATGGAGAAGGCTTGGCTGTACGGGGCTGGATCCATTCCTGGAGGCATCACTGCAATGGAGGAGGCTTGGCCATACAGGACTGGATCCATTCCTGGAGGCATCACTGCAATGGAGAAGGCTTGGCTGTACAGGGCTGGATTCATTCCTGGAGGCATCACTGCAATGGAGGAGGCTTGGCTGTACAGGGCTGGATGCATTCCTGGAGGCATCACTGCAATGGAGGAGGCTTGGCTGTACAGGGCTGGATTCATTCCTGGAGGCATCACTGCAATGGAGGAGGCTTGGCCATACGGGGCTGGGTCCATTCCTGGAGGCATCACTGCAATAAAGGAGGCTCGGCTGTACACGGCTGGATTCGATCCTTATAACATGACTGCAATGAAGGAGGTTTGGTTGGTCAGGGCTGTATCGATTCCTGGAGGCATCACTTCAATGGAGGAGGCTCGGCTGTTTGGGGCTGGATCCATTCCTGGAGGCATCACTGCAATGGAGGAGGCTCGGCTGTATGGGGCTGGATCCATTCCTGGAGGCATCACTGCAATGGAGGAGACTTTGCTGTACAGGGCTGGATCCGATCCTTATGACATGACTGCAAGGAAGGAGGTTTGACTGGTCGGGGCTGGATACGATCCTTATGACATGACTGCAAGGAAGGAGGTTTGACTGGTCGGGGCTGGATCAGATCCTTATGACATGGCTGCAGTGAAGGGGCCTTGGGTGTATGGGGCTCGAGCCCTTGCAGGTGACTTCACGCAAAGGAAATGTGCTGACGCTGCTTATTCACAATTGGCCACCAGCAGCCATGGGTTCATCCTAAAACAAGGTCGAACCTTTGCAGGAACATTAGACAGGTCTGTCTCCTGTCTAGCTCATCTGCGGGAGATTTTTCACACCTTGTGCCAAACTGCCCAAACCTCCAAGCCGAGCCCCGAGGGATCTCACCCATCAGACACGAGTTACTTGAGCAGGCCTGGAATTTGAGCAAGGCCACAGTGAACACTTTGAGCTCCCACAAGACCGGGATAGTGGACGCAGCCTTGGAAAAAAAGGAGATTCCAGATGCAGTGAAGATGCAAACCCCATCTGCATCCTAGAGAGGGGGGGGAGATTCAGAAAACCTGCCCTCTCGGCTCATATTTAATAGCTGAACTATGACCTGAAATCCCCAAATGATATCTTGATGTGAGTAGCGGGGATGGCCAGATAATCCAAAAGCCGGCACACACTGCGCACCAGCGTGTGATATTTATAATTCTTGGCACCTGATCTTGTGATGGAATCTGGAAGGTTGGCCAAAGAGGCGGGGATTGGAGCCAAGTGCATCTTGAGGGCGTCCAAGGAAGGCAGCCTTTCTCAGGCACAGTCCCATCTCAAGCCTTCTTCAATGTGATGGGCTCCAATAATGCCGCTATTGGCCCAATGCTCAATTTAAAATTGCCTCAGGAGCTTGATTTCATTGGAAGTCTCTTTATTCCTTATTCCAACATTAGTTCATTCGCACAAGACTCGGGTGCGTCAACCAATCAGCTTTTTCGGAGCCCCGGATGTCGGAAAAAGCCTCTGTTCCAGTTCTATGAATGATGGCTGACTTTTTTTGCTGACCTGCACTTTCGGCGAATTTATTTTTACTGATTTTCCCACTTTTTTTTACTGCAAAATTAGGGTGAATTAGGGTGAAGACCCCCACCTCCGCTTAGGATCCATTGCACCCCCCATATATACCTTACCCCAATTTACCATATGCATTTTGCTGCAAAAAAAGTGGAAAAGAAATCGGTAGGAGGTGATTTGGTGAAAGTGTAGGTCTGCAAAAGTGGGGTAGACCCTGCGTTCAGAGTAGGCTGGGGGCGGGTCTGCTCCCCGCGCTTCCTGATGCAGCAGCGCCTCGATTTAGCATAGATGCTTCCACTGAGGCTCTCGTCCATCACTTCTCACAGTCCCTCTTCCTCCTCCTTCTCAGTCCTAATGGGAACAGAATGGAATTCTCTTCTTTTTTGATATTTTGATATTTTCATGGCGTCCGTGTTTTTTCCCATCTTATGCACTGTTCACAAACCGAGAGTAGTGGGCCTGGAGCATAGAGAATCGTGTTCAAAATGTGGCCAGGATGCTTATCGTCATCAGCACTGGGCGGGCAGCGGCTATCAGCTGGCCACAGTGCCCCAAACCTCTGTAAAGGCCCTCGCGTTTACTCTGGGCAACAGGGGCCCGATTGCCGAAACTTTGCCCCCGTGCAAGTGTGCATGGTATTAACACTAGGGTAAAATATGCCCTATCATTTAAAAGCACTGGGACAGACTAGAAAACCTTTGCACTGTGACAAGTGCTGTTTGGCATGGTATTAAGTACCAGGGCAAATTGTTGTGTATGGCATGGTTCAATGGATTTTGGTGGAAGGGCAAAGGTTGCCCTGGTGCAAAAATGCACTGGAAATATACCTTTTTTGCACATGCGCAATTTTAGCCTTGGTGCTTATAACATGCCAAACTACACATGTCACGGTGTAAAGGTTTTCTAATTTGTCCCAGTGTTTCTACAATATAGGGCCAAGTTTGCCCTCGTGCTAATACCGTGCATACTTGAATTTGCATCTCGGCAACGTTTCTGTAACCTGTCCCCAGGTCGTTAGCAAGCGCTACGGGCTACCCAGCTGGCATTTATGTTATAATATGTTATGCCATTGGGATTTATAATGCACACCCTGACATTTGCATAGCCTCCAGGGGCGCCAGCGGATCAGAAGAGAGCGAGTGGCATAGGTACGTTTGGCAGATTGCAGCCTACTCAGTTATCAGGGCACCTGCTGATTGGGCAGCTGTGGATGCGTACGCAGAGGTGGGAGAACGGCCAGCACTGATAGTGAAATGGCATGCTAGTATTCAGATGTGCTGAAGCGTTTGTTTTTGGAATTCGCATTGGTTAGTTGCAACTCTGGGTAACCAATGGGCTTGCATGTCTTAAAATCAAGTCAAGATTGCTATTGGATAAAAAAGAATGTGTGAACTGTGCATTTCTCACTTGGGCAGCCCTCCCTCCCCATTACCTTGAGGGTAGATCCGGTGCTGTCATGATGACTAGGTAGATCTATCTATGCTCTTCAGGCAGTTCCATATCACTGCACTACATGCATGATATATTCCTAGTTCTTCATGTTATCACTGATTGTCACCTGTGTGTTATAAGATAACCACAGGCGATGTGTATCATACATGGACTAGAACTTCTGAAGATTGATCCCAGGTCATATGTGTAATATTTGTCTAGTGCAGCAGTCTCATAACTGATCCCAGCTCGCCTAGGTTTTGCAGACATCTCATGCAATTACTCCTTAATGACCTCAAATGCGTGCTATTTAGCTATTCCCATATATCCAATTGGCCCGCTCATCGTTGTGTTATCTACATGTATTTCCATGTTGCCATACTGGCCACAGTGGAACTGTGTGATCTTTGCCAGGTCCCGTAATTCCTTATTGATGCCATGTCACATGTGGTATGTTAATCCGGTACGGCTTCATTACGAGTTGGGCGGTATCTCAGTGGTAAATCCACCGGAATACCGCACAAATGAATTACTGCTAGCACACCTTGTTCCGGCGGAATTTCTGCTGGATTACAAGTGGTGGTTGAGGTGTAATTGCCCATTTAATTTGAGCTTTATTGGCGGAATTACCATGGCAGAATTTCCACCGCTGTAATTCTGCCGATTCGATATTTTGGCAATGAGTGAGTTCCTGGAGGCAAATCCTCCACTCCATGCCCAAACCCATAATTTGGGTAACGGAGTTACTGCCATCTTTACCACTTACCGCCAAACTCGTAATGGGGTCGTATATCTCTAAATTGATCCTAGGTCCCGTGTGCTGTATGCATCTACTCCTACAGAATGGATCTTAAGACATGGTCAATATGCCAACGTCTAGTCCCATATCTCTATTGACGCCATGTCACCAGTGTGAGGTTCGTGGATTTCCGTATCTCCTTACTGACCACAGTTCACTTGTGATTATTTGTCTAGTCCCTTAACACCAATCTGAAACCATGGCATGCATTCTCTATTCATCTCAACCTTTACCTTCAAAGTATTTGTATTTATTTATTCTGTTTTTATAGCGCTTTAAAAGTATACCCATGCCATTGGTCTAGTCCCTGATCTCCTGATTACTCTCATATCACCACAACCCTTCCAAGTAACGCCTGGGGCGGGGCGTGCGTATCTGATCTTCTTAGAGAAAGCTTATAAACTGAGTCAGAAGATATCATGGATGGGATATTTGGGAACCAGGACTGGTCCAATATCACACAGTTGTGCCAGGGTCAGTTAGGGTATAATGAGCTCACATCTAAGAAGATTAAATATGCACGCCCGCCCCAGGCATTACTTGGAAAGGTTGTGCAAAGTCACAGGCGGCCTCTGTTCACCTGGGTGACAGGTGGCAGGTGCGGCTGCACCGCAGCTTTGCCAGTTGGACGCATTGGTGGATTCTGTAGCATGTGGGTGGGCAGCACTGTGCTACAGAGGTTTGCACTGTGCATATCTGTGCAGAGGTCCATCCATTGCGTTCACCTATGTCCCAGATCACATGTGTCCGCGTGACCCGGGGAGAGAATATGTGGAAATTCAGGGATGACCTTGTACCTTGTATACACCCATTACTTTCTTCCGGTTCAATCAATATGATAGAGCCCATTGCGAGCACACACTGGTGCATACATGACAACATTATCCATTCCATTTGGAAGACATCAGTCCAGTCTTGGTCTTTACTTTGCATTGTGGGACTTGCAGTCCTGGGTTTATAACAGAAACACCATTCACTTGTGGATCAAGACACATTTTAAAAAACAATGTTTTCAAACGTAGTTGAAACTATTTTAAAGCTATTCTTTTGTGTCCAACTGTGGCTCAGAGCGTAGTAACCTCTGACCACTGTGTGATGCATACATGGCGTTATCATTCTTACCTTAAGAAGCCATCCGCTGGAGGTTCCCAAGAAGACGATGGTGTGGTTATTGACGCTGGACACTGCGACCGAGGTTAGACCCATGGCCCGGAACACTGGAGTAGCCGCCAAGGGCTCCATGATTGCCAACGGGTGCTGGAGGTGGGCCGCGCCACAGTCCAACTGCTCCGGCGACAACTGGAAGATAGGACCAGGTTATCAGTAGGGGGCAGATGGGTGTCATAAAAGCAAAGCATTCTACACCCCACCCAAGCCGCGCAGCCCAACTTTTCCCCAGTCCTCTTCTAAAGCGAACATGCTAGCTTCTCTTTCTTTGCTAAGATTGGATGTCGCAGTGACATCAAGGATAAGCTCTTTCTGAGCTTAAGGTAGTATAAACGCACCACTTCGGTGGACGCCTGCCGCAGGCAGAGCTACCCATCCACACACTTTAGAATGCAGCTACGACTGTGACAAATTCGGTCTAGCTGGTCACATAACCGTTTCGCACTGAACACCAGACTTGCTGCAACACTTCTGCCATTGGAATACAGCGACAACCCACGATACATTTCAGTCTAGCTGGGTACATATCGAGTCCCCTGCATTAGCGTTCTGTCGTGGCCACCCTCAGCACCCGTCAACATGCCTGACCGCCTGGCTAGCTTATTAGAGCCTAGCCAGCCTTCCTATGACCTAATCCTGGCCAAATGCACACACACATCTTAAGCCTCCTCTTAGAACCTTCACAAAACTGGACTTCGGTCCCCGAGGGCGTTCCTACCACAAAGCGTGTTGAGGCCATACAAATGGGAAAAGGCGCTACTTAAATGACTACTACAATACAATACGAAGGTCTCACTGGCAGAATGTTCCTCTATGGTGTCATTTCCCTGTATGACATCATAAAAGAGGCTCTTAATGGTGGTGAGGTCACACATAGGAATGGAAACAATTATTATAACGCATACATTCCTGTGAATCTAAGCACTATATTAATGATATAACACTAGTGTTCAGCTTGCTTTCAGCCAACCGGGAAGGTTGAATCGCCCTGTGACCTGCAGGTTACCCACAT
Organism: Ambystoma mexicanum; assembly: GCF_040938575.1. Classification (NCBI taxonomy): domain Eukaryota; kingdom Metazoa; phylum Chordata; class Amphibia; order Caudata; family Ambystomatidae; genus Ambystoma; species Ambystoma mexicanum. Next base: position 171,885,047 of record NC_090923.1, on the reverse strand, counting down.
ATGTCTGTGGGTGCATTAGCCTACTGAGGTGCCTTGCCAGTAGGGTCGACTATTTCACTCTGCTGACTACCACAAGTGCAATATGCACGTGCAAGTGGATGCACTTCCCTACTGGTTGCCTAATTCACAGACATTGTGGACCTAGCTAGAGCGTGCACACCTTGCACATGCCGCAGTTTGCGTGCGTGCCTGATATTCGTGCACATTCAGGGTTTATGCCTGTTTTTCTAACCCGGTGCAGGGTCACAAAGTTGTGGAATCGCGGGTTCTTTCACACACTTTCTAGACCACTATCTCAAGACAGACCCGGTGTAAATTAGCGGTGCAAGGTGTTGCAGGAATGGGGGTGCGGGATGTTTGTGAATTTTAGGACTCTTTGGGCATTGCCGCTATTGGCCCGTGTCGCCTCGTGCACCTCTCCGGCACTACCCTTAGAAACAGGCCATTATATACACGCACATGGGTTTTTTAATGTAGGCACCTTGTGAATACATTGTACGCCAATAATTGGACTGTTCACGCATATGTTGCACATGTATTTACTCATGTGAATCATGGGAAAATATGTCATTTTCCATGCATAAGATGGATTTACGCCCAGTGCTGAATAAAAATAAAAAAATAAGTGCCAGGGCCAAATATTTCCTAGCACTCCTGTGACACTGTAGGTGGGCAGCCCCCCACCACTGCTGCCACCACCCATAGCTGCTCCCCACAGTGCTGACATATTTGGGGTCAGTTACACTACAGCTCGGACCTGCTCATTGTGGTGATTGGATGCACTGACTATCACCACTTCATAATTAAAGTGAGTCTCGGACAATCGTGCCAGGGCTGAGCCCTGGCTAACACCCCCACACATAAAGCAGTGTTTACGCCTGAAAAATCTTTGTAAATGAGTCGCTGTATCTGTGGAAGGTGCAGGAATTGCAAATGGGCCCTGCTCTCAAAGCCACAATTTGGTTTGCCCTATTCACATAATACCAGATTCTCTTCTTACCCCGTAATGTTTTACTCTCCAGTTCTCTCTCTCTCCCCCTCTCCCCCTCTCCCTCTCTCTCTCTCACTCGCTCTCTCTCTCTCTCTCTCCTGCTACTCTCTGTTCTGTGCCTTTTCTCTTCCTCTCACTCTATCTCTCTTCCAGTCTCCTGACTGAGTTGAAATGGCCAGAATGGGTAGGGAAGGTAGAAACTAAAAAGAGTAAGACTACTATCATTTCTCTAGCGTTTCATGAAGGATTACTCCCGCTTCCAGGCGCCATACTATTTTCTGTTATTGCTCAATTTAACAGTGCTACAGTGGCAGGATGAACGGCTTAGACGGCCCTGATGGGAGTCACAGAAAGCCAACGATGTTGGTCACTTGCACATTACCAGTCGGGCATCCCAAAATCATTGGTGCTACGAGGAATAGTTGGCAGGTAAGGCGTTGTCTATGCGCTAACTAAGCAATAGCCAATCACATATTTGCATGAGCCCCCGCCCGATCCCGGCCAAGATTTACAAGGGAGAGCAGAGTTACGTGTCTGTGCAAATGCAAGAATGAAATGTAGGGTCACCTTAGATGAAAAGAGGACTGGCCACGTCATCAGAATGGAAGCTTGGAACAGGATCAACCTGCAAAGTGACCACCCGTTTATTTATTTATTTAATCATGTATTGTTGATGGTGCAGACTGCAATGCGCGATGGCCAAGTGGGGCAAAGTATGTCTTGCTTTGTCATTCTGTTTCTTCCCCCACTTGACTCTCCTCCCGCCCTGCACTCCTCCGCTCAGATCCCATCAGCTTCTCCTGAAAGCCCACCTTCTACTACTCTCTACCTACCACATTCCCCCCTTGCTTCCACATAGCGCTCTGGAGCCACCATGTTGTGGGTGGCGTGGATCAACACTCCCAAACCTCACTGTGAGCAGTATTCGAGGTGCAGCAAGGTTGAACAGCAGAGCTAGCGCACTGATCAGAACTTTACATGCATTCCAGTATAGGACATGACCTACATGTCACCACAAGCCCCAAGAGTCCATATGGGCTCGGGGCTTTGACCACAAAAGTTACTTTCTAAGCAAAACCTGGTGTGATGGCCCATTCAAGTCAATGGTGTCACTGAGAAGCTCAGGGGTTAAAAGGATAGCTATCCTTTGGCTTTCAGGAAAGCCCTCAAAACTACTCTATTCTAACTCTCTGACTATTACTGTTCCTCTTGTTTGATAGCCTCCTCACCAGCGCCATGATGCCCCCGGGCGACCGCGCGCTCTACAAGTTCAGGTAACATAACATAACATAACATATCCCCCAGTCCCGAAAGTCCCAAATTTAGCGTAACCCCAGATCTTTTCCAGACCTAGCAACACCCCTGACTGTGAGTCTCACTACCAATAAGAAACACCCTACGTGACATAGCATAGCATGCCATAGTTTGACGTGGCATTGTATATTATGAACACTTGTGTATGGGCGCGTAATAAATGCCATATCATATATACTATAGTGAAGTGTGCATCACATAGAATATCATAGAATAACTAAACATGAATGCCATGCCTTAATATGCCATATAATAACTGGATGTGTGCATGGCACACCTTACCCACATCATAACCGGACAGCGGTCGTGTGGCATTGCATGCTATATTACAATTTAAAGTGGGTGGCATGAATGCCATGCCTTAATATGCCATATAATAACTGGATGTGTGCATGGCACACCTTACCCCATCATAACCGGACAGCGGTCGTGTGACATAGCATGCCATATTACAGTTTAAAGTGGGTGGCATGAATGCCATGCCTTAATATGCCATATAATAACTGGATGTGTGCATGGCACACCTTACCCACATCATAACCGGACAGCGGTCGTGTGGCATTGCATGCTATAGTACAGTTTAAAGTGGGTGGCATGAATGCCATGCCTTAATATGCCATATAATAACTGGATGTGTGCATAGCACACCTTACCCACATCATAACCGGACAGCGGTCGTGTGGCATTGCATGCTATATTACAGTTTAAAGTGGGTGGCATGAATGCCATGCCTTAATATGCCATATAATAACTGGATGTGTGCATGGCACACCTTACCGCATCATAACCGGACAGCGGTCGTGTGGCATTGCATGCCATGTTACAGTTTAAATGGGTGGCATGAATGCCATGCCTTAATATGCCATATAATAACTGGATGTGTGCATGGCACACCTTACCCACATCATAACCGGACAGCGGTCGTGTGGCATTGCATGCTATAGTACAGTTTAAAGTGGGTGGCATGAATGCCATGCCTTAATATGCCATATAATAACTGGATGTGTGCATGGCACACCTTACCCACATCATAACCGGACAGCGGTCGTGTGGCATTGCATGCTATAGTACAGTTTAAAGTGGGTGGCATGAATGCCATGCCTTAATATGCCATATAATAACTGGATGTGTGCATGGCACACCTTACCCACATCATAACCGGACAGCGGTCGTGTGACATAGCATGCCATATTACAGTTTAAAGTGGGGGGCATGAATGCCATGCCTTAATATGCCATATAATAACTGGATGTGTGCATAGCACACCTTACCCACATCATAACCGGACAGCGGTCGTGTGGCATTGCATGCCATATTACAGTTTAAAGTGGGTGGCATGAATGCCATGCCTTAATATGCCATATAATAACTGGATGTGTGCATGGCACACCTTACCCACATCATAACCGGACAGCGGTCGTGTGGCATTGCATGCTATAGTACAGTTTAAAGTGGGTGGCATGAATGCCATGCCTTAATATGCCATATAATAACTGGATGTGTGCATGGCACACCTTACCCACATCATAACCGGACAGCGGTCGTGTGGCATTGCATGCTATAGTACAGTTTAAAGTGGGTGGCATGAATGCCATGCCTTAATATGCCATATAATAACTGGATGTGTGCATGGCACACCTTACCCACATCATAACCGGACAGCGGTCGTGTGGCATTGCATGCTATAGTACAGTTTAAAGTGGGTGGCATGAATGCCATGCCTTAATATGCCATATAATAACTGGATGTGTGCATGGCACACCTTACCCACATCATAACCGGACAGCGGTCGTGTGGCATTGCATGCTATAGTACAGTTTAAAGTGGGTGGCATGGCAGAGCATACTGCATCATACCTCGCTGTGTGTGGCACTTGAGAGCATACCTCATTATCTAGCAAAGTATGTTGCACAGCATACCATACCATTGCTCGATATTGGTGGTATGACGCAGCATGCCATATCAAATAGGGCATGGCATGCAGGAATAAAACTCTGTGGGCCCAGTGCCACGGGGCTAGCCAGAGATGCCGCTTCAACCCACCGAAGACACAGAGGACCAGCCCATCCGTAATCTATATTTAGTGGGGATAACATTTCCTGTTTGTCTTCGGGAACCGCATAACTGAAGCTGCTACACTTTTCCATGACCCCCGGGGACCCCCTACGGTCCCAAGCGCACAGGGTTCACATCTGCCCCCCCCCTACCCCCCTCTATCCTACTACCAACCCACCTCACCTGCGTCTATTCTCGCAGAGACACGAGCAACAGGGCCAGCACAAATGGCAGACGGGCGCTATGGTGGCCACTTTACATTACACTACTTCCACGGTGACTCACTTCCTCCTAGCCAGGCCGGCGGCCTCATGTGCATCCATGGAGTCTCACTATTTATTTATTTATTTATTTATTTATTTATTTATTTATTTATAAATGTATAAAGCGTGCGAACAGCCGAGGGCATAGAGGTGCGGCTACACGAGGAAGATCTGGTTACATGGTACGTACATATAGTTTACATGTAAAACATTACTTCCAATTGGGTATTGACACATAATGCTTTGCATGGCATATTATGTACGATAGCTGAACAGCCGGCGGGTTCAAGCAAATAGCAGATAGCACTCTTTCCCTCATGAGTGGCACGTACAACAGACTGCCTCATTCACACGGATCCGTGTGATTTTACTGCCCAATCTTTTACCGCTGATTTTCTTTCACAATATATATATATTTATTTTTTAACAAATGTTCTGCTGCACAATGCATGGGGACTCCAGTTAACTACCCACACCCCAATTAGTGTGTTATTCCTTTTCCAAAACTGGTGTCACCCCAAAATATCGCAGACAATCACTGCGAATCCCAAAATACTGAATTTCGGGTGACCTGTTTCACTGCATACATGTGTGGGGGGATGGGTAAAGTTAATAAAAAATATGGTGGGGTTTGGGGAGGGCTGCAAGGGTTCTCCCCCTGCATATATATGCAGTGAAATGGGGTGAAAGAGGAAAATCAGTATCTGGGAATTCAGGATCTTTTTTTCAACATGATCCCATAGATCGCCGATCCTAACCATCTGTTTGTGCTTTCGTCGTTTTTAGCTGCTCGGTGAATTTCATTGCAAATAATATTCTTCACTGAAAAAAAAGTGCAGTGAAGATTGTGCAATGAACACACTTTTTACCATTAATCTAGGGGTGTCCTCATAATATGATATGATTGATTATTTATAATGCGCTTAATACCCAGAGGTTTCTATGCGCAGACGCAGGGATCGAACCCGTGTTGCTCCGTGTCGTTTTTGCTTCCAAGGTGAGCACATTACCCCTGAGCTATCCTCCCGAGACAATTCCTTGAAGTCTTACCCGTTTGACCAGATGGCCTCATACACTTCCTTGGGGCCTCCTGTGCGCCCATGGAAAATTAACCATTGCTTGAAGCGTGACCTCATGCACACCTCATATGAGGTCTCCCTCATTGCTACAGGGCTGGCCTCATATACTTCAGAATAGAGGTGACTTGCTAGAGCTCTGTGGGGGGTCTTCATAGTGGAATAGGAGCGCACACCGCAGGATAGCAAAGAGGTGAATCACTGGATCTCTGTTGGGGTCTTGTTAGAGGAACGGGAGTGTACCCAGGAAGCCAGGTTAGAGGCTAAACAGTGGAGCTCTGTGGGTGCCGTGCTGGTGGAACAGGAGTGCACCCTACATGTTATATCCCTTGTCAAGCGTGTGGGAGTACTTGGATATAAGGTAAGGACTTATTGTAAGTAACGATGGTCTGACCTCAGATTGAGAACAAGTTGGTGAGAAGATACTGGGAAAGAGGTTTATCATAAGTTCACCTTTTCCACACGAGAGAGCCCATTCCTGGACAGCAAAGCGAACGCTGTGCTGAGAGGACTGACTATTACCTGTTTTCTCGCGTGTAAACATGGCAGAGCGATGTCTTTGAGGATCCGAATCCAGGGGAATCCCCCTATAGGAGACAGCGGACACTTTGTGCATGTTATAATCCCCGACAGCCCCTCCCCTATCCCCAGAGGGGCCGCCTTTACACTGAGAAACCCTTTCTAAGGTGCTTGGGCCGGCACCATTGGCAAGCAAGGGGCAAGTGGTACTCAAAGCTCAGATTGCAATGTTATGGGAATGCCCGTCCTGTCCCACCCGTCCAAGCATCCATGTCTTTCACCTTCCTGCAGCCCTTGCACCCCATTTATGCTGAGAGATGGTACGCCTAGCTTTGCATGGCGCTTGGAGGAATCCACACGCTATGTTTTGTGTTTGCTGCTCCTCCTTTCATCACTTAGAAACCTGGTTCTTCAACATCACAGATTCAAATTGAAAAAACAAAACACCCAAACGGGAAACACAAACAATAGGATGACAGAAGCTAGGGTGACACTGACAAAACATCCAGAGCCGACTAAGGGAAACTCCAACTATAACATAAGAGATGATGCTAGGTCGAATAGGACAGAAGCGACACCCCATGACGACAGAATGAGCATCCTTAGCCAACCCCAGCCAACAACCTCACCGGCACCATAATCGCTACCAGGTATCATATTTGAATAAAGTTGTGTGAATGTTAGCAGTTGCCACACTTGAAATAAGTTCTGGACATCGGCATGGGCTGAGCACGGATGTAGTTGTAAAGGATGACATGATCATTTTACTTTCCATCGACAGGGAGATTCATGGCTTTGCACGTTTCTCTCGGTTGGTCTGCTGTTGAGATGGTCGGGGCTTCCTGCTTGAGGTTGTCACGTTTTGTCATGTTGTGTGTCGCATCGAGATAGGATCGTGAGTTATCAGCATGGGTCGCACTTGGATGGTGTTGTGAATAATGGCATGCACCACACTTGGTTGGAATTGGGAGCATTGGCCGGAGTCGCGTCTGGATGGGATTGTGGATGGTGGCAGGTGCCGCACCTGGACTGAGCTGTGGATGTCGGCACCTGCCGCTCCTGGATGGAGATGTGAATGCTGGCATATGCCACACTTGGATGGACTCTTAGACATTGGGCGTCACATCTAGATAGAAGTGTGAATGTTAGCTATGCCAATTAACCACTAACAATTTCAACCCTCTGCATACACCTCTCAAACTCTAACCAAACACAACCACAAGCCTATAAACGCAACAATCCGCACAAACTTCACTGCACTGCAACAAAAAAACAAACCACACATAGACTCGCACAACAGTACACGACGGCTACACAGTACATGCCGGCTACCAATCGGCAAACAACCCAAGTCCAGCCAACGGAGCGCACCGGGTTGAGACTGCCAACAGCACATCACTGCTCTCTTGCACTTTTTCAGCACATTCCCACTAACTCACACCCCTTCCCTTTTTTTCAGAGCTGCCAGAGTGCCAGGGGACCACTTCGGTGGTGATAGTGCACGGTACAAATATCCTTTAACATTAACATTAACAAAGAACCGCCTGCAGGGCTTTGGCATCATTTTGAACCTGTCAAATGCTGGTGAGTGGAAGCCTGTGGAGGCATTGAGCGTGGGACCGAGGGGATTACAATTGGACAGCTCGCAGTCAGTGGTAGACGTGTACCAAAAAAGTAATGGAACTGTGACCCGGGCGGGGAGCAACGTGCATTACATTTTTCAAGAATTACAGCCATGCTGCTTGACAGCAAATTGAGTTGAAACAGATTTCAGTTTTGCTGTACCTGCTATTTGGTGGTAAAGTGGAGAAATGTGTTTTAACTTCACAAAGAACATTACTAGAATGGGGCAATTTGTTGCAAAAAGTAGTGGAACTGTTAACAATAATAAATAAAAGTAATGGAACACCTCTCCCAGGTCTCCTGGACAACTAGTAGGTTTAAGAGCCTGCAACACGTCCAGAACGTCTGATGTAGAAACCTTCAAAAAGAGGTTTTATAGGCACAGTCAAGGGTAAATAGCCCACAGGTTCAAGTTCACATAAATGCTTAACAGCAATGTCCTTTTTAAAATGAGCCCCCTGGTTAAAAAGGGCATTCGGTGTGCTGATACACCAATCCTGGTCCATAAGAATCCGTTCCTCCGGTACAATGTGAGGCTTTTATCTTAAAGAGTTCTTTAGAATCGGAGCCGGCATTGCTAATGCGAGAGTCATACTCCTCTTATTGGCCTGCCCATTGGCTTCTTCATAGTGTAGAGCTAACAAGTTATAGGTGTCTTTATATGTGCCAGGTTCTGTAGGCTTTGTCTTTTTAGCTGTGGAACTCGTAACTCGTGTATGTATCAGGACTGCACAGTGGGTAATTGCATGCCCTGGCTGGAGCAATACTATCAAGGGATAATGACAGACACTGATGGTAACAGGCCGCCATAACATCTTGCAAAGCACTGTAGGACAAGTCATTCAAGGATTCCCAAAAAGACGCAACAGAAAGAAATGGCTACAGCGGCTCTAGCTGGATAGGTTTGAGGTTGTCAATTAGAAACAGGGAGCACCAAGTAGATGAAAGAGTGATCAGACCAAGGGCAGTCCATAATCTCAAGCTGTGCAACTGGAATGCCAGAGGTACAAAGCCAATAGAACATATGGCCATCCTTATGTATCTGAGCCATAATAACTTGAGCGATGCCCAAATTGCCCAGCTATTGATTGGTGACTCTGGTTGAACAGTCTTGAATAGTCTGGTGGCCCTTAAACCAGAGATTCAAATCCCCCATAATAATGGTCTTGGGAGATGGTTTGAGCAATGAATAAAGCAGAGAATGGAATTGTTCCTCTAAGCAAGGCAGGTTATGAGGGGGTCTGTACAATAGAATACAACTGCAAGTGGTGCAAGGATTGGTCAATAACTTGACCAATAACAGTTCAATCCCTTCAGACTCTTCTATTTCAACTTGGTGAATTTTAAGCATTTTCCAACAAATAACAGCAACCCCAACCCCATGCCACTAGATCTGTTCTTGCAAATAATAGGGTAACCGACCGGCACGGCAAGATACCAGACTCTCTGATGAGAACGCAATGTCAATGTTGCTGTCTGAAATATGGTCCGGCACCTCGACAGCATGCCTAACCAATGATCGAGTATTAAGATAGACGCAAAGTCACTTCAGGGCAAGTTGCAGCCTGTGAAGATTTAGTATAGCTAGCATTAAACAGGATTTTAGCAGTCGCCAGTATGCTATTTGTTCGCGATAGTGATGCTACGAGGGGACTTCTCTCCTTATTCCCAACAACAGTAGGTAAGTCCGCATATAAGGTATCCGTAGACAACATATGCATGAGATACCGAATTAACACACAGGTGATCAGGTATGCAGACAGTGTTATTCTCTACCGCATCAATAGCCTGGACATCGGTATCGTTCCATTTGCTGTAACGGTGGAGACGTAACCAACATCAGCATTATTGAAAGAACAACACAAATTGGCATCAGGCACAAGGGCATTAATATCATTGTTGTCATTAGGAATGGGCGCCCAGTTTTGGTGTCTGAGTCTCAGGCCCAGGGGTGTTGCTATGTCTGGAAAAGATCCAGGGCTACGCTAATGTGGGGTCTGTCTGGGTTGGGAGCTAGCTAGCCTTTTGGTTGTAGTCCCTGAGCTTCTATCTGGGCCTACAACCAAAAGACCCGGGGCTATAGCCCCCCCATAATCCCCTAGCAACGCCTCTGCTCAGGCCAATTTAGGGTGATGTGCGTTTGTCCACCCCTGAGTACCCGTGTGATACTAGCTGTGGGCACCGTGTAGCTGTGGCGGTGGAAGGTGGGACTGATGTTCCAGCAGGCCATCAGGTAGAACCTACATCTCGAAATGTACTTGTCAACATGAGTGGAATTAGGGGCTTTTGGAGCAAGAATAATTGGAGCAAGAATAAATGTATCCGGGAATCCCGACCACACAAGCCAAGCGGAACATTGAATCCTTGTAATTGGCCTAAGTGTTTTCTTTCCCTGTCTGCGTTTGTGTTCCAGGAGGGCTATTATCCCAGGCGATGATGATCACGTTGACCTGACATTGTAAGGACAATGTGTAAATGTGTTGGAAGAGTGAAAGAGTGGGCGTGTGATGAGAAATTGCAATGGCAGCTGTTGTGTTTGGTCATGATTTGGTGGTCAATGGATTGGGAGGACATACTTCACCGAAGGACGGAACGCTACCCAGCATTGATACAGATTGACTAACCAGCCGGTTATCAAGAACGGACACTGCTCCAACGCCCCAGGCCAAACAACCCCTAAGAAAGACTGCTTTACACATGCCCTCCGCCTTGACAAAGACTTCGGTCGAAACAGGTGTTGGCTTCTTTCTCACATGAACCTAGCACATACTGCTAGGCCAACTGGTTGTATACTAGAAACACAACCGAGAATCAAGACACTAATGGTTACATCCAGCCTCCAGCGCCATTACTATACAAGGTTTGCCTACTCACACATTCCGACATTTCGATCACGTTTTGCTATTCATTATTTTAAAGTGAATTGTAACGTTTTTATGTGTAAAATCAACTAGAATCTTTTCCTGTAACTGATTATTTGGCTAATACTGATAAAGCAAGCAGCGAACATCAAATAACGTTGATGAGATTTCAAATGGTGAGGAAAGTCCATAATAGTTTCCAGTTACTGGTGTTAAATGAAGCGGGCTCTGTGACTTTGAAAGCGCATTGGTGAGAATGCTTGCCCATAACGGATGGGGTGGACCTTCGTTTTAGACAGCAGGTGTGACAGAACTCAACAGCCATCACGAGCCCTTTAAATAGCACATTGAGGAGCAACACATGAACACGATGTGCTCCCAATTTTACGGTAAATAAAACGTGTCAATTTCACACTAATTTGACTGGCCCTCATTACGACCCTGGCGGAAATCGAAAAACGATGGCGGAAACGCTATTTACGCTGTGGCGCTCCGGTCAGTCGCTTTCCGCCAGGGTCGTAATGAGGGCCACTGTGTTTCTCCTGCTAGCTTTTCTTTCAGTGTTTGAACAATGCAGTCAATGCCGGACGTTATTGACTGCATTCTGAGCTTTCTGGTTAGCTGGCAGCCGGTCATTATTGTTCACTAGAGCACGTCCAAAATAACTCTCAGACCTCAGAGGCTTCTATTGGGACAATACAAAAGCCTTGAAAGGGCATGTTTGACATCTCATTTAAGAAAACAGCGTGCCCTCTTCCACAGGGGTGGTACCCTTTTCTACAGGGGTGGGCAACCCCACTCCGTCCAGGAAGCTAGAGTGGCAGAGGGAGCAGTATGCCGACACTGCAATAGGGGAGAATTTCAGATTTAGGTTCCCTAGCCGGGCACTAGAAAAACATTTCTTGAAACGTGGTTGTGTTATGTCTGGCTGCCAGAGAGCCCAAGACTCCCTGATGCAGGGTCTTCCACCCATTTCGGTAGCGATCATCCAGTTCTAGATGCTGACCACCCAAAAACTCCCTGAAATTGATAAAAGTGGCCCACTGGTGTGCAAGGGGACCTCAAGCTCCCATGAGTGGATCACACTGATGTGCTCTCCCAACACTAGCCTTGATTGGTCGGTAGCAGACTGGGGTGTTGCTAGGTCTGGAACAGATCAGGGGCTGCGGCGCGCTGATGTCGGGACTCGGGGCTAGGTAGCCTTTTGGCTGTAGGCCCTGAGCTTCTATACGGGATACAACCAAAAGACCCGGGTCTATAGCCCTCCTCCCCCTAGGCTCCCCCTAGCAAGGCCTCTGGTAGTACCGTTAGGCAAGGGCAATTTCACACGAAAGACATCAGCAGGAAGAGTGAGCCAGGCTGGACATTCCTGTGCTGTTTTCCAGTGCAAGACGTTTGTGTTTATTTCGGCTGGGAATGTTCCACTGTGAGAGTAATGCGTCCTTCTCAAGAAACGCTGACCCCTCTGACTTTAGGAAGGACACATAATGCAGGCGGGTGGTTCATATCCCAAGAAGCAGAAGAGGAATGGAAAACGAGGAGCCCGAGGCCTTTCATCGCACTCTTAATGACCTGCCATATGTCAGAAACAGGGAGAGGTCTGTCAGCAGCGGCCGATATAAAAATTATTCTGATTCCCACAATTCAGTGTGTCATGTCTGATACTTGCTAACTGCTCCAGAGCACTAGGATGTTTTCCCACGGGCATGGCGGGGATTCAGAACTAATCCAGAAAGATAAAAAATACATCTGTAGGCTCAGGCAGAAAGCTTTGCAAGACAAGGAGCAGATTTCAGGGTAGTGTTGATAGTGAAAAGACGGGAGCTCATTTGCATAACGCGTCCCTCCCAGAATGCATTTCACCTTCTGAATACTTTCAGGGGCATTTGTTGAAAGCGGGTTACTTTCAGGGAGATTTGCTGTCAGAATTGGTGATGCTTTCTAGAGTTCAAGGAGACTTGAGCTGTCAGCGCAGTGTAGTTTTCCTGATGCTGATCGCTTTCACCCTAGGAGACTGGTGGTGTAAATCAGAACTATCAAATGGTGACTAATGGTGAACAGAAGAAGAAGAAGAAGAGTGTTACATGATGTGCATCATTAGCCAATGAATTACTATTTGTACGGTTTAAAGTTGCACCATACGCTGATGATCTAAACCATTCTGAAATCAGTAAAAGTGCTGCATTCAGGTGAACCTAAGATCCAAACCTGTGCACGTCCCTCTTCAATGGACAGGTAATATTCTTTTAAGTCCTGCCAGAGAGTCAGCTGATCATCCACACACCCCTTTAAGTGCCGTTACCTCAATGATGTTTTGTTACCGGGACACCTTGCTCAAAGTCCTGGCCCATTATTTGCATTCTGGGAGTTTTTGCATTTTAATTGACGACAATGGACCAAAGAGAAACTAAAGTGGACGTAAAGCCTGCAACTGAAAGAGCATCCCCGTGAAGTGGAGTCTACTGGTCACTTTACGTACAAGTCATTCCGCACACATGAACCACCCGCAGAAAGGCTCTGATTTGGCAAAATCAAACATGGCACCAATCATGCATTGTTGGTATTAAAGGCGCCTCCACCAACGTCTCTAGTTTACACTTTCTGTGTGAAATACATGTACATAAGACCTAATCGGTGAGATAGAGCCTGTTACCAGGATTGTATATATTGTATATTGACTAATCATCACATTTTTGGACAGATGTCCCTTAAGCTTCCATTGCTTTGCAAGGTTATTTTAGGAGAAATACTACACTGGCAGCTCATCCTCAATGGATGTTATGTGTGGGGCCACTAACTATCAAGAGGACTATGTTCGGGGAGCTGATCCATTTGAGTCTGTTGACACAGAAAGAGGGGTACCTTTAGATCTATTGTGATGGAACACTGTGGTCCCGCATTTTCACCAGGTGGCAAAAGAGTGCTTCACGTAGCTCTGAATGGAGGGAGATAGTACTGGCGATGCGAGACACCATCACAAGCTCTTCTGGTAGACACAATGACCTCCACAATGGGCCATTGAAACTGGCACTGAGCCACTGTGTTGATAGGACAGGGCTGCCATTGTTAACCAAGGAAAAGTATCACAACCTAAAGGATAGAGGCTACAATAACAGCAGACCCACTCAGCCTCTCATTGTACTCATGCCAATGAAATGTGTATGATTGTGTTGATTGCAATAGCCTAGTGAACACATTGAAACCCTTGCATGGCGTTCTACGCATTTCAAAATACCTTTAGAGATTCCAGGGTCATTTGTTGAAGCAGCAGTCAGGTTACCCCTGGGAACTGAGACTGCTGAACTGAAATGAATTGTAACCTCATTTTATACTAACAGTCAAGACAGGTTTCAAGTGTTCAGGAGTCTGGAGTTCTAAGCAATCATGTATCCTGATTCCAACCAGATCATGGGTAATGTTTCCGAAAGTGGTCTTTTCGGCAACCATGACTCCGCGCTCCCGGTTTCATCTCCTGCCCGCTCCACATTTCTGCCCGCTGACAGAGGCACTCTGTGCCCCCTGTAGGCTATCCATCCTCTTATTCCTAGCCCTCGCCTTACTTTTTTATGGCATTCTCCGCTCTACGCTCCCATTGCACCTGGAGCTGCTTCTTACTCCAACCTTCTGCTCCTGATCACACTGTCTCCGAAAAATCTGTCACCCTTTTTTATTTTATTGCCCAGAAAACCTCAATTCCTCGCATCCTCCCTACCTTCTTCTGCCCGATTTCTCTACTCCTCATGCCATCTACTACGGGGTGTGGCCCAGCTCCCACTCAATCCCTAGTTCGCCTACCCAAACTCAGTTCTTCCTTACACAAAAACTCCTCCTTCTATTCCAGAGACTCTTGGTCCATCCAGTTAGATGGGGCTTTATGTAGCTTCTTGTTGTCAGCGATGGATTCACATCTGAAATGATCTTCCTGTGATCTGAACCCTTTGCTCAACTGATCATCCTAACAAAGACGTACCGGCTCTGCAAAGGGTTTGCTTTAGAAAGATGGGAGACTGTGGGTACTCTTGTGGGTACTGTGTAAATATTCTATCACAGAAACCTATAGAATTACGGAACAAGTTAAGTGCATCTGCAACTATTACTCAAATTGGACTATTGTGGCAATAGGTTGTATTCTGGAGTCTTTAGCCAAAGTACATTGGGATTACCCCAGTTTCATCATCCACACTCGTGGCTTCTGTGGGGTTCGATAAATCACACCCTTTGAGTGGTGAGTCACATGGGATGAATTGTATATTATCAGATCCATTCCCATGACCTGTCTTAAGCTACTGAAGTCTGAACCAGGATTCTTTTGATACATGCCTTACACTCCATTAAAAGTAGCAGTGGAATTAGCTGCAGTGGGAACAAAAGTATTCAACTTGTTCTAGGTTATTTGTGTTTTTATTTACGTCCCAGTCTGGTACAATTTTCTCTTTATTCGTTATGCTATTTTATGACGAGGGATGGGGAAGTCTGCCCCATGCCCCCTACTACATTCACAACAAGGAAGAAGGCCAGAAAACACTGCAATCACCCATTCTATTTTGGATGAATTCCCAACGGACCCATGATTGACAAGTACGTTGAGAGGTATCCCCTCAGCCAGCCATAGCGACCAAGGGACATACAGATCTATCCATGCGTGGATGTAGAGCCACAGGCTATGATTAGAGACACTTATGGACAGCTCGGACTAAAACACCAAGAAGCCAAATTACTGATGTCATCAGAGACACCCCGACATAGCACTATTAGGCATGAAGCACACGTGCCATTCGCACTTTGGGACACAAACACACCCTCGAATACATGAAGAACACGAGCGTACAGTTCTATAGTTAGAGGACAGATACATATACATACTGTCATTTGCTTTTATTAGTTTTGCCACTAGCCAAATGCAGCCATGCAGAAACTGCAGGATGCAAGACATCCTAAACAAAGCTTGCAGATGCTTACACACGAATAACCATATGGAACTGCAGAAGCACCTATGTGATCTGACAGAGCCAAGTGTGACTAACCTATGGAAATGCAGTACAGCATGGACACTGTAGAAACCGCATTATAAGGTTTAGGAAAATTATAGCAGGCCTCAGGCCTCTGAGCAAGAGACGAGCTGTGCCGGTTCAGGCTGGACAGAGAGCAAGACATGTGAGACAGAACCCTCAGCCAAGGTCAAATGATACGGATGACATTCCAATCATCACCAGACGATAAAGGGACCAGCTGCAGAAAATATGAATAAATCCTCATAATTCAGAGCTGCACAGCTCAAATGTGTGGTCTCTGAACACGTGACGTGGCCAAAGTAGACAATGGACAGCGATCAACGGTGGGAAAGGAGAGCCGGTCCAAGGCTGCCAGACACAGAGCCAACAAGTATGCAACAATATGTAACACGTGTTGCGCCATTCAAGAGAGCACTCTCATAAGGGAAAGGTGGTACACAAGTTACTATACAGACACATAATCATTCTCATCACCTTGAAGAGGTACACAGTGAGCTGAGAATCTTTACGGATCCCAGGCCTGGGGACGTCAGCTCTAGCCAATCACAGTTTAGTACCCTCTGGGTGGGTAGCATTGGGCAACCACCAATGGTAAGTCCGCAACAATGTTATAGTTAGTGATTTGGGGATGGGACAGGCCAGCCACCTGACATGCAAGGGCCAGTAGAATAACATCTATAATGTCCTATATAGGTTATAAAATACTCAATATCTAATCATTTGGCCCGATAGGTTTTCTGGAGAGGGGACCAATTTATGACAAAGTGCTGACGCTGTTTGGAATTAAAACCAGCCTGCGAGCGAAAGAAGAGCAAGATGTGCATGGATTTTCTTTGTTCCTGTGCTGATCCTTGTTGGTTTTGTCTGTAATAAACCGCAGTTTGAAGTTGCCGTTGACTGAGTCCTCCGTGCATCCTGGGGAGGGTGCTGGGCACTCCAAGTCTGCAGACTTCCAGTGTTCCTCTGGCATACCTGGGGGTCCGTCCCCAACACTTACGTTACTGGTTTTAGTAAACAGCCTCAGTCGCCGATTGGTGCTATGTGGGAATAAGGTTGTCGTGGCTGTATTGGCTTAGAAAAGCCAGTTCTTCAGTTGTTTCCTGAAGGGGAGGTGATTTTTGGATGGTTCTGATGTGGACAGATAGTCTGTATACAGCGTTGCAGCAAGGTAAGGAAAGGCTTGCCGCCTCTTCGTTGCATAGGTATATGGGCCAGTGCAAAAAATCTCATCAATGAGGCATCACTACCATGTTTTTCAGCAAAATGTACAGCCAAAGGATAAGAGCTGTCCTCCTTGAGAATTGCTCTGTAGTGTTGCAAAATACACAACTGAGAGGATTTTGTAAACTGATTGTAAGTCCATGCTGACTGGTATGTGGTTTCACATGACTTTGATCTTTTAAACAATAAAAAAAGAACATTTTTATCACTAAGCTCATGGGATCGAATGCTTTGTGTAATTTTTGCTGAGTGTAAGACGGTGTTCATGATTCAATGGTCAGTACTTCAAGCCTGGCAGTTGTTGGTTTAATTGCGGTTTTCCTTCAAATGTTTTCACAAGCACCCGCTGTAGAAGGCTTGAGTACCATTGAAAAGGGATTTAGAAAGTAGAATATATATATATATTTATATATACATCATTTTTTCATGTTTTTGTTTTCTTTGATTGTGTGTATTGTTAAGGTTGAGTTAATTGGTTTAACCAATAAACAATTAAAAAGAAATATTACAAGTAGAAGGACACCCACAATCAAATTAGTAAATGAATTAAAACCAGTTAAGATCATGGAAAATGTTCTGTACAAATATCGGTTTTCTAATCTTTAAAAACAACTCATGAGTAATGGTGAAAGTCTGTGGTCCTCAGGATGTTAATTCATGGCTCCCTGTGTGCGGGAAAGAGTAGAAAGTGTTCTATATCTTTTCAGTTTGCCCCTGGGAATACCAAGCAGATGGGCAATTTCTTTTCTATGGGTCTGATGGACACTCTCCAGGTGGTCTGGCTATGAATTGGCCCGAACGTCTATGCACAGTAATATGTGGGTGGTGGTCATTCCAGAGGCTCCTTGATGTGGGCCTAAGACATGTTTGTTATATCACTAACAGGGGTTTGAGGTTGCATCGGGGACATATGTTTCGCTTGTTTTGGAGTACCATGAGGAATCGTCCACCTAAGCACATGGATTTTTCACATTGAGCTAGAGGACATTAGAAGAAAACCTGTGATGCTGAGTCTCGCTTCGGTCTGTACGCTGAATAGATTGGGGGTTGAATATGGCGCAGCTGGGCATCACTGAGGAAAAGAAGTCCCTGAACCAAGGAACAACAGCACCTATCATGAGCTGTTGGTCATCGGTCGCGAAACAAATCCTTGATATTCTTTATTGGAAAAGAGGATCATAGAAGAATATAGCGGTTGTCACCCCATGGCTACTTGTACTCATCCGCGAAGTTACGTATAGATGTTTACGCCATCCATGTACAAATGGGGTGGGGCTATACTTCATGCCTCTCAACCACTTCACAGGGACTCTTTCAAGGATGCCGTTTTTTTAACGCTGTGACGGTTTTTCAAGAGGTAAATAACCCACCATGACTACTGATCTCAAAGCCAGTCCATCACCCTTTGCTCTGCCTCCAGCATATCGTGTCACCTCCAGACCTCTCTTTCACCTGCAACGTGTTAGCGGCTAAATAGAAGATTTTAAAAACATGAAATGCCCAATTTTCCCCATTGTGAACGTGAACCCTGAAGAAGCGCTGTTGGCCAAAATGGATGGCTTGGTTCGTAGTACCAATTATATTAAGGTCCATATTACGTATTGTGTGGTATTAAACCAGTGCATGGTAACCAATGTTAGCAATGGCTGTTTTTACATCCCATTAACGGCCCTTTTGCAACACCACCCCTAACAGCTATTTTGGTGTTAAAGTACATTGTAATGTGCTTGCCAGGACTATGAAGGTGTGAATGGAAAGTTAGTGTGGAATGTTGGTCGGAGCACTCGGTGAGTGTTCTGAGAATATCAGTTGGAAGGGAGCTGGCTGGTGTGTGAATGGGCCAGTGGTTGTGTGCTACATCGTATCTACATACGTGTCACGGGACTGGAATAAATACACCCATATATATCTTGCCTTGGAATCCAGAGTGGAACATCATAACAGGAAGCAGGTTACGTCAAATTGCCTGCAGTGGAAGTAAAAACACCACCCAGAATACGATCTTCCTCAAGCTGGTCTAAATCTGGCAGTGTTGTCAAGGTGAGGTGGATGGCAAGGGTCCACAAACACCAGCAATTTTGGAGGAGGAGGAGTCTTTGGGATGCAGCACACCACCAGGGTGTAAAAACACCACCCAGAATACGATCTTCCTCAAGCTGGTCTAAATCTGGCAGTGTTGTCAAGGTGAGGTGGATGGCAAGGGTCCACAAACACCAGCAATTTTGGAGGAGGAGGAGTCTTTGGGATGCAGCACACCATCAGGGTGTAAAAACACCACCCAGAATACGATCTTCCTCAAGCTGGTCTAAATTTGGCAGCGTTCTCAAGGTGAGGTGGAGGGGTCCATAGACACCATCAGCATTTTGGAGGAGGAGGAGTCTTTTGGATGCAGCACACCACCAGGGCAGAGGCTCGCCTTATAGGGTGGTTACCACCAGTGGTCGAAGTGTATGAAAATGAGTAGTGGAACTATGTTCCTTTCTGGCCTGCCCCCCGCTCACCACAAACCCCCATTGCCACGACCACCACCCATGCACAATACAAACCCCCAAACACATGTGCCTGAAAGTGCAAGTTTCAACTTCTTCTTAGACTTTGATTTTAAAACGAAACCTTTCCGGAACGGTTTCTTTTTAAAATAAAACCACAGGAACAGTACAATTTAATAACAAAAAGTACAGAGCCCCGCTCCCACCGACTTTGACCACTGGTTTAACACAAAACCCTCCCCCGAGCATCACCCTTGCCAGCCGAGTTTGCCAGTGGAACACCTGGCTGTAAGAAGCAACCAATTTCACCAATTAGGCAGGTAGAAAGTGTATTTTTATTACATTTCTCAAAGTATCATTTTATTCAGTTTGCAGAAACAAATACTGCCCAATAGGGTAGCCTGCATTCTGTTATGTTAGGTTATCTGGTAAAAAAGTGTTGTGAGCAAAAGGGTTCCTCAATTTTTTGTTAAGGGGGCTGTGGTATGTGAGGAAGAATGCATCAAGTAAAGGAGTACATTTACCACAAGCTACCCGCCTCTAACACACCAAGGGAGGCTACTTATCTGAAATTATCCCCACAATGGGATTTTCATAAGATTGTATCTACCACCACAGGCAAGGTAATATGTTTAACATATTTTAATCATTATTTTCTCAAGACAAAATGGTAAAAAAGACATAAAAAACCTATTTCCAGCGTTCGTCATTTGCGAAAACAACAATAGAGAGAGAGAACACCAATACATTAACAGTTTTTTAACATTCATTGATTTGCGTGATGTTAGTAGTGGTGTAGTTTAATCGCATTGTAATTATACATAAACATAGTATAATCACGTCAACAATCTAATATGTTTCTGGGGCAGAGGACAACACTGTTGCAGTCTAAAGCTCGTCAGTAAAGTCCCAAGACCCGTCTTCAGGACGCAGTAGGTTAAAGGAACAGGTTACACTGTCAACAGTGTACCTGAAGGTTAGCAAGCTGGCTACTTTTTGTATTTACACTCACACCACTTACACAAGGTTTTTATTTGTATTGAGTAAATCTTTTTATTCATTTTATAGGTTACCATACTGACACATAGGCGCCATGTTGACAGTGTAACTTGTTCCTTTAACCTACTGCGTCCTGAAGACGGGTCTTGGGACTTTACTGACGAGCTTTAGACTGCAACAGTGTTGTCCTCTGCCCCAGAAACATATGAGATTGTTGACGCGATTATACTATGTTTATGTATAATTACAATGCGATTAAACTACACCACTACTAAGATCACGCAAATCAATGAATGTTAAAAAACTGTTAATGTATTGGTGTTCTCTCTCTCTATTATTGTTTTCGCAAATGACGAACGTTGGAAATAGGTTTTTTAATGTCTTTTTTACCATTTTGTCTTGAAAAAATAATGATTAAAATATGTTAAATATATTACCTTGCCCGTGGTGGTAGATACAATTTTATGAAAATCCCATTGTGGGGATAATTTCAGATAAGTAGCCTCCTTTGGTGTGTTAGAGGTGGGTAGCTTGTGGTAAATGTACTCCTTTCCTTGATGTTAGGTTATCTGGTCTCATACCGCACACTGCTGCCACCTGCGTGGTCTCTTGGCACACACACCGTGCACTGCTGCCACTTGCGTGGTTTCTTGGCACTCACACCGCGCACTGCTGCCACTTGCATGGTCTCTTGGCACTCACACCATGCACTGCTGCCACTTGCGTGGTCTCTTGGCACTCAGTAGGGTGACCAGATTTTCTAAAAAAAAAACCCGGACGGTCTATGGAAATAGAAGTAGGACTAAAGAAAAATACACATTCGACTTTAGTCCTACTTCTATTTTGTTGGCCCGTTGCGGGGGTCATGGAGGGGGTGTGCTAACAGGCACACTCCTCGCATTGGAGGAGAGCGCTGGGGAGGGGAAGGGGGAGGAAATGGGGGCCCATTCTCACAGGAAAAGTTGCGCCGGGACCCGATTTCGGGATTTCGAAATCGGGGCCCGGCAAAAAGGTCTGTAATCAAAACCCCGGACGGGGTTTATAAACTAAAAAAACTCCCGGGACCCCGGGACGTCAGGTGATTTCCCCGGACTGTCCCGGGAAAACCCGGACGTCTGGTCACCCTACACTCAGACCATGCACTGTTGCCACTTGCGTGGTCTCTTGGCTCTCACACCATGCACTGCTGCCACTTGCGTGTACTTTTGGCACTCACACCATGCACTGCTGCCACTTGTGTGGTCTCTTGGCTCTCACACCATGCACTGCTGCCACTTGTGTGGTCTCTTGGCTCAAACCATGCACTGCTGCCACTTGCGTGGTTTCTTGGCACTCACACCATGCACTGCTGCCACTTGCGTGGTCTCTTGGCTCTCACACCATGCACTGCTGCCACTTGCGTGGTCTCTTGCCACTCACACCGTGCACTGCTGCCACTTGTGTGGTTTCTTGGCATTCTGGCGGCTCTGCAATGAAAGGAGGGACCTATTAGGTCAGTTGTATTGAACTTTGGGATTAAAGCCTCTGGTTTGATGCTCTTCAGACTGGACACTCCCACCTACACCCCATAGGCCTGGTTTTTGTATTTTTAAGGGTGTGGGGCAAATCTAAGATTCTTGCGGCATTCGCCATTTTGCTTGAGGGGTGTGGGGGGGTTGACATGTGTCGGACGTCCGATTTCTTCATCGGCAAGCATCCATTGCCAGATAATTACCTCCCCCTGGTAAGTGTCGGAGAGTCTGTTTCTGCCACTTCTGTTGCTTGCAAAACTCAGAATAACGGACCTATCGTCACGTCCTTGTTGAAACGAGTGACTGTTTACGTTTCTTGACGTTTCGACATTTCATTGCCCATACGGACGGCGGGCTTAAAGGCACACGAGCCCTCTGGCCAGAGCTGCGCGCTGGCAGCAGGATGCAGGGTTCACTTGCAGAGGGGAGACAGTCTGGAAGTCTGGGATTGCTCGCGTCTACACAATACATGCTTCAAATGAGAAAAGAAACAGGCCTGTGCATATATGCTACAATGAGTGAATGCGATATGCACTTCCTCTAAAGTGGTTTGCAAATATTCGTGGATCACAGAGGTAAAGGTTTTTTGTTACACAAATATTCACAGGTCACTTTTGAGGGTACAAACCAGCCCCCGGTCTATCCAAAGTCCCTCCATGCCCCATTCCGATCGCCAGCTGCCCTCCATGTACTCCCTCCCTCGCAGAACACCCAGAATAATTTAAACGTTTTAAACATTTCCAGCGTACTGAATATAGAGTAAGGTTCAACAGAGTGATCGAAGTGAGTGGGAACGGTCGGGAGAGGTGTTCCACTACTTTCATTTTTTTCTGTTTACCATTCCTCTACTTTTTATGACCATAGTCACCATTCTATTTAGAGGTCTTGTCCATTCGTGTCCCTGTGCAAGTGTAAAGTTGTAATAGAAGCCTTAGTTACTAGTCACCTAGACTATTGCAATGTCCCGGCCGCATAACCTTGTCACATGTTGCACTATGCTTCCGCTTACCCTCTCCTCTACCGAGACCATCGTTCCACTACCTTTTTCTGTACACTTCTACTACTGCTTTAACATGCCCCAATCCCGCGCAGAGTCCAGCTAGACACCAGTAGGGCATTGGGAACAATTATAGGAACTAGGAGTCATGGCAGTAGCCAGCCCTGCGTTGCAGGCCCCTAAATTATACCTATAAGTGACCATAAACCTTCCCTTGTGAAACTCCGGAAAAGTTCAAGAAGTCTGCGGGAACCAAACACACCCCAAAATACGGGCGATTCAGTGAATTGTATGCTGATCTGGAGCTTTCTCTCTTAAACATAGCCCAGGGTTTTCCAAAACTCTAAAAGATGGGCGCATTGCTTCGATACTAGAGGCCATACTTCAGAGCAATCTCCCAAAATAACTGAGGGAGAACAAGAAACATTAGCCCCCCTGCCACGCCAGCTCGGGGGAGTCTTTCAAGTTCTCTCCCAAGCTGGCGCGGTGGGTGAAGGCGCGGCAGACGGCCTATTGAAATTAAATGCGCCCGCTCTTGGGAGCGGAGCGCATTTAATAAAAATAGGGCGCTGCAGCGCCTATTGAAAAATCTGCCGCTCCCCCCATCCCCCCCATGACCAGGGGCGTGCGGTGGGAGGAGGGTGCCACATGTTTGTTTTGCTGCCCGGGGCGCTGCAGCCTCTAAGGCCGGCCCTGTTTGCAGGTATCAGCCCTCTATGGTTTTCAGAGCCAAAAGACCATTCGGTGGCATTAGAACACTGAGAAGAATATCAAGATGAATACCTGAGGAACTGTTACTGGTGCTAGCGGAGGAGTATGGCTCTAGCACAAGGGGTCATGAGATCCGTCATGCCAGGGACAGGCTCACTGGCAACCCATCACACTTCATCACTAGAGGCTGGGGAATGGATGCCACGTTGCACCTTCCACTGAGAGTGGCGTGGACAACCACTGTACGATAGTTCAAGAACACCTTTGATGGACGCAGGAGAGTCCTCATATGGTAAGGGGGAAGATAGAGTTGATCGGGCATTTATCAGAATGTAGGTGCGTCATTCAGAGTCCAGCTGCAAAGAACAGATCAGCTGCAAAGGAGAGAGTGGAGGAAACAATAATGAGATTATAGGCTACCCTACTTTGTATGTCCCTTATGGAACTCCTATTTTGTACGTCCCCTATGGGTCTTCAACGTTGTACATCCCTTATGGGTCCCCTACTTTGTACATCAAGGGAACTCCTATTTTGTACGTCCCTTATGGGTCTCCAACATTGTACGTCCCTTATGGGTCCCCTACTTTGTACGTCCCTTATGGAACTCCTATTTTGTATGTCCCCTATCGGTCGCCAACGATGTACGTCCCTTGTGGGTCCCCTACTTTGTACGTCAAGGGAACTTCTATTTTGTATGTCCCTTATGGGTCTCGAACGTTGTACGTCCCTTATGGGTCCCCTACTTTATACGTCCCTTATGGAACTCCTATTTTGTACATCCCTTATGGGTCTCCAACGTTGTACATCCCGTATGGGTCCCCTACTTTGTACGTCCCTTATGGAACTCCTATTTTGTACATCCCTTATGGGTCTACAACATTGTACGTCCCTTATGGAACTCCTATTTTGCACGTCCCTGATGGGTCTCCCAACGTTGTACGTCCCTTATGGAACTCCTATTTTGTACTTCCCTGATGTGTCGCCCAATGTTGTACGTCCCTTATAGAACTCCTATTTTGTACGCCCTTTATGGGTCTCCAATGTTGTACATCCCTTATGGGTCTCCTACTTTGTACGTCCCTTATGGAACTCCTATTTTGTACGTCCTTTATGGGTCTACCACGTTGTACGTCCCTTATGGAACTCCTACTTTGCACGTCCCTTATGGGTCTTCAATGTTGCACGTCCCTTATGGAACTCCTATTTTGTATGTCCCTGATGGGTCTCCCAATGTTGTATGTCCCTTATGTGTCCCCTACTTTGTACGTCCCTTATGGAACTCCTATTTTGTATGTCCCTTATGGGTCCCCTACTTTGTACGTCCCTTATGGAACTCCTATTGTGTACGTCCCTTATGGGTCTCCAACGTTGTATGTCCCTTATGTGTCCCCTACTTTGTACGTCCATTATGCTTTGCTTCCATCCTTTCCACCTCCTTAACCCAGGCACCGTGTGAAACCGTTTTCTCTCCCGTTGTCCTCGGTCTGACCTTGAAGGTGTGTCCTCGTTGCGTTGGGCCTCACCCCACACGAACGCTGTGCGCTTTGTCACCAGCCACACCTGATTGGCCCTGTCATGGTGGCCCAGGAGTGTTTCTGTGTATTTTCCCCCGCACACACACGTTTAGCCGCGTCTCTATAGCCCAGCACCGCCAAACAGATGTTTCCAGTTGCATCTCTAGGGGGGTTACGGCTGGTGTATCAGGATTCAGCGAGCAGTGCAGGCACGAATGCTTCTCTGTGGAACCTCACTCAGCCAAACACAGTACGGTCTGAAGAGCTGGCGGGGCGACGGTGTGCTCGGCGCCAGAATATTATAAGCGTAGATACACACATGTACTAGGCGCTCCTTACACTAGGGCGCCTAATGAGGCCAATACAAACTGAGTACAATAAACACAGAAAAGGGACAGCCACCCACTTTCATTCCAGCCCCACTGGAATAGCTCAGAATTCTGTGGATTAAAGTGTAGGGAGTCCCAGCGGCTCAGAATCTAAAGAGTTCACTGGATGGACCATTCCCAGAGCTTGGATGGATACAATGAGGGATCCAGATATAATTTTAAGCGGGAGTATTTGGGAGTAACATGCTTTTTTAGGGCATAACAGAGTAGATCCCATTCCCAATGCGAGTATTTTTCAGGCAAGAATAAATCTATTTGAACTCCTAGTAGTTCATGCAAGTTAAAAGATGCATTTTTATCTTTCCTCTTCACATCTGGCAGTTATAATACTAGGTCTCCTTTCTAGGATCCCTTATCCGGGCATTGCACTGGAGCTGTGTGGGACCAGCCTCCCTGGCCATTGTTTCCTATGTTTTGGTTCTGATTATTTTTACATCCTCCTTTTGTATTGGGAGTAAAATGCCTGTTTTTAGGGAGTAAATGTGTCTGGTATGTGCTAATCGTTAGGGTTGAGTACGAAGACCCATGCATCTAGAGATGGCACTTGGCCAATAGGAGGCTTTTTCAGAGGCGTAGCCAGGATTGTCTAACAAACATGACCCATTCCAATCTGTAGGTGCTTATCCAGTCCTGTTTTTTTGTCTGCATTCTGGGACGAGTCCAAGTTTTATAATAGGAAAAGTTGTACTACAAGTCCCAGAATGCAAAGACAAAACCAGGACTGGATAAGCACCTCCAGCTTGGAATGGGTCCTGTTGGCAACTATGATAACAAGTGGGGCCTGAAGCTAATGTACTTGGCCCATCGCAGTGACATTAACAAGTGTAAATGGCCACCCAGCACTGCTGAGTGGGCATTTACAGATCTGGGGTGGCCCATCCACACTTAGGCCCTAGCCTGTCTGCGCCTCTGGACTTTCGCGTGCCTACATTAAACATGTTTCGCAATGCAGATTACACACTTAAGTGTGTTTGGGTACAACTTTAAACGGAAGTAGTGTTTACCGAGAAGCTATAGTGGAGCTATTGAATTCATTCCCCAAAGTGCAGCACTTTCCCCGTCGATTTAGCGCACTTCTAGAAGTGCAGGGGGAAGCATTACTTTCTTTTTATTGTGCACTGTGCGAAGTGGCAGTGCACCAGGGAAGCCTTTTAATATGACTTCTGGCCACACATGTAGTTACTTTTTGGCATTCACATAGATTTCCATGCGTAATGTACTGACGGGTGGAGCTTGTTTTGCAGCAAAGTGCTTCTAGGTGGTGGCCTCGGACCCCACGAGCACGGAGGCATCAAGGGATGATAAATTGGACCTACCAGCAGCAAATCTGGCCCCCTAAAAAAGAAGTGCGATGCACCAAAATAGCACATGACCTGACGAGGCTCAAATCAGTGGCCTGCACTGCTGGTGAAATCTGAGGACATGGGTAAAAAAGCATAAGGAACAATTTACCCACAGGCATGACATACGCATGTCATAGGTTATCCATGTTTTTACTTTAGCTTTCTGAATCTGACCCTAAAATGGTAGTATCCCCATGTCAATTCCCCAAGTCTCCCAGAATGGACTGCAAGAATAGAATACTGTTAACACAGCAACAGAGGAAGGCAGCTACTAATCACACAGAGTCAGCCGGACACTTCCAACAGGGGATCACACTTCCAATATGTGGGCCGCGATAGAAGAGGATCTGGCTCCCAACGCTGGTGCCGATAGAAGATAATCTGGCTGCCCACACAGTTGCAGCTAGAAGAGGATCTGGCTCCCAAAGCAGGTGCTGATTGAAGATAATCTGGCTGCCCACAAAATTGCAGCTAGAAGAGGATCTGGCTCCCAACGCAGGTGCCGATAGAAGATAATCTGGCTGCCCACAAAATTGCAGCTAGAAGAGGATCTGGCTCCCAAAGCAGGTGCCGATAGAAGATAATCTGGCTGCCCACACAGTTGCAGTTAGAAGAGGATCTGGCTCCCAAAGCAGGTGCCGATAGATCATAATCTGGCTGCCCACAAATTTGCAGCTAGAAGAGGATCTGGCTCCCAACGCAGGTGCCGATAGAAGATAATCTGGCTGCCCACACAGTTGCAGCTAGAAGAGGATCTGGCTCCCAAAGCAGGCGCTGCTAGAAAATAATCTGGCTGCCCACACAGTTGCAGCTAGAAGAGGATCTGGCTCCCAAAGCAGGTGCTGATAGAAGATAATCTGGCTGCCCTCAAATTTGCAGCTACAAGAGGATCTGGCTTCCAAAGCAGGTGCTGATAGAAGATAATCTGGCTGCCCACGCAGTTGCAGCTAGAAGAGGTTCTGGCTCCCAAAGCAGGTGCTGATAGAAGATAATCTGGCTGCCCACACAGTTACAGCTAGAAGAGGATCGGGCTCCCAACGCAGGTGCCGATAGAAGATAACCTGGCTTCCCACACAGTTGCAGCTAGAAGAGGATCTGGCTCCCAAAACAGGTGCCGATAGAAGATAATCTGGCTGCCCACATAGTTGCAGCTAGAAGAGGATCTGGCTCCCAAAGCAGGTGCCTATAGAAGATAATCTGGCTGGCCCCACAGTTGCATCTAGAAGAGGATCTGGCTCTCAAAGCAGGTGCTGATTGAAGATAATCTGGCTGCCCGCACAGTTGCAGCTGTATAATGATCTGGCTCCCAAAGCAAGTGCCGACAGAAGATAATCTGGCTGCCCCCACAGTTGCAGCTACAGGAGGATCTGGCTCCCAAAGCAGGTGCCGATAGACGATAATTTGGCTGCCTATCCAGTTGCAACTGTAAAATGATCTGGCTCCCAAAACAGGTGCCGATAGAAGATAATCTGGTTGCCCCCATAGTTGCAGCTAGAGGAGGATCTGGTTTCCAAAGCAGGTGCCAATAGAAGAGGACCTGGCTGCCCACACAGTTGCAGCTGTAAATTGATCTGGCTCCCAAAGCAGGTGCTGATAGAAGATAATCTGGCTGTCCACACAGTTGCAGATGTAAAATGATCTGGCTCCCAAAGCAGATGCCGATAGAAGATAATCTGGCTGTCCACACAGTTGCAGCCAGAAGAGGATCTGGCTCCCTAAACAGATGCCCATAGAAGATAATCTGGCTGTCCACACAGTTGCAGATGTAAAATGATCTGGCTCCCAAAGCAGGTGCCGATAGAAGATAATCTGGCTGCCTGCACAATAGCAGCTAGAAGAGGATCTGGCTCCCAAAGCAGATGCCAATAGAAGATAATCTGGCTGCCGGCACAGTTGCAGCTACAGGAGGATCTGGCTCCCAAAGCAGGTGCCGATAGAAGATAATCTGGCTGCCCAAACAGTTGCAGCTGTAAAATGATCTGGCTCCCAAAGCAGGTGCCGATAGAAGATAATCTGGCTATCCACACAGTAGCAGCTAGAAGAGGATCTGGCTCCCAAAGCAGGTGCCCATAGAAGATAATCTGGCTGCCCACACAGTTGCAGCTAGAAGAGGATCTGGCTCTCAAAGCAGGTGCCGACAGAAGATAACCTGGCTGCCCGCACAGTTGCAGCTAGAAAAGGATCTGGCTCCCAAAGCAGGTGCCGATAGAAGATAATCTAGCTGCCCGTACAGTTGCAGCTAGAAGAGTATCTGGCTCCCAAAACAGGTGCCGATAGAACGTAATCTGGCTGCCCTCACAGTTGCAGCTGGAAGATGATCTGGCTCCCAAAGCAGGTGCCGATAGAAAATAATCTGGCTGCTCACAGAGTTGCAGCTAGAAGAGGATCTGGATCCCAAAGCAGGTGCCGATGAAAGATAATCTGGCTGCCCGCACAGTTGCAGCTAGAAGAGGATCTGGCCCCCAAAGCAGCAAAGCAGGTGCCGATAGAAGATAATCTGGCTGCCTGCACAGTAGCAGCTAGAAGAGGATCTGGCTCCCAAAGCAGATGCCAATAGAAGATAAGCTGGCTGCCGGCACAGTTGCAGCTACAGGAGGATCTGGCTCCCAAAGCAGGTGCCAATAGAAGATAATCTGGCTGCCCACACAGTTGCAGCTGTAAAATGATCTGGCTCCCAAAGCAGGTGCAGATAGAAGATAATCTGGCTGTCCACACAGTTGTAGCTAGAAGAGGATCTGGCTCCCAAAACAGGTGCCCATAGAAGATAATCTAGCTGCCCACACATTTGCAGCTAGAAGATGATCTGGCTCCCAAAACAGGTGCCGATAGAAGATAATCTGGCTGCCCGCACAATTGCAGCTAGAAAAGGACCTGGCTCCCAAAGCAGGTGCCGAAAGAACATAATCTGGCTGCCCTCACAGTTGCAGCTGGAAGATGATCTGGCACCCAAAGCAGGTGCCGATAGAAGATAATCTGGCTGCCCGCACAGTTGCAGCTAGAAGAGGATCTGGCTCCCAAAGCAGGTGCCGATAGAAAATAATCTGGCTGCCTGTACAGTAGCAGCTAGAAGAGGATCTGGCTCCCAAAGCAGATGCCAATAGAAGATAATCTGGCTGCCGGCACAGTTGCAGTTACAGGAGGATCTGGCTCCCAAAGCAGGTGCCGATAGAAGATAATCTGGCTGCCCACACAGTTGCGGCTGTAAAATGATCTGGCTCCCAAAGCAGGTGCCGATAGAAGATAATCTGGCTGTCCACACAGTTGCAGCTAGAAGAGGATCTGGCTCCCAAAGCAGGTGCCCATAGAAGATAATCTGGCTGCCCACACAGTTGCAGCTAGAAGAGGATCTGGCTCCCAAAACAGGTGCCAATAGAAGATAATCTGGCTGCCCGCACAACTGGAGCTAGAAAAGGACCTGGCTCCCAAAGCAGGTGCCTATAGAACATAATCTGGCTACCCTCACAGTTGCAGCTGGAAGATGATCTGGCTCCCAAAGCAGGTGCCGATAGAAGATAATCTGGCTGCCCACACAGTTGCAGCTAGAGGAGGATTGCACCCAGAATGGAGGTGCAGATAAAAGATGGTTGCTCCCACAATGCAGGTGCAGATATGATGATATGATATGGCATTTATAACGCACCTATACACAAGTGTTTCAAGGCGTGATGAGGCAAGGGAGGGGGTACAAAGGGAGGACAGACAGCGATCATACTAGGCCAGGTGTCATTCAGATTGCACAAGTGCATGGGATGGGGAAAGGAGGAAAGTGCGGGCGGAGGGCAAAGGGACAGTGCAGTACATGGGAATAGAATAATAACAATAAGTAAAAGTAATGGCCAGCAGGTGGCAAGTGCAAAGGTGAGTGCAGACATCAGGTGTCAAGTGCTGGTAGTGGGACTGTAGAGATACAGAAATAGTCACTAAGTGTGGGGGTTGCCAGGAAGGCAGTGCAGGTGTGTGTGACTGGCAGGGGAGGGACCTGGGCCCGGGATCAGAGGGTGGCCAGGCAACCACTGCAGATTCAGTTTCAGCCAGGAGGTCCGCCGGGGAGAGGAGGAAAAAAGGCAGAAGCAAAGAGAAAGGTTTTGAGGTGCTTCTGGAACCAGAGATGGTTCTCCTCATGTTTAAGGGAGGCAGGGAGGCTGTTCCAGAAGGAACCCCAGCCAAAGAAAGAGATCTACCACCAATTCGTTGGTTGGAGAAGCGACTCACCCTGAGGGAGTTGGAGGCGGATAAGCAGAGAGCTCAAAAAGAAAGATATTTAGGAAGAGAGAGTTGAAGGTATTGAGGCTCTGTCCCAGAAGGCCTTGTGGACAATGCAGAGGGTTTTGAACTTGATCCTTGCAGCCACTGGGAGCCAGTGCAGAGATTTCAGTCCTGGAGAGATACGATCCCTGCGATTGAGGCCAAGGACAAGTCTTGCAGTCCTGTTCTGAAGGAGTTGCAAAGGGCGGAGAGTAGAGGCAGGCAGATTTAGAAAGAGGCTGTTGCAGTAGTCCAGCCTAGAGAGAACCAGTTCTCTGGAGACAGTGAGCTTTTGGGGGAAGGAGAGGAAAGGTAGAATACTTCTTAGAGACGTCAGAGATGTGAGAAGAGAAGGAGAGTGTGGAGTCTTAGATTACCCCAAGGTTTTTAACCCCGCAGGTTGGAGCAGAAGGAGGGCCAAGAGAGGCCGGCCAGAGAGCGACAGGGAAGGAGGGAGCGGGTGTGCCGGTGAGGAGAATCTCAGTCTTACTGGCATTAAGGCAGAGGTCATTGGCGGCACACCACTCCTGGATAGCAGACAGACAGTCAGAGATGAGAGACTGAGACGAGGTGGCCGAAGGTAGCCTGAAAATGAGCTGAGTGTCATCCGCATAGCACTGAAAGTTGGGGCAGAGAGCGGCAATGCGGTGGGCAAGAAGTGCCAGGTATAGGTTGAAAAGCCAGGGAGAGAGCTTAGACCCCTGGGGGACACCACAGGTAGAATAAAAGATAGCAGAGAGGAAGGGCCGAAGTTGGACCTGGGAGGGTCGGTCAGAGAGGAAAGAAGTCAGCCACGCCAGGTCCTGGCTGGTGATACCCAGGTTATCACAGAGACATTTGAGCAGGATGGCATGGATGACCGTGTCATAGGCAGAAGGGAGATCAAGCAAGATGAGGACACAGGGGGTGTTAGAATCAAGGTTGGAGAGCAGGTCTTCACGGATGTTCAGGAGAGCAGTTTCCGTGCTTCTAGCAGCTCTGAAGCCAGACTGATGGTCATGAAGACAACCAACAGATTCAGTGTGGAGATTAAGCTGGGAGATGGCCAGTTTTTCTAGGAGTTTGCCCAGGAAGGGAGTGATGGAGATTGAGCGATAGTTAGCCGGACAGGAGGGGTCGGAAGAAGGTTTCTTAATATAGAAGAGGATTCTGCTGAAAATGCAAATGCTTATATAGGAGTGTCCAGCTCCCAATGCAGGTGCAAATAGAAAATGATCCTGCTCCCAGTGCATCTGCGAATAGAACAGGCTCCTGTCCCAATACAAGGGCAAATAGAACAGGCTTCTGCTCCGAATGCAAGTGGAAATGGAACAGGATCCTGCTCCCAACACAGGTGCGAACTGAACAGGATCTGCTCCCAATGCTGGTGCAGATAGAAGAGGATTCTGCTGCAAATGCTTATATAGCAGGATCCCGCTCCCAATGCAGGTGCAAATAGAACAGGATCCTGCTCCCAATGGAGGTGCAAATAGAACAGGATCCTGCTCCCAATCGAGGTGCAAATAGAAGATGATACTTCTGCAAAGACTCATGTAGGAGGATCCCGCACCCAATGCAGGTACAAATAGAACAGGATCCTGCTCCCAGTGCAGGTGCAAATAGAACAGGATACTGCTCCCAATGCAGGTGCACATAGAACAGGATCCTGCCCCCAATGCAGGTGCAAAGAGAACAGAATCCTGCTCCCAATGGAGGTGCAAATAGAACAGGATCCTGCTGCTCTCAATGCAGATACAAATAGAACAGGCTCCTGCTCCGAATGCAGATGGAAATAGAACAGGATCCTGCTTCCAATGCAGGTACGAATTGAACAGGATCTCCTCCCAATGCTGGTGCAGACAGAAGATGATTCTGCTGCAAATGCTTATATAGGAGGATCCCGCTCCCCATGCAGGTGCAAATAGAACAGGATCCTTCTCCCAGTGCATCTGCGAATAGAACAGACTCATGTCCCAATACAAGGGCAAATAGAACGGGCTCCTGCTCCGAATGCAGGTGGAAATGGAACAGGATCCTGCTCCCAACACGGGTGCGAATTAAACAGGATCTGCTCCCAATGCTGGTGCAGATAGAAGAGGATTCTGCTGCAAATGCTTATATAGGAGGATCCCGCTCCCAATGCAGGTGCAAATAGAACAGGATCCTGCTCCCAATGGAGGTGCAAATAGAACAGGATCCTGCTCCCAATCGAGGTGCAAATAGAAGATGATTCGTCTGCAAAGACTTATGTAGGAGGATCCCGCTCCCAATGCAGGTGCAAACAGAAGAGGATCCTGCTCCCAATGGAGGTGCATATAGAACAGGATCCTGCTCCCAATCGAGGTACAAATAGAAGATGATTCTTCTGCAAAGACTTATGTAGGAGGATCCCGCACCCAATGCAGATACAAATAGAACAGGATCCTGCTCCCAATGCAGGTGCAAATAGAACAGGATCCTGCTTTCAGGCAGATGATGATAGAAGATGATTGCACTCCCTGTGGATGTGTAGATAGAAGACAATACTGCTCCCAATGCAGGTGAACATAGAACAGGATCCTGCCCCCAATGCAGGTGCAAAGAGAACAGGATCCTGCTCCCAATGCAGGTGCAAATAGAACAGGATCCTGCTTTCAGGCAGATGATGATAGAAGATGATTGCACTCCCTGTGGATGTGTAGATAGAAGACAATACTGCTCCCAATGCAGGTGAACATAGAACAGGATCCTGCCCCCAATGCAGGTGCAAAGAGAACAGGATCCTGCTCCCAATGACGGTGCAAATAGTACAGGATCCTGCTGCTCTCAAGGCAGGTACAACTAGAACAGGATCCGGTTCCCAATGCAGATGGAAATAGAACAGGATCCTGCTCCCAACGCAGGTGCAAATTGAACAGGATCTGCTCCCAATGCTGGTGCGGATACAAGAGGATTCTGCTGCAAATGCTTATATAGGAGGATCCCGCTCCCAATGAAGGTGCAAATAGAACAGGATCCTGCTCCCAATGCAGGTGCAAATAGAACAGGATCCTGCTCCCATAGCAGGTGCAAATAAATGGGGTCCTGCTTTCAGCGCAGATGATGATAGAAGATGATTGCACTCCCAGTGGAGATGCAGATAGAAGACAATACTGCTCCCAATGCAGGTGAACATAGAACAGGATCCTGCCCCCAATGCAGGTGCAACGAGAACAGGATCCTGCTTCCAATGCAGGTGCAAATAGTACAGGATCCTGCTGCTCTCAAGGCAGGTACAACTAGAACAGGATCTGGTTCCCAATGCAGGCGAAAATAGAACAGGATCCTGCTGCTCTCAATGCAGGTACAAATAGAAGAGGATCCTGCTCCCAATGCAGGTTCAAATAGAATAGGATCCTGCTCCCAATGCAGGTGCAAATAGAACAGGATCCTGCTCCCAATGCAGATGCAAATAGAACAGGATCCTGCTCCCAATGCAGGTGCAAATAGAACAGGATCCTGCTCCCAATGCAGGTGCAAATAGAACAGGATCCTGCTTTCAGCGCAGATGATGATAGAAGATGATTGCACTCCGAGTGGAGATGCAGATAGAAGGCAATACTGCTCCCAATGCAGGTGAACGTAGAACCGGATCCTGCCCCCATTGCAGGTACAACTAGAGCATGATCCAGTTCCCAATGCAGGTGCAAATAGAACAGGATCCTGCTGCTCTCAATGCAGGTACAAATAGAAGAGGATCCTGCTCCCAATGCAGGTGCAAAGTGAACAGGATCCTGCTCCCAATGCAGGTGCAAATAGAACAGGATCCTGCTCCCAATGCAGGTGCAAATAAAACAGGATCCTGCTCCCAATGCAGGTACAAAGAGAACAGGATTCTGCTCCCAATGCAGGTGCAAAGAGAACAGGATCCTGCTCCCAATGCAGGTGCAAATAGAACAGGATCCTGCTCCCAATGCAGGTGCAAATAGAACAGGATCCTGCTTTCAACGCAGATGCCGATAGAAGAGGATTGCATTCCCAGTGGAGGTGCAGATAGAAGACGATACTGCTGCTGATGCAGGTGCACATAGATCAGGATCTCTATCTGTATGGGTGCAAACCCTGCTCACAAATAAGGTGCAGATTAACGTGAAAACCCCTTCCAACGCAGGCGGAAATAGAAGAGAAACATTAATGGGTGGGGCTCCCCAGGTTTTGGAACCTTCTTTAATAGGAGTTTCGGATCATAGTTCAGTGCTCAGCTCATGAATCCAAGTTGTCCTGGCTTTTCATGGAAAAACACGATTTTTAAACGAAACCAATACCTGTTCTTTATAGAAACAAAATAAGGCAGCCCTCCCTTACATACCTTGCAATCGGGTCCTGTACCATGTTTGAAAAATACTGCATCAAGTTTATGTTAATGGATTGTATTGCAGAGAACAAGGGGGAATTAAGTGCATTTAGGCGCAGTGGTAATGAACGAGGGATTTAAGGAGAAAACAAGCAGTTAACGATGACAGGAAA
The DNA here is from genome assembly GCF_040938575.1 of Ambystoma mexicanum. Classification (NCBI taxonomy): domain Eukaryota; kingdom Metazoa; phylum Chordata; class Amphibia; order Caudata; family Ambystomatidae; genus Ambystoma; species Ambystoma mexicanum. The sequence goes on along the minus strand of NC_090923.1, from coordinate 171,849,450 downwards.
AATTAATCCGCAGCAGAGATATTTATTAAGAGCCTTCTGGAAGGAGAAAGGAGTGGTCTGCCTACGGAGAAAGGTTTGGAGAGAGCTCCAGAGGCGTGGTCCGAAAACTGAAAACAGTCTATCTCCTCTGGTCTTACATTTGGACTTGGGCATCAGAAGCAATAGATCATTGTGGGACTGAAGAGTTCTTGTGGGTCGATACAAATAGATTTTTCTAGTTAATTATTGTCAGGGAATACCATGAATGCATCAAGATACCAGGGATGACCTTAAATTGAATTATCTGGCCTATCAGCAGCGAGTGAAGAGAATATCTGAGGGAAGTGACTTAATGGAACCAGGAGAGTTTAACATCTAAACGATCTGCCGCATCCTCAACAGACAGCAGCCAGTCCAGTTGCTCCTCAGGTAGACCAGTATAAAGAGCATTCGCGTAGTCCAACTGAGAGCTCACCAAGGCACCAACCACGCATTGCATGTTCAGTTTTGGGAACGAAAGGAAGAATATGACGCAGTTGAACCAACTTGAAAAAAGCAGACTTAGCTATACTACGGACCTGGAGCTCGAAGCCAAGATCGGACTGCCAAAAACCTACTACATTCCTGATCTTCTCAGAGAAGTTACGAGGTAGCCTGAAGAGAAGACGGGGAGGGGATACCATGTGGAGCCCCTGGCCAAATGCTTTTCAGCCTTGACAGGGTTTTTAGTGTAGTTCATTTAACAGCATCCAATTATTAATCTTGTCTAAACAGTTGGACCAGGTGGAGATATCTTCACTGGGACCCAGGAGCTTACAATATACCTGGGTATTATCTACATAGGAATGGCAATGAAGTCCAGGTATATAAACAATGTCCATCACCAGCTGAATGTAGATAGTAAACAAAAGGGGTGAAAGGGTGATACCTGAGGAATCCCACAGAAAAACCTGTACAATCTGGACAGAAAGGGAGCTAATTTAACACTGTGATAATTATTCTGATAGACTTGAGTGGGACCGAACAATAATAGACCCTAATCATGGCACAGAGTCAGTCTAGGAGTATCTTGTGATCGACAGTGTCAATTTCTGTGGAGAGGTCTAGCAAAAGAAGAACAGGACCTCTAGTTATTGCGGTGTTAGAACCATGATTGGAACAGAAACCCAAATGAGAAAGTAAGTTTTCAACATGATTCTGGAGTTGAGTTGTATAGAATGTGTTGCAGGCTATGGTGAACTGTTGACAGGTTGATACTTTTTCAGAATGGAGGGTGTTTTCATTAAAGGATTCATATGTCTAACAGGAGGAGTCCTTGTCTCGTGTTCCTTGAGTACTGTACTGTACCATTGTTTTCAAAAATGTGTTTTACTGGACTAAAAGCTTTCCCTTCAAAGATGAATAAGGCAAATGTTATTTGTTTATGTACCTTATATTTTTCTCTCTATCCACTCTTCTTCCACACTCTTTCCATAAAACCAGTACTTGACGATTTTATTTTCCATCTTTACATTTCTCATGCATTTTGTGAGGATTCTGCGTTGTTTCTCTGATATGTACTATCTAACACTACAAGAATAGAATACTCCACCCAAGCAGAATACAATTCTGTGATAGGATCCCTTCTATGAAGCACTTTCAATAGTCCATACTCTCTGTCAAAATCCTCTTTAAACACTGACACAAAGAACACGGCTGTGCGTTATGCAATATTCTTTTATGAATTCCCCCATTTCCCTTCGGGTAAGTAGCACCACATTGGCATATTGCAGTTATGGAGGCTAGCACCTTAGCAAATATATTTTTCAAGAATCTCTTTTGTTGGTAGCAGAGTCCAAAAAACATACTTCTGGGTACTGTAAACAATAGTCTGCCATATTTGCGTAGGGTCCCAATATCACACACATCCACATAATATCTATAACACGTATCAAAGTATTGATTGTTTTAGCATATTGCTTGTTCACATAAACACAATAAATAGGCAACACTATGCATATAGGTGCTGGGTCTGTTCTCTAAGGTACAGCACAAACTCATAAAAAAAGCCTAGTCTTCTCTCTATCAGAACACCAGGAACCCAGACATGTTTCCTCCTCAGTGATGTACTCAGTGAGGAGTGTCCTAATACCCTCATTGAGGCGAGGCATTGTTCAGTGAGATCAAATGGAAGGAATGCCACTGGACACAGAATATACACAGGAGTACATGTTCCACTACTTTGCGCTACCAATTGCCCACACATCATTGTGCTTTTTTTAACCAATGTTCAGACTCTTTGTTGCATTCTGTATCTGTGCTACAGAGGTTCCAATATCTCCAGATACAGCAGACAGGAGCATTAATGGCCATGAAGCCAGAGGACCATATCTGACCTATTTTCCTGAGCGATAGGCAAGGGCAAATAAGGAGGAAATGGGCAGTAGCCATTGTTCTTTTCCAGCTCAGCAATTGCCAGTGTAATTGTACATTCATTTTCTATCACTGTCACCCCTTCTGTCCCCTCCTGAGCTCTCTTTCCCATCCTTCAGTAGTTACTGCACTACCATAGCCTTACAGTTTACAGCTGCAGGCTATACCAGGAGTTAAAGCCCTGTAAGCCTGAAGGTGAGCGCTGACAGCCAGGGATTTAGGATTTGAGCTAGCCGCTGTAGCCTGTAGTGCAATGCACAAGGCTATTAGCACCCCGCCTAGGTGATTGGTCTTAATGTTGGAAAACACACTTGTACTTGGTATATTACACACCAATGGCCTGATTCATGAAACGTTTGGCTCTTTGCACTGGTGTAAAGTGACTTTGCACTGTTTAAATTGTATTTTTTCAGTGCACTACTTTTGCACCAGTGCAAAAATACACTTTACACCGCTCTGTGAATCAGGGTGTTTGTTGGCAGTGCAAAGTCACTTTGCACTGCGCTAAAAGTTCCTTGAATTAGGCCCTAAGAGTGCAAAGATATCTCCCACAATGAAAATAAATATTGAAACAGGTCTCATTTTTGAATGTCTATATCCATTATGGAAGATACAATTTCCAGGACAAGTGAATCAGCCAAGGGAAGAGATATTGGCTTTTGTGTAATCATGGGACGTGCATTTATCAAGGCACTGCTATAATGGTGCTGTCTGGTCATTGGGCAGCCACAGCTGGTGAATGGTGTTAAGGTCTGGGCATATTATGACAGTGTCTGGCAAATGCATATCTAATGCCTAAACCAGAGCCACAAAGATTGGCTTTGTAATTGCTTGTTTTTAACATAGATGTAGTGCCAGGAAAAAAAATCAAACGGCAAACATATTCTTTATTAATGACGTGGTTGAAGGCACATTTGCTTAAGCCACTTTTTATTACACAAAGAGCTGGTTTATAGCTGCAATTAGCATATTGCCTTTAAAACTTATGAATAACATTTGCCTCAACTAGTTCAACAACATCCCAGAAGGGCGGGAAGGGGCAGAGAGGGGGTGGGAATGCCCAGTGGTGAATAGCATGGCCGTGGTGGCTGTCGATGGGTGGGTAAATGCCAAACAACAGCCACAGGCTATGTATCCCTTCTCACATCGCCTCTCTTTCCTACATTCACTTCCCATGCCAATAGTGTTGGTTTATAGCCAGCGTTTACTGCACCACCTAATATCCAAAACTAACTAAGACAGGCCGTTCTCCCAGCCCCTCGAATGCTTGAAACTGTGAAGGAATACCATTGGCTTTTACCCACCATTGGTTGAGGTGCATCTACTGGGTGATCATTGTTGTTAGTACCTCAATAAGCAGCAGCCAGTAGCCACAGAGTGCAGTCTCAGCAATTTCATCTGTCGTACTTTCAGCATTTTAATGTATATGCGAATAAACTGGTCGATCCTAGACACCTGGGGACCGATTCAAGGTATTTTTTTCACTGTTCAATGAGACTTTGCACTGCTGAAAAGTGACTTTGCCGATGTCCTATTCGGCATCGCAAAACTAGACCCTCTGCGCTGTGTTCTTCCTTATATACCCCTCAAGCCTCCACTGTAATAGCAATGTGCAACCCAGCCACACTTGCAATCACAATTTAGATTCCCATCGTAGAGCACCAGAACCCCACTTGGGTAGTATAGTGGCTTAAATAGTATTCATTAAATGTATGCAACAAACCATTTAAGTTGCACCTATGCCATTTGAATTAATCCAGTGTATAGACATTGCATGCGCAGATTACAAGAAAGCTTTAAATTGAGACCTTTAAATGCTCGGGATGAGATCGGAATAAAAGAGCCTCCTTTTTAATCATATCCACATGTGCCAGAGTATGAATGAGGGATGAAAATAGAGAGCAATGAATTAAAAGCACACGTGCAACACTGACCCATAGGGTTGCTGGGAGACTTTAAAAGAGGCGGAACTGGTGCATGAAGAGGGGTAAAACCTACTTTACAGTCTTTAAGAAGAAGCATACTGCCCCAGCCCTACCTGCCTTTTAGATTCAATAGCATAGGAGGAACTTTCCCAGTTTCCCAATAGGCTATTTGATCGGATTACTATCAGCGGACTGCAGGACATTCACCCTGGTATTAATTATTCTGTCGGCCACTATTACTTATGTCACCAGAACCTGTAGAAAGTACAACAGCAGCCTTGTATTGCATCCAAGGTAATGTTATGCCTCTCTGTAATCTGCATCTCTGTGGCAGAGCAAGGTCCTGGTTTATATCCTCAGAGAAGCAGAAGGAAATGTGATGCCGGCCCTGGAATGTGCAATCGGAGAGAGCCTGCAAACTCTCTGGAGTGTGCAACTCAGCCCCTACTGTCATGGTGAATAAACCACAAATGTGGGTTTGCCGGTACAAGCGCTCGTGCCATGCACTGTAGGGGATCTGCCGCAGTTGTGGGGAATATTTTAGGGTGATGCCCTGGGTGAGATCTGCTGCAGTAGGGTGGAATATCTTCGGGCGATGCCCTGGGTGAGATTATTTTTGGGCGATGCCCTGGATGAGATCTACTGCAGTAGGGTGGAATTTGTTTGGGTGATGCCCTGGGTGAGATCTACTGCAGTGGGGTGGATTATCCTCGGGTGATGCCCTGGGTGATACTGCTGTAGTAGGGTGGAATATCTTCGGGCGATGTCCTGGGTGAGATCTCCTGCAGTAGGGTGGAATATCTTCGGGCGATGCCCTGGGTGAGATTATTTTCGGGTGAGGCCCTGGGTGAGATCTGCTGCAGTAGGGTGGAATTTGTTTGGGTGAAGCCCTGGGTGAGATCTCCTGCTGTAGGGTGAAATATCTCAGAGTGATGCCCTGGGTGAGATCTGCTGCCGTAGGGTGGATTACCCTCGGGTGATGCCCAGGGTGACATCTGCTACAGTAGAGTGGCATATCCTTGAATGAAGCCCTGTGTGTGATTTCTGCAGTGGGTGGAATATCCTCAGAGTACACCAGGGGTTGGCTCGCTGCAGTAGGGTGGAATATGTTCGGGTGATGCCCTGGGTGAGATCTGCTGCAGTAGGGTGGAATATGTTCGGGTGATGCCCTGGGTGAGATCTGCTGCAGTAGGGTGGAATATGTTCGGGTGATGCCCTGGGTGAGATCTGCTGCAGTAGGGTGGAATATGTTCGGGTGATGCCATGGGTGAGATCTGCTGCAGTAGGGTGGAATATGTTCGGGTGATGCCCTGGGTGAGATCTGCTGCAGTAGGGTGGAATATCTTTAAGTAAATCCCTGTGTGTGATTGCTGCAGGGGGTGGAATATCCTCGAATTATCCCCTGGGTGAGAATTGCTACAGTAGGGTGGAATATCTTGGGGCAATGCCCTGGGTGAGATTATCTTCGGGTGATGCCCTGGGGCAGATCTGCTGTAGTAGGGTGGAATATCCCCGAGTGATTCCCTGGGTGTGATCTGCTGCAGTCGGGTGGAATATCTTTGGGCGATGACCTGGGTGAGATCTGCTGCAGTAGGGTGAAATATCTTCGGGCCATGCCCTGGGTGAGATCTGCTGCAGTAGGGTGGAATATCTTCGGCGATGCCTTGGGTGAGATCTGCTGCAGTCAGGTGGAATATCTTTGGGCGATGACCTGGGTGAGATCTGCTGCTGTAGAGTGGAATATCTTCAAGCGATGCCCTGGGTGAGATTATTTTTGGGTGAGGCCATGGGTGAGATCTGCTGCAGTATGGTGGAATATCTGCGGGTGATGCCCTGGGTGAGATCTGCTGCAGTAGAGTGGAATATCTGCGGGTGATGCTATGGGTGAGATCTGCTGCAGTAGAGTGGTACATCCTTGAGTGAAGCCCTGTGTGTGATTTCTGCAGGGGGTGGAATATTCTCAGATGACGCCATGGGTGAGGTCGCTGTAGTAGGGTGGAATATGCTGAAGCAATGCTGTGTGATGGAACTATGCAATAGAGTGGACTATGCCTTGGCAGTGCCGCGGGTATGATCCATCCAGTCAGATAGAGTACCCCTGGGTAATGCCCAGTGCAGGATCACTGCAGTAGGGTGGAATATGATTGGGTGAAGCCCTCTGTTTGATCACTGCAGTGGGGTGAAATATCCTCGGGCGATGCCATATGATGGGAGCATATGGTAGATTGGATATCCTCGAGTGATGGTGTATAACGGTTCCATGCTGTAAGGTGGAATATCCTTGGGCGATCTCATTGGAGGGATCATTGCAATAAAGTAGGATACTCTCAAGTGACGCTGCGCGATTGACTCATGCAGCATGGAGGAATATTCTCGGATGATGCCTGTGTAAGAGGGGTGCAATATGCTGTGGCGATGTATTGTGACGACTCGATGCAGTAGGACTGAATATCCTGTGGCAATGCCTTGTGTGGGATCGCTATAGTAGGACAGAATATCTTCGGGGGTAGGTTCTCTGCAGTAGAGTGGGATATAATTGTGCAATTTCCTTGGTTACATTATTGCAAAGTGGTTAATTTGCCTCAGGTAATACCCTGGGCAGGATTGTTGCAGTAGGGTTATTCTTGGGTGATGCCCTGGGTGATTTGCTGAATAAGGGTTGCAATGTCCTGGATGGATTATTATCATATGGTTGAATATCTTTAGCAATGAATCTCTGCAGTGGGGTGGAATATCCCCAGGCGATGCCGTGCAACGGATCCATGCAGTACGATGGAATAACCTTGGATGATGCACTGTGTAGGATTGCTGCAGAAGGGTGTAACATTATTGCGTGAAGCCCTGGGTAGATTGCTGATTTAGGGTGACATTTCCTACACCAATGTCCTGGATTGATTGCTGTCATGTAGTTGAATCTCCTCAGCAACCCTCTGTGTGGCATCTCTGCAGTGGGATGGAATATCATCAGACGATTTATTTATTTATTTATAAGGTGCCGAAGTCTGCAGGGATCTGGACGCACCAACATAGACCCAAGAGAGACAGACACAAAGCAGACGGGACACCAAGAGCTTCAGCAGGATTAAGAGCAGGAAGAGATTTATTTGTAGAGAAAGTTTTCCGTTTACGATGAAAGCTGAGATGGTTTTCCTCAAGTCTCAGATTAGAAGGAAGGGAGTTCCATATTTTAGCTGCCACAACTGGAAAAGATTTACCTAGGCCATTGGACCAATTGAAACATAAAGATCTTACCAACCCCATCTCGATGGCGCGCAGAGATCTAATCGGGACGTAGGGAAGACTCATGGATTTTAGGTAAACTGGGGAGGTGCCATAAAGACAGTTATGTGCCAATATCGCTACTTTGAAGGATATACGAGTGGTGATGGGAAGCCAGTGGAGTTCTTGTCTACTCTTAGAGATGTGGTCCCACTTCGA